>NC_052159.1:27006023-27697888 GCF_902713615.1 Scyliorhinus canicula
CTGAAAAAACAAACAGTTCCTAGACATGTCAAGGCCTTGTGGTTTAGGCCTCCGTGTTGACATTCTCAAGTCATTAGGATGGTGCCTTGCATATCCCTTTATCTGCACGGTTTGTCTGGTAAGAGACAGCAAGTGACCCTCAACATGAGATAAACATGACCTCGAACTAAAGTGATTACAGGAATGGGAGGTAACCATTCTGACATACAATCCCTACAGTGCAGAAGGAAGACATACGGCCCATCGAGTCTGCACCAACACTCTGAAAAGTCCTTCAGCCCATCCCTGTAACCCAATAACCCCACCTAATCTTTGGACACAAAGCAGCAGTTTTAGCCTGGCCAATCCACCTAACCTGCACATCTTTGGGCTGTGGTAGGAAACCGGGGCACCCGGAGGGAACTGGAGTTTAGAAGAATGAAGGGGGGGGGGATCTTAGAAATTCTAACAGGACTAGAGGTTAGATGCAGGAAGGATGTTCCCGATGGTGGGCGTGTCCAGAACCAAGGGTCACAGTCTGAGGATGCGGGGTCGACCATTTAGGACAGAGGTGAGGAGAAATTTCTTCACCCAGAGAGCGGTGAGCCTGTGGAATCTGTTACCACAGGAAGTAGATGAAATGAAATGAAAATCGCTTATTGTCACGAGTAGGCTTCAATGAAGTTACTGTGAAAAGCCCTTAGTCGCCACATTCCGGCGCCTGTTCGGGGAGGCTGGTACGGGAATCGAACCGTGTTGCTGGCCTGCTTTAAAAGCCAGCGATTTAGCCCAGTGAGCTAAACCAGCCCCAGATGAGGCCAAAATATGTATGTTTTCAAGAGCAGTTAGAGAAAACACTTGGGTGAAGGGGATCAAAGGATATGAGGGGAAAAGCCGGATTAGGACATTGAGTTGGATGATCAGCCATGATCATAATGAATGGCAGAGCAGGCTCGAAGGGCCAAATGGCCTCCTCCTGCTCCTATTTCTATGTTTCAATGTAACCCATGTAGACACGGGGAAAACATGACACAGACAGTAACGCAAGGTCGGAATCGAACCAGGGTCCCCGGCGCTGAAAGGCAGCAGTGCTAACTACTGTGCCGCTCCTCGAGTACCTGTCCTGTATTCATTTGGTTAGCAAGGTTCAAACATATGATTGACTAAGAGTAAACTGCCAGCTCTATAATGCCTGGGGAAGGTGGGGGGGAGAAGGAATGGAGTGCGCGGTTCAGGGGAGTGGAGTGCGAGGGTGAGGTGGAGTGGAGTGCGAGGGTGAGATGGAGTGGAGTGGAGTGAGAGGGTGAGATGGAGTGGAGGGTGAGATGGAGTGGAGTGGAGTGCGAGGATGAGTGGTGTGGAGTGCGAGGGTGAGGTGGAGTGGAGTGCGAGGGTGAGGTGGAGTGGAGTGGAGTGAGAGGGTGAGATGGAGTGGAGGGTGAGATGGAGTGGAGTGGAGTGCGAGGATGAGTGGTGTGGAGTGCGAGGGTGAGGTGGAGTGGAGTGCGAGGGTGGGGTTGAGTGGAGTGGAGTGAGAGGGTGAGATGGAGTGGAGTGCGAGGCTGAGATGGAGTGGAGTGCGAGGGTGAGATGGAGTGGAGTGCGAGGGTGAGATGGAGTGGAGTGGAGTGAGAGGGTGAGATGGAGTGGAGGGTGAGATGGACTGGAGTGGAGTGAGAGGGTGAGATGGAATGGAGTGGAGTGCGAGAATGAGTGGTGTGGAGTGCGAAGGTGAGGTGGAGTGGAGTGCGAGGGTGGGGTTGAGTGGAGTGGAGTGCGAGGGTGAGATGGAGTGGAGTGCGAGGGTGAGATGGAGTGGAGTGCGAGGGTGAGATGGAGTGGAGTGCGAGGGTGAGATGGAGTGGAGTGCGAGGGTGAGATGGAGTGGAGTGCGAGGCTGAGATGGAGTGGAATGGAGTGCGAGGGTGAGATGGAGTGGAGTGCGCGGGTGAGATGGAGTGGAGTGGAGTGCGAGGGTGAGATGGAGTGGAGTGCGAGGGTGAGATGGAGTGGAGTGGAGTGCACGGGTGAGATGGAGTGGAGTGGAGTGCGAGGGTGAGATGGAGTGGAGTGCGAGGGTGAGATGGAGTGGAGTGGAGTGCGCGGGTGAGATGGAGTGGAGTGGAGTGCCAGGGTGAGATGGAGTGGAGTGTGAGGGTGAGATGGAGTGGAGTGGAGTGGAATGAGAGGCTGAGATGGAGTGGAGTGCGAGGCTGAGATGGAGTGGAGTGCGAGGGTGATATGGAGTGGAGTGCGAGGGTGAGATGGAGTGGAGTGCTAGGGTGAGGGGTGTGGTGTGCGACGGTGAGATGGAGTGGAGTGCGATGGTGAGATGGAGTGGACTGCGATGGTGAGATGGAGTGGACTGCGATGGTGAGATGGAGTGAAGTGCGAGGGTGAGACGGAGTGGAGTGCGATGGTGAGATGGAGTGGAGTGGAGTGCGAGGCTGTGATCATAGATTATCATAGAATTTACAGTGCAGGAGGCGGCCATTTGGCCCATCGAATCTGCACCGGCTCTTGGAAAGAGCACACGACCCAAGGTCAACACCTCCACCCTATCCCCTTAACCCAGTAACCCCACCCAACACCAAGGGCAATTTTGGACACTACGGGCAATTTTGCATGGCCAATCCACCTAACATGCACATCTTTGGACTGTGGTAGGAAACTTGAGCACCGGGAGGAAACCCACGCAGACACGGGGAGGGTGTGCAGACTCCACACAGAGTGACCCAAGCCGGAATCGAACCTGGGACCCTGGAGCTGTGAAGAAATTGTGCTATCCACGATGCTACCGTGCTGCCCCTAAATGGAGTGGAGATGGAGTGCAAGAGTGAGATGGAGTGGAGTGGAGTGCAATGCGAGGGTGAGGTGGAGTGGAATGCGAGGGTGAAATGGAGTGGAGTGGACTGGAATGTGAGGGTGAGGTGGAGTACGAGGGTGAGGTGGAGTACGAGCATGAGGTGGAGTGTAAGACTGAGATGGAGTGGAGTGGAATGCGAGGGTGAGATGGAGTGGAGTGAAGGTTAGGTGGAGTACAAGGGTGAGGTGGAGTACGAGCATGAGGTGTAGTGTGAGGGTGAGGTGGAGTGGAGTGATGGTGAGGTGGAGTACGAAGATGAGGTGGAGTGGAGTGTGAGGGTGCGGTACAGTTTGAGGGTGAGGTGGAGTGGAGTGTGAGGGTGAGGTGGAGTGGAATGCGAGGGTGGAGGGGAGTGCGAGTGTGAGGTGGATGAGGGTGAGGCGGAGTGGAGTGGAGTGCAAGAGTGAGATGGAGAGGAGTGGAGTGTGAGGGTGAGGTGGAGTACGAGGATGAGGTGGAGGGGAGTGTGAGTGTGAGGTGGATGAGGGTGAGGCGGAGTGGAGTGGAGTGCAAGAGTGAGATGGAGAGGAGTGGAGTGCGAGGGTGAGGTGGTGTGGAGTGTGAGGCTGAAGTTGAGTACGAGGATGAGGTGGAGTGGGGTGCGAGGGTGAGATGGAGTGGGGTACGAGGTTGAGATGGAGTGAAGTGCGAGGGTGAGATGGAGTGGACTGCGAAGATGAGATGGACTGCGAGGGTGAGCTGGTGGAGTGGAGTGCGAGGGTGAGATGGAGGGGAGTGCGAGGGTGAGCTGGTGGAGGGGAGTGTGAGGGTGAGATGGAGTGGAGTGGACTGCGAGGGTGAGCTGGTGGAGTGGAGTGCGAGGGTGAGATGGAGGGGAATGCGTGGGGGGGCTGGTGGAGGGGAGTGTGAGGGTGAGATGGACTGCGAGGGTGAGCTGGTGGAGGGGAGTGCGAGGGTGAGATGGAGTGTGAGGGTGAGATGGAGTGTGAGAGTGAGATGGAGTGTGATATGGAGTGGAGTGCGAGGATGAGATGGAGGGGAGTGAGAGGGTGAGATGGACTGCGAGGGTGAGCTGGTGGAGGGAGTGCGAGGGTGAGATGGACTGCGAGGGTGAGCTGGTGGAGGGGAGTGCGAGGGTGAGATGGAGGGGAGTGCGAGGATGAGATGGACTGCGAGGGTGAGCTGGTGGAGGGGAGTGCGAGGGTGAGATGCAATGCGAGGGTGAGCTGGTGGAGGGGAGTGCGAGGGTGAGATGGAGGGGAGTGCGAGGATGAGATGGACTGCGAGGGTGAGCTGGTGGAGGGGAGTGCGAGGGTGAGATGCAATGCGAGGGTGAGCTGGTGGAGGGGAGTGCGAGGGTGAGATGGACTGAGAGAGTGAGATGGAGTGTGATATGGAGTGGAGTGCGAGGGTGAGATGGAGGGGAGTGCGAGTGTGAGATGGACTGTGAGGGTGAGCTGGTGGAGGGGAGTGCGAGGGTGAGATGGACTGCGAGGGTGAGCTGGTGGAGGGGAGTGCAAGGGTGAGATGGAGTGGAGTGCGAGGGTGAGATGGACTGCGAGTGTGAGCTGGTGGAGGGGAGTGCGAGGGTGAGATGGACTGCGAGGGTGAGCTGGTGGAGTGGAGTGCGAGGGTGAGATGGAGGGGAGTGCGAGGGTGAGATGGAGTGGAGTGCGAGGGTGAGATGGACTGCGAGGGTGAGCTGGTGGAGGGGAGTGCGAGGGTGAGATGGATTGCGAGGGTGAGCTGGTGGAGGGGAGTGCAAGGGTGAGATGGAGTGGAGTGCGAGGGTGAGATGGAGTGGAATGGAGTGCGCGGGTGAGATGGAGTGGAGTGGAGTGCGAGGGTGAGATGGAGTGGAGTGCGAGGGTGAGATGGAGTGGAGTGGAGTGCGCGGGTGAGATGGAGTGGAATGGAGTGCCAGGGTGAGATGGAGTGGAGTGTGAGGGTGAGATGGAGTGGAGTGGAGTGGAATGAGAGGATGAGATGGAGTGGAGTGCGAGGCTGAGATGGAGTGGAGTGCGAGGGTGAGATGGAGTGGAGTGCGAGGGTGAGATGGAGTGGAGTGCTAGGGTGAGGGGTGTGGTGTGCGACGGTGAGATGGAGTGGAGTGCGAGGGTGAGACGGAGTGGACTGCGATGGTGAGACGGAGTGGACTGCGATGGTGAGATGGAGTGGAGTGGAGTGCGAGGCTGTGATCATAGATTATCATAGAATTTACAGTGCAGGAGGCGGCCATTTGGCCCATCGAATCTGCACCGGCTCTTGGAAAGAGCACACGACCCAAGGTCAACACCTCCACCCTATCCCCTTAACCCAGTAACCCCACCCAACACCAAGGGCAATTTTGGACACTACGGGCAATTTTGCATGGCCAATCCACCTAACATGCACATCTTTGGACTGTGGTAGGAAACTTGAGCACCGGGAGGAAACCCACGCAGACACGGAGAGGGTGTGCAGACTCCACACAGAGTGACCCAAGCCGGAATCGAACCTGGGACCCTAGAGCTGTGAAGAAATTGTGCTATCCACGATGCTACCGTGCTGCCCCTAAATGGAGTGGAGATGGAGTGCAAGAGTGAGATGGAGTGGAGTGGAGTGCAATGCGAGGGTGAGGTGGAGTGGAATGCGAGGGTGAAATGGAGTGGAGTGGACTGGAATGTGAGGGTGAGGTGGAGTACGAGGGTGAGGTGGAGTACGAGCATGAGGTGGAGTGTAAGAGTGAGATGGAGTGGAGTGGAATGCGAGGGTGAGATGGAGTGGAGTGATGGTGAGGTGGAGTACGAAGATGAGGTGGAGTGGAGTGTGAGGGTGCGGTACAGTTTGAGGGTGAGGTGGAGTGGAATGCGAGGGTGAGGTGGAGTGGAGTGTGAGGGTGAGGTGGAGTGGAATGCGAGGGTGGAGTGGAGTGGAGTGTGAGTGTGAGGTGGATGAGGGTGAGGCGGAGTGGAGTGGAGTGCAAGAGTGAGATGGAGAGGAGTGGAGTGTGAGGGTGAGGTGGAGTAGGAGGATGAGGTGGAGGGGAGTGTGAGTGTGAGGTGGATGAGGGTGAGGCGGAGTGGAGTGGAGTGCAAGAGTGAGATGGAGAGGAGTGGAGTGCGAGGGTGAGGTGGAGTGGAGTGTGAGGCTGAAGTTGAGTACGAGGATGAGGTGGAGTGGAGTGCGAGGGTGAGATGGAGTGGGGTGAGATGGTGAGATGGAGTGGGGTACGAGGTTGAGATGGAGTGAAGTGCGAGGGTGAGATGGAGTGGACTGCGAAGATGAGATGGACTGCGAGGGTGAGCTGGTGGAGTGGAGTGCGAGGGTGAGATGGAGGGGAATGCGCGGGGGGGCTGGTGGAGGGGAGTGTGAGGGTGAGATGGAGTGTGAGGGTGAGATGGAGTGTGATATGGAGTGGAGTGCGAGGATGAGATGGAGGGGAGTGAGAGGGTGAGATGGACTGCGAGGGTGAGCTGGTGGAGGGAGTGCGAGGGTGAGACGGAGTGGAGTGCGAGGCTGAGATGGAGTGGAGTGCGAGGCTGAGATGGAGTGGAGTGCGAGGCTGAGACGGAGTGGAGTGCGCGTGTGAGACGGAGTGGAGTGCGCGTGTGAGACGGAGTGGAGTGCGAGGGTGAGATGGAGTGGAGTGCGTGGGTGAGACGGAGTGGAGTGCGTGGGTGAGATGGAGTGGAATGGAGTGAGAGGGTGAGATGGAGTGGAGTGCGAGGGTGAGATGGAGTGGAGTGCGAGGGTGAGATGGAGTGGAGTGCGAGGGTGAGATGGAGTGGAGTGCGAGGGTGAGATGGAGTGGAGTGCGAGGGTGAGATGGAGGGGAGTGCGAGGGTGAGATGGACTGCGAGGGTGAGATGGTGGAGGGGTGTGCGAGGGTGAGATGGAGTGGAGTGCGAGGATGAGATGGACTGCGAGGGTGAGCTGGTGGAGGGGAGTGCGAGGGTGAGATGGACTGCGAGGGTGAGCTGGTGGAGGGGAGTGCAAGGGTGAGATGGACTGAGAGAGTAAGATGGAGTGTGATATGGAGTGGAGTGCGAGGGTGAGATGGAGGGGAGTGCGAGGGTGAGCTGGTGGAGGGGAGTGCGAGGGTGAGATGGATTGAGAGGGTGAGATGGATTGCGAGGGTGAGATGGATTGCGAGGGTGAGATGGTGGAGGGGAGTGCGAGGGTGAAATGGATTGCGAGGGTGAGATGGATTGCGAGGGTGAGCTGGTGGAGGGGAGTGCGAGGGTGAGATGGAGTGGAGTGCGAGGATGAGATGGACTGCGATGGTGAGCTGGTGGAGGGGAGTGCGAAGGTGAGATGGACTGTGAGAGTGAGCTGGTGGAGTGGAGTGCGAGGGTGAGATGGAGTGCGAGGGTGAGGTGGAGTGTGATATGGAGTGGAGTGCGAGGGTGAGATGGAGTGGGAGAGTGAGGTGGAGTGGAGTGGAGTGCGAGGGTGAGATGGAGTGGAGTGCGAGGGTGAGATGGAGTGGGAGGGTGGAGTGGAGTGGAGTGCGAGGGTGAGATGGAGTGGAGTGCGAGGGTGAGATGGAGTGGGAGAGTGAGGTGGAGTGGAGTGGAGTGCGAGGGTGAGATGGAGTGGGAGAGTGAGGTGGAGTGGAGTGGAGTGGAGTGAGAGGGTGAGATGGAGTGGGAGAGTGAGGTGGAGTGGAATGCGAGGGTGAGATGGAGTGTGATATGGAGTGGAGTGCGAGGGTGAGATGGAGTGGGAGAGTGAGGTGGAGTGGAGTGGAGTGGAGTGCGAGGGTGAGATGGAGTGGGAGAGTGAGGTGGAGTGGAGTGGAGTGAGAGGGTGAGATGGAGTGGGAGAGTGAGGTGGAGTGGAGTGCGAGGGTGAGATGGAGTGGGAGAGTGAGGTGGAGTGGAGTGCGAGGGTGAGATAGTGTGAGATATGGAGTGGAGTGCGAGGGTGAGATGGAGTGGGAGAGTGAGGTGGAGTGGACTGCGAGGGCGCGGTTGAATGGAGTGGAGTGTGAGGTGGAGTTCTTCGATCAGGTATACCTGAACCTTGGTGCGTATCCTACTGGCATTTTCTATCACGCAAATCTATCATATGAATTAAATACTGTAGTCCAGTCTATGATGAAAGATGTACAAGTGGATTAACATGCAAGCCCTCCCCGCCTCCGGGAATTCACGCTTGACTGCAATATTTCAAGCATTCATAACAGGTTTTCAACAAAGAGAGGGCAACAATTTTCTTGGCCAATTAAAAATTCTCTATTAAATTTTTCTGTTGGATCATGAAGTAATTGAGTAATAACATAACCATTTATACTGAACTATCATCGACTGATGTTTAACTTGTGAACAATGCAATAAATTGGAGTCAAATTGTTATTATTATTTTTTTAAATTTAGTGTACCCAATTCATTTTTTTCCAATTAAGGGGCAATTAAGTGTGTTCAATCCACCTACCTTGCATTGGGGTTGGTTGGGCGAAACCCACAAAAACACAGGGGAGAATGTGCAAACTCCACATGGACAGTGACCCAGAGCCTGGGATTGAACCTGGGACCTAGGGGCCGTGAGGCAGCTAACCCACTGCGCCATTGTGCTGCCCTTCAAATTGTTATTATTGTGAATAAACTAAAGTCGCCATAGTCCCAGACAACCAGAGGTTGCTTTCCCCATTGAGGGGGTGAGCTGACTGGTGGCGATTTAACCACCGCACTTAGGCGAGGGTCAAGGTTGAGAAGGCGGGGCCTTCATGAATAACCTCAGCCGGTGCGGGAATTGAACCCGCGTCATTGACCTCACTCGGCATCACCAACTAGCTGTCCAGCCAACTGAGCGATACCAGCCCCCATTACTTTGAATACACATCCAGAGATTATAATCCTTGGTTAACCTGTCTGGTATAAAACAGTGTCAAAGATAATAGGCCAGTGATGGGCAACCTAGGCTAGTGAGTGGGCGTAAGAGTGGCCCTTCATCTCAGTGATCAGCATGATTGAAATTGGGCTTGTTCACTCACCATGACCCTTGAATAAGATTGAATACATTTTATACACGCTGAATATATCATAACAAGGGAAAGAAAATGCTATGTCATTCAAATATTAATAGAACTGTCATCAACTGCAAGTGGTAAAAACAATAGAAATATTTATGCATTGATTGGCCACAGAGGGAGTGCACAAGTCTCACAGTCAATGTAGTGCATGATCAGCATGCACCTCACTTCACACACGCCCTCACTTTAAGCACTTCAGTTACACCAGTAGAAAAAAAGCTACGCGGATGGAAACCAGCGGAATGTTGCAATCCTGCATGTGGGCAATGGTCAACAAAATGTTATGTGAGCCGCACTCAGAACCCTGATGGGCTGCATGTGGCCCTGCAATAGATTAACTTCATCAACTTGTTACAAGGCAATGCAAATGCCTTACAATTAAATTCCAAACCATCTGAAGTATTATTTTCCCCTTCAATTCCGCGCAAGAGAAAAGAGCACTTTGAGTAACTCACCGCCAGTTCTGCCAATGCCAACCTGCACAGCAGGCTGAAGGCTGTCCTCGCTGTTCAGTAAGTGGGGCATGTGATGATAGATATTTGGCACTTGGAGAGCGTTTCTGTTGGTCAGATCTTTCAACAGCTTTTTGGCATCATCTGAAAATGCAGTAAGATTGCTGAATACATTTAGATATCCAAGTTGTTTTGGGAATCAAGGTTGGGTCACAATATCAGCGTTGCCAGGTGTTTTAGGGTAAGTAAAACCCATGGTGAAGCAACAAGTTTAAAATAAAAGATCTGCAAACATGAAAAATTTAAATAAAAAACATGCATGCACCGAGCTAAATAATAACCAATCTCTTCATTTTTACCACAAAAGTATTGCATTGATTGCAGCCTATTGCAACGGAAGGTCCATAACAACATGGCTTTCTCTGAACCAGAGATTGCGAGAAAATATTCATACGGGTTCTGGACAACAGAAGGAGAGCTATAAAGAAGTATACATTAGCCAAACCATCAAGTTCCTGCAAGGTAAACTGACAATTCATTTAGGAATTAATTAAGATGGTTTAAACCACAGATGAATTAAATGCTCGTGTCCCATTGGAGGACCTTTACACTCCTAGACTTGAGGCATTCTTATACTATTAAGATAGTGCAGTAAAACTTCCACTCCACCAGTGGAACCACAACATTAGAACAATGATTGCAGCCATTTGCAAAAGAAAGTTCACAACAACATGGTTCTCTATTAAATTTATGTCTGGAAAAGATGCAACAAGGGCTCGCATCTTTCTCTCATTTGTCTACTAATTCTCTCGAGCCCGGTCTGAGCTCTTCTCGTCAATGAAGCCAATCTCGTGTGTTCTCAACCTAATTCTCCAACAGGTAGTGATTAGTGTGAATGGAGGCCATTACAATCCTGCCAGTGCAGATGCAGACAGAACAATGAAATGTTGACCTGAATGAGGATGCAAAAACCAAACAGCATGTGGACATTTGCCCAAAGGTGCATAAAACAATTCAATGATTGCTCCCGCACTCCTTTATTTCCAGGAAATAAGAGAATGGCCTTGACAAAGGATAGGGCCAGGTGCGCAACCTGCCCTCTCAATCGGAGATGATATGTTGTGTGGAGGGATTATGGAGAAGGAGGATAATGTTAATTGCATTTGAGTGCAGTTTAGAACGATGCAGCAAAAGTGCCACGTTGGTGCAACTTAATTTAATGGGCTTCAACTGTTGATCTTTTAATGACTGCAATCAGACTAATGCCATTTTATTTTTAAACAGTTTGGCATTGGGACAGCTGCTATATTTCATTGCCTTCTCCAAGAATATGTGAATGACGAATAAGAATTACCTGAAAAACTGCTTTGGGAGTCTTTGCTCCCATTTGATGCAGCCACGATACGTTTGAATTGCTCTAGAACACCATTTAGTTCTGCGGAACGCTGCAAAGTTCGATGCTCGGCTACACGTAGACGCTCCCTCAAGGCGTGGAACTCGTGCTGATAGGCAATTAGCTTTTCTGTGAATAAACGCAAGGAGAAACATTAGCATGAAATTATTCTCAAGAGAAACTATTTTAGACATTTTAGTGCCACAGAATTTCTTTTAACGCATCGAGGGGGGGATATTTCGAGAGAATTTACAGGTTGAACGTACCTACTTTTTTCAAAGCTTCCAGTATAAGTGACTTGGAAACTTAATAACTGGAAACTTTATTAATTTTTCTTTGCTTGGTTTGCATGTTTACTCCTACTTGGTAAACTCCTCGCTCGTTCTCAGGGATTATGGTCAAATTGCAATAATGAAGAATAATATTAGCTTGTCACAAGTAGGCTTCAATGAAGTTACTGTGAAAAGCCCAGAGTCACCACATTTCGGCGCCTGTTCGGGGGAGGTCGGTAGGGGAATTAAACCGTGCTGCTGGCCTTGTTCTGCATTACAAGCCAGCTGTTTAGCCTACTGTGCTATAGCATCGCTATATATCTCACTGCCTCTGTGGAAGTGAACTCTCTTGCATCAAGGAATTTTAACTCTATGCGAGCCTTTGTTACCTCTAGGCTAGAATAATCCAATTCTCTCCAGGTCCCCTTCCTCGTCTGTAATCTCCTTCTATCAAAGATCTTCATGTTGCTCCAATTCTACCCTCCCACATACCCCTGATTTTCATCGTCGGTTCACTGACAGCTGTGCCTTGGCCCCAGGCACTAGAGTTCCGTCCTTAAATCTTTTCCTATTCCTTTATGCTCCTTAAAACCCACCTCTTCCAGGTAGGATTTTGGTCACATGTCCTAATATCACATGGTGCATTTTGGTTTGCTCCATCATGTGCCTGTGAAATTCTTGGAAGCACTTTGCTACATTAAAGACCTTTCATAAATGCAAAGTGCATTCTTGTAGGAAGACTCGTTTTGTGTAATATTTTGGAGTCTGATGTCGGAAACAAAACTTGAACCCAGTTACATATATATTTATTTCAAAACTTTGCCTTACTCCTTGAACAAACTGCACATTTTCTCTTGTTTTATTAGCATGGGTTTCACAGCTCAGAGTTAATAAAACATTTGATTGGATTTTCAATTACTTTATCTGACAGTCCTTTGGGGCACTTGAGAGAGTTGTGCAGAACAAAAGATACAAATAGGTGATGCCAAGGCCATGTTTGAAGATCACTATCATATGACAGGCAGATATTGGGAGAGTTTGCAGTGATTCATTTCTTTTATGTTCGTGAATGGTCTCGGCTACTTTATTACAGTGCTTAATAGAATGAACAACAAGATTAATAGAAAGTTTTAGTTGCCAACTGTACACAGCCAATCATGGGCAATTCTTTTGCTAAGCTTTGGAATAGTAATTCCTCTCGAGTAACATGACTGCTAAATGGACCGTAATGTTCATATTTTTGGAAGAAGAAATTGAATCATCGGCAGGACATATGCCAAGCACCAAAACAATATGTATTTTCTGGAAGGTACAATAATTAGCAGTGTTAGCTAGAGGTCGAAGCTTCTTTACAAAGCATCCCGTGCGTCACACTTTTATGTATAAAGCTGCAACACCGTGACAAAGTATGTGCGCAGAAACAATGCCATTCAATTCACAAGAGGCGACATTAATACAAAGTGTTCCATGCGAGCAAGCAAATTATTTTTCAAGCAAACAAAAAATGTTCACAAACCAAAGGAATCAATAGGCCAAGTGGAATTCAAAACCAACGGCTCTCACATAAAATGTCCAACAGAAATAAGTTTTTTTTTTCCATAATGATTGCTGAACATCAGTGACAACTGTAAATCATAACCTGCCACCACTTGACATATTGTGACTGTCTGAATGTTGACTCAACGCTGGAGTTTGCAGTGACATGGTGGCGCAGTGGTTAGCACTGCTGCTTTACACGCCAAGGACCTGGGTTCAATCCAGGCCCTGGATCACTGCCCGTGTGGAGCTTGCACATTCTCCCCATGCCTGCGTGGGTCTCACTCCCACAACCATAAGATGTGCAGGGTAGGTGGATTGGCCACATTAAATTGCCCCCTAATTGGCAAAAAAATGAATTGGGTACTTTAAATTTATAAAACAAAACTCAACATTGGAGCTACCCACATTAATCTATTTAACAACAACCTTTCATAAGTGTTCTTAAAATGTTTATCCAAATGTGCAGGATTCAGCAGAAGACAGGGAAATGCCACTAGGTGAACAGCTCCTTCACAAAGCTGGCACAGACATAACCGGGTGAATGACCTCCATCTATACTGTAACTGTTCTCGGATTCTATGAAGTGTTAGGGAAACAAAGGCACCTTTAAGGGATTTATATTTGTATTAGTAAACAATAGAACTAAGATATAATTTTAAGTGTGTTTAATTTAATGTTTCTGTGCCTGGAAGAGTAAAACCTACAGTTAGATTCATGCTGGACAAAGATGTTTGTACGTGTGGCGGTTTGTTTCAAATCCAACTATGATTCCATTGTGCTTACAGGTTACGGTGTGAATAATAAATAGTCGCAGCAGGCCGCTGCTTAGCAACTGGAGGCCTTGTAAGATAGAAAAGCTTTCAAGTCTCAGTTTTAGCTCAATATATTGGAGTTAAGAGAATAGAGACCAATGAAATATTCAGAAGAATTCAAGGAAGAGGAAACAAAGTGTTCTGAGTTAAAGAGACAATTGCAGTAACCAAGTAGGACAGCAGGCTTCAGACGGAAATTAAACGTTATAAGCCATTTTACTAGAGTCTAGGAATTGAGAGATAAATAAATTGTGAACAGTTCATACAGCAGTCAAGACATAGAAATCCTAATGAGATGGATGTAAATCATGGACTGGCTCCACTGTTAAAAGTGGAGTGGAAGCTTTGTTTAAAAGTGTCATTTGGAAAACCTGGACTGGATTTTGGAATGCAGATCGCTAATGGTGGCATGTTGTTTGGGAGTGGAGTTTGGAAATTCTTAATGTGACAATAATTTGGGGGAATTCTAAAGAGACATCCACGGACATTCACATGGGGTTCAGAGTGGAGAGCGTATTTGACCATAGTCATCTCATGTGATTAAAGGGATTTTATGTGTGCAACTGGATTACCAGTCGAGTGACATTACCATGTGCCACTGTCTCAACACCCCCACCCCGCACCACCCCCCATCTAAAAAAGGACCAACCAGTGCTCTACAAAGGCTTTACCCAAAGGCTTTCTTGCCTTTGCACTCAAATGTCTCTATAAAGCCAAAGATTCTGCATGCTTTCTTTACGTAAACAGCTTCATCAACTTAGTTAGTCACTTCAAGGATTTATGCATCCAGATATTGTACATGCGGTTTCTCCAGCCGGATCAAAGCTGGGACATTTTTCATAGCCTTTCATTACGTGACTAAACATTGTTGCATGGAACAGCATTAACAATTTTATTAGGGTAGGATCGAGAAAACAAATAGCCACTGCAGCAAGCAACAGAAAATGGTGGTGCTTGTACCTGCCAAAGAAAAAGAGAGACCAACGATACATTGGCTGTTCAGTTAAAAGAGCAACAAAAATACAACAGCAAATTGGCAAATGACATTTTTTAATGGAAAATCTATTTACGGATTAAAGGTTAAGTCAGCGTCTCTCTAAAACCAGTATGTGAAACTATCCTGATTGGTTAATGGGTCAATGCACAAATGGATGTTGGAAGATATCCAGGCATTCCGGAGAAGTCTGCTGTACAAGCACTGGTCTGCATCAACTTAGCTGGTCTCAATCAGAAATGTTGCAATTGGCTCCTTGGCTGAAGAGAGTTAAAAATTCATGAAACTGACCAGACTCCTAATCGCTATGCAATGAGCATGTGAGAGTGTTGATGGGATAAATCTTGGTTGGGACACAGGGATGAAGGTTCGACATTCACTATCTGGATTCATGCACACTGGGGTGAAATTTTAACTCCCTCAAACCCCATTCATTTACCAAGAGTTAAAACCAGACCCAAAGGCCGGGATTTCCCACCCTAACGGGGAAGCTGGCAAACGCCACTGGCGGGATCTTTCAGTCTCACTGAAGTCTGTGGGCTTTAGCGTGGCTAACCTGCCCTGCTGCCGGGGGACCCGCCACGGGGGGCCCGGCCCAGGCATGACAGGATAATCCCGCCCAAAGTGTCAAAGACTAACAACAGCCTGTAACTTCCTGGCTCCACGCATCAGATTCGGGGGGGGGGGGGGGGGGGGGGGGGGTTCCCAAGGATGCACTAGGGAATCCCTCAGAGGTTCCCAGGTAAGGATTTAGAACATTTAGAACATTACAGCGCAGTACAGGCCCTTCGGCCCTCGATGTTGCACCGTCCTGTGAAACCCCTCTAAAGTCCCTCTACACTATAGAACATAGAACAAAGGAGGGGAACCTCCAGTTAGTAATGATTCCAGGTATTGGCTGCCCTTGTCCTTTAGTGTAAATGGTAGTAATTGTGGGTTTGGAAGGTGTTGCTTCAAGAACCTTGATGAGTTCCTGCAGTGCAACACGGCAATTTTCCAGAAACGGCAACGTCCCCAGACTTCCCCTAAAACAGGGGTGGGCAAACTTTTCCGTGCAAGGGCCACATTCAGAAATTCACAATTTTAAAGGGCCGCATAGTATATTAAGTAAAATAATTACTTCACCCGGTTATGATTCTGGGCGCCTCATATAGAACATAGAACAGTACAGCACAGAACAGGCCCTTCGGCCCTCGACGTTGTGCCGAGCAATGATCACCCTACTCAAGTCAACGTATCCACCCTATATCAGTAAGTAACCCAACAGCCCCCCCCCCCCCCCCATTAACCTTAAAAAAAAAATTTAAAAATTTTTTTTTTTAATGACTTGGTGGGCCACATAAAGACCTTTGGCGGGCCGCATGCGGCCCGCGGGCCGTAGTTTGCCCACCCCTGCCCTAAAACAACTTGCCAGTGGGCATCTAAGAGGTTGGGGTGCTTTATTGACCCTTTTAACTGCACTCTTATTTGATGTTTTTTTAAGTTACCATTGATCTTTGTTACGTTCGGGCAGTGTCCCTGACTGGAGCAGCCCTTTTTGTTTTGTCCCTCAGTTGGTTTCCTTTCTTCTATTTTGTTGGTGGACTTCAAAAAAGAGTGGTCAATCCACCTACCTTGCAGAGTTTTAGGTTGTGGGGGTGGGACCCACTCAGACACGAGGAGACTGTAGCTGCAGAGGGAAACCAATCTGTTTCACAGCAGCCAGTACAGTAGAAAAGGGTATGTGGCCTTCGAATCCGCCAGTGTGGCAACTGCATGGTGGCATTCAGGGGGCTCCTTGGCTGCAGGCCCCAAGCTGCTCCAGCCAGCAGAGGTTTGAACAAGGTTTTCCAGAACGGGTCAGTGCTGGCCAGGGATTTACACCCCAGGGTGGAAGTTATGGCCCAAATTAATAAGAACAGAGAGAACAAAGAAAAGTACAGCACAGGAACAGGCCCTTCGGCCCTCCAAGCCTGCACCAACCATGCTTCCCGTCTAAACTAAAATCTCCTACGCTTCCGGGGTCCGTATCCCTCTATTCCCATCCTATTCAAGAACAATTAATAATAATTATAATCTTACTGCAATGAATTTACTGTGAAAATCCCCTAGTCATCACACTCTGGCACCTGTTCGGGTACAGAGAGGGAAAATTCAGAATGTCCAATTCACAAAACAAGCACATCTTTCGGGACGTGTGGGAGAAACCGGAGCACCCGGAGGAAATCCCCGCAGACACGGGGAGAACGCACAGACTCCGCACAGACAGTGACCTAAGCTGGGAATCGAACCGGGATCCCTGGCGCTGTGAAGCAATAGCGCAAACCACTGTGCTACCGTGAGTGTCTGTGTGGAGTTTGCACGCTCTCCCAGTGTCTGCATGGGTGTCCTCCGGGTGCTCCGGTTTCCTCCCACAGTCCAAAGATGTGCGGGTTAGGTGGATTGGCCATGATAAATTGTCCCTTAGTGTCCAAAAGGTTGGATGGGGTTACGGGGATGGGGTGGAGGCGTGGGCTTAAGTGGGGCGCTCTTTCCAAGGGCCGGTGCAGACTCGATGGGCCAAATGGCCTCCTTCAGCACTGTAAATTCTATGATTCTATGAGCTGCCCATTTCTGTTTATGGAACAGTACCTCTGCAAGAACGGCTACTTTCAATATGAAACGGCCTAGATTAACGCAGTTCAGAGGCAAACGAGTGGGTGAAGGGGAAAAGATGGAAGCTTTAGAAATTTTACAAATGGAAACATGGCATAGCAGAGAACATAGAAAAATAAAGCACAGAACAGGCCCTTCGGCCCACAATGTTGTGCCGAACCTTTGTCCTAGATTAATCATAGATTATCATAGAATTTACAGTGCAGGAGGCCATTCGGCCCATCGAGTCTGCACCGGCTCTTGGAAAGAGCACCCCACCCAAGGTCAACACTTCCACCCTATCCCCATAACCCAGTAACCCCACCCAACACTAAGGGCAATTTTGGACACTAAGAGCAATTTATCATGTCCAATCCACCTAACCTGCACATCTTTGGACTGTGGTAGGAAACCGGAGCACCCGGAGAAAACCCACGCACACACGGGGAGGATGTGCAGACTCCGCACAGACAGTGACCCAAGCCGGAATCGAACCTGGGACCCTGGAGCTGTGAAGCAATTGTGCTATCCACAATGCTACCACTGCCCTTAAGAACAAATTACTCTACACTCCATCATTCTACCATAATCCACGTACCTATCCAATAGCCGTTTGAAGGTCCCTAATGTTTCCGACTCAACTACTTCCACAGGCAGTGCATTCCATGCCCCCACTACTCTCTGGGTAAAGAACCTACCTCTGACATCCCCCCTATATCTTCCACCATTCACCTTAAAATAATGTCCCCTTGTAATGGTTTGTTCCACCCGGGGAAACGGTCTCTGACTGTCTACTCTATCTATTCCCCTGATCATCTTATAAACCTCTATCAAGTCACGCCTCATCCTTCTCTGTTCTAATGAGAAAAGGCCTAGCACCCTCAACCTTTCTCATAAGACCTACTCTCCATTCCAGGCAACATCCTGGTAAATCTCCTTTGCACCTTTTCCAAAGCTTCCACATCTTTCCTCAAATGAGGCGACCAGAACGTGACCTTACCAAAGTTTTGTACAGCTGCATCGTCACCTCATAGCTCTTAAATTCAATCCCTCTGCTAATGAACGCTAGCACACCATAGGCCTTTTTCACAGCTCTATCCACTTGAGTGGTAACTTTCAAAGATCTATGAACATAGACCCCAAGATCTCTCTGCTCCTCCACATTGCCAAGAACCCTACCGTTAACCCTGTATTCCGCATTCATATTTGTCCTTCCAAAATGGACAACCTCACACTTGTCAGGGTTAAACTCCATCTGCCACTTCTCAGCCCAACTCTGCATCCTATCTATGTCTCTTTGCAGCTGACAACAGCCCTCCTCACTATCCACAACTCCACCAATCTTAGTATCGTCTGCAAATTTACTGACCCACCCTTCAACTCCCTCATCCAAGTCATTAATGAAAATCACAAACAGCAGAGGACCCAGAACTGATCCATGCGGTACGCCACTGGTAACTGGGCTCCAGGCTGAATATTTGCCATCCACCACCACTCTGACTTCTATTGGTTAGCTAGTTCGTTATCCAACTGGCCAAATTTCCCACTATCCCATGCCTCCTTACTTTCTGCATAAGCCTACAATGGGGAACCTTATCAAATGCCTTACTAAAATCCATGTACACTACATCCACTGCTTTACCTTCATCCACATGCTTGGTCACCTCCTCAAAGAATTCAATAAGACTTGTAAGACAAGACCTACCCCTCACAAATCCGTGCTGACTATCCCTAATCAAGCAGTGTCTTTCCAGATGCTCAGAAATCCTATCGCTCAATACCCTTTCCATTACTTTGCCTACCACTGAATTAAGACTATCTGGCCTGTAATTCCCAGGGTTATCCCTATTCCCTTTTTTGAACAGGGGCACGACATTCGCCACTCTCCAATCCTCTGGTACCACCCCTGTTGACAGTGAGGACGAAAAGATCATTGCCAACGGCTCTGCAATTTCATCTCTAGCTTCCCATAGAACCCTTGGATATATCCCGTCAGGCCCAGGAGATTTGTCTATCCTCAAGTTTTTCAAAATGCCCAACACATCTTTCTTCCTAACAATTATCTCCTCGAGTTTACCAGTCTGTTTCACACTGTCCTCTCCAACAATATGGCCCCTCTCATTTGTAAATACTGAAGAAAAGTACTCGTTCAAGACCTGTCCTATCTCTTCAGACTCAATACACAATCTCCCGCTACTGTCCTTGATCGGACCTACCTTCGCTCTAGTCATTCACATATTTCTCACATATGTGTAAAAGGCCTTGGGGTTTTCCTTGATCCTACCCGCCAAAGATTTTTCATGCCCTCTCTTAGCTCTCCTAAATCCCTTTCTTCAGTTCCCTCCTGGCTATCTTGTATCCCTCCAGCACCCTGTCTGAACCTTGTTTCCTCAGCCTTACATAAGTCTCCTTCTTCCTCTTAACAAGACATTCAACCTCTCTTGTCAACCATGATTCCCTCACTCGACCATCTCTTCCCTGCCTGACAGGGACATACATATCAAAGACACACAGTACCTGTTCCTTGAACAAGTTCCACATTTCACTTGTGTCCTTCCCTGACAGCCTATGTTCCCAACTTATGCACTTCAATTCTTGTCTGACAGCATCGTAATTACCCTTCCCCCAATTGTAAACCTTGCCCTGTTGCACGCACCTATCCCTCTCCATTACTGAAGTGGAAGTCACAGAATTGTGGTAACTACCTCCAAAATGCTCCCCCACTAACAAATCTATCACTTGCCCTGGTTCATTACCAAGTACCAAATCCAATATGGTCTCCCCTCTGGTCGGACAATCTACATACTGTGTTAGAAAAGCTTCCTGGACACACTGCACAAACACCACCCCATCCAAACTATTTGATCTAAAGAGTTTCCACTCAATTTTTGGGAAGTTGAAGTCACCCATGACTACTACCCTGTGACTTCTGCACCTTTCCAAAATCTGTTTCCCAATCTGTTCCTCCACATCTCTGCTGCTACTGGGGGGCCTATAGAAAACTCCCAACAAGGTGACTGTTCCTTTCCTATTTCTGATTTCAACCCATACTACCTCAGTAGGCAGATCCTCCTCGAACTGCCTTTCTGCAGCTGTTATACTATCTCTAATTACCAATGCTACCCCCCCCCCCCCCCACCTCTTTTACCACCCTCCCTAATCTTATTGAAACATCTATAACCAGGGACCTCCAACAACCATTTCTGCCCCTCTTCTATCCAAGTTTCCGTGATGGCCACCACATCGTAGTCCCAAGTACCGATGCATGCCTTAAGTTCACCCACCTTATTCCTGATGCTTCTTGCGTTGAAGCATACACAGTTCAACCCATCTCCTTGCCTGCAAGTACTCTCCTTTGTCAGTGTTCCCTTCCCCACTGCCTCACTACACGCTTTGGCGTCCTGAATATCGGCTACTTTAGTTGCTGGACTACAAATCCGGTTCCCATTCCCCTGCCAAATTAGTTTAAACCCTCCCGAAGAGTACGAGAAAACCTCCCTCCCAGGATATTGGTGCCCCTCTGGTTCAGATGCAACCCATCCTGCTTGTACAGGTCTCACCTTCCCCAGAATGTGCTCCAATTATCCAAAAACAGAAGCCCTCCCTCCTACACCATTCCTGTAGCCACGTGTTCAACTGCACTCTCTCCCTATTCCTAGCCTCGCTATCACATGGAACCGGCAACAAACCAGAGATGACAACTCTGTCTGTCCTGGCTTTTAACTTCCAGCCTAACTCCCTAAACTCGTTTATTACCTCCACACCCCTTTTCCTACCTACATCGTTGGTACCAATGTGCACCACGACTTCTGGCTGCTCCCCCCCCCCTTCAGGATCCTGAAGACACGATCCGAGACATCCCTGGCCCTGGCACCCAGGAGGCAACATACCTTTCGGGAGTCTCGCTCGCGACCACAGAATCTCCTATCTATTCTCCTAACCATTGAATCTCCTATTACTATTGCTTTTCTATTCTCCCCCCTTCCCTTCTCAGCCCCAGAGCCAGACTCAGTGCCAGAGACCTGGCCACTAGGGTCTTCCCCCGGTAGGTCATCCCCCCAATAACATCCAAAACGGTATACTTGTTTTGTAGGGGAACGGCCACGAGGGATCCCTGCACAGTCTGCCTGTTCGTTCTCTTTCCCCTAACTGTAACCCAGCTACTCTTGTCCTGAACCTTGGGTGTGGTTACCTCCCTGTAACTCTTCTCTATAACCCCTTCTGCCTCCTGGATGATCTGAAGTTCATCCAGCTCCAGCTCCAGTTCCCTAACATGGTCTCTGAGGAGCTGGAGTTGGGTGCACTTCCCGCAGGTATAGTCAGCGGGGACACCGGTGGTATCCCTCACCACCCACATCCTACAGGAGGAGCATGCAACTGCCCTAGCCTCCATTCCCTCTTACCTTACAGAATATAGCTGCCCTGTGGACCAACTGGACCTCCGCCCTCCGACTCTGCTCCCAGTCAGCTGCACTCTCTATAAACTCCTGGCTCCCTTCTCACTCTTTGCGGAAATGAAATGAAAGGAGCACCTTGCTCCCTCCTCACCTAACTCCCTTAGTCACCAAACTCTCACTATAGCACTCAAATGCACCAAATTCAGCACTCCCTCAGTCACCAAACTCTTACTATAGCACTCAAATGCACCAAATTCAGCACTCCCTCAGTCACCAAGCTCTCACTATAGCACTCAAATGCACCAAATTCAGCACTCAGTGCAAACAAAGTCTGCACTGTAGCTGGATCACTTTTATGCTGTGACTCTAGCCTCTGAAAATTGGCCTAATCCAATTAACTAATTAACAAGCTCCAGCTGCAAGTACCTACAAGTAGAAGATTTGTTTAAAGCTGATTGAAAATTCACCTTCTTCTAAACCAAACAGCAACTTTTAAGTTAATTAACTAAATAAAAGAAAGACTAGACTTTAGATAAAAATGAACCCTTATACTCCCTCAGTCATCAAACTCTTACTATAGCACTCAAATGCACCAAATTCAGCACTCCCTCAGTCACCAAACTCTCACTATAGCACTCAAATGCACCAAATTCAGCACTCAGTACCATGGGCAATTTATTTGGGAACCAGAACAAACATTTGTTCCAGTCTTGAAAAGTTGAAGGTTGAAGCTCAGGAGGCAAGCAAAGTAATATACGGCTTGGTGATGGTGACAGAGCACGCAAGGATAACTTCAAGGTCTGATTGAATTGTTCTTTGTGGAGATGGGAAATGACCAAACGCACTGTTAACCTCCTAAATAGACATGGTGTGCAATGCAAAAGCAAAGGGGAGGCAGAGGGAGCGAGAGAGGAGGCAGTGGAATCCAAGAGTCAGTGTGGGAAGAGGGACAGAGAGGGAAAACAAAAGAGAAACACCCACTCAATGGGAATGAGAGGAAGTGAGGGTCAGAGGAAAAGAGAGAGAGGAAAGATAGAGACGGATGTGAAGAAAGACGTTAACATGAGCAAAACAGACACATGCACTGATATGCAAATACTGTATAGTGCAATCATTGAGATGACTCTTCAAATAAATACACAACCTAATTCAGTGCCAGCTTTTTTTTCCTCCACAAGAAAATAAAACATTGCAAAGCTGGAATTCAGATGTATGGTGGAACCTCCCACTCCAGGACTCAGTCCCATAGTGGGTGCACACAGCCAAAGGGACCCGTGCCACAGAGCTCAGCGGGTAAACTTGCTGAATTGCGTGATGTTCAGTTCATTAATTAGGCAGGTTCACATCGAATCGCGTAGCAGATCAGGAAGGGAGTCGGCCGTTATGTCCAAGCACAATACTTAAAAGGCACCTGGTTACCCCCCCTTGCAGACTTGCCTTTCTCAACAGACCACCCTTCCCCTCGCAAATTTCCCTCACCTGGGCACCATTCTCCCCTTGCAGAGTTTTTTTTTGAAAAATATTTTATTGGGGCATTTATATTATAAGTGTTTGCAGAATAAGCAACCATACACCAAGCAAACAACAAAACCCAGCCAACATGGCTTACATAAACCACGCCCCCTCCCCTTGCAGAGTTGTCCTTACCTAGACTCCCCACTCCACCCCCTCCATCGCCTGACCTTTAGAATTGGCCATACCCTTGAGAAGCACGGTAGCTCAGTGGTTAGCATTGCTGCCTCACGGAGCCGAGGTCCCAGGTTCAATCCCAGCTCTGAGTCACTGTCCGTGTGGAGTTTGCACATTCTCTCCGTGTTTGCGTGGATTTTACCCCCCCACAACTCAAAGATGTGCAGGGTAGGTGGATTGGCCACGCTAAATTGTCCTTACCCAGAGCCTCTACCCCACCACCCCTCCCCCCAACTTCTTTCACCTGTTCCAACCCCAGCTTCTTCCTGCTACGTGTGCATCAGCTGCTCGATACACTGCCATCATGCAGGAGAAGAGCAGTGCAAATGGCAAAGGCAGTGTCCAGTGGTAGGTATGTCAAAGAGATCTCCCACGCTGGGTGCACACTATATTCGCCCCCTGGAGGGGCCAGAATCAGACGTGGGAGCAGCCCGTTCATGCCGCCGTTTACGACGCCTTGGACACTCTGCTGCGGGATTGGAGAATCCCGCCCCAGGCTTTTGGCCTCCCTTCAAATTTCCCTGTCGCGCCGCTGGCAGGTCCAAGAAATTCCGCCCCTGACATCAGTAGAAATGCTTCATCGCAAATCAAACAGACTGTTGAAAATTTGTCAAATTTGGGTTAATTTTGCTGTATAAAACTGATAGGGTAGCTGAAGAGAGATATCCACAATTAAATTGAAATTTAGGAGAGATTATTAGCAGTAATTGGATTAAATTATAAGCATTGAAGCTACCAAGTCAGGGCTAAGAAGTCATTGGTTTGTTAATCTTCTTATTAACATGCTCTAAAGGAAAAATTGTCAGCTACGCAAACGTTACAATTTAGTAAAGAAACTGCCTTTTAACGATACCAAATCATGACTGAAATACGGCAGGTCTTTCTTCTGAAAATAAGGCGGGGGCCGTACGAGCAAATATTCGGAAAGTGGTTCAAAGCTTACTTCAAAGAATGACATGGAAAATAAATTCACCACTCTGGGTAACACAGATAAATGACTCGATATAGCACTCGCTCTGGAAGATGACAGTGACAGATGCAGAAGCATCACGCAACCTGTCAAAACAAGTCTAGGTCAGGCATTCGGTGCACAAAGGAGACACCAAAGCCACAGTAATGCATTTAGTAAATATTTGAAGTAAATTCATGAAAGGAGCAGCAACTGCCTGGAATTAAATTCTGCACTGCTCCCTTTATCAGCTGCAGTGGTCTTTCTGCACAATTACAGTTGCTTTGCTTGTATAATGCAGTTAAACAAACCACAAGCAGTAAAAGGCAAAGAGCTGACAGGTTAAATGGTTCAGCAATGCTTTTATGTTTCAACCTTTCAATAGTAAGACAGGAACCTTCCCCTCCCAAGCTGCTGTCAATGGTGCATTATTGGAAGAAGTTCCTGGAATAGGTCCTTGGGCAAAGGTTATAAATAGAAGTAAAATTAAATTGAAAGAACAAGTTTTTGTTTTCTCTGGTTGAGTTGAGGTCAGTTGAAATCATTCACGAGACTTTACAACTTGGGCACAATTCAGTGACCCCGTTGTGTCCGGCGCAGATCCAGGCTCAGCTTGTGAATTGCACTTAACTCAGTCCGCCCGCCGCGGTATGGATCTCGCCCTCGCTGGGTGAGAACCAGGGGCGGAATTCTCCGACCCCCCGCAGGGTCGGGGCATGGCCCGGGGCCGGCATAAATCCCGCCCCGCCGTGGCCGGAATTCTCCGCCACCCGGGAATCGGCGGGAATCACGCCCCGCCGATCGGCGTGCCCCCCGCGGCGATTCTCCAGCCCACGATGGGCCGAAGTCCCGCCGCTGACAGGCCAATCCCGCCGACGTGGTTTAAACCACCTCTGTGCCGGCGTGATTGGTGACGCGAGCGGGCCCCCAGAGCCCTGGGGGGCGCGCGGGCCAATCGGACCCCGGGGGGTGCCCCCACGGTGGCCTGGCCCGCGATCGTGGCCCACCAATCGGTGGGCGGGCCAGTGCCGGGGGGGCACTCTTTCGCTTCCGCCGCCGCCACGGCCTCCACCATGGCGGAGGCGGAAGAGACCCCCTCCATCGCGCATGCGCCGGTGGTGACATCAGCGGCCGCTTTTTCGGCCAGCCCCGACGCCAGCCGGCGTAGCGCCAAAGGCCGTTGGCGCCAGTTTTGGCGCCATCGGCGGAGCGGGAGCCACTCCGGCACAGGCCTAGCCCCTAAAGGTGCGGAAAATTCCGCACCTTTTGGGGAGGCCCGACGCCGGAGTGGTTGGCGTCACTCTACTACGCCGGGACCCCCCACCCCACCGGGTAGGGGAGAATTTCACCCCAGATCTGAGACTTTAAATGATCTGTGGACACGGATTCACCCGGCGTGCTGGACTCGCCGGTCGCAGCTGGGAGACCTCACCAAGGCGTTGTTTAATACTGGTCCACGCAAACGCAGAACAGGCGTAACGGCACCTGGGGGGTGGGGGGTGTCTCCCAGACCATTGGAGGCCCCTGGGAGATCGGGGACAGGGCAGGGTGGCACCCTGGCACCTGCCAGAGGTTGCGTCCAGGGATGGGGATGAGGGAGAATTTCTAGGTAGAGGGGGGTTCCTGGGGGCCTCCCCAAGGTTGGATGGGAGTGTGAGAGGTCGGAAATAATTGGGGGGGGGGGGGGGGAAGAGAAAAAGGGAGGAGAAAGATTAGTTCGGCAGTTAGGCATGCTTATGTATGTCTCTGCTAGATTTAACGCACCCGGGATCTAAAGGCCTCACCGAAAACCCCAGCTGGGTTTGGTTTATCACTGGTCTCCACAAACTGGGAAGGGAAGGGGGTGGGGGGAGGAACGTCACTTGGTGGATGCAGGATTGTCATAAAGCCCTATCTGCCTCATCAATGTCCTTTTATTGACGGAAGTCTGCTGTACTTACCCAGTTCTGAATATATATGTCTTCAGACCCACAGCAATGTGGTTGATCTTAACTGCCCCCTTAAATGGCCTCAGTTGTTCAAGAATGCATCTATCACCACCATCTTCTCTACGGTATTTAATTCTGACTTTTCCCAGTGTTGCTACATGCATGAATAAAACATTCTCCTTGCTCCATTTGTACCCATACAACCTTCCAATCATCTCCCCAATCCGTTGTCTCTGGGCAATCTACCATTTATACTCACATACGCGGTGGGAATTGTGTTTAGGTGGGTGTGGGAGAATGGGTCTGGGCAGAGAATTTCCTTTACAACACTGCGATAATTGCCCTTGGAAAAAGCGCAGTTTCTCCTTTTATTCAGTTATACCCGTTTTAAAAGGCAGATCATTTTTTAAAATAAAGGACTGCAGTTGTCGATTGCAATCATGCTACAGCTCGTGATGTTCTGCATTCTGCTCTCGAATATAGGTTGTACCTGCTGCTGTGACTAAACCGAGCTCAGCCAAGACATTTTTGTCTTCATTCTATCCAAACTGTTCCTCATGGATATCTTTGTATCATGCAGTTTGGACCTAGCTTCTTAATTGTTTGATGCCTTCGCATTTATGTTTGAGATTTAGGTTTTGTAAAAGTTGTCATCAGAGCTGTCTTTTTTGCAAATCCACGAGTGAGTGATTTTAGAAAATTGTGGGAAAATTGACCAATTAGGAAAATTGACCGAGGAGAAATCCAAGTTCATGTTTTTTTTAATGCTTTCATGGAATGTGGGTGTTTGTGGCAAGGCCAACATTTGATGCCCATCCCTAATTGCCCTTGAACGGAATGGCTTGCTAGGCCATTCCAAAGGGTCAACTATATTGCTCTGGGTCTAGACTCATGTATAGGCCAGACCAGGTAAGGATGACAGATTTCCTTCCCTAAAACAAGATTAGTGAAGGAGGTGGGGTTTTAATGACAATCGATGACAGTTTCCTGGCCACCATTACCGTGACTGGCTTTATATTCTATATTTTTTAAGAATTGAGTTTATTGATCAATTTAATTTAAATTCCGCTAGTTGCTCTGGTGATTTAATTCCACTGGCTGCTCTGGTGGTTTTGAACCCATGTGCCCACAAGTCTGGGCCCTCTGGATTTAGGGCAGCACGGTAACATAGTGGTTAGCACAGTTGCTTCACAGCTCCAGCGTCCCAGGTTCGATTCCCGGCTGAGTCCCCGTAAACCCAACCAATTTGCACATCCCGGGACACTAAAGAGGCAATTTTAGCATGGCCAATCTACCCAATAATATTTGAAATCCCCTCTCCTGCTGCCCAGTTGAGGTCAAATCGTTTGGTGGGCCTCGGATTGAACCTGGGACTTTTCTGCTCTGTATGGCTTAGCTATTTTGAACCATCTGAGCAGAGCTGTAATTGAACCGCGCTTTGCATTTAAGCAGCATTACATTTCTGAAGAGACCATTTGGAACTCCAGGGGTGAAACTGCGCAGCTTTCGTGGATGAAATGTCATGACATTCGAGGCCATGTGCTGGAGAGTGGGATTAGTGTAGATTTAGTGTAGTTTTGTCAGCGCAGACTCGATGGGCTGAAGGGCCTCTTCTGTACTGATTTGTTACAGATAGCAAAACGGAAAGCTGAACGACAGCAAATGCTTCTGGCTTCCTTTATCCATGCCCGAGTATTCATGTTAAAGATGCCAATAAACAAAGTGCACAGCATCATAATATTGAGACCACTTGATCAGGGCTCAGAAGGAAGTCTGCTCCAGAAGTCCCACTGCCTGTCAGTTGCAGAGCACTTACCAACTCCCTACTGACAAATCCAAATGCAAGGCTAAGGATTGAAGCAAAATAAAAGCATTTAAACTTCAGCAACAATAAATACAGGAAATATCTTGAATTCATTGAGACAGAGTCACCATCTTCACCCAGGTTGTGT
The DNA here is from genome assembly GCF_902713615.1 of Scyliorhinus canicula. Taxonomy (NCBI): domain Eukaryota; kingdom Metazoa; phylum Chordata; class Chondrichthyes; order Carcharhiniformes; family Scyliorhinidae; genus Scyliorhinus; species Scyliorhinus canicula. The sequence goes on from NC_052159.1 coordinate 27,033,836, forward strand.
TTTTCACAAGAGGCTGGAGACCCTTTGGAAGGAGTCTAATTAAGGACACACACAGGCAGAAACACGCAGGCAGAGACTCACAGTCATTACTCTACCAAAACCGACAGCAACTTTGGAGAGTCCACACATGAGCAGAATAACAGAAACCTCAAAGATGTCATCGATAGATGACATAGATGCTCTACAGTGCAGGCTGCGGTTCTAGGCTATGCAACATGAGGATGTGTTGTTGAGGCATCCTGTCCCAGATTGCAGATGGGAAATCAATTGAATTGACAAAACCTTCTACTTTACTGCTGCTGGCCTCACTATAAAGACTCTGTAAAAATCTACACCTTTTTGAACGAGATGCAACAAATTTTAACAGTGTATTAACTCTATAGTTACTACTAAATACTCTTTTTGCTTCAAGAAGCAAAATGCATATTAGTGGAATGTCAAATTTCTCCATAATAAAAAACAATTCTAAACTTTTCTTTTTAAATTGAAGATTTGTTTATCTTTACTTTAGCTTTTACATTAATCTAGCATGGTATCCCCACAGTGCGGAGGGAGGCCATTCAGTCCATCGAGCCTGCACCAACCCTCTCTGAAACCACCCTACATGTGCCCTCTCACCTGCAACGCCACCAACCTTTCTTTGGACATTAACGGTCAATTTAGCATGGCCAATCTACCTAACCTGCACATGTATGGACTTGGACCATGTGATGATATGCATACGGCAAGTTTGTACATAATGGTTCGGCACAACCTCCGTCCACTAGGTGACATTGTAAACCCATCACGTGACCCTGTGGTCTGGGAGTTGGGAGTAGGTTGTGCTGGAGGATAGACGTATTCGCACTAGTTCCACAATAGTTGATTAGTATTAGTCATTTACTATTTTATTTAACGTAGTTATCTTATCACACAGTTATTCGACAATAAAATATTTAAACTGCATGTTCTGTAGTTCATCATTCACTTCGGCCAGTCTACAGAACATGTCAGACTAGTTAGAATTTATTTTGTTATATGAATTTTAAAAAAAATTTAGTTCCTAATTCTTTTTTTCCAATTAAGGGGAAATTTTAGCGTGGCCAATCCACCTACCCTGCACATCTTTGGGTTGTGGGGGCGAAACCCATGCAAACCCGGGGAGAATGTGCAAACTCCACAAGGACAGTGACCCAGAGCCAGGATCGAACCTGGGACCTCAGCGCCGTGAGGGAGCAGGGCTAACCCACTGCGCCACCGTGCTGCCCCGTTATCTGAAATTTTTGATTTAAAGTGAAGGATATGATGTGCTTTTAATTCCCAGGTTTGCTGTGCAATGAATGCGGTTGGCTGTTTAATCGCTTGCCGACATTAATGCTGTTACGCACAGACTGATTGCCTTGGAGCCAAATTTAAGTTGCCATCAGGGAAAGATCCAGGCCACAGAGATTATTAGATCTTTGTGGGAAGCTTTCTTCAAGATCACCAGCGAATCCAGCTGCCCACAACATCCAGGCCAATGTCAATCTTTGCCCTTGCAAGTCTTGATAAATTTAGGCAAGCTTAAGATTTCCTTTTCAAACTGTATGTTTGTGTTTTTTTTCTCTTCAATTAGTAATGAACCCCATTAACCTCTAGTGGCCTCAAAGCAAACATAGCATAAATGGCAATTAAGATAATGGGTTTCAGAAAGTGCCAGAGTTACGTGAAAAATGACCTTCATCCCTCCATCATGGATACGCAGATATCTTTCTCCACTCTCCCCAGGTTTTGATCAGTCCCAAGGTTAAGAGGGGACGGGAAAGCAATCTCACCCTCGGTCTTTACCTAGGTTGAACGGTCCATGGAAGGTAGTCAAGTGTGTGGTGACTCACCAATAATTTTCCACCTAGTCCTTATTCGAAATTCATTCCATAGCTGATCAAAACGCACTACAAATGTTACAAAGCTATTAACCGATATCAAGGTTTAATTATAATAGAACATACAGTGCAGAAAGAGGCCATTCAGCCCATCGAGTCTGCACTTAAGCCCTCACTTCCACCCTATCGCCACAACCCAATAACCCCTCCTAACCTTTTTGGTCACGAAGGGCAATTTATCATGGCCAATCCACCTAATTATAATGTTGTCTATTTACGCTGAAAGAAGTTTTTAAAACTTTTTCTGCTAAGCCCATGGCCTCGTCACAGTACAGGCAGTACGGTAGCACAAGTGGAAAGCACTGTAGCTTCACAGCGCCATGGTCCCAGGTTCGATTCCCGGCTGGGTCACTGTCTGTGCGGAGTCTGCACCTTCTCCCAGTGTCTGCGTGGCTTTCCTCCGGGTGCTCCGGTTTCCTCCCACAGGCCAAAGATGTTCAGGTTAGGTGGTTTGGCCATGATAATTTGCCCTTAGTCATCAAAAAGGTTAGATGGGGTTATTGGGTCACGGGATAGGGTGGAAGTGAAGGCTTAAGTGGGTTGGTGCAGACTCGATGGGCCGAATGGCATCCTTCGGCACTGTATGTTCTATGTGTGTTCTAATCATTCTAAAGAGAGCAAAATTAAAATGAAGACATACAGGTAGAAGCTGAAATTAGGGTCATTAAATTTGGCATGCTTAATATTGCAGGAGACACAGATAAGCGCATACAGGCTTCTTTAATCTTTTTCATTTCATTGCTGCTGCCGTTTCTCAATACTTCGATTCCATCAGAACATTCCTGGACATTAACCTCCATTTCAACCTCCAAAAAAAATAAACTAGAATTGACCAATTCAGATTCCACACTCTATCAGCAGCTGTGCCTTCATTATATTTAGAATTTCCAATCCCTCTTCCCAAAAAAACTCCTAATTAGGATCCTATCTTTATCAGATGCAAGCAGCTGAACACAATCTGATTTGATTTAGTGTCACAGAATCTGCAGAAGGGCCACCGCTATCTCAAAACAACCTTCCACATTGCGGAACCTTGCTGAGCAATTCAAATCTCTGACCAGTCCCAAAGTTCATCCACGACATCTTCCGAGTGCATGGCAGGCAAGGCTTCCCGCTTCACAAGCACGTAGTGTTGGAGGGGATAAGGCCAGTGACCAAGTACACCAGCTCCAAGTAAATCTGCACACTTTTCTTAAAAACAAACCCAAAGTTAAAAAAATCTTAAAGCCACACCGTCTCTTCTAAACTCCAGAAACACGTTCTGCAGCAACGACAGAAAAGCCAATCTTATGGGAGGAAATAATTCTCAAAAGAAAACAGGAGGAAGCGCAGCAGATTTATATTTGTAAGTGGGCTGATCACATCCTCAAAAATTGCTTCACATGCAATGAATAACTTTGAAGTGCACACTGTATATTATGCTGCTAGTTTCACAACAAAGAATTTTAAGGGACAGGAAAAAGCTATTAAGCTCATTAGGCCTAACCAAATTTCAGAGGCAACTTCATCCAGTTTGAAGCAATATTCCTCATTTTTTTCTGTTCTTTACAAACGCATCTAACTGTCCCTTGAGACATTTACATTGTCTACTTCAGTAGACCGCCCTGCTAAGCTATTCCTTAGGAATTCCATTTCGCTTCCCTTCTCACTCTTAACTTTGCTTTTTAAACTGTGTGTGTGCTGGTATGCGAAAAAACAGGCAGTTCCCTTCAGAGTCTCGAACATTTCAATTAGATATCTCTCTTCTCCAAAGAAAACAAACCCAACTTCCTCGACTTGTTCTAATGGCTTGAGCTCTTGATGTAACTGATTGCTCCTTTTGTCATTTGCCCACTCTGGCCATCTTTTCTGCCCAATCTTATGCTTTCTGTCAATCTTGACCCCATCAACCTTATCACACCGCATTCCCCGAGATCATCATTGCCTGACTCCACACCTTCAGTCTTCATTTCAAGGTCTCTTTTCAAATCTTAGGTCAACTGCTGGATTTTAAGAAATATATATAATTCCCCAATTATTAAATGGTGAATTCCTCCAAAACAGAAGTTCTTTTTCTGTTGCCCTCCACAATGTCACCTTTTTTCTGAAAATAAATTAACTAATGTTGTGTATTAATGAGTGTTTGTCGCTCTCTCCTCTCATACCTTGCTGAGGCACTTATCCCTCTGCGTCTAAGAGTTAACCTGGACACTATTCAAATGTGGAAGGCTTCACAACGGACCCTTTCCAACATTACAAATGTGGCTGTACACAATTGGTTAGGAAAGCACTTTCGGACATCCTTCCCTCATGCAGACTCCACATAATTTGCATCAATAGCTCACGGATAAGGAGCAAGAATGGAAACTTCCCTAGCTGTTCTCTTTCCTTAGGATGGACCCCAAATGCTACACCCCCCCCCCCCCCCCCCCTCTGCCATTCTAATCAGCATTACTGAGATTCAGTAACCAAAGCCGGCCCAAGGGATTAGTCGTTTTCTGTCATTCAGTTCCACTTCTCAGCTATGCTGACAGCATCTTTTACACTGAGCTATTGCATGTCTCCACATCCTTAATTCATTTCAAAACCTGGAAAATAGACCGAATTGAATGTTCAAAGTGGCACGCACCCTTAATTATAGCTACAGGGTATGAGAGAGCATGTCCAGCTGAACCTATACCTAACAAAAACAAAATAACAACAGTAAATTGTGCATCATTTAAGAATTAAAATGACACCAATTGGAAAAAAAAAAACCACAGCACAATTAAATCTACCCTTGGAGTAAAATAGTAATTTGATTACAAGCTAACTTTAAAATCTTTCAAACATTCTCAAGCGTGACACTTTAATATGAATTTAAATTCTGAAGCTTACTCCAAGTCATTGCTGCCAGGCACCTCCAATGTCAAACACAGCTGCCAGGCTGGATTAACATTTGTTTGTCTCTTCCACTGCGTGACAGAACCTCACCTGCACGAGGAGACTCATTAAAGGTTGCTCTGGATAACTATAAATGTAAGTACAGCATTTCTGCAAGTCCTCTTGGGAAGAACATTATTTCATTTTTCAAAAAATGTGTTATTGCAAGTGGTTCGGAACATTCGAGGTATTTCAAAAGACAAGACATAAACTGCTATTGATAGAAATTATAAAACACAGTCAATAAAACAATTGTCAATGCTCCCTCTTGACAAACGTGATACGACACAGTACTATATTTAACATGCTTGCTTACTGGTGGGCAGCATGGTGGCACAGTGGGTAGCACTTTTATTTAACAGCGCCAGGGTCCCAGGTTCGATTCCTGGCTTGGGTCACTGTGCAGAGTCTGCACGTTTTCCTGGTGTCTGCTCCGGTTTCCTCCCACAAGTCCCGAAAGATGTGCTGTTAGGTAAATTGGACATTCTGAATTCTCCCTCGGTGTACCCGAACCGGAATGTGGTGACTGGGGGCTTTTTACAGTAACTTCACTGCAGTGTTAATGTAAGCCTACTTGTGACAATAAAGATTATTATTATTATTACTGATAACAACCCATATTCCCACTCAAAAAAAAATGGAGAGTGCACACACCCAGTGGAAATTTAAATTGCACCATAAACGCCACTAAAATGCATCGCAAATGGGTCAAAATTACTCATCATAAAAATGCTTGGCAGATTAAATCATCTTGTAAATGGTGTGAAAATGATTTTCATCGCAAACAAAAGCAGTTGTTCAGGAATTACAATGCCCGGGAATGAAAATCATTCTTCCCAAGTAGTCAGTAACTTAAATTGTTTCAGATTCAGCTTTTCAAAATTAATGGCAGATTGACAGTAACAATGTAATTCTGCACACATTAACAGAATTCCGCTCTCAAATACATCAAGGAAAATAATTCTGGGCATTACTGCCGTACTGTCCATGTTATACTGTAAAGCTTCATATTTCATGTCACTCTTGTATGTCCCATTATTTTACCACCTCCACCATTCAACACCCAAAGGCTGAAAATTGCCATAATAAAGATCAGTAGGCAGTTTTGAAAAGCAATTAAGTTTATTACTAGACACCCACCACCAATTTTAAAAATAGCCCGACAAATGCAAGCGAGAGAATGAATCAGCAGAATCACATCATATCCCATTTGTACAGTACTTGCTTTTGAGAATTAGTTTTGATAGGAGGAATATTGAACTCCACGTTGGAGATTTAAAAATAGAAAGATTATCTTCGGCTATTTTCCCTCCTTGTATCAACAATAAGCTGCTAAGAGGTGTTCATCATAATTTGGTGACACTCACCCTTAGACTTGCTCTTGGGTGATAGCAATCGCATCTTAGACTCAGAAGGTCCCACTTCAGCGCAGTACCATGGGAGCACAGTACTGTCAGAGGTGCAGACTTTTCAGTGAGGTGCTAAACTAAGACCCAGTTTATCCTCTCAGGTGAATATGTCAAAGTACTGCCACGTGGTCTTTGAAGAAGAGGGAGAGTTATTCCCAGTGTCCTAGCAAGCATTTATTCCCCAACAAACATGGATTAAGTGGTCATTATCACTTCATTGTTTGGAGAAGCTTGCAGTGTACAAATTGGTTGCTGCATTTCCTACATATCAAAAGTACTTAATTGCCTGTGAAGTTCCACTATGAAGTTCCACGGTCTTTAGACGCACTATATAAATTATATAAATGCAAGTCTTTCTTTCAGACCCTCTCGTCTCACAGGCAGAATTACATAGATTCTGACACACATCTACAGAGAATGATTTTGAGACAAAAACAGAAAATGCTAGACAATCTCAGCAGGTCTGACAGCATCGGTGGAGAGAAAAGGGAGCTCACGTTTCGAGTCTGGGTGACTCTTCGTTAAAGCTAGAGAGAGAACTGGAAATGGGGTCAGATTTATACTGTAGTGGGTGGTCATGGAGCAGTGGGGTTGGATAGGGGGCCAACGATAGGTGGAGATGGACACAGATGTCGTGGACAGCAAGACAAAAGGAATGTAAATGAGGGTGATTAAGGCTAAGAAGGATGCTGATAGTGGCACAGAAAGAGATTAGGATGTGTGAATGGCAGAACAAAGGTGAGCAGTGGGTCAAAGGGCAGCGAGGAACAGATGGTCCAAGTGGAGTGGGGGGGGGGGGGGGGGGGGGAGACAATGGTGAGGGGAAAAACAGATCAATGGAAGAAATGAAAATAAATTAATAGAATTAAAAATGGGGTGACGGTGGAGGAACGTTTACAGTCTGAAGTTGCTGAACACAATGTTAAGTCCGGAAAGCTGTAACGTGCCTAAATCGGAAGATGAGGTGCTGTTTCTCCAGTTTGCGCTGGGCTTCACTGGAACATTGCAGCAGGCCAAGGATGGACATGTGGACATGAGAGCAGGACAGTGAGTTGAAATGGCAGCGACAGGAAGGTCTGGGTCCTGCTTGCGGACGGACCGGAGGTGTTCTGCAAAGTGCTCACCCAGTCTGCATTTAGTCTCTCCAATGTAGAGTAGACGGCATTGGGAGCAGAAAATGCAATAGGCCAGATTGAGGGAGGTGCACATGAAGTGCTGCCTCACCTGAAAAGTGTGTTTAGGGTCTAAGATGGTGAGCAGGGAGGAGAAAGAGGCAGGTAAAGTAAGTAAAGTAAAGTAAGTAATCTTTACACCTTCTGCGATTGGATGGGAAGATGCTGTGGGAAGAGGGTGAGGTATTGGGGGGGTATCTCGGAGGGAACAGTTCCTGCGATATGCTGACGGGGGAGTGAGGGGAAGATGTGTTTGGTGGTGGAATCATGCTGGAGTTGGCAGAACTGGCGGAGGATGGTTCTTTGCATATGGAGGCTGGTGGGGTGAAAAGTGAGGACAAGGTTCTTGGAGGGAGGAGAGGGGGTGAGGGCAGAGGTGTGGGGGATGGGCCAGACACAGTTGAGAGCCCTGTTGACCACGGGGTGGGTAACCATGATTAAGGAAGAATGAAGATATGTCAGCAACACCATTTTGGAAAGCAGCACCATCAGAACAGATCCAACGAAGGCAAAGGAACTGGGAGAGAGGGATGGAGTCCTGACTGGATGTGGAGTGTGAAGAGTTGCAGCCGAGGTAGCTGTGGGAGTCAGTGGGTTTGTATTGATTTTGGGAGACCGAAACCCATTCCCATGAACAAATTACTCCTTCAGCTCAACACAATGTAGAAACGGAATCACTGCACAGGACTCTTGGTCCTTGGGACAGAGTAGCTACTTCCTTTAGACGTCACCATCCCCCCTTTCCCACCTGCTCAAAATCCCAGTTAGTGGTCATATAGCGCTAAAGGGCAAATTAAACCATGTCAATTTCTTCAGCAGAATGACATGGGTGGGGAGGGGAGGTGGGATTCTCCACTGCCGGTATCGGAATTCCCGGTGTGGCAGAGGATCTCATATCGGGGCCCATCACCAATCAGTCCCCCGCTGATTCATGTTCATGCTCACTAGAGGGAAGGTGCAAATGCGTCATTTGAACCCATTTACATCCCATTAATGGGCCAGATAACAGATTCTCCATGCTTCAGTGATCCACATGACCAAGTGAAGGCAAGGAGCAATGAAGGTACGAGGAGCCATGAAGAGTGGGGAGGAAACCTGGCACCCACACCAGATTAAGAGCACTTTAATACACTCTGACAGAGACTTGTATTTGGAATATAGGTCTGTATGAATATTAATTTTACCAGTACCCACATTTTCTTTGTGATAAATTGTTGTGCTACAAATAAGGCTTTAACTTTTACCCACAGCCTCAGGAGGGGTACCTGTACTTCACCACAAACTAGATTAGTTTCTAATGTGCTACAGATTACATGTATAAAGTAGGGTTTTTTTCCATTCATGAGAGATGGGCATTGTTCGCCAGGCCAGCATTGATTGCCCAGCCCAAAATGTCCTTGAAAACGTGGTGGAGATCCACTTTCTTGAACTGATGCAGTCGGTTTGACATGGGGAGACCCATAGTGCTGCTTGGCTTCCGCATTTTTAACAACTGCAGCCAAGGAGCAGTGATATCCTTCCAAGTCCGGCGCAAGGGTCCTTCCTGCTTATTCCCCTTTCTTTTATTCTGCTGTTATTATTTGTGATCCATGGATGGTTATTGGACATGTCTCTTTAAGGCGAGCAGCAGAATTTAGAAGTTGCAGGAGGGAACATGCTGCTAGTCTTGGCTGCTTTGAATAGGAGCTGCAGACTTCTCGGCACCAGAGAGAGTTATGGGGTGGGACTGTTTGATTGATTGGCTGGTGGACAATGAATTGGCCCAAAAGACCGTACTCTGCCCAGTAACAGGCAGTGATTGGACCCTATCCAAGTGGAATGATTTTTGGAGTCTCAAGGAGTTTCAGTTTGACTCCTGTCAGCACGAGGACACAAATCTCCTCTCTCTCTCTCTCCCTCTCCCTCTCCCTCCCTCCAGGAAATCTCTCTGTCTCTCTTTCCCTCCAGGAAATCTGAGAGTGCTGTATTTCTGATCTAGGAGAGAACCTGAATGGATCTATCTACTGAGTAACCATTACAGACTGCAAACAAAAATCAGAAACTGCTATCTCTCTCCAGAAAGTGGTGTATTTCTAAAACCACAGAGGTCAGAACAAATCTACAGTTAAGCCTTTGAATTGAAAACAAGGTTTGAAGAGGAGTATCGTGCTGGGAACCACCATCCGAGACATCTTTTAGCCCCCTTTTCTTAAGATTTTTCTACCCCTTTTTCCTGTTTGTCAGTGTGTGGCGGCGGAGCGGCGGGGGGGGGGGGGGGGGGGGGATGTGGGGGGGGGGGGGGGGGATGTGGGGAATTAGATTATATTAACCAGTTATACTTACTGCATATTTCATTATATGTTTTTGTTGTAAATAAACAGCAATTGTGTTTAAACTTACAAAGCTGGTGACTGTAATTATTGGGCAACCAAGGGCCAAAGGCTTTGGGTGTTTTTCTAAGAATTATTGGTTAATTCACTTGTATTGTGACTCTGGATCAAGTGGGACTGGAATTGACTGCACTCGAGCCCAATGTATTGCAACACCTGGATAGTGTCCAGTTTGGAGGGACACTTGATGTTCCCATGCACCCGCTCTCCTTGCCCTGGTAGAAGGTGCAGCTTGAAAGGCCCGGCTGAGGAAATTTTGGAAAATGGGGGAAATAAAAGACTTGCATTTATATAGCACCTTTCACAACCTCTGGAATTCACAAAAAGTGTTTTACAGCCAACGATGTGCATTTAAATTGTAATGTAGGAATTGTGGCAGCTAATTTGCAAGATTCACACAAACAACAAAGTGTTAATGACCAGTTATTCTGTTCAGCAGTGCAGGCTGACGGATAGAAATATGGGCCAGGACACTCTATTCCTCTTCAAAATAGTGCCGTGGGATCTCTTTTACACTTGTGTCAGGAGACTTTTATCATTTCAGGCGGGGGGAGGGGGGTTTGGGGAAAGAGGACACTGGGTCTCAGGGTAGAAACAGAGATTTCCCAGTGCAGTTCGGCCATGGAGGCCCCTGAAATGAGGCAACCCTGTGCCAAGATTGAAGGACGCGCTTGGAGCAAAGTATGCAGGGTTTTGAGAGCTCAGGGTCACCAATTTCTGTTTCAACCCAGCAGCTAAGGATGTCAACACCAACGACAGCTTGCAGATGAGAACCAAAACAAAATGGCTTTGGCTTCGCCGATGCTAACCTTCAAGGAATATCAGCTCATTTGGCATTTAATATTGGACACAGTGAAGATATAAAGACTTGCAAGTAAACATGCTCACTTTATTAGCACTGTTGATATCCAGCTTTGCAACATAATACATCCACGCAATACACTGGCATTAATTATAGCTGCTACCACATATAGGTACACGAATGGAATACAGATTAATAGTATTTACAACCAAAATCAGCGTTATGCTTTTTGAAGTATTAATTTCCATTAGTGCAGCAGCATTTGGAAACACTAGCATGCTGCACGAGATAGAAACTAGGTCACGATGTTCTGTCACTGGCATTATCAAACGGATGAAATTGATTGCGCGCCAGAGCTTGTCCAATTACTAAAAGGTACCTCTCGGAGAAGCTGTACCTCGTGTATGCAGGGTTAATTATCTCCCATTTTCGCATTCAGTGTTACGAACTCACCAATGCTTACTAAGCCAAAGATCATTTCTTCTCTCTCGTTACTTTCTCCAGGATTGCTGTACGCTTTGATCCATATTTAAAAGAAGATTCCCTGCTGTTAAATGGTCGTGCTTCTACCTCTCCTCAAAAGAGCCCTGGATGTAATTACCGGATGCAAGGATAGAACATAGAATATAGAACAGTACAGCACAGAACAGGCCCTTCGGCCCTCGATGTTGTGCCGAGCAATGATCACCCTACTCAAACCCACGTATCCACCCTATACCCGTAACCCAACAACTCCCCCTTAACCTTACTTTTAGGACACTACGGGCAATTTAGCATGGCCAATCCACCTAACCCGCACATCTTTGGACTGTGGGAGGAAACCGGAGCACCCGGAGGAAACCCACGCACACACGTGGAGGACGTGCAGACTCCGCACAGACAGTGACCCAGCCGGGAACCGAACCTGGGACCCTGGAGCTGTGAAGCATTTATGCTAACCACCATGCTACCGTGTTTGCAAACCAACCTAGTTTGTGAGCTGTATTGGAGTCACATTATACCTAACAGGTCATGGTGACCGCAAAAAGAAAATAAACTTTATTTACAATGAACCTTGCATACAACAGGACCGCTAAATGCTGCAAAATGTGAGGCAAACTAAATATAGCCCAGGTGGTAATTTGCATACATCTAAAATCCACTTACATTCAAATTTCAAAATACTGCATAATTAGACATTCAGCAAAGAAACAACTTGCTCAGGTAACTATTAGCATATCAAAAACATGACTGAGCTACACTATGGACTCGGGTGAGCTCGGACAGCTGTAGAGGAGATGCTTTTGAAGCAGACTCCATTACCTATTGGGAAAGTCGAAAGGGTAAGTAGAAGGATATTTGAATGATAAAATGTTAGCTAATAATAATAATCGCTTATTGTCACAAGTAGGCTTCAATGAAGTTACTGTGAAAAGCCCCGAGTTGCCACATTCCAGCGTCTGTTCGGGGAAGCCGGTACGGGAATTGAACCCGCGCTGCTGGACTTGTTCTGCATTACAAGCCAGCTGTTTAGCCCACTGTGCTAAACCAGCCCCTACGAGTGCAAGGGTTCAATAATTTGGTCCAAGACAACCAGAGAACTCCTCGAACTTAATTTTCAAAATGCGGGCACCTGATAAAGATCCAACAGATCATTTTATGGGGAGGCCACCTTTCAGAGGCAGACGCAGGAGGTTATTTAGCATTTCATTCAACAGGGATCTGACCAGAAAATTAATGGAAACACCAATGGGACTGTGAAGAGTGTCTGGATTTATGGAAAGGTTAGAACTGGGAGATTGTGCTCTCTTAAGAAAATGAGGGGAGAAATAATAAAAATAAGTGATCTGGGAAAATCCAGACCATGCCACACATCCAAGTCCAAAGATGAGCAGGTTAGGTGGGGTTACAGGGATAGGGTGGGGAAAGTGGACCTGGGTAGGGCACAGTGGGCCGATGCAGACTCAATGGGCCGAATGGTCTCCTTCTGCACTGTAGGGATTCTATGATTTGAACGAGTAGAGTGGTCAGGAGAACAAGCTGAAAAGAAGGGGAAAGAATTAAAGTTGAAACAGAACAGATAGAGTGGGACGTAACAAATATGATTTGGAAAATCAGCAATCAGAAGTCAATGACAAACAACTAGAAAACAAGGAGCGAGCAGTCAAAACCCGAGCAGGAGACAGTGGTGTCGTGGCAATGTCATTGGACAGAACTCCCAAGTTAAAGCTCTGGGGAAACGGGTTTCAAATCCCACCAGGGCAGAAGGTGAAATTTCAATTCAATTGGTAAATCTGGAAACCATTGCGGATTACAGTCATAAAAACTCATCTAATTCAATAGTGACCCCTTTAGGGAAGGAATTCTGCTGTCCTTACCTGGTCTGGCCTACATTTGACTCCAGATCCACAGCAATGTGGTTGACTCCTAACTGCCTACTGAAATGGCCTAGCAAGCCACTCAGTTCAAGGGCAATTAGGGATGGGCATCAAATGCTGACCTTACCAATGACACCCACATCCCATGAAAGAATACATTTAAAAAAAGATTACGTGCAGGAGGAGGCACCTGGCATTGAAGTGGAAACAAGAGGAAAAACTATGTACTAAACAACATTTGACCATTGTGCCACTTACAATGCAGCTAAATACATTGCAAATGTTTCAGGATTATGCTCAAATCACTATTGCAACCAACAGCAGATAGCAACAGCCAATTTGTAAACGTTATGGCTACACAGTCCCTGGGCAATTCAATTTCAGCAAAGATAATTAGCAACAAGCCATTATGCAAGCGGTGGGACATTTAAAGCTAGCCATCCGTAGCTGAAATTCAGCACGGGTAAACTATATTTAATCCGTTGAGCACCAGAAGCCAGATAATTGACAGCCATTTTATGTTCAGATCAAGGAACCCTGCTCATGAGCAAACACCCCCTGGAATAATGGATTAGGTTGCAAATTTGTCTTGAGCTGAATCATTCACCAGCTTCGGAGAGGCATGTAGGGCGACGGGCCAGGTACGGGATTTTGTGGTGAAGCTAAAAAATATGTTGGGATTTAAAAACCCAGATTGACAGACTGCAGGAAGCTGGCCGGGGATCTAAGGATCTCAAGATGAAACAGATGGATAGGAACAAAATGGTGAGAGCTCCCTGTACCCAAACGTAACCCAGACATCTGATGGTTCTGCAATGAATTTCACGTCAAATAATTAAGACCACTTAGAAAAGGCTTGTGAAGAATCCAGAAAAACAGAGAGAAGTAAACCTTTGAACAGATCAAATGACCGCGTTTTGGCAAATTGGATGCCATGAATGCAAAAACAAAATGTACAAAACTCTTGTCATATTGAACCATCAGCGCCTGGACCTTGCTAAAATGTTTCACATAGATGTGCAATTTCGTTTGTTCATAAATTAACTATCTTGGAAAATGGCTGAATTTTATACTTTTAAGTAGACTTTCATCGTGCAAGTAAGTTTCAATATGATGAAAATGTTGTCAAATTATCTCTGGAGCAGTCAATTTGCAGGTGAGGATACAAGGTACATCGAATGGCCTGTTTCTGTGCTATAAGGTCACACATCAAGATGCATCATTAAGATTTCCCCCCACGTTGCCTTGTGGCCTGACAATAAAGTGGGCAGGCATAGAAAGGATGTGGATCTCTTGTTGTTACCCTGGGAGGAGTGGAACTCATCTATGGGCCGGGGGGGGGGGGGGGGGGGGGGGGGGGGGGTTGTTTTTTTATATTAAGTCAGAGTACCCAATTCACTTTTACCAATTCAGTGGCAATTTAGGGTGTTCAATTCACCTACATTGGACATCTTTGTTTTGTGGGGCAAAACCCACTAAAATACAGGGAGAATGTGCAAACTTCACACAGACAGTGGCCCAGAGCCGAGATCGAACCTGGGACCTCGGCACCGTTAGACTGCAGTGCTAACCACTGCGCCACCGTGCTGCCCTCGTGTGGGGTAGGGGGAGAGGGGGGGTTTCAATGTTCAACGAGACTGTACTCCGTAGGGGCTGGTTTAGCTCACTGGGCTAAATCGCTGGCTTTTAAAGCAGACCAAGCAGGCCAGCAGCACGGTTCGATTCCCGTACCAGCCTCCCCGGACAGGCGCCGGAATGTGGTGACTAGGGGCTTTTCACAGTAACGTCATTGAAGCCTACTCGTGACAATAAGCGATTTTCATTTCATTTCATTTCAATGAGCATGCTTCATAACTCCAGCCTCCCTCCCCCACTGCCACCACCGCATCCCCAGGTAGCCTGGAATCACTCAGCTTCCCTGTGAAATTCGATGGAAGAGAAAATGGTCCTGATGCTAAAATGTCCAAGCAACTGGGAGCCATTGGTAACTGGCTTAATGAGATTAATGTTTCTACACTATGGCTGCCACAGTTGGTAATTTAATAATTTACTAAAAATGAACGAAGAAGCTAACAAGTGTAACAAGCATAAGTTTACTGCAGAGCAATCCAACATGGGAGAGAGGAAGATTTTCCTGACAAGGGCTGAATCTTTAGGTATCAATAGGGTCAAGCACGGTGCTTCACAAAACGGGGGGCAGCTAATGGACTTATCGGCTTTCCAGAGAACCTACCAGCCAATCTTAATTGAATGACGAGCGTGTTCTCTCGGCACCAGTTGGCTAATTTGGGGAAAATCGCAGCCAGGCGACTTCCTCACACCCGACAGGATGCTGACGGCCAATTGACTGGGGCAGCAGCGTTCCAATGTCCAGGGTGAAAATCCTGCTCAAGGACCTGACATTTTCCACAGGCTGGACACAAAGCCACCTGACTAAGCAGCTTGTGTCATAACAACAGGATATATTGACATAGGACCACCATTGGGCGAAACAACCATCCTTTGGCGTTCATCAGGCTGACAGCTGCCACCAAATCTTCGGTGATTTGAAGTGAAAATTTGCACGATTTTGAGTTTGTTCCTAACCCAATGCCACATCTTGTGGATCTGAGGAATCGGTGAGCAGGACAAACAAGTGAGACTCAGGAACCACAATTTGACTGCAGCACCCTCACTGAGACACACACAGCATTAATCACAAACTATAAACCACAAAGTAGGAGTTAAATTTAATATAAAATCACACGCAGAAAGTGATAGAGAGGGGGCGCGAGGTAGAGAGAATGCTTGAGCGAGAGAAAGAGAGACATAGACAGAAACAGACAGAGAGAGCTGAAAAGGACACTGAAAAGGTAAAACAGGAGGGCTGGATTTGAAGGCGGTAAAATTCAGCATGTGGCTTGCCCGCTGTCTACCCCACCAACCTCTACCAGTCTCCAATTTTATGGAGATAGAGTATGCATTGGGTAGCCCACAGTGGCTGGTTTAGCTCACTGGGCTAAATCGCTGGCTTTTAAAGCAGACCAAGCAGGCCAGCAGCACAGTTCGATTTCCGTGCCAGCCTCCCTGGACAGGCGCCGGAATGTGGCGACTAGGGGCTTTTCACAGTAACTTCATTGAAGCCTACTCGTTACAATAAGCGATTTCGGGCAGCACGGTGGCCTAGTGGTTAGCACAACCGCCTCACGGCGCTGAGGTCCTAGGTTCGACCCCGGCTCTGGGTCACTGTCTGTGTGGAGTTTGCACATTCTCCCCGTGTCTGCATGGGTTTCGCCCCCACAACCCAAAAATGCGCAGAGTAGGTGGATTGGCCACGCTAAATTGCCCCTTAATTGGAAAAAATAATTGGGTAATCTAAATTTTTAAAAAAAAACAATAAGCGATTTTCATAGTGGCCACTTAAGTGCCTCATCCCACCCCTGCCACTATTTTACGATGGCAGGAGGAGGCAGAAGGAGCACATCTTTTGGGACTGTGGGAGGAAACCGGAGAACCCGGAGGAAACCCACACAGACACAGGGAAAAAGTGCACACAGACAGTGACCCAAGCCGGGTATCGAACCTGGGGCCTTGGAGCTGTGAAGCCACAGTGCTAGCCACTGTGCCTTTAAGACTTAGCTTGCTGTGGGTCAGCTGTCAGCATCATAGGCAGGCACCTCCTGATTTTTGGGAGGGGGAGGATGGGGTGTGGAGAAAAAGGAGGGGCAGAGGCCATGGCAGTTCATTAAATCCAGCCTATAATTCCTTACATCCCCAACACCAGTTAAAATCTGAAGCAATGAGACCCTACATTTGCAAAATTAAATTTTCATGGCCAGAGGTTGTTTAGCAGTAATTATAGCTTACCACACCATTAAATATTGATGTACACATGAATACAGCAGCACTAACATTTTTTAGATAACTAATGGGTGCGTATTGTGCCCTTTTATGGATTCAGTGCCGAGTCCATAAATAAAAACTGTTCAGTGGGAGAGCAGGGTAACCTGACTGCAATTTCAGGATTTCCATATTTAACTGCATGTATGGGGATGAAATGAAAAAAAAAATCCTTTTGTTAATTTAGCACCTTTCACAACCACAGGAGGACTTAAAACGCTTTGTGTCAATTAGGTAGTTTTTGGTGTGTTGTGTTGTGGATAGTGTCCCCCCTCTGTGTCAGAGGCACTGGGTTCAAGTACCACTCGACAACCTGATGACCATGGAAGGTGTGCTCGTAACAGGCCAATCAGGTTGATTATCAGCCTGTCAATCATTCCAATATGCCTGATGGCAGGCAGTAAAGAGCAAGAGAGTTCCCTGGCCAATTATGCTGCACAGGTAACGGCAAACCATTGGATTTGGATTTTGTTTATGGTCATGTGTACCGAGCTACAGTGAAAAGTATTTTTCTGCGAGCAGCTCAACAGATCATTAGTACATGAAAAGAAAAATAAATAAAAGAAAATACATTAGGCAACAAAAGGTACACAACATAACTACATAACACTGGTATCGGATGAAGCATACAGGGGTATAGTATTAATGAGGTCATCCATGAGAGGGTTGTTTAGGAGTTTGGTAACAGTGGGGAAGAAGCTGTTTTTGAGTCTGTTTGTGCGTGTTCTCATACTTTTGCATCTCCTGGCCAATGGTAGAACTTTGAAGAGTGAGTAAGCCGGGTGGGAGGGGTCTTTGATTATGCTGCCCGCTTTCCCCAGGCAGCGGGAGGTGTAGATGGAGTCAATGGATGGGAGGCAGGTTCGTGTGATGGACTGGGCTGTGTTCACGACTCGGAAATTTCTCACGGTCTTGCACTGAGCAGTTGCCATACTAGGCTGTGATGCAGCCCGATAGGATGCTTTCTATGGTGCATCTGTAAAAGTTGGTAAGAGTTAATGTGGACATGCTGAATTTCCTTAATTTCCTGAGGACGTATAGATGTTGTTGTGCTTTCTTGGTGATAGCGTCGGCGTAGGTGGACCAGCACAGATTTTTGGAGATGTGCACCCCTAGGAATTTGTAACTGCTAACCATCTCCACCTCGACAGTGAATGACAGCTCTTTAGTTTTGCTGGTACTGAGGGACAGATTGTTGTCGCTGCACCACTCCACTAGGTTCTCAATCTCCCTCCCATTTTCTGACTCATTGCTATTCGAGATCCAGCCCACTATCGTTGTATTGTCAGCAAACTTGTAGATGGAGTTGGAACCAAATGTTGCCATGCAGTCGTGTGTGCACAGGGAGTACAGTGTGGGGCTAAGTATACAGCCTTGCGGTGCCCCAGTATTGACATCTATTGTGGAGGAGGTGTTGTTGTTTATTCTTACTGATTGTGGTCTGTGGGTTAGAAAGTCGAGGATCCAGTTGCAGAGTGAGGAACCAAGCGTTAGGTTTTGGAGCTTTGATATGAGCTTGGCTGGGATTATGGTGTTGAAGGCGGAGCTGTAGTCAATAAATAAGAGTTTGATGTAGGAGTCCTTGTTGTCAAGATGCTCTAGGGAGGAGTGTAGGGCCAGGGTGATGGCGTCTGTTGTGGACCGGTTGTCCAGGAATGGGGCAGGGATCTCGCAATTGTGTACCGCCATTTGCCATTTTTAATTGGTCTGGAGTTGGTCCTGCTTCACAAAACCCCTGGCTCTCTCCCGCCCAGTAAGGCGAGGTAGTCCCCCCATCCAGAGTAAAGGCTCTCTCCCGCTCTCAGAGGCGAGGCTCCCTCCAGCTTCCCGCCTCTCACACTTTCTGCTTCCCTCCCAAACCTCCAGCTCGCAGCTCCTCTTGATTCCTTCTTCCCTCTCACTGCTGCTTTCCCAAACCTTCACTGAGGGGGAGAGGTGATAGTGGGCAGGAAGGAGTGGAAGACGGAAATGGTGACCATAAAAGTGTGGGAGAGCAGAAGAGAGTCAAGGAGCCAGTGGGAGAGAGCCAGCAAGGGGAAGAGTTGTTCAGAAGGTGAGGTAGCAAGTGGGAGACAAGTAGAATGAGTTTTATATTTTTAAATTGAATTTGTTTTCAACATCACTTCATTCGAAATGTGCTGTATTTCAAATTACAGGGAGTATATTTCAATGCAATGTTTCTGATGAGAAAGGCTCTACAGAACCTCATTACTGTTTTACATTGTTGGTAAAATCAAATTTGTTTAAAGTCGTTTCATTTAAAGTTGCACTTTTCAGGAAAGTAACAACATTAAGTGAGGAATTACTATATTTGAAATGCAATATATTATAGATGTTACATAGTATTAATAGATATCACATCCAAAGATTGATATTGAACAAAAGGCTTACAGTTGAATGTATTTCCATTGCAAGCGCTATATACATATTTTTTACTAATTGTTTAACTGTGATTATGCTGTAATAATGCTGCCCTGCTAGAGGTATTACTACATTGCCTCAGCTTTGTCTCCCCCAGCTCCTCGGGGAGATACTGAAAAACTCAATCTGCGACCGACTCTTCTTCCCTGCTTTCCAAATTGCATAAACTTTGACACTGAACTGCAGTTATCATCAAATGAGGGCGTTGGATAAAAATAAGGGCAGCGTTCTACAGTGAATAACTCTGTAAAGCCTAACTACAAAAGGCAGTCAGAAATGTGATGGAATAAACTCCACTTGCCTGCATGAGTGTAGCTCCAACAACCCTCAAGAAGCTCAAGAACACTCACGATGGACAAAGCAGCCCTCTTGATTGGCACCCCATCCACCATGTTAAACATTCACTCCCTCTTCTGCCAATACAGTTGGTAGCAGTGTGTACCATCTGCAGGATGCACTGCAGCAAACCGTCAAGGCCCCTTCACCAAACTCTTCTAAACCCATGACCATTATCACCTCGAAGGTCAAGGGCAGCACAAACATGGGAACACCGTCACCTGGAAGTTCTCCTCCAAGTCACTCCATCATGAATTGGAAATAAATCATGGTCACTGGGTCAAAACCCTGGAACTCTCTCCCTAACAGCACCGTGGGTGTACCTACACCTCCTGGACTGCAACAGTTCAAGAAACCAGCTCACCAGCACTTTCTTAAGGGCAATCAGGGATTGGTATTAAATACTGGTCAAGCCAGCCATTCCCACATCCCATGAATTAATAATAGTATGCATTTAAAACAGGGACTAAATTATGTCCACATGCCCTTTTGAATTCTACCCCACCCACCAACCTTGTGTTACCCGAGAGCTACCCGTAGCTGTCGCTCACCAGGAGTAATGAATGCTAAGGGAGACTGAATAACATTTTATAGATACAAACAAACACATACAATTTTAAAACAACGGGCATGAATTTCCCACCGCATCACGCAGTGAATCGTGGGAGAGCCCAAATCAGGCTCTGCATCAGGTATGAAACCATACCCATGAAAGGGAGGGTGAGGGGTCCAAAGAAAGATTAGGAGGGGTGAAGGGGGGTGGGAGGGGGACAATTGTCGAGATTGGGGCAGCTTTTTAAAATTGCACCCCAATCCCAAGGAGCTGGTCTTGCTGGTGAGCCCAGCACCGAGTGCCGGGGGCCTTTCGAAGTGTGGCCTCGATTGGGAGAAACTCCCCAAGTCCCAAATGGAATGGCTAAGTGCCGTGGAATAGCGGTGCCAATCTCGGCACTGAGGCAGCCAAGATGCACCCCACCCAACACCGGACTTGGAAATCAGTCTGGTGAATCACGCCCAATGTGTTTTCAATCTACTTCTACCCGGTATTGAATTTGGGACACGGGGAAGATAACAGACAATGTTAGTATAGGATGCAATTCAACTATTTTTGTTGAAAGCTGCCAAGAGCATTTCATACTGAAGAGTGTGATTACCATAGAAGCAGCACAAAATAACTTGCTACATCATTTCTGTATGCCCAGATTTCTCAGTACAATGCAGACACTCTTCCCTTTGACCACCCTGGTACTGTATTATTGCGCAATGGTTTTTAATGTGCCTTTGTGGATAGATAGTATTTGGAAAGTAGGTTACTGCAACTGTGGGCTTTCAAAACCAGTTTTGTGAGACTATTGCTGCCATTAAAAAATATAAAAGATAATACAACACATCAGTTGTCCTAAATAAAGAAAGATGTCATCGGTACGCGAGAAATTTAATAGCCCCACATTAATGTGGGCTGTCCAACTTGGCATTGTGCACCTCGTCCTTTTCGTCCAGAGAAAGCACTTGGAGAGAAAGCACACGGCCATAAATCAGCAAGTCACATTACTGAACCTTTCTCGTGGAAATAATTCAAAATGCCTTACGTGCAACATGTTATTTAAAGTAACAGCTCTTTTCCGCAGCACGAGCTCCCACACAGACAGCAGTAACAGGAATATTCAGAATATGAAGAGAGACCAGCAAATAATAGAAATAGAAATATTATTTTTTAACTAGCTAGTTCCTCATGATGAAGGGAGAAACCTCCCATCCTTCCAAAGGATAAAACATACCATCAAGATGTTATATCGGAGCATAGGCACAGGGGTAGGCCTTTCAGCCCCTCGGGCCTTCCCCCCCCCCACTTCATTTCGATCAGGGCATGGGCAACCTGCAGCCTGGGAGCTACATGTGACCCATCAGGGGTTCAGAGTGTGGCCCACGAGATATTTTGTCGACCATTGCCCACACGCTGATGGACCAATTGCTCATTTCCATCTGTGTAGTTATTTTCCTCCTGGTATAACTGAGAGGATTCGGTGTAAAGCAAGGGCAAGTGACATGATTAACCATAGAATACTGATTAATCATCTCCACAGAGCAGAAGAAGGCCAATCAGCCCATCGAGTCTGCACCTGCCCTCTAAAGGATCACCCTACCCAAGCCCACTCCCCCCACCCTACTCCTGCAACCCATAACTCCACCTAACCTTGAGACACTGAGGGGCAATTTTGCGTGGTCAATCCATCTATATTGCTCACAATATTGACAGAGCCGTGCACTCCCTCTGCATCCATATTTATTTTGTTTTTACCATTTGAAGTTGATGATAGTTCTATTAATATATAAATGATCGAGAATTTTTTATAACTCGTCCTGGAATAGTCAGCATGTGTTTAATTTTATTTCTGGAATCATGGTTAGCGAACAAGCCCGATTTCAATCTGATGACCCACTGATAAGAAGGAGGTCCACTCACTCGCCCAGGCTGTCCATCACTGACTTAGATCACGGTGATCTGCATCTCAACACCATCTACCAGTTTTGAGACTCTAACCCTTGATGCCTCCCCGCAACCCACGCCCCCACCCCGCTTAACAGAAGTCTATCAAGTTCTATTTTAAACTTTTCAATCCGATTTCCACTACCTGTTGCCTGAAGAAAGACTTCCTAATTCCAACTCCTGGATGATTTCACTCTGATGATACGGTTCCAAAACAATGTCCTGATCCCTTCCACTGGAGGAAATAGGACAGATTATTTTTCTCTATCAGCTGGTTTAACCATCTTAAATATGTCAAAACACTTCCGTTAGATGCCTCCCCTCAATCAGAACCATTTAGCACAAGAGCAGGACCGCAGCCCACCGAGTCACTGTCGACTCTTTTCATTTAGTTCGAACTTGTGATTTTTCTCCTGGGGCTAATTCAGCTCCTTGTTGAATTGATCAGGCAGCGCATTTCAAAGTCTAATCCCACATTGCAGAAAATGCTTTTGCTCACTTTATCTTTTTTTTGTCAATTGTCTTGAAATCTGTGCCGCCGGTTGTTGACCCTCCAGCCATTGGAAACGGTTCATTTACTCACAATATTGACAGAGCCGTGCACTCCCTCTGCATCCATATTTATTTTGTTTTTACCATTTGAAGTTGTTCATAGTTCTATTAATATATAAATGATCGAGAATTTTTTATAACTCGTCCTGGAATAGTCAGCATGTGTTTCATTTACTCACTCTGGGCCCTTCATGATTTTAAATGTCACATTCAAATCTTCTCATTAGCCTTCTCAGTTTTACAGAGAAGCAACCAGCTTCTCCAGTCTAACATTCTCCTCCTTCAGGTACCATGCTCCGAGAGGGCGATGGCAACCATGGACTTTCATTGCATTGGTCCATCGTCATGCCTGGCAAAGAACAGCAGTGCTTTTCCATTGCTTTCGCCTTCTGCACTACGGCTGACCAAGAAACTCCCCGTCTCTCAGCACCTCCCATCAGGCCTATTGGAAGGATTGACAGGTAGATAATCAATTTGGCCACATTATGGACGCACCTCCCTTGGTCATCAAGGCTGAAGTGGGACTTGAAGCCAGAGCTTCTGGCTCAGATGCAAGGACATTACCCCTGAACTACATGGCTCCCAGTCTACCTACGTAATTGTAATCCCTCATCCCCATTACACATTGTCACACCCTCACCAAAGCCCTCTCAACCTTTGGTGCCCAGAATTAGCTGTAGTCCTTCAGATGTGGCTGATGTGTGGCACAACCTCGGAGCTTTTCCATTCTCTGGCTCTTGTTTAAAGCTCAGGATATCATCATGAAGATGAGGACAAGGAGATGGGAAAGGAGGAGATGACAATGGAGGGAGGAAGAGGAGATGGGAGGAGTGTTTTGTTATGCTCTTGGCGTACCATAAGCTGCTTCCTTGATGTACACTCTGACAAAGAAAGGTTCAGACTTGGAGATAGCTTTAACACATTTATTAAACTGTTAATGATTCTCCTACTTGGATTAGACTCTCCTGTTAATCCTGCTATAGCTACTCAGACTATCTAACCCAGGGGTGGGCAAACTACGGCCCGCGGGCCGCATGCGGCCCGCCAAAGGTATTTCTGCGGCCCACCAAGTCATTAAAAAAAAAAAAAAAAAAAAATTTTTTTTTTTAATTTTTTTTTTTTTAAATTTTTTTTTTAAAGGTTAATGGGTGGGGGGGCTGTTGGGTTACTTACTGGTATAGGGTGGATACGTTGACTTGAGTAGGGTGATCATTGCTTGGCACAACGTCGCGGGCCAAAGGGCCTGTTCTGTGCTGTACTGTTCTATGTTCTATATGAGGCGCCCACAATCATAACCGGGTGAAGTAATTATTTTACTTAATATACTATGCGGCCCTTTGTGAATTGTGAATTTCTGAATGCGGCCCTTGCACGGAAAAGTTTGCCCACCCCTGATCTAACCAGTCTGCTGCAATCCACATGGTGGGTGTGATGTGTTTCAAATCAACCCTGTGTACTCACTAAGTGTCTCCACTGGAAAGAGAAAGATCATGTGTGCTGTGTCCTTTTATATGGGTTGGTGTAATGCCCTCCTGTGGTAGTGTCACCTGTGTGTGTGTCTTGAATGCCCATTGGTCGTGTCCTATCTTACTGGCCTATTGGTTGAATGTCTGTGTGTCATGTCTCTGGTGCTCCCTCTAGTGTCTATCTAGTCTACGTGTATTTACATTAACCCCCTGTGTATTTACAGTGATGCACATCACCACAAGGAGGGAGGGGGGGGGAGGAGGATGGCAAGAAGGTGGGGGAAGAGGAGAGAAAAACAATAAGTTGAGAGGAGTTGGGCGAGGAAGGATCAGAAGAGGATAATGGGTGGGACGATGGGGAAGGAGGAGAATCAAATGACCCGATTCTGCACTGTACATTTTCATGGTTACATTAATTAATCCTTTAGCACCATTGTTTCAAC
Organism: Scyliorhinus canicula; assembly: GCF_902713615.1. Taxonomy (NCBI): domain Eukaryota; kingdom Metazoa; phylum Chordata; class Chondrichthyes; order Carcharhiniformes; family Scyliorhinidae; genus Scyliorhinus; species Scyliorhinus canicula. The sequence continues at coordinate 27,058,332 of NC_052159.1, forward strand.
AGGAATTTTGGCCAAGATAGCAGTGAACTCTCTGTTCTTTTGTGATTAATTCGATGGAACCTCGATTATCTGAAGCACCCAAGCAGGCAGATGAGTTTTTTGATTGGTCTGAGTACACACCAATAAAACAGAGCTGGCATAACATGGACCTTTCTCAGACCTTTCTGTCGTAGAGGTGAGTGTGAACCAGGTTAGCAAAATATGCAGTTATTCATGATTTAAGTCAAGTGTCAGACCATGAAAAGCAATTAAATACACACTAAAACTTAAAGTTAAACATCAGTTAAAATTCCAAACACGTTTAAATAAATATTAATTACACTCTGCAGTACTCACTGTGCTCTCTATTGTGCGTCCCAAAGAGACCATTATGTCCACAGAGAATGAATGTTTCTCAGTTGCCACTTATCTCCCTCCTAGTCCTGTTTTTAAAACAATAGATGGAAGCCTCTCCTCAACTTCCACACAGGAACAATTGCTTTCCCACTTTTGTGTGATTGTAATTCCCTGCTTTATGCAGACCAGCAGGTCGGGTAGCTTAATGGTAATGTTACTGGACTAATAATCCAGAGGCTAATGGTCAAGGCCGGATGGTGCCTGGGATTACCCCCACATGCAAGGTCCCCTCCAGGTTTTTTTTTCATAGAATTTACAATGCAGAATTTACAATGCAGAAAGAGGCCATTCAGCTCATCAAGTCTGCACCGGCTCTTTGAAAGAGCACCCTACCCAAGCCCACACCTCCACCCTATCCCCATAACCCAGTAACCCCACCCAACACTAAGGGCAATTTTGAACACTAAGAGCAATTTAGTATGGCCAATCCACCTAACCTGCACATCCTTGGACTGTGGGAGGAAACTGGAGCACCCGGAGAAAACCCACACAAACATGGGGAGAACGTGTAGACTCCATACAGACAGTGACCCAAGCCGGGAATCGAACCTGGGACCCTGGAGCTGTGAAGCAATTGTGCTAACCACAATGCTACCGTGCTGTCCTTAACCCCTAAAACCCAAAGATGTTGGGGCAGCACGGTAGCATTGTGGCTAGCACAATTGCTTCACAGCTCCAGGGTCCCAGGTTCGATTCCGGCTTGGGTCACTGTCTGTGCGGAGTCTGCACATCCTCCCCGTGGCTGTGTGGGTTTCCTCCGGGTGCTCCGGTTTCATCCCTCAGGCCAAAGATGTGCAGGTTAGGTGGATTGGCCATGATAAATTGCCCTTAGTGTCCAAAATTGCCCTTAGTGTTGGGTGGGGTTACTGGATTATGGGGATAGGGTGGAGGTGTTTGACCTTGGGTAGGGTGCTCTTTCCAAGAGCCGGGCAGACTTGATGGGCCGATTGGCCTCCTTCTGCACTGTAAATTCCATGATCTATGTTCAGGGTAGGTGGATTGGCCACGTTAAATTGCCCTTCAATTGTAAATTTTTTTTAAAAAATAGTTGAACCATTCAGATCAGGGAGTTTGCTGAATTTGACTTCTGCTGCTTGCTGCAATAGCACATGGGTCAAGGCACTATAGTTGGTCTCCGTGATCCTGGGTTATGCAAGATCCCACTCCAGATCACTATCTAGTGACCTCCGCTAGATGTCAGGTGAAGACTGGATAAGGCTCAGTTATGACACCAGAATGGCCAAACATCCTGTGATCACAGAACAAATAGTGGTATTTTGTTGGAGAAGTTAGAAATTATTGATTAGCCCATTATTATGGAGATAATTGTGGCCAACAAGAGAGATTCCCAGATCCACCAGAGTTCCCTGCCACATTAAGCCAAATCAGCTGTCTCAGGAAAAACTTGAATAAACTAGTTTCAAACTCAGAAGCTCCATGCTAGCCAAAGTTTATAGAAATCCGAAAAGCAAAGTGGTCAAAGTTTCAGTTTGACCGCGAAGAACATCGCAAAGAATTACATATTTACATTGAATATTTATGGACTATATTTGAAAAATTTAGAGTACCCAAGTATTTCCGCCCCCCCCCCCCCCCCTTTCCAATTAAGGGGCAATTTAACATGGGCAATTCACCTGCCCTGCACATCTTTGGGTTGTTGGGGTGAGGCCCAAGCAGACACGGGGAGAATGTGCAAACTCCACACGGACAGTGACCCGGAACCGAAATCGAACCCGGGTCATCAGCGCTGTGAGGCAGCAGTGCTAACCACTGCACCACCGTGCCATCCATTTTAAGAGCTATTTTGAAGCCAGCTAGTTGTGCAGTTTTAGCATTTAAAAATGACCAGATTTCATTACATTTCCAATTGTTATATCAAATGCACAGTGACTGAAAAAGAAGAGTCCTTGGTTGTCAGCATCTGCTTGTAATTCACTTGATTCGTTTGCGCAGAAGAAAATGACTCTCCCGCACTATTGGATTGGTTCCAATGTACTGCAAGTGCACTTTTCTATGTGAGAAAAGGGTGAAGAGCTTGTGAATGAAAAGCTCTCCATGCAACAGTTAAATTCCTCTTTTAACAATTACTTACTCCGCAAATAATAAACTACCAATGACTTTGGCACCTCACATTGTAAGAAGAGAGTTAATTTGGCTGTCTTGAAGTCGTCTAATGCTACAATGCTATTGACTTCTCTTTTATGTTGGAACTACATTAACCTTTAGCCTTTGCCTGTTGAACAGGAAAGTACAAGTCAATTTAAAGTATCATTAGGCTGGTCAGAAGCACCAATAGTCTAAGATGTGTCATAATGGACTCAGGTGTTTTCAGGGACTTCAACATCCGTATGAGAAAATAGTTCCATAAAGGAGAATATCTGATCGTACATCATCCTTTCCAACCAGTATATATTACATTGACACAGAGACACACTTGAAATTCAAAACTTCACTTGATAGAACAGCAATTACATGAAACGAGAATGCAACCATTGATGAGGGGGTAACAAGTAAAGGAGTTTAAACTTACAGAGCATTGGAAAAATAACTTGTTATGGAAGGAAAGAGTCAATTGTATCTTTGTTGAAATTCTTCGCTCAACTGCCTTGAATCTAACTTTGCTCGTGAGCGAGAGAGGCACATTTGCCAAAGAAACGTCAATCAGAAGATTAACAAGCTAAAATAGCACCAGAGGAAGTTCACAAGAATGATCCCTGAAATGTACTCGTTGGCGTTTAGAAGGGTGAGGAGGGATCTTATTGAAACTTACAGGATACTGTGAGGCCTAGATATAATGGATGTGGAGAGGATATTTCCACTAGTAGGAAAAACTAGAAGCAGGGGACACAATCTCAGACTAAAGGGACGATCCTTTAAAACAGAGATGAGGAGGAATTTCTTCAGCCAGAATCTGTGAATCTCATTGCCACAGTAGGCTGTGGAGGCCAAATCACTGAGTGTCTTTAAGACAGAGATAAATAGGTTCTTGATCAATAAGAGGATCAGGGGTTACGGGGAGAAGGCAGGATAATGGGGATGAGAAACATGTCAGCCGTGATTGAATGGCGAAGCAGACTCAATAGGCCGAGTGGCCTAATCCTATGTCTTACGGCGTATGCTCTTTCTTAGGATAGTAGAGTCAAGTACTAGGGGACATAAGTTTAAAGTGTGTGGGGAAAAGTTTAGAACAGATGTGCAAGACAAGTTTTTTTTAAACACAGAGGGTGGCAAATATATGGAACGTGCTGCCTGGGGAGGTTGTGAGAGCAGTTACGATAGCGGCATTTAAGGGACATCTAGACAAATATATGAATAGGGTGGGAATGGAAGGATAAGGACTCGGTAAGTGCAGACGGTTTTAGTGTAGGCAGCTACCAAAGTCGCCGCAGACTTGGAGGGCCGAACGGCATGTTCCATCTCGACAACAAGGACTCCTACATCAAACACCTATTTATTGACTACAGCTCCGCCTTCAACACCATAACCCAGCCAAGCTCATATCAAAGCTCCAAAACCTAGGACCTGGCTCCCCACTCTGCAACTGGATCCTCGATTTTCTGACCAACAGACCACAATCAGTAAGAATGAACAACAACACCTCCTCCAGAATAGCCCTCAATACCGGGGCCCCGCAAGGCTACGTACTTAGCCCCCTACTATACTACCTGTACTCACGACTGCGTGGCAAAATTTGGTTCCAATTCCATCTACAAGTTTGCTGACGATACAGCCATAGTGGGCAGGATCTCAAATAGCGACGAGTCGGAACACAGGAGGGAGATAGAGAACCTAGTGGAGTGGTGCAGTGACAACAATCTCTCCCTCAATGCCAGCAAAATGAAAGAGCTGGTCATTGACTTCAGGAAGCAAAGTACTGTACACAGCCCTGTCAGCATCAACGGGGCCAAGGTGGAGATAGTTAGCAGTTTCAAATTCCTATGGGTGCGCATCTCCAAAATCTGTCCTGGTCCACCCATGTCAACGCTACCACCAAGAAAGCACAACAGTGCCTATACTTCCTCAGGAAACTTGGCATGTCCAAATTAACTCTTATCAACTTTTACAGATGCACCATAGATGACATCCTATCTGGCTGCATCACAGCCTGGTACGGCAACTGCTCGGCCCAGGCCCGCAAGAAACTTCAGAGAGTCGTGAACACCGCCCAGTCCATCACACGAACCTGCCTCCCATCCATCGACTCCAGCTACACTTCCCGCTGCCTGGGGAAAGCGGGCAGCATAATCAAAGACCCCCTCCCACCTGGCTTACTCACTCTTCCAACGTCTTCCATCGGGCAGGAGATACAGAAGTCAGAACACGCATGAACAGACTCAAAAACAGCTTCTTTCCCGCTGTTACCAGACTCCTAAATGACCCTCTTATGAACTGACCTCATCAAAACTACACCCTGCATGCTTCGCCCGATGCCGGTGCTTATGTAGTTACATTGTATACCTTGTGTTGCCCTGTTATGTATTTTCTTTTATTCCCTTTAATTCCCATGTACTTAATGGTCTGTTGAGCACTTCCGGTGGCGCCCTTGAGGAAGTAGGTCGCAAGTCGGATCGCTCCCGTCCGCGATGGGCAAACGGACCTTTTTCATCTGACTTTTTCAGGACCTGGTGACCTGAATCGGTGGAGGAGACGATAGGGAAGAGGCTTCCTCTCTGGGTTATGGACAGCTGGACCAGAAGTGGTCGAGTGGAGCGGCAAGGATCGAAGCGGGAGCAGCGGGGACCCCAGACTGGGCGGCCAAGCATGGCGGACGGTAAGGACCAGGGAGCGGAGGCTCACTGGCCAAGGGAGGAACAGATGGAGTTCTTCAGGAGTTGCTTCGCCGAACTCAGGGACACGCTGGACCCGATGAGAGCAGTGATGGACCGAATGGTCGAGACACAGGCGGCCCAAGGGAAGGCGCTCAGGGAGGTCGAGGCGAAGCTCTCCAGCCAGGCGGACACGGTAACGGAGTTGGAGCACGAAGTGGAGGAGCTGAACGCCCGTCAGAGGAAGATGCAGGAGCAGCTTGAAGAGCTGGGGAAACAAAGCCAGGAGGCAGAATTTAAGGATCATTGGCCTCCCCGAGGGCTGCGAGGGGTCGGATGTGGGTGCATACGTGACGGGTATGCTCGAGGCGCTGATGGGACCGGAGGCCTTCCCTCAAACCCTGGAGTTGGATGGGGCACATAGAGCCCCCGTAAGGAAGCCCAGGACGGGCGACCAACCGAGGGCCTTGGTGGTCCGCTTTCACCGGCTTGCTGACAGGGAATGTGTGCTGTGATGGGCCAAGGCGGAGAGGAGCAGCAGATGGGAGAACTGCGAGGTGCGCATTTACCAGGACTTGGGAACGGAGCTGGCCAAGAGGCGTGCAGGATTCATCAAGGTAAAGGCAGCCCTCTACAAAAAGGTGAGGTTTGGAATGCTGTATCCTGCAAAGCTTTGGGTTACGTTTGAGGAACTCCACTACTACTTTGAGACACCAGAACAGGTTTGTACTTTCATTAAAGATAAGAAACTGGACTTGAACTAACCGGCACTTAGTTCTTTCAGTGCTGTACAGTGGCGGCGGTCTGTTAACCTAATTTGCTCTGATTAGGTGTGGACTTTTATTAAAAGCAGCTGGACTTGAACGAAAGGACTCTGGGCTCTCAGAGATTTTGTGTGGCGGCGGCTTGTTAAACTATCCTGTACTGTAATGTTTTATCCAAGATTGTTTTCAGTCTGGAGAGTGGGGGCTGGAGGGCGCACTGTTTAGGGTGTTTTTGGGGGATTGCAACAAGGAGGGGGGGCCCTGCACTTGGTACCTTTTGGCGGGAGATCGGGGCCTCTGATAGGGGGATGGGCTAGGGGCTGGTTAAGGGACTTGAAAGGGCACGGTGGGATACAATCAGGTTAATGGGTCCCTGGTGTGTGGGGAGAGAGCCCGAGCGCTCGGGCGGGAGACAGGCAGGCGCCACGGGCAGGGGACAGCATGGCTAGCGTAGGTCAGGGGGCGCCAGGGAGAGGAGGAGGAGGGGCGGGCTAGGGCCAAGCGCAGGGCTGACCTGGCAGGTCAGGCTTCGGGGGGCAAGGGAGGCCGGGGGGGGGGGGGGGGGGCAGCTGAGAAGTAGAGCAGAGGAGACTTAAGTGGGCAAGGGAGGGGTGACTAGGGATCCCCTGGGGGAGAAAGTCGCTTGCAGACTCTCGGGGAGCAGCGCAGGAAGCCGACAGCAGCAGCACCCAAGGGGGGGGGGGGGGGGGGGGGGGGGTTAGAGCCACGTTAGTTTAGTTGAACAGGTGTGGCATGGGCAAACAGAGCTGGCAGGGGAAGTGCCTTATTAACATGTTTATTCTTTCCCACTGTTCGTTTTCACTGTTAAGGCTCTTTGCACAGGGCCTTTTTACTCTCTGTAACTGTTACAAATTTGTTTTAAATTTAAAAAAAATTTTTTTTAAATGATCTGTTGAGCTGCTCGCAAAAAAATACTTTTCACTGTACCTTGGTACACGTGAGAATAAACAAATTCAATCCAATTCCCGCGCTGTATTGTTCTTTGCTGATCATGAATGGCAGTGTATTTGTAGAGAGTGCAACAAAATGGTTACAAACTCAGATATTGTTACTTTGTATTTGCTTTATTTTTTAAAAAAGGCACCTGGATAAAGGCTGTGGAAATATTCAACTGCAGTTCAAATTCATAACTTCAAATTCAAAAATGTTATTGGAATAGGTTCAGACATACTCGAGCTTTTCATGTGCACAATGTCACACCCCGTTTACACTGCGTAGCCTGGGGCACCAGAAATATTCGCATTTATTAAAAGATTAAAGAAAATCTTCCTGGATTGAGCAAAGCGTGGAGCCTGAAGAATTGATGAATGCCACTGTAATTATTTTAATATAAATAACTTAGAACCTCCGTTGTGCACCCTCGAGATCTCATCATCTCGAGAGTTCCTACATCCCAGCCTCATTCAACCAGATCATTGCGGATAGTTAACATAGAGAGTAACTGAACAAAAGACAGAGGCCTTTGAAAAAAAAATCACTGAGCATTTTCTCTCCCTTAGATCTTCTCTCAGCTCGTGCTTTGTTGAGAGAACAAACAATAACATGCTTTCAGATATACTGCCTGGTTAAACAAGAAAGTCAAATCTTTTTGGCTCAGTTATTTTAGATGCCCTTTGGGTGATTGGGAGCGGGCCAGGGGCAGGTTTAAGAGGCAGGGTCTTGTGTCCCCTCTGTTTGGTGCTGAGGAACCGCACCACTTTCCAGCCTCCATCCCCATTAGATCCGTAGCAGCCTTGCCATCACACCATTTAATACCGCCACAGGTATTAGCCTGGGCAGGGTGGCGTCCTCAGTATGCCGGGTGCTCGACCAGCAAACCCTGACGTTTCCCAGTGCCTGATCGAGGGACCCCTAGATCAGGGACAGAAAGCAGCTGCTAAAAGCTACCTGTACCCGGACAGCTGAAACTACCTGGACAGTTGAAAACTCCCCCTTAGACGATCACGCTTGTGATCATGTGCTTGGGAACCCTCCTCGATCTGTGTAGTACTGGCAGCATCCACCAGTACTCCGGTGGCGCCGCTGAGTACAGAAGATCCACCAGCTGCTGGTTGGCTGGCAGCTCTTGGCTGATGGGACTTTGCCTCCAGGTTTCTTAGTCTTCGGTAAAGGCTCATCATTAGCCTATCAAGTTCCAGAGTGGCACAAGGTGCAACAGGACTTGTCAAGAAAAAAAGCCAAGAGGGTTTCGCAGGATCTCCGGGAACTCCCAACGCATCCACAAGATTTTGGCCTTTGTCTCAAGTGTTCCACATTGAATTTAGTTTTATTATCCATCTGTTTATAAAGTCTATTTTTGATAATTCAGTACTTGTATCATGAAAAATTACCTAACCATTTTATAAATGCTAATTAAGAACACCATCCAAGACAAAGCAGCCCACTTGATGACTCCCCTTTCCACAAACATTCATACCCTCCACCACCGACAAACAGCGGCAGCCCTGTGTACCATCTACAAGATGTACTGCAGTAACTCATCAAGGTTCCTTAGAAAGCACCTCCCAAACCCACTACCATCTAGAAGGACAGGAGCAGCAGATACCTGGGAACCCCACCACCTGGAGGTTCCCCCCCAAGTCACTCACCACCCTGACTTGGAAATATATCGCCGCTCCTTCACTGTTGCTGGGGCAACACCCTGGAATGCCCTCCCTAATAGCACAGTGGATGTACCACACATCAAGGACTGCAGCGGTTCAAGAAGGCAACTCACCATCACCTTCTGAAGGGTAACTTGAGATGGGCAATAAATGCTGGCCTCACCAGCGATGCCTATATCCCGTAAATGAATTTTAAAAAAATTTTGTTTGGAATTATCAGGTAATTTGAATTAAGTGAAGAAGACTAAGTAAAAACGGAGTTGTCCATTTGGATTTCATGAACAAATAAGAGATTATGATGGATCAATATATCAAAGAACAAAGAAAAGTACAGCACAGGAACAGGCCCTTTGGCCCTCCAAGCCCGTGCTGCCCATCTAAACTACAATCTTCTACACTTCCTGGGTCCGTATCCCTCTATTCACATCCTATTCATGTATTTGTCAAGAGGCCCCTTAAACGTCACTATCGTCCCTGCTTCCACCACCTCCTCAGGCAGCGAGTTCCAGGCACCCATACTCTCTGTGTAAAATACTTGCCTCGTACATCTACTCAAAACCTTGCCCCTCGCACCTTAAACCTATGCCCCCTAGTAATTGACCCCTCTACCCTGGGGAAAAGCCTCTGACTATCCACTCTGTCAATGCCCCTCATAATTTTTTGTAGACCTCTATCAGGTCACCCCCTCAACCTCCGTACTGCAATCGGCCGGAGTTTTGGGGCACTGGGTGCCTGTGGCTGTGATCAGAATGGGAGAAGATTGGAAGTGGCTTTGTACAACATTACTATCAAGTTTTTGATGCAGACAGGAGCCAACTAGGAACATTATATATCGACTCATCATGTCTAAGTTGACAGCAGTTCCAAGGTAAAACAGCCATTGTGGAAAAAATAATTGGCCTTCCATTTCGTAAAATACAGCACAGCAAACTGCACAAGACCACCAACCCACTCCAGATAGTTGCATCCTGAGTATGGTAGTAGGACAACTTCAGGCTGATGAAGACCCTGTTATGGGATTTCACCAGATATTTCTGCTGAGAAACATCAACGACGCTTGGGTCTGCACCAATGATATCTTCAGGCTAGCACTGCGTAACTTCCACTGAGACTTCTGCACGGTAGCATTGTGGATAGCACAATCGCTTCACAGCTCCAGGGTCCCAGGTTCGATTTCCGGCTTGGGTCACTATCTGTGCGGAGTCTGCACATCCTCCCCGTGTGTGCGTGGGTTTCCTCCGGGTGCTCCGGTTTCCTCCCACAGTCCAAAGAGGTGCAGGTTAGGTGGATTGGCCATGATAAATTGCCCTTAGTGTTGGCTGGGGTTACTGGGTTATGGGGTTATGGGGATGGGGTGGAGGTGTTGACCTTGGGTAGGGTGCTCTTTCCAAGAGCCGGTGCAGACTCGATGGCCCGAATGGCCTCCTTCTGCACTGTAAAATCTATGAAATCTCTATGAAATCAAGCACATCCTTACATCCACTCTTCTAATCTGCTATTAATCACAATAACTGGATTCCAAATATCATACACAAGTGTGTATATAACAGTAAAAGCTGCAACCTGTGTAGTATCTAATCACAGTTCGCTTGAATTTAGACATTTGTGCATGATGTTTGGAAAAATGTTACTTTAGCTGACATGGGTGTGTGTTGTACCAGCATGCCTTGGAAGATAAGTCATACCACACTTTCTTTCTTCCTCTGTGTACCGGTCAGTTGCTATAGCAATCCAAAGAATCAAAATAAATAACAGCAACTACCTGTCCAACTTTTTGAATTGCTCATACCTTTTGTTGACTCATGCTACAATAAACCATGTACTTTTCTTTTTAAAAAATCATGTGTCACATAGGCTCCATGATTCTAACCTCTCAATTCACTCTGGGCTTTCATCATTTTGAAGTTGGCCTGGACTTTAGTTTTGGACATGAATGTTTAATCCAACCCACATGGCTTTAAGCCAAGTTTAATGGGCTAGCTCCTGATTTGATTTCCTGAATGTTGCGACTATTACTGAGCAATGTTCCAAATTGCATTATCTAGTATCTTTAATGTAGAGAAATGTCCTTGGGTGCTTCCCAGAAACATGAAAACAACTCCCCCAGCCCCACCCAACCTCCAACCATTCATACTCTACAATCTTGTTCAATTAGTCTAAGTGCTTATACAAAGTACCGTCAATGGAAAAAGAACATGAACAGTCATTGCAAGAAGCAACCTGCTTACAAAAAGTAAAATTAACAGTTTCTGGATACAGCGTGATCCTAAAGAAGCACTACCCATAAATTTGACTTGATGGTTATTTTGAAAATCTATGGTGGGGGGGGGGGGGGGGGGGGGAGAATTTTGTACCCGCCGTGAGCGGAATGGGTGACATGTGCGCAAAATCCCATGAGATTTGGGAAATGAGATTCTCGCCAGTGGGGTCTGGCGATTTTCCTCGCCCCTCACTAGTGACGAAGGTGCCCACCCATAACGGGCGGGAACTTCATTTATAATAATCTTTAATAGTGTCACAAATAGGCTTACATTAACACTGCAGTGAAGTTACTGTGAAAAACCCTAGTTGCCACGCTCCGGCGCCTGTCCGGGGACACTGAGGGAGAATTCAGAATGTCCAATTATCCTTACAAACAAGTCGTTCGGGACTTGTGGGAGGAAACTGGAGCATCCAGAGGAAACTCGTGCAGACAGGGGAGAACGTGCAGACTCTGCACAGACAATGACTCAAGCCGAACCCCAGTTCCAGGCACGGTGAAGCAACAATGCTAACCACTGTGCTGCCGTGCCACCCATATAAGAATAGGTATCAGTCGATGGGGAACCTGCCAGGGTGCCAAAGTAAGTATAGCCCCCAAGGAGAGAGCAACATGCCCAGACAGTGAATCGTCAACCGCTGTGCCACAATTGTAAAGGATGGGCCGTTTGACTCTGCTTTCAGCATTCACTGCAGTTGTGTGCTATATTTATATTTGAAAACAGCTTCTTCCAGCTTAGCAAAATTAGAAGCAGGTTTGACCTACATATTTTGAGAGCTCAAGGGCCTATCTTTGTGTTTTTTGCTTCAAGGGACGCATAGCCAACCAAAGCCGGAGGAGCTACTTAGAAATCCATCAAAGTCACTTTACAGCAAGCCGCTAGGAACTATGTCACAATCGCTCTCTTTATCCACCTCACCCTTTCTAGTTTTCCCTTTGGCACACCCTTCTTCGATTGACACCTTCCACACCACCACAGTGGGAAAGGGTAATCATCCCTGTGGTGAAGACACTGAACCACATCCACGCATCGTGTAAGACCCTGTTTTGGAATCTAACCCTACTCCCAGTGAGAGTTTCTCTCCTAAGTTAACAGTTAATTCCGATGACATGTATATTTAAACAGAAAAAGCCTTGCATTTGTACACTGCTTTTCACGGCCACCGGATGTCACAAACTCCTTCACACCCAATTCATTTTTTTTTAAATATAGATTTTTATTCAATGCATTTTCTTTTTTTTTTTTTTTTTTAATTTAGATTACCCAATTATTTTTTCTATTAAGGGGCAATTTAGCGTGGCCAATCCACCTACTCTGCACATTTTTGGGTTGTGGGGGCGAAACCCACGCAGACACGGGGAGAATGTGCAAACTCCACACGGACAGTGACCCAGAGCCGGGATCGAACCTGGGACCTCAGCGCCGTGAGGCGGTTATGCTAACCACTAGGCCACCGTGCTGCCCTATTCAATGCATTTTCAATTTATATGCAAAACAATCAACCTTATACACTCGCCACCGTTATAATTATAATGTAAACCAAAAAAAACCCCATAAAACAAACCCCCTCCCTCCACACCTCCCCCTCACTGACATCCACCACTCCTGAAAGGAAGCGACAAACAACCTCCACCTCAAGAAGAACCCCTCCTCTGACCCCCAAATGGCAAATGTTGGGCTGGATTCTCCGACCGCTGACGCCAAAATCGCGTTCGGCAATCGGCCAGAGAATCCATTTTTACACTGGAATTGCGCCGTTTTTCCGATGCTCCGCTCCCTCAAATTTTTTAATTTTATTTTAGTGTATCCAATTCATTTTTTCCAATTAAGGGCCAATTTAGCGCGGCCAATCCACCTACCCTGCACATCTTTTGGGTCGTGGGGGCGAAACCCACGCAAACACGGGGAGAATGTGCAAACTCCACACGGACAGTGTCCCAGAGCTGGGACCGAACCAGGGATCCCGGTGCCGTGAGGCAACAGTGCTAACCACTTGCACCACCATGCTGCCCTCTACCCCTCAAATTGGCGCACTCGAGGAGTACGCTGCACGCCGGCCTCAGGACGTCACCCGAGGCCCTCCCCGATGCTCCGCCCCCGATGGGCAGAGTCCCCGACGGTGTGGGACACGGGTCCTCACAACTTTCGGGGACCCTGCGTGGCGACTACGGACTGTGTCCAGCACTGCCACACTCGGGAGTGATGGGGGAAAAGAGAGAGAAGAGAACCGTTCCGCTGGCAGGGGGGGAGGGGGGGGGCAGATTTTGCAGGCCGAGATCACATGTGAGTGGCGCCATGCTGTAAGGCGCAGCCGCTATAGGCCACCGTCGTGCGCATGCGCGGCCACGAACCCGGCCATTCTGCGGCCGTATCAGCAGAAAAAGCTGTGGCCATTATGTTGCGTGGCTGCTAGCCCCTCACCGGGTGGAGGGACGGTGCAGGGGCTCCGCCGACGTTTTGATTGTAAAACCATACGGATCCTGCGTACCTAGCCGCAGAATCGGAGAATCCAGCCATTTATCTTTTCCAGATATAGGAATTCCATCAGGTCACTCACCCACCCTGCGGCCTTGGGCAGCTCCTGAGCCCTCCACCCTCACAAGATCCGCCTCCAGGCCATCAGGAAAGCAAAGGCTAACACATCAGCCTCTCTCCCCACCTGCACTCCTGGATCCTCCAACACCACAGGCGGGATTCTCCCATCCCGGGCTGGGCTGGAGAATCGCCGGGACTGGCACGGATTGCGCCACGCCGCCCCGACGCCAGTCCGCCGATTCTCCAGAGAGCGGAGAATCGATGCCTTTGGCGCAGGCGCAGACAGCACAGTGCCGGTCGGGGTCCGCTCTATGGGGCCCCCCTGGCGATTCTCGGCCCGGGATGGGCCGAGCAGCCACGCTAAAAAAGCCGAGTCCCGCTGCTGCCGTTCACACCTGCTCTTACCCGGCGGGACCTCGGATACAGGTGGCCTGGTGGGGCTACGGGTGGGGGGGGACCTCTTCTGTGGGCTACCGATTGGTGGGCCGGCCTCCCGGGCTGGGGGTCTCTTTTGTTCCGCGCCAGCCCCGTAGCCCGACGCGATGTTGCGTCGGGGCCGGCGCGGAGAAGGGAGCCACTGCGCATGCACGCATTGGCGCCTGCCCAGACCCGCGGTGCCCATCTGACAACAGGGATCAGCAGCTGGAGCGGCGCGGGTCGCTCCAGTGCCGTGCTGGCCCCCTGTAGGGGTCAGAATCGCTGCTCCTGAGGCCATGTTGATGCCGTCGAGAAACACAACGGCCTTTACGAAGGCGTCAACACTTCGCCTCAGAATCAGAGAATCCCACCCCCCCCCCCCTCCCCCAAACATCACCCCCAAAATCTCAAACATACCCCCTCCACAAATTTCAGGCAGGCTCAAAACAGTGTGGTTTGCTGGCCCCCTTGAACACCGCCCAAATTTATTCTCCACCACCAGAAAAAAACGACTCTGATACTGTCACGTGCGCCACCTTGAATTGAATTAGGCTCAATCTCACAGACAAGCAGATCGAATTTATCCTCTGCAGGGCCTCCACTCCATACTCCCACTCCCGTTTTATCTCCTTCACCGCGTTCCTCTCCCTCTCCTTTACCTCCTCACAGATATTGGAGACCCTACCCTCCCCATCTCATCCTCAGACACAATTTGTTTAAAGCAACGTTGGGGATGGTGACCTGTGAAACCAGGCCAGCTCCTTCCTCACAAAGTCCCAGATTTGCAAATACCGCCGAAACCCATTACCCCTTGGCAACTGAAATTTCTCCGACAACATTCCCAACTCTGCTAATCTGCCTTCCGCGAACAAATCCCTGAACCGCTCTTTCCCCTCTCATTCCAACACCCTGAACGTTGAATCCAACCTGGCTGGAATAAGCCTATGATTATCACAAATTATTACAAAACAAGGGGCTAGTTTAGCACAGCGGGCTAAACAGCTGGCTTGTAATGCAGAACAATGCCAGCAACACTGGTTCAATTCCCATACCAGCCTCCCTGAACAGGCGCCGGAATGTGGTGACTAGGGGTTTTCCCCACAGTAACTTCATTGAAGCCTATTATTATTAAATCGGCACCACAGCGACATGCCCTCAATCTTAAAATGTTGCCCACACTGATTCCAGACTCTTAACAACGCAACTACCACCGGGCTCGTGGAGTATTTAACTGAAGAGAACCATCCCCTCCATCTCCCTCTCCAGAAACACCCTCCCAATCCAAGGCACCTTCCCCGCCCATATAAAATCAGAAATTACCCTATTCAACCTCCCCCCCAAAAAACACTGAGGCACAAAGATTGGGGGATTCTGAAAGATGAACAGAAACATCTGATGAACGGTCACCTTCACTAGCTGAACCTCCCTGCCAATGAATGGGGAAGAACATCCTACCTCTTGGAAGTCCTCCTTCACCCTCTCTCCCAAATTAGCCAAATTGAATTATGTAACTGAGCCCAACTATGCACCACCCTTATTCCAGGTATTAAAAACTTGACATGGCCAGCCGAAATGGCAACTTCTCCAAACCCCTCCCATGCATCCGCGCATTGACCAGAACACCTCGCTCTTTCCCTTGTACGCTGAAAAAGACCCAAATATCCCTCTACTCTTATCCATGTGACATCAATAACAATGTGTGTCAGCAGTTAAAGGGACAGCGGTAGGAAGAATAGAGAGGTCACATATTACTTGGAAGGTGTAAATCTACATGTGTAGGGTAGAGGAACAGAGGGGCCTCGGAGTAGAAAGACATGGATCGCGAAAACCTGTGCTATAGGTTGGCAAGGCCATAAATAAGCAAATAAAGCTCCATGCTTTGTTTCTGGAGGAACAGAAGTGAAAAGTAGCCTTAGACTGCAATAGTGCAATGCTGGCTACCATATTGTAAGAAGGATAGTGAGGCACGGGAGAGGCTGCAGAGAAGATTGACAAGGATGATATCAGAAATGTTTGGGTGTAGATACGTAAATATAAAGTCACCATAGTTCCAAATGACCATAGGCTGCTTTCCCCTTTGAGGGGGAGTGCTGACTGGTGGTTATTTAACCTGAGGGTCACCACACCTCCGGCTAGGGGCAAGGGTCAGAAGGCGGGGCCTTCATGAATAAGCTCAGCTGGCACAGGGACAGAACCTCCGTGGTTGGCCAACTGCATCATACTAATAATCTTTTTATTGTCACAAGTAGGCTTACATTAACACTGAAATGAAGTTATTGTGAAAAGCCCCCAGTCGTCACCTTCTGGCGCCTGTTCGGGTACACGGAGGGCGAATTCAGAATTCTCAGCAGGAACGGGAATTGAACTGCTTCACAAACCAGCTGTCTAGCCCACTGAGCTAAACCGGCCCCCGACCCCACAGCAAACTATGGTATATATGACCGAAGGATTGACTCTCTTGGAAAAGGGAGACCTAATGGAGGTCTTTAAGATTAAGAAACGTTTTGATGAATGAAGAGAGTGAGAGCAAATATTTCCTCTGGTCGGCATCTAGAGGCCACCAATATAAAATAGTCACCAAGATATCTAACAGGGAATTTAAAAAATGTATTTACCCAAAGAATGATGAGAATGTGAAACTTGCTACCGCCAAATGAAATGAAGGGGAAACATGGTGAGGGAGAAGGGAATAGAGGGTGACAATGGTAGACATAGAAACTGAATGACCTGGCTCTGTGCAGTAAACCCTAGGTCACGGAAAGCAAAAAAAGAGCCACAAGTTGAACTCTGGGTCTGTGTTACGTTAGTACAGCTCAGTCTGGTTGACAATGTGCAGTACAACTGGCTACAGCAGCTGGTAAATTGCAGAAGGGAGGATAATCCACTCAATTCGTGCCCTTCATTAATATAGAGGAACCCGTGTGGAATAGGTCACAATTAGGCCTGATTATGCAACATAGTTTAGGGGCTACCATACAAGAAAACGATCGAGCAGAGCATCAGAACATCTGTCTTCATTAAAAAAAAACAATGAAGAAACTTTTGGCTATCTGCCCTAATATAGCCTTATGTGTTTCAGTATCATTTTTTAAAAAATATATAATGCCCCCAAGTGCCTTGCGCTGTTTTATTACATCAAGAGGTGTAAATACAGGTTTTTGAGGTGATTCAAGGTGTATATTAAAACCCACAGCAAAAGTTGCTGCCTACACAGAAAAGTGTTATGGGAGATTTTTGTGGGGAGGGGCACAGCAAAGAGATGGGAATAAACTGCAGGACCAATCTCAGCACAATTATTCAGGATAAATATGGGGGTATCAATCTTAATGAGCAACCAGTATTTCTAAAAAGTAATGATTTAAAATTCCTTTCTTGAAGAAATATATTTGTGTTGGTTTCAGCACGGTATTCACATCCTCGTTTTCTTTTAGAATTCTCATACCGGATGTTGCCTAACAAAACCACAATATCTAGAGGAGTGTTCGATTGGGCATTGCACGGCGATCTCCAATTATTTTCTTTCACTAATGCACTCCGGCATGCTTCGTGGCACTTCATGCTGGCTTGCCTTCGCAGTTTATCTGGTCACGCTCGCAATGCCGATGGCAGAAAGGGCTGCCACAACCCCCAGTGTGAGGAATACAGCAGCACGCTCCCTCAATCGGCCACACGTTTGACAGCACTGGTTCAGTTGTCTCATGAATTTGAAGCTGCAGATCCTGCCCACCGAAATCCTACCGAACTACCTTGCAAACCACATTTGTTAAGTGCAAAGCTTTCTAACCAGGGTCACCAGCCAGTGGCTTTTGTGTACGAATCTCCTCGGGGTCATTAGCTTTGTATCGATGTTTCAAATATTTGTGCATTTGTATTCTTGGGAGTGTTGCAACCAGATCTAAGGTCAGCAAGTCCTGCCACATCCAACTGTGTGGGGGGGGGTTTAGCTCCCTTCAGGAAATCTCTGATGACACTAGATACTGCCAAAGTTACAGGCCCTGACAATACTACTTGTTCTCCAGAACTTGCCATGACGCGAGCCAAGCTGTTCCAGTACAGTTTAGGGCAGCACGGTAGTTAGCATTAATGCTTCACAGCTCCAGGGTCCCAGGTTCGATTCCCGGCTGGGTCACTGTCTGTGCGGAGTCTGCACGTCCTCCCCGTGTGTGCGTGGGTTTCCTCCGGGTGCTCCGGTTTCCTCCCACAGTCCAAAGATGTGCGGGTTAGGTGGATTGGCCATGCTAAATTGCCCGTAGTGTCCTGAAAAGTAAGGTGAAAGGGGGGGGGGGGGGGTTGTTGGGTTACGGGTATAGGGTGGATACATGGGTTTGAGTAGGGTGATCATTGCTCGGCACAACATCGAGGGCCGAAGGGCCTGTTCTGTGCTGTACTGTTCTATAACTCGATAACTCTAGTTACAACACTGGCATCGCCCCAGCAATGTGGAAAATTGCCTTGTAGTGTCCCATACACTGAAGGCAGAACAAATCCAACCCGGCCAATTAGTGTACTCTCGATCATCAGTAAAATGATGGAAGGGATCATCATCCCAGTGTTTGCGTGGGTTTCACACCCACAACCCAAAGATGTACAGAGTCGGTGAATTGGCCACACTAAATTGCCCCTTAATTGGAAAAAACTAATTGGGTACACTAAACTTAAAAAAAAACCCTGCCATCAAGCAGGACTTGCTTAGCAATAACCTGCTCAGAGACGCTCAGTTTATTCCGCCAGGGTCACTCAGCTCCTTACCTTATTACAGTCTTGGTTCAAACATGGACAAAAGAATTGAACTCCAGAGGTGATTGAGAGTGACTGCCCTGAACATCAAGACAGCATTTGACAGAGTATAGCATCAAAGAGCCCTCGCAAATCTGAAGTCAATGTGAATCAGAGGAAGAACCCTCCACTGGTTGGAGTCATACCTGGCACAAAGGAAGATAGTTATCTTTGTTGGAGGTCAGTCCTCTCAGTCCTGGGATATCACTGTAGAAGTTCCTCAGGCTAGTGTCCTGGGCCCAACCATCTTCAGCTGCTTCATCAATGACGTCCCTTCCATCATAAGGTCAGAAGTGGCGATGTTCGTAGATGATTGCACAATGTTCAACATCATTCGCGACTCCTAGCAGCTCCTCAGATGCTGAAGCAGTCAGAAACTAGGAATCCTGTGGTGAGTAATTCACCTCACGACTCCCCAAAACCTGTCACACACAAATAATGGAATACTCTCCACTTGCCTGAGTGCAGTTCCAACAGCACTCAAGATGCTCAACACCATCCAAGACAAAGCAGCCTACTGATTGGCACCCAGCTACAAACATTTACTCCCTCAACACCGACGCATAGTGGCAGCTGTCTGCATCATCTACAAGATGCATTATAGGAACTCACCAAGTCTCCTCCAGCAGCACCTTCCAAACCCATGATCACTGTCACCTAGAAGGACAAGGGTAGCAGACACAGGAGAACCTCACCACCTGGAGACTTCCCTCCAAGTCACTCACCATCCTGACTTGGAAATATATTACCGTTCCTTTACTGTCGCTGGGTCAAAATCCTGGAAATCCCTTGCAGCAGTTCAAGGCGGCTGCTCACCATTACCAACTTCTCAAGGGCAATTAGGTTCGGGCAATAAATGCTGGCCTAGCCAGTGACACGTTCTGATACCAGACCAGACTCCAACTTGTGTTAGGATATTGGACAAGAACCCAAAACACTTTTTCTATTTGTAATACTGTGAGGAAAGGACACTTCACCCCAGCAGTGACGACTCTGACTAATAGGTATACTTTTTTAAAAAAAATTTAGACTACCCAATTATTTTTTCCAATTAAGGGGCAATTTAGCGTGGCCAATCCACCTACTCTGCACATCTTTGGGTTGTGGGGGTGAAACCCACGCAGACACGGGGAGAATGTGCAAACTCCACACGGACAGTGACCCAGAGCCGGGATCGAACCTGGGACCTCAGCGCTGTGAGGCGGTTGTGCTAACCACTAGGCCACCGTGCTGCCCACGATGGGTATACTTTATGTTAAAACAAACATTAAATCAAACACAGAATTAACCACATTAACATCAAAGAAATAGCTTTACAATTATCAGTTAAACAGTTCTTGAACAAATGGGAAAGAAACTCAAATGTACTATCTACCTGCCACTAATTCAAATTAAGCAGTTCAAATGCCACTTATAAACAAAGTTTAAATGCCACTATAAGGAAGCAGGTTACTTGCTTAGCTGTGTAGAGCCTTATGGAGAGAGTTCCTTTCAAGAGCAGATCCAGTACACTTTGGTCTTGTCGGACTCAAGTCCTATGGAAAAATCTTGTTCAACTTAAAATCTTCTTGTAGATTGCAAAACTACAAGCTTCCCATTCTTACATCGTCTGTATCCCCCTAATATGCCACACAACCTAATCTGCTAAATAGCACTCTCTCAAAAATTGTCTGCACTCCAGGGAATCTCCAGCAATCAACACATTATTCCATTAGCTCTTTACCTATTACCAAGTAAGTGGTTGGAATGAATGATCACCTCACCTTTTACGACTCTTTAATTACAGCTTTAGTAGGCACACTGCCTGCATGTATTTTAAACCAGGGGTTTTAATAACATTACTGAAACACAATATAAAATAAAACAATTTCTGCATTCATCACAACACCCTTGAATTAAAAAGTTGCAGGGCTATGGGGAAAAGGTAGGGCAAATCCGTTGCTCTTGCAGAGAAATGGCATTCTCGGAACAGACCGAACAGTCAATTTTCTGTTTTGGAACTATTCCATGATGCACAAACACGCATTTTTACATGTAATAGGCCTTTTTCAATGTCAAATGTATCACGCTGGGTAACACACAAAATGCTGCTACTTTATAATAAAATGTGATTGCAAAACCTGCCAATCAGGGTGGGATTCTCTCAGCCCAGGGACTGGCTGGAGAACCTTCGCGAACGGTGCTAATCGCACCACACTGCCCCGACGCAATTCCCCGTGCCAGGCCTGGTTGGTGCAGCGCCGGTCGGGAGCCGCTCTACGCGGCCGGCCCACCGACTCTCGGCGACGTCCACACCTGCGCTCAGCCGGAGGGAACTCGGTGTGTAAGGATCCGGGGGGGGGGGGGGGG
This sequence comes from Scyliorhinus canicula, assembly GCF_902713615.1. Classification (NCBI taxonomy): domain Eukaryota; kingdom Metazoa; phylum Chordata; class Chondrichthyes; order Carcharhiniformes; family Scyliorhinidae; genus Scyliorhinus; species Scyliorhinus canicula. The sequence goes on from NC_052159.1 coordinate 27,079,220, forward strand.
GGTCGGCCTGTGGTTGGGGGGGGGGGGGGAGAGAGAAGGGGGATCTGACGTCGGGGGGGCCTCCGATGTGGCCTGGCCCGCGATCGGGGCCCACCAAATTGGCGGGCCGGCCTCTCTGGCTGGGCGCCTCGTTTCCTACCCACTGGCCACCGCAGTCCTGCGCCATGTTGCATCGGGGCTGGTGCGTTGAAGGAAGCCACTGCGCATGTGCGCGTTGGCGCTGGCGCCACTGCGCATGCACGGATCCCGCGCTGCCCAGTTTGCACCGGGATGAGCAGCTGGAGCAGCGCGAACCGCTCCAGTGCCGTCGGGTCGGCCCATTCACGCCGTCATAAAAAGCAACGGTGTTTACGACGGTGTGGACACTCTGCCGCGGGTTTAGAGAATCCCGCCCTGGATTCCACAAACTGCTCAAAATGCTTTGATTTTTGTAACATCTGACATTTTGTTCCCTTCATTGTGGAGACGTCCAAACGAGACTTTAATCAAAACACAAATTTCAAAAAATGACATACTTTACAGTGACATGACTGCATTTAACCAATGACTCATCTTTGTAGCAAATGGTATTCATCGACTTTTACAATTGGAAGGCTGAACCCCTGTCAAAGGTCTGAACCTTGACTCACTATTTTTGCCCAGAATACAACTGATGGGAATTCTGACTGAGAACAACTAATAATTTCAAAGGATGCGTCAGCATTGTAAAGCAAGATCTATTTGAGTTTATTATCCCCTCACTCCAAATCAGTTGGCTTGTAAAAAAGCTAGAGGAAAAATATAAGACTTCTGCTGAGGTGGAGCCTGTATGAAATGTTCTTTAGGGGGGGGCAAGATAATAATAATAATAATCTTTATTATTGTCACAAGTAGGCTCACATTAACACTGCAATGAAGCTACTGAAAAGCCCCTAATCGCCGGACTCCAGCACCTGTTACACTGGGTACACCGAAGGCGAATTCAGAATGTCCAATTCACCTAACGGGCTTTTGGGACTTGTGGGAGGAAACCGGAGCACCCGGAGGAAACCCACGCAGACACGGGGAGAACGTGCAGACTGCACAGACAGTGACTCAAGCCGGGAATCGAACCTGGGTCCCTGACTCTGTGAAGCACCGTGCTAACCACTGTGCTACCGTGGTAGCACAAAAAAAAAACAAGGATATATGTGAACGAGTAAACCCTAATCATAAAACCGGTTGGGAAACAAAATAGGCAGAAATCTGATCCAACAGCCATTTTTCCAATTGTCATGCCCACTTTACTCCTATCAATCCCCGCACCCCCCCCCCCCCCCCCCCCCCCAAGGTGAAATTTCCAATATCACAATTTCTGCCTTCTTAAATGTCATCATAAAGCCATACTGTACAGAAAAGGCCCTTCGGCCCATCGTGTGCGTGCCAGTCAAAGATAACCACCTAACCATTCTCTAACACTTAGCCCATTGCCTTGTATGCCCAGGATTGCAAGTGAACATTTAAATACTTCTTAAATGTTATGAGGGTCTCTGCCTCCACCACCCGTTCAGGCAGCGAGTTCCAGAAACCCACCACCCTCGGGGTGAAAAAGGTTTCCCTCGCATCTCCTCTCAACCTCCTGTCCCCTGACCTTGCGTGAAAGACATCATTGCAAGACATGACAGTAGCAATGAATTATGCCACTGGGAATGTTGAAAGCCACACTTCTTTGAAACGCGCAGTATTTGATTGTTCTGAATAAGAGTACCAGGCTACTTTGAACATCACATGCACCATCATCCAGGTCTGACCTACAAAGGGCCTGGAAGCAGGTAGTACACTCCTGCCCAATTACGCTATCCTCCCTTTCACCCAGTCCAATCTACAACCAGTGGATATCCTCTGGGTGGTCGACAAGAAAAGAAAGTCTTTGTTGTTTCGTGTTACAAAGAAACAACTAATGTCTGGATAATAAAACAATGGCGATGGCCATCAACCTGTTAAAATTTTTACGAGCTCACTCCAGTAAAGGCTGAAAGCTCATTTGCAATAGGGACTCCTGCTGATGGGCAGTTAGTGGGCATGGATGATGGAAAATATATTGCACAGATCAATGCATTAGAGATTTCAACATTGCCAGCTACGCAATTAGAAGCTACTCTCAGTTCAGAATAATATCTTTCACTTACGGTCTAAGGAAGCAGGATTCTGGCTGGAGTTATTGTAAAAGAATGTTCCTTGTTCATCAAAATGGGCTTGCCACAAGTTTGTTTTTACTGACAGGGTGTTGGATTGATTTCGGCGTCCCATGTGCATGGAGTGTGTTTTTTTTGGGGTGGGGGGGGGGTTGCAGCAACAATAATTCTGCCCACACATTCTTTTCCTCCCTGCATCTCACACAGACCTTCCCAGCAAAGTGGGCATTAATGAAGGAACCTACACATGGCTCCGTGCCAGTGTTATTCAGATTCTGCGGGTGCACAATTTACCATTTTCCTGCAGACCTCCTGCACCATCAGCATTAATGTAGCCCTGTCTCACGGCTAGGATTGTGACATTAGCGACAAGCCCATACCTGCATAGGTTAAAGTGTTGAGTTTTTAAACACGCACCGCAGAAATTCGGAGCCGACTACAACACGGAATTTCCCATCTGAGTGATTCATGGAAATATGCTCATGGTCTTATGATCAGGCTTGTCCCTTTGAAGTTTCCTTGGCTTCCCACCTCTCAATGCACTGATGTCAAAGTTTTTACACACACACTCTCAGTACAATTTATTTTTATGACCTACACGCACTCCCCCGCTTATTATTCTTCTGTGCCCTGGGCCACACCCCGGTCGTATCCAAGCCCCTATCAACTGCACACATGTCTGAACTTAGACAGACACCGACCGCACGGTTTAACAACGCCCTCCTGTAGATTCTCCTCTAGGCCATTAGGGAAAAGCAGGAGGTACTCTTTCCCACAGATGGCAACAGAAGACTCTCCCCCTCCAACCAGTATGAGCGGATTGGGGATTGCAGAGGGACGATCTTGGGTCCAGTACAGGAAGAGGGCCAATGACCTGCTCCAGTCTGCCAGCATAATGGTCGCATGTTACCACAGGGTCTCTAATGGGGCTCATCAAGTAAATGGATCTTTGAAAGTGGACTGCTAGGCCAGGCATGTGAATGTGTGATCATAACCACATGGTAATTGAGGCCAAAGCATGTGACAGTTCGACTTTTGAGTGCTCTTGGATCCAACATATATGTGCTTGGGTTGCGAACAGACCAGGGAGTTAGGTGTTGACATATCACTAAATCTGCATGTTGTCATGCAGGAGAAGCACATGGGAAAGGTCAAGGGAAAGGTACCAAAAATCACAAGAGAAGACTGTGATCGAGTGATCGCAGAAAGCACAGCTGGAATGGCCATGTATAATAGGAAGAATACATCAAACCTGGTGTTGGCACGTGGGCACAGTGGAGGTACTCGAGGAAATGTGATGCGTTCATAGACTGAGCTAATCCTTAATGTGGCCATTATTGTTCTACCCTACAGGTCCACGCAATTCCAAGCCCAGGCCACAACAAGGGCAGGATACCGAATACTTCACCTCTGGGGATGATAGCGTCACTGACCCAGAAGTCACCTGCCTCTTTCACACTTTCCACCAGCGCAGTGATACCTACACGGGTCACAGAGGGTTTGAGTTCAGATAGAGGGGCACAGTCTGCTCAGCACAGTTCACACACATCCCAGAAGCTGGCGGAAACTGACAGCCCAGGCCCTTGACATGGAGGACTGCTGGGGACCAGGCCCCACACGGCGGATCAGGTCTCAACCTCCAGTGGCAACTTCTTCTTTTCAATACATTTGCCTCCCACATGAACTCATTGGGCTCGTCCTACTGCCGACGCTGCGCCCGAAAAATAGCGCGCTGCGACCCAGCATGACCAGTAAATGTCGGGAGACCCCACCCCGGGGATCCACCCGGCTCACCAAGCCTGGTGAGATCTAATGTGATCTTGCCCATTGTGAGCAGGATGGGATCACTTTTGACAAATATGCATATTATAGCGAGAGCGCTAGAAGGGACCCGGGACCTCTTTCAGCCATTTGGGGCGTGGGGAGGGGTTTGGGGGTTGCGTCATTAAAAAAGACATCCGATCTCTCCTTGCACTGAGAAGTTTTGCCAAGCCACGCTCCTCAGTGCAGGAAACGGGACTAAGTGCGGCCTCGGCCACGCGTTCCCCGCTAAGGCCCTGTATCTAACCGGAGTTACGTTGGATAGCGTGGTGTTCTCGGCACTCTGAGCGCCGGGAAACATGTGGCTAAACATGCTCGCTATGGGACATAGTTGCAATTTGGTTAAATTGCATCCATTATCTTTTTCTTTCTCCATACCCCACGAAAAAGTTGCGAATAATCCCTGGCATCACCAACATGTTTTCCCCGAGCCACTGCCGCATGTCCAGCAGTCTTCATGATACCCCAGCCAGAGGCCTGTGGTTGGGCAATACCACGGACTTAAACATTACAACTCAACCGCTCATCAGGAAACCGAGCTTTCAGCTCCTGCTACATTTGCTGTTTTTACAGGCCCCATTGAATACCACACCCTGCCTAGGTTTTCCTCAATCACATGACTTTTCCCCCACGACCCAACCATTACTTGGCCAACACGTCCATCTTAGTGACGCACTGTCTTCCCATGACAACTGGAAAGCAAAAGGACGCATTACCCATTTGGATGATGCTTGACTGACAGCCCCAGTCCAGACTTTTCTCCCACTTGTGATATTTTTATACCCGGCAGAGAGAAATATTCGATGAAAATTACAAAAAGAAAAGTATTTTTTAACATCCCAATGATTTTCCTGGGGGGCCCGCACAGCAGTGTCCTGGAGATTGATCTTCAATTCCTGGAGATGTCACGCCAATCCTGGAGAGATGGGAAACCTACCATTGCTCCTTAAAGATGAAACTATTCTTGCATACCCTGCTCAGACACCTCCAGACACCCTGCCTGGTTCACAGGTTCTGTCACTTCACCCCTTACTTTCCAAAATCTCCTCCAAGTCTTTTTAATAGGTAGTGCTTTCTGCCTCTGCCACCACAACCCACTGCTTTGTTTCCCCTTTGTTTTTTAAACTCCTTCATGTAAAGTGCTTGGAAAGGTCTTCCTCCAGATAGAGAACCCTTGCAGAATGTAGCTGATGCGTGATTGCTGATTCTGATCTAATTAATAAGTCACTTCTGAAGGGCACCACTTAAAGTACCATTCTTTACACATAGGACAAGTACCCAGCCCAATTTTAAGGTAATCTAAACTACAATCTTTTAAAGCGTACAAATCAGCATTTGTTTTAAGTTCACTAGCGAGGAAAAATGTACTGTTGCTATGTAACTTTTAAATCATGTTTACTTATTATTTTGGTTATTGCATTATTCTCTGTCCATCATGCAAACGATGATAATAGGACCCCATCTGTAAGGCCATGAATAAAAATAAACTAAAGTAAACATTGTGGTTTGTCCGCCTGCCAAAATTGCTTCCAAGCAAAGGACGGCAACATTTTACAATTTGTTCTCATATGAATGTGCACTTTGTGCTCAGCCTCGCAAAGTCTGAACTTTTCTGAATAGGCAACTCCATTGAAAGTGCTGCACACTGTATAACATCCATTTCAATTTCAAAATCTTGTTTTCAAATTCCTCCATGGCTTCAATCCTCTCTATTTCTATAACCCGCTTCAGTCCACAACCTTCAGGCATCCTCGAAACCTGGCAATTGGATGACCCATATTAATTGCTCTCCAATTGGCAGCTATAACTTCAGCAGTGATGGGCAACCTAGGCTAGTGACAGGCCCTCCTTCACCTCAGTGAGCCGCAAGATTCAAATCAGATATGTTCACTAACCATGGCCCCATGATAAGACAAAATACATTTAACCCACACCAAATATTTCATAACAAATTCTAGAAAGTGCTTAATCATTCATATATTAACAGAACTATCAACTTCAAATGATGAACACAAAAGAAATGCTTGCATTCTGGACACAAAGGTAGCGCACGGCCCTCACAGTCAATGTGTGAGCAAACAGAACACACCCCACTTCGCTTGCCCTTTGCTTTACGTGCAAACCATCCCCAAATCGTACCAGTAGGAAAAGACATACCAGGCAGAAATCAGCGGAGTGTGGTAACCTGCACGTGGGCAACAGTCAACAAAATGTCTCACTGGCCTCACTCAGAAGCCAGATGGGCCATTTGTGGTCACTGAACAGCAGGTTGGCCACCACTGCCCTACAATCCCGAGATCTACCCACCTCTCCTCTAAGATGCCCCTTAAAACCTACCTATTCTTGGTCATCAGCTGGAACCTTTCCGGGGGCAGGGAAAAGGAAATTGGGATAACAATGGATAAAAGATAACATCTTTAACCTGTCCCTACTCCACTCCGAGGTCCCCACCTGCTTCAAGAAGACCACCATCATACCGGTGCCAAAGAAGAACCAGACGTGCCTCAATGACTACCGTCCAGTGGCCCTGACTTCAGTCGTAATGAAGTGCTTCGAGGGGTTGATCATGAAGCGCATCACCTCCATACTCCCACAACGCCTTGATCCACTGCAATTTGCATACCATTGCAACTGGTCCACAGCAGACACCATTTCCCTGGCCCTACACAAATCCCGAGAGCATCGCGACAACAAGGACTCCTACATCAGACTCCTATTTATTGACTACAGCTCCGCCTTCAACACCATAATCCCAGCCAAGCTCATATCAAAGCTCCAAAACCTAGAACTTGGCTCCCCACTCTGCAACTGGATCCTCGATTTTCTGACCCACAGACCACAATCAGTAAGAATGAACAACAACAACTCCTCCACAATAGTCCTCAATACCGGGGCCCCGCAAGGCTACGTACATACTCCACACCCTGTACACACGACTGCGTGGCAAAATTTGGTTCCAACTCCATCTACAAGTTTGCTGACGATACGACCACAGTGGGCCGGATCTCGAATAACGACGAATCAGAATACAGGAGGGAGATTGAGAGCCTAGTGGAGTGGTGCAGCGACAGCAATCTCTCCCTCAATGCCAGCAAAACTAAAGAGCTGGTCATTAACTTCAGGAAGCAAAGTACTGTACACACCCCTGTCAGCATCAACAGGTGGATATAGTTAGCAGTTTCAAATTCCTAGGGATGCACATCTCCAAAAATCTGTCCTGGTCCACCCACGTCGATGCTACCACCAAGAAAGCACTAAGGAAATTCTGCATGTCCACATTAACTCTTACCAACTTTTACAGATGCACCATAGAAAGCATCCTATCTGGCTGCATCACAGCCTGGCATGGCAACTGCTTGGCCCAGGACCGCTAGAAACTTCAAAGAGTCGTGAACACCGCCCAGTCCATCACACGGACCTACCTCCCATCCATTGACTCCATCTACACCTCCCGCTGCCTGGGGAAAGCGGGCAGCATATTCAAACCTCCCACCCGACTTACTCACTCTTCCAACTTCTTCCATCGGGCAGGAGATACAGACGTCTGAGAACACGCATGAACAGACTGAAAAACACCTTCTTCCCCATTGATACCAGACTCTTAAATGACCCTCTTATGGACTGACCTCATTAACACTACACCCTGTATGCTTCATCCAATGCCGGTGTTTATGTAGCTACATTGTATACATTGTGTTGCCCTATTATGTACTTTCTTTTATTCCCTTTTCTTCCCATGTACTGAATGATCTGTTGAGCTGCTCGCAGAAAAATACTTTTCACTGTACCTCGGTACTTGTGACACTAAACAAATCCAATCAATCCAATCCAATGGAGATGAGAATTGGAGGAATGGACAATTCTTGGAGGATTTTAAGACAGCTGTGGGTGTTTCTTAACCCTGTACTGATATCAGGAGTGGCAGTGACTGTAAGGCACGGATGGTGGTAAGGCAGCTCATGACTACTTGCTTGGCATGGACGTAAAGGGCTTCTTCTGCTAATTCAACAAAGTGACCAGTGTTACTGAAGCTGGAAGAACCGAAAGGTTAAACAGTTCAAATTTTCAGGTGCCTCTCACACTTCCAAACCAAACAAGCTTTGAAAGTGGGAAGTATGGAAGGAAGACGACTGGAATATCACCATCGCAAGAGCATTCATTATATTTGTCATATGCAGCACTTCTATTCATCACGATGTAAGCCTTTCCAGCAGAGCCTTTTGCAACATTAAGAAGCTTTCCACCAAATTAAATTAAAACCTTGTTGCATTAGATTTGTCTCCGTGTCGCGTGCTAAGCGTTCAAGTAGAGCCAGTGTAACACGTGACCCACCATCCATTCAGTAAACCCTACCCCAAGGACCAGGAGACATCAACTGACAGTAACATATGATCATAGTCTTTTCACGTGGATCCAATGAACGACCGAGGTTAGAAGCAACAGTTTGTTTCTTAGTTGTCTCAGAGAGAGAGTTCATTCATCTGCCTGGCACAAGGACCCATTCATTGAAATAACCACTTATTATAACCTTTAATATTCTTTCCTTATTTTTTTTGCCGTTGAAACTTCTTGCCCAACAAAACCTAAAATATAAGTTCCTTGAATAAAGTCAAAGCTCTGCCTTCGCAATTCAAAATTTCCACTTTCAAACTTCTAAAGCCAACTTTTAACAGTCTTCACTCCTTAATTTTTCTTTTACTTTAGAAACAGATGTCAAAGAGTATTTTCTCCATTTTCAAAAATTTCAGTTAGTAAGGGCATAGAACGTTTCCAATCGTGCCTCCTTTGCGCATTCAGAATGGACTGGGAGACAGATTTCACACATATTATTCATTAACCTCAATGAAATGAAAATCGCTTATTGTCACGAGTAGGCTTCAATGAAGTTACTGTGAAAAGCCCCTAGTCGCCACATTCCGGCGCCTGTCCGGGGAGGCTGGTACGGGAATCGAACCGTGCTGCTGGCCTGCTTGGTCTGCTTTAAAAGCCAGCGATTTAGCCTGGTGAGCTAAACCAGCCCCTTGACCTGCATTTGAGCCATCATTTATGCTGAAGCATAACGTTAGAAATGGGGAATCACTCTAGATGCCATTTTGACACTTCAACTTTAATATTTACACACACATAGCTAACTTATGAAACTATGTACTTTGTAAGGCAATTTTAACAGAAGTCATTCTACTGTGAATGTCGGCATTGTTGGCCAGGCCAGCTTTTGTTGCCCATCCCCAATTGCCCAAGGACATAAGAACTGGGAGGTGGAGGCAGTTCAGCCCCTCAAGCCTGCTTCCCCATTCAATACGATCGTGGCTGATCTCAAAGGTTAAGTGGGGTTACTGGGTTACGGGGATAGGGTGGAGGCATGGGCTTAATTAGGGAGCTCTTTCCAATGGCCGTGTAGACTCGATGGGCCGAATGGCCTTCTTCTGCACTGTAAATTCTATGAATTGGATTGGATTGGATTTGTTTATTGTCACGTGTACCGAGGTACAGTGAAAAGTATTTTTCTGCGAGCAGCTCAACAGATCACTAAGTAAATGGGAAGAATAGGGAATACAAGAAAATACATAATAGGGCAACACAAGATATACAATGTAACTACATAAGCACTGGCGTTGGATGAAGCATAGGGTGTAGTGTAAATGAGGTCAGTCCATAAGAGGGTCATATTTAGGAGTCTGGTGACAGTGGGGAAGAAGCTGTTTTTGAGTCTGTTTGTGCGTGTTCTCAGACTTCTGTATCTCCTGCCCGATGGAAGAAGTTGGGAAGAGTGAGTAAGCCGGGTGGGAGGGATCTTTGATTATGCTGCCCGCTTTCCTCAGGCAGCGGGAGGTGTAGATGGAGTCAATGGATGGGAGGCAGGTTCATGTGATGGACTGGGCGGTATTCACGACTCTCTGAAGTTTCTTGCGGTCCTGGGCCGAGCAGTTGCCATACCAGGCTGTGATGCAGCCCGATAGGATGCTTTCTATGGTGATTCTATCACAGCCTCCACTCCACAATCCTTCAACCCAATACCAAGAAAAAAATCTGTTTATCTTAAATTTACTCAATGTCTCAGCATCCACCACATTCTGGGGTAGAGAATTCCACAGATTCACGACCCTGTGAGAGTTATAGAGTCACGGATGTTTACAGCATGGAAACAGGCCCTTCTACCCAGCTTGCCCATGTCGCCTAGTTTCTATGACTAAGCAAGTCCCACATGCCGGCATTTGGCAAGTATCCCTCTATACCCACCCTGCCCGTGTAACTACTGCTTTTTAAAGGAAAACAATTGTACCCGCCTCGATCACTGTCTCTGGCAGCCCGTTCCACATTCTCACCACCCTGTGTGAAGAAATTTCCCCTCTGGTCTCTTTTGTACCTCTCCCCTCTCACCTTATACCTATGCTCTCTAGTAGACTCCTCTACCTTTGGGAGAAGTAATTTCTCCTCATCTTCATTTTAAATGTGCTACCCCTTATCCAAAAACTTTTGTTCTAGATTCACTCTACATCTACTTTCAATACCTTTTATCATCTTATATACCTCAATTAGATCTCCTCTAATTTTCTTTTTTTTAAAATAAATTCAGAGTGCCCAATTCATTTTTTCCAATTATGGGGCACTTTAGCGTGGCCCATCCACCTAACCTGCACACCTTTGGGTTGTGGGGGCGAAACCCATGCAAACGCGGGGAGAATGTGCAAACTCCACACGGACAGTGACCCAGAGCCGGGATCGAACCTGGGACCTCGGTGCAGTGAGACAGTAGTGCTAACCACTGTGCCACCGTGCTGCCCTCTCATTTTTCTAAGCTCAAGAGAGTGTGTGGGCCCAAACTGCTCAATGGCTCTTCACAAGACAAATGCCTCATCTCTGGAATCAATCTAGTGAACCTCCTCTGAACTGCCTCCAATGCCACTATTGGTTCCTCAAGTAAGTGGACCAAAACTGTACACAGTACTCCAGGTGCGGTCTCACTAATACCGTGTACAGTTGCAGCAACATTTCCCTACTTTTATACTCTATTCCTTTAACTATAAAAGGCCAAAATTCCATTTGCCTTCCTTATTATTTGCTGTTCCTGCAAATTAGTTTTCTGTGACTCATGCATGAGGACACCCAGATCTCTGCATTGAAGCACTCTGACGTTTCTCCCCATTTACATAATAAGTCGCCTATTTTTCCGACCAAATGGATAACCTCACACTTATCCACATTAAACTCCATCTCACCTAACCTATCTGTATCCATTTCTAAATTTCTTATTTCCACCTAGTAGTAAATTTAACTTACTATCCCACCTATTTTAGTGACATCTGAAAATTTGGCTTTAGTACCCCTATCCCTGTACCCGAGTCATTAATGTAGATCGTAGGCGGCATGCGGCGTAGTGGTTAGCACTGGGACTGCGGCGCTGAGGACCCGGGTTCGAATCCCGGCCCTGGGTCACTTTCCGTGTGGAGTTTGCACATTCTTCCCATGTTTGTGTGGGTTTCACCCCCACAACCCAAAGATGTGCAGGTTAGGTGGATTGGCCACACTAAATTGCCCCTTAATTGAGAAAAAAAAAATAATTGGGTACTCTAAATTTATATTTAAAAAAATTAATAGTAGATCGGAAACAGTTGGAGCTCCCCCATGGACCAAACCCTGTGGTAACCCACAAGTTACATCTTGCCAACCAGAAAAAGACCCATTTATCCCGACTCTTTGCCTTCTGTCGGTTCGCCAGTCCTCTATTCAAGCTAATGAATTATCACTAACCCCATGTGGTCTTGTGTAGTAACCTTTTGTGTGGCACCTTATCATGTGCTTTCTGGACTGAGTGCCTTGCTAAGGCCATTTCAGAGGGGAATTAGGTGTAAACCACATTGTTGTGAGTCTGGAGTCACATGGAGGCCAGGCCAGATAGCTCATCAGATTTCCTTCTCTGAAGGACATTAGTGAAGCTTATCAACGATAATTTAATTGTCATTACCGAGACCAGCTTTTAATTCCAAAATATTAGTTAATTCAAATTTCATCCGTTGCTGTGGTGGTACTTGAATCTGTCCCCCCTAGGTATTAGCGGAGTCTTTGGCTTATGGGTTGTGACACGCCAACCATGTCACCGTCTTCCTCATTGCACAATTCAATTGGCAACTGAGTTTCAGCATCTCATTCTTTTTCAGGCAATATTTAATCAAATTTATCTCCCTGTACCCAGGACGATTAGAGTTGAAATCCTGATCTCAAAGTAATTGTCGGCAATTCAAATTGCTCTACAGCAGAGCAAACACTAACTTTTCTTGGCAGCCAGCACTGTTACACAGAACTCGAGATATACACTTTCACTCTTCATGTATCTGCACTGAATTGAAATTAAAACTCATTGTCAGGGCCAAATCCCATTTGCTCAGAGAGTCTCAAAACCTGGAACGCCTTTCCTCCCTCAGCCTCCTACAAGCTGCAGCTTTTCAAAATTTTAATTTATTCCAATTAGGGGGCAATTTAGCATGGCCAATCCACCTAGCCTGCCCATTATTTGTGTTTGTGGGGACAAAACCCATGCAAACATGGGGAGAATGGGCAAACTCCACACGGACAGTGACCTTGAGCCAGGATCGAACCTGGGACCTCGGCACCGTGAGGCATCAGGGCTAACCCACTGCACCATTAAATAGAATTTATAATACAGAAACATGCCGACACGGGCCCAATTGGTCTATGCCAATCTTTCCGCTTGACATGAGCTTCCTCTCATCTATCTCATCGAATGTATTCAGTACGTTGTTGTATTCCTTTCCCCCTCTTGCTGCCCCTTAAATGCATCTATACCACTTCTCTCAATGCATCAGGTGGTACTTTATCTGGCTGCCGTCAATCAATTGCAACAGCCACAATCTATAAAAATACCAGAACGTTATTAAATTCTAGGCTATATCCAGTGGCATTCTTCAGGGTAAAACACAAAATGCAACATTCAATACTAAAGAATGCTTCTACCCTGCACGGGGCAACAACACGGCCACTGATTTACATGGGCTACCTCATATTCCAAGTTTACTGAATGGAATGCTGGACCCTACTTTGGCAATTTAATTCAGAAACTCCAGCCATTTTCCTGGTGACTCGCAATCAATTTGTTCACAGCGAGGTTTCAGGAGAGTGAAGTGGCAAGTGAGGGAATCGGGCAGCGGGAGGTTCAGCAAGAGAGTGGGTCGGGGGTAGAAAAAGACGCAAGTCGGAGGACTGGCATTGGCAGTGAGGGGGTGGGTTAGGGAGTGGGAGGGGCCGCAAGTCAGATGGTCGGAGAGAGGAAGTGAGCACAGCAACCAAGAGGATCGGAGTGTGGTATGCACGAAGAGCTGGGAAACAGGATTTGCGATGAGAAGGTTGCACAGGAAAGTAGAAAGTTACCATATTTTGTTTTCATTTTCAAATTTATTTTATTTAAAAAGTTATCCCATTTACAAATACCGCAATTCAACAATATAAAGTATTTCAAATTATATGGTATAATGGATTTTTTTCCCTAATGTAAGAGCTCCTACAGAACCTAACCATAACTTTTACACTGGGCTCAATGGGAAAATGTGATTCACTTAAAGTTGTTTCACTAAAGTCACAGTTTTCAGTAACACAACTACAACTTTAAGTGGAGACTTACTGTAATATTTATGCAAAGTCATTGTCTAGCAATACACAGTGATCTACAGGAGTGTTGGTTGGTCCAAGGAACATAGCAGAGGAGTAATACCTTTTGCCTGTTGATTGACGTCAAACTCAATCAGTCTGTTCAAAAAGTTTTTTCCTTTTGTTCATCGGATGTGGCATCACTGGAAAAACCAGCGTTGTTGCTCGAGGGCAATAATAAGTCAACTCCACAGTTGTGCGTTTGGAGGCATATGTAGGCCAGACTAGGTAAGGGCGGCAGATTTCCTTCCCTGAAGGACATTATATAGAACATAGTGAACATAGTATATAGAACAGTGCAGAAGGAGGCCATTCGGCCCATCAAGTCTGCACCAACCCACTTAAGCCCTCACTTCCACCCTATCCCCATAACCCAATAACCCTTCCGAATCTTTTTGGTCACTAAGGGAAATTTATCATGGCCAATCCACCTAACCTGTATGTCTTTGGACTGTGGGAGGAAACCGGAGCACCCGGGGGAAACCCGCGCAGACACAGGGAGACAGTGACGCAGCGGGGAATCAAACCTGGGACCCTGGCGCTGTGAAGCCACAGTGCTAACCACTTGTGCTACCATGACCCACATTAGGTGGGTTTTCACGACAATCAATAATTATTTCTTGGTCACAATTCCAGAGACTTGCTGTCAATTTCAGATTTTATCAATTGAATTTAAATTGCTCCAGCTGCCATGGTGAAATTTGAACCTCAGGTGAATTAGACTGGGCCTCTGAATTACTAGTCCAATCACATTACCACCATCTCACCATTATACAGTCAAATGTTCAAATTGGAAGGCATTACAGGGGTCCTAATAATTAACAGCAGTGCTGTTAGCAGTACAAACATGGCTCTCACCACTATCCCAGACCAGACGCCAACAGTGGCGAGGATACTGGACCGAAACACCAAGATTTGAGTTTATTTGTGCGGAAAGATTGATTCACTCCAGGAGTGATTGGATGAAAAAATAGGGATTTAGTTATTTCTAAAACAAAACATTATTAGAAATACAATATTAAACTTTTTAACTTCACATCCAAAAAAGAACAGCTTACAATTACCCCTTAACGCTAAACCCTTAACACTACTACTCAATTTCCCATTAAACAACCAGAAAAGAAACATACATCTCTCAATCCAGTTTAAAAATCAGCAGGGCATAGAATAATACTGGCTGTACAAGACAGATTCTGTCTCTTGCTAGAAACTTTCAGACTCTGGCTGAATATCTTCAAATAGCTGCTCCAACTGGGTTGTTTCAGCCTTTTCCTCGTCTTCAGACAAGACTGCTCTGCTTTTAAAATTTTACTAAAACTATTCTACTAGGAAAGAAAACTGCCTCTACTTGTGGTCTAAAAAAAAAACAAGGGTTGCCAAATCAAACTTTACTTCCAAAAACCTTTCTGCAAAGAAAACCACTTTCTTAGCTACACCCAGCACGGATATCATTTCCCAAAGCTGAAAAATATATATTTTTCCACGGATTGAAAGCACATCAACTCCCTAGAGACTTTCCCAGTCAAACCCACTATGCATTAGCCCAGACTGAAAAACATACTCCTTTGTCAATTTCATCTTCTGGCTGTTAAAACCACCCTGACCCTGCAGAACAGAATTTTTTAAAAACATGACCCTAGCAGTCAAACGCATTCTGACCCCAGACTTTTAACCCTTAAATTGCCCAATAAATTTATAATTCAATGTTCCTGAAATCTTTCAATAGTCACACCACACACAGTTCATTAACTATAGTTGACTCAATCTGGAGTTCTGACAATGCTGCAAACCCAGGTGTTGTGAGCGTCAATGATCCTTCATTGGGTTAGCCACTTCCTACTTTGATCTATGAAGTGATAATTTCACCAGTTACACACTTGCCTCATGTTGTCGACTGGCGCCAGTTCCAAAGTCTCCCATTCATATGGTGGCACAAACACTTCTATCAAAGTAACATTGCAAGCGGTTGAATTTGATTTAGAGACTATTGCCTTAACCACATCAGTTATCTTCTCGCAGGTTAACAAGCGTGCCAGCACAAACTGGTAGAAAATGAGGAGAGAGGGGAAAAGGGGAAAATATACCACTACCGAAATAAGCAAGAGGAAGAAAAGTCTGCTAACGGGAATGGGGAAGGAAGAGCTTAATGGAATTAGAACCAAATAGTGAAATAAAATTTTTTAGTGATTCGACAATCAGATTTTGCGATAGTGAGTAAAAATACCTACAACTGCAATTTCTGTTTTTAAAAAAATCATTTTTGCTGCAATATTCTAGTGCCTAGCACATCTTCCAAAAATATCTCAATGCACCACAGAAATTAATAATTTTGAAGTGAAATGAATTGCATGGGGAAATATGATAACTGTAGCTTATGTAAGAATCTACAAGCAGCAGGAAGGGGGGGGGGGGGGGGGGGGGAAATGATTCCTTCATGCGTTTCTGATTGCATTCATTGAGGGAAACAGACCTCAACCAGGACATTTTCTGAATATTGCTGCCGAATCTGTAACACTCGTCTGGGCTGGCAGGCGGGTTTCAGATTAATTGTTAAGGGCTGTGTCACAAATGTACAGTTATAATGTAGGTTTTCAGGACCACCGTTTTAAAATGGGTACGTTTTCCGGTTTTAAAGACTTTTTCAAAATGGAGGTATGGTCAGACATCCTGGCACCTTTATGAAGAATGAAATGAACTGAAAATCGCTTATTGTCACAAGTAGGCTTCAAATGAAGCTACTGTGAAAAGCCCCTAGTCACCACATTCCGCCGCCTGTTCGGGAAGGCTGGTAGGGGAATTGAACCATGCTGTTGGCCTGCCTTGGTCTGCTTTCAAAGCCAGCGATTTAGCCATGTGCTAAACCATGTGCTTTATTGGTTTGTTGAGACCTTGTACGACTCTCAGCTCCAAAACTTATCACAGAATCATTAAAATTCAGGACGCCCCAAGAACGTCCATCAAAGTTTCTAAAATGTGAAGATTCCTGGGCTTCGGAGAGAACAGGTGACACCAAGGGTCTTTAAAGGGTCTCAATGTAATTTGGCAGGTACAAAATGGCTCATTTGAAATTAACATAGCAGCCATTTGATTTTGGTTGTGATGAGACAGGTTGTAAAGGCTTTGTGTGCAGAGAGAACTCTGTCAGACATCAAGGGAGGACTCTCGGCCATGGGAGAACAAAGAGGAAGGCATCCCGAAATAAACTAGTTTAAAATCCGTTCATGGGATGCGGGCAACACTGGATGGGCCACCCTAATTGCTTGCTCGGCCATTTCAGTGGGTATTTAAGAGCCAACCACTTTGCTGTGGGTCTAGAATCACATGTAGGCCAGGCCAGGTAAGGGCGGCAGCTTTTCTTCCCTATTGCAAGCGACAGGCATGTAATAACATCCTGAAAGACTGAATTGAATTCCATCTTTTTAAGTATCCTTTCTCCTTATCTACATCTAATCTTTGTAGGTAATCAGTCAGTAACATTATTATTTTCACTTAAGTAACTTAAGCGGTAGTTTTGTAATAAACAAACCTTTAGCAAATCAAAGCTTTGTTGCTGGTTATTTTTTAATTGAATTACTCACAAATTAAAAGACGTCACACACACAAACACAAATTCTTAGCTCATGTACCACTTCAAGGAAACTCCTGTGGTTGTGACGACCGCAATTCTGACTGTATTCCTCTTCCCCAGGTAAACCCCTCGATTATTCATGGCTCACCAAATTTTAGTATGGGCCAGGGCAGCGATCGAACCCTGTGGCTGTTGGCACTATTCTGAGCCAGACATTAGAACATAAGAGATGGGAGCAGCCATAGACCATATAGCCCACGAGCTCCTCGGCTATTCAATACGATCATGGCTGATCTTGGGATTTGACTCCAATTCCGCTTTCCGCGAAGTAATTTCTACTTACCTCAGTCCTACATTATCAGCCCCCAATTCGGAGACTGTGCCCCAGTGTTTTAGATTGCCTGACCATTGGAAACAATCTCCCTGTGTCCACTCTTTCAAGTCCCTTCCGAATTTTGGAAGCTTCAACGAAATAGTCATCATTTTTCTAAACCCCTGAGGATAGAAGCCTAACTTACTCCGTGCGCCAGCCATTCAGCTAACTGATCTAACCAGCTCCCCCCATCTGAATGCATCAGTTCGGATTTATGTCCTCAAGTTTTGAAATGGAGGTTGAATCCGGAACATTCTGAATAAGGGACAATAAGTTCCCAACCAGGCCAAGCGCAAATGTTTCATAGAATTTACAGTGCAGAAGGAGGCCATTCGGCCCATCGAGTCTGCACCAGCGCCTGGAAAGAGCACCCAACCCAAGGTCAACACCTCCACCCTAACCCCATAACCCCACCCAACACTTATCCAAACTAACAAAGTGAGGAAACTTAGGGCGCGATTCTCCGCTGCCTACGACAGGTCGGAGAATAGCGGGAGGGCCTTCCCGACAATTTTCACGGCCTCCCGCTATTCTCCCCCCCTCCGGCCGCCCCACGACACGAATCGCTGCTCACCGATGGGCCGAATACCGCGGAGTTTACGGCCGCGATCACACCTGCTTTCAGCGTTCGTGAAAACACCGCAAAGTGCCCGTCCCGGACAACCATGGCACCGATTGGCAAGGGTGGCATGGGCCTGCGATCGGTGGGCACCGATCGCGGGCAGCGGGTCCGATACCCGTGCACTATTTGTTCTTCCGCCGCCCCGCAGGATCAGTCCACGGGGCGGCTGAGGGGCATGACGGCCCGCGCATGCGCGGGTTTGACGCATCTGCGTGATGACGTCATCCGCGCATGCGCGGGTTGGAGCCGTCCAACCCGCGCATGTGCGGCTAACGTCATCGTGCGCATCAGCCGCCGTGACTCTTGGCGGGCGGAGTTAGCGACGTTCGCTAACTCCGCGTCGTCGTGATTCCCCTGGCCCCGATACTAGCCCCGCCCGGGGGGGGAGAATCGGGTCCCGGGACGGAGCTCCGAGGCTGGCGTGAAACACGGCAGTTTCACGGCACGCCGGATTTGCAGAGAATCGCGCCCTTGGTGTACGGAGGTCAGAGGTGTCCAGGACATTGTTGTCCCAAGACTATATGTACACTCCCAGTTTAGCAATCCTGTGAAGCAATTTAAGCTATGAGCTCAATGCTAAACTGGGAGCAGTAAAAAAACACCTGCATTATGATAGTGTATTTCCCGACATCAGGACCTGCCGCAGCGCTTTACAGCCAATAAAGTAGTTTTGAAGTGAAGTCATAGTTATGATATAGGAAACCAGACAGCCAATACATACACGTTAGTGACCGTGGCCGAGGGACAAATATTGACCACAATATCAGATAGAACTCCTCCGTTCTTCGGCAAAATAGTGCCACAGGATGTGCAACATCCACCAGAAAGGATGAGACGGCGCCTTGCGTAATGTCCCATCCAAAAGGTAACACCTGTGACACTTCGGCACCGTCAGTGCTGCAGAGCGTCCGTCTCCATTTCGAACACTTAGTTTCTGCAGTGAAACTGGGACTCGGAACCTTCTGACTCAGACGGACATTTTACAACAAGCTACGGCTGACCACTAAATACTAAGTGAGATCTATGGCCCAATCTAACTGGAGAGGGCAGGTCTCTCGGTTTCTAATGGATATCATATGGAATGTATCCAGTATAGTGTCAAACCTGGTTTGGAGGTGTTCAAGGGTCCAGTGGATGCCTGGGCTGGACAACATCACTCTTAATGTCTTGGGAAGGGAGAATTCTCAGCTTCCCTACTTTCTAACCTTTTGAGAGAGAGAGTGAGACCGAGAGAGAGAATTCAAACTACACTTGTACCTGAGCACACGCAAAGTACTCCCTTGTGAAGACAGATCGGAACAAAACACTGTACACCAGGGGTGTCAAACTCAAATACACCGTGGGCCAAAATTTAAAAATCGGGACAAGTCGAAGGCCGGACTGGTTCAATGTTTCTTTGCAAAACTTATTGAAATGAACTTATTGAACCTGGAACTAATAAAGCTTAGGTTATTGCCTATAAAAACAACATTAAATATTAAATAAATAAATAAATTAGTTGCATTTATTTCTTATTGCTTTATCTGGAGCTTTTCCAGAGTAATTTCTAATGAAAACATTTTTCCACAGGCCAACACTTTGTGATTCACACTATACCCGAATAAACTCGGCATCAGCCATATCATACGCCATAGGCGCTTCAATTGCTGGGGCCAGCTTTAATAGTAATTAGATATTATTAGGGCAGCACGGTGGCCTAGTGGTTAGCACAACCGTCTCACGGCGCTGAGGTCCCAGGTTCGATCCCGGCTCTGGGTCACTGTCCGTGTGGAGTTTGCACGTTCTCCCCGTGTCTGCGTGGGTTTCGCCCCCACAACCCAAAAATGTGCAGAGTAGGTGGATTGGCCACGCTAAATTGCCCCTTAATTGGAAAAAATAATTGGCTAATCTAAATTTAAAAAAAAAAGTAATTAGATATCTCGCGGGCCAAAGATAATTCCACCGCGGGCCGGATTTGGCCTGCGGGCCTTGAGTTTGACATATATGCTGTACACTGATGCCACACATCCTGCGAGTAGAGCTCCTCAGTTCTTTTGACCCCCTGATGTGACCCTTAGATTCCCCCCAATGCCCCAAATCACCGTTGGGGGCAGCTTAAGCCCCCCACCCCCCCTGCCTACCACAGACTGTGAGGGCACTCTGGGCCTGAACCTCAGAACAGGCAAAATGCCGTCTTGGCACCACCAGCTTGGCACCCTGGCAGTGCCACCTGGGCATCATGGCAGTGCCAAGGCACCCAGGTGTCACCAGCTGTGCTGGGGTGCCAGCTTGGCCATAGGCTGACCACCCAGGGACCTCCAATTTACTGGGAGATCCCCCCCCCCCCCGCCAAGCGCCATTCCACCTGGTCCCGGTTTGTGGGAACCAGCACTAATCAGCTCTCGGCTGGGGTCTCCTCAGCAAGGCCATTAGTTGCTGAGTGGCCTTGTGATCCGACTTCAACACTCAAGTGGGTTGTTAAACTAATTTAATCATGCAAGACTATGTAGCCACCTAGGGTGGCCACGTCCCGATTCCAAAATGGATACCCGCAAAGAGTGCAGGGAAAAACGGACAACACTAGGGGAAACAAGCAGGTGCAAGATTTCCTGTGTATTAAGATTTGCAGAACCCAGACAGAATTGAAACCAATAGCCATTAACATTTTAATGAGCTATCTCCGGAGACAAAAAGGAAACACTGAAACAACCGAGACCAGGACAGACTCCCTGGCGCCAGTGGAAGCTAAAACAAAGGCAGGCAAATGGCCACATAGGGCCCGCCCAACGATCAGGGAACAACCCCGGTATTGGAGAAAATCAATACGAACGATTGGGACATGGTCCAATTAATTGGGACCAAGTCCGGGGTCCGCCCGGAAGGGCGCG
This sequence comes from Scyliorhinus canicula, assembly GCF_902713615.1. NCBI lineage: Eukaryota > Metazoa > Chordata > Chondrichthyes > Carcharhiniformes > Scyliorhinidae > Scyliorhinus > Scyliorhinus canicula. Next base: position 27,100,287 of record NC_052159.1, read on the forward strand.
AAACCCCTGGGGGCTATAAAACAGAGTCTCAAGTTCAGTTCGCTCTCTTGCAAGCTCTTGGAAGAACTCTCACCTTGGCATTTGGCTCTCAGCAACGAGAGGCCTGCCAAGCACCAACCAAGTAAATCTAAGGGTCAACACACGCTACGAGATAGGCGCTCCTAGCTACTATTCTGTACCAGTTCGAAGCCAGCAGTATCAGAACCGGACAACGGCCATTGTTCCTCTGACTGGGTGGGCCACTCGAAGCTAAGTATAGGCTTTTAGGAGTAGTTGTAGTTTAGAGAGTAGAGTTTATCCATGAGTAGTAATTGACTGTGTGTGTAAATAGATGTGTATTGATTTCAAACTTACTAACTAGTGTATTGAGTCATTAATCAGTACTTGGCTTTGAACCCTGTGGTGGTATCAGAAAGATACCTGGCGACTCTTGAGCAAAGGTAATTAAAACAGAGAAAATTAAGGGAAAGCATAACGAGCATCAACTGGGTCCCGCCTATTGTGGCGTAACGATTGAGGCTTGACCGCTGTCGGGAATCCCGGGGGTGGCCTGTCCCAGGATATACCAGCCTCGTCGCGTCCAGATTTCGGCGGGACGTGGCCGGTAAATCACGCCCAAAGGAAACAAATCATTGGGATAGAATTAGTAGGCACAGGAAAAAATGCAGCTTGATTAGGAAGAGCCACATGGATTTCTAAGGGGAAATCATCTTTAACTAATAGCTGGAATTTTCTGAAGAGGTGACCAGAATGTCAATAGGGGTATCACTGTTGATGGGGTGCACATGAACTTTCAGAAGGCATTTGATACAGTGCCACACAACAGACCTGTGAGAAAAGTTGTAGCTCATGAAATAAAAGGTACATTAGCAACATGGATACAAAATTGGCTGAATCACAGGAAGCAGAGAGTAATGGTCAATGGATATTTTTTATGCTGGAGGAAGGTTAGTAGTGGTATTCCCCAGGAGTCGATATTGGGACACTTTCTTTTCCTGATATATATTGATGATCTAGATCTTGGTGTGAGGGGACAATTTCAAAAGTTGCAGATAACAGAAAATTTGAAAGTATTGAAACTGTGAAGAGGACGGTGTAGAACTTCAAAAGGACATAGACAAGTTACTGGAGTGGACAGATAGGTGGTAGAGGAAATTCAATGCAGAAAAGTGTTTGGTGTTGCATCTTAGTAGGAGGAACATGGAGAGACAATATAAAATAAAGGATAACATTATTAAAAGGGTGCAGGAGCAGAGGGACGTGTCTGTATATGTGATAAATCATTGAAGGTGACAGGACAGGTAGAGAGAGCATTAATAAAGCAGATAGTATTCTGGGCTTTATTAATAGGGGCATAGAGTACATGAGCAAAGAGCTTGGGCTGAACTTATAGAAGACACTGGTTAGACCTCAGCTGGAGTATTGTGTACAGCCCTGGGTGCTGCACTATTCAGATGATGTGAATGCATTAGAGAAAGTGCAGAAGAGGTTTCCAAAAATGGTTCCAATGATGGGAAACTTCAATTAGGAGGATCGATTGGAGAGGCTGGCACTTGGAGGGAAGGGGGATAAGAGGACATTTGGTACAAATGTTCAAAATCATGAGGGGGCTGGGCAGCGCAGATCAGGAGAAACTGTTCCCACTGGTAAAAGGATCAAGAACAAGAGGGCTCAGAGTTAAAGTGATTTGCAAAAGAAGCAAATGTGATGTGGGGAAAAACCTTTTTCACACAGCGAGTGGTTTGGATCTGGACTGCACGGCCTGGAAGTGTGGTGGCAGCAGGTTCAATCAAGGCATTCAAGAGCGCGTTAGATGATCAGTTGAATAGAAACAATGTGTAGGGGTAAGGGGAAAAGGGAGAATGGCACCAAGTCATGGTGTTTGACTGGAGAGCTGGTGTAGACACGATGGGCCAAATGGCCTCCTTTTGCATCGTGACAATTCCACGATGCAGCTGTGCACCAGAGACTCAACTCTGTCACGTCAGTTTCACTCTTAATATTCTGAACCATAATGTAACATCCTCAAGGATAAAGGTAAAGGGCACTCGGGACTACACATGTATGGGAACAAAGCCGTTTCCATAGCACACTGCATGCTAATGAGGTGTTAATGCTATTTTTCCCCTCGCAGAATTTAAATAAAGGCGGGTGAGTGTTACAAAGACAAGACAACCCATTTAACCTGGTTGCAAACTTGTCTCCTGGTGCAAGGGAGACGTCCACGTGTAAACTTTGCTTGCGTTAAATTTGTTTTTACAGCAAGTGCTACTGTAACAGCCAAAATGCAACGGGAGGGGCAGCACGGTAGCATTGTGGATAGCACAATCGCTTCACAGCTCCAGGATCCCAGGTTCAATTCCGGCTTGGGTCACTGTCTGTGCGGAGTCTGCACATCCTCCCCGTGTGTGTGTGGGTTTCCTCCGGGTGCTCCGGTTTCCTCCCACAGTCCAAAGATGCGCAGGTTAGGTGGATTGGCCATGATAAAAAATTGCCCTTAGTGTCCAAAATTGCCCTTAGTGTTGGGTGGGGTTACTGGGTTATGGGGATAGGGTGGAGTTGTTGACCTTGGGTAGGGTGCTCTCCCCAAGAGCTGGTGCAGACTCGATGGGCTGAATGGCCTCCTTCTGCACTGTAAATTCTATGATAATTCTATGATAATTAACAAATATCATTTTCAAATATTTTAATACATTTCAGGTCTCATATTTTAAGTGCTAATCCAGGAACAACGAGTTCTTTCATAATGCTGAACAATCTGCCCTGTAATTATAAAGGAGGCCAATTCCACAAAATTATGACAAATTATGAGACAATGAAAACTCTCCGTACACGAGTCCCCCGGTTATGCCTTGCTCACTAAATGTCATTCTTTACGAACGCTGCTTACCAAACTCCCAGTAGCAGATATTGAGCACGTTTTTCCTTAATGTGATATAGTGGAAGTGCAGAGAGTGCTCTCTCTCTCCCATCATAATCCAAGTTTAAAATCATTTTGCCAAACATTTAAAAAAAAAATTAGAGTATCCAATTTATGTTTTCCAATTAAGGGGCAATTTAGCGTGGCCAATCCACCTACCCTGCACATCTTTGGATTGTGGGGGCGAAACCCACGCAAACACAGGGAGAATGTGCAAACTCCCCACGGACAGTGACCCAGAGCTGGGATCGAACCTGGGACCTCGACGCCGTGAGGCAGCAGTGCTATCCACTGCGCCGCCGTGCTGTCCTAAACACATCAACTTATCGCTGCCGTGACTCGAATTCGAACCGTGGTTACTGCGACCACAATGCCGAGTACTGACCACTATACAATCACGGCGCCACACGTTACCGCCTCATTTTGCCAAACATGATGGAAATTCAATGATCTTGCTGCAGACTGTTCAACTTCATTGACGTGCCACCAAACACTGGGGAGGACACCTATTAACAAACACCTCTTGCAATCCAATCAAGCATGCAAAATGTGGCACATGTCCACATCAATATCCCCAATCACCAGACATTCAGCACACTGAAATCGTGCTCCTTCCTCATCTCCCTTCCTCGCTGTTCTTTATTGGAAAATCACGCAGGCAATATCATTAACAATTCTCTGATAAAGTTCTACCTTTAAGGCACTGATAAACAAAGAAAATCCATTTTGTACATTTTACACGCAATTATTCTTCCTGTTCCCACGCCACTGGGGTGTTCAAAAAACTGCAATAGAAGTTTGAAAGTTCCAAGAGAATGCACTACTTTTGGTAACAGTCTATCTGCAGCAGGCTTGTCCAACCCAGAACCTGCGGGCAGGCTGCAAAGACCCTCTATGTGGCCCCGCGGAGGGATTGCTCAAAATGCCGGTAACAAGGGGCAGCAAGGTGGCACAGTGGTTAGCACTGCTGTCTCAAAGCACCAGGGACCCGGGTTCAATTCCAGCCTTGGGTGACTGTCTAGTGTGGAGTTTGTACGTTCTCCCTGTGTTTGCATGGCTTTCCGCCAGGTGCTCCGCTTTCCTCCCAGTCCAAAGATGTGCAGGTTTGGTTACTGGGATATGGGGGGGGGGGGGGGGGGGGGGGGGGGGGAAAGAGAAGAGTGGGAATGGATTGTGTTCATTCAAATGTTTGGTGCAGACATGATGGGCCGAATGGCCTCCTCCTGTACTGTAGTGATTCTATAAAGAGCCAGAGGGTTAGAAGGTTTCTTCAGGGGCTGCTTCTCCAATCTCAGCCTGTTTTGAGCCTATCAGCAGCAATCGTGGGAGTGAATCATACTGTTATTGGAGGAGCAGAGAATGCTGGCAACTGCGCATCTGTGCAGATAAAGAGACTGCATCACATGGGGTCCCTCCCCTCACCACACTTCCCATTGGCACCTGACCCTTTCCCCCACTCCCAGTGCTCTGGCCCTGCACTGGCTGTTTTCTCCACCACTCTGGTTGCTCTGGCCTGGTTCCGGCCACTTTCATCCCGGTTACTAATGCTCTGGCCCAGCCCACCTGCTTTCTCTCCAGCTCCAGCCACATTCCCCTGGCTCGGGACACATTCTTCTCCCGGCGTTCACCGTTTTGGTGCCGCAAGGCCCCTGGCCTCTATTTCCCTATCCCCTTTTAGTGAGCGAGTGTGACTGAGAGGGACTGTGACTGAGAACGTGTTTGGGTAGATGAATAGAATACGTGTGTGTGTGTGTGTGTGTGTCTGTCTGTCTGTCTGTCTGCCTGTGTGGGGCAAGTGGGCAAGAAAAACGCACACAGGCACTTTTCGTTGATCGACACTACATCTGCATCAAACTCCACCACCCGAGCTGCACGTCCTCCAGCTTAGAGGTCCTCCCTGCTGGTCACAAAACCAGTCTCTATGCCATGGATCCACTCAGGTCAAAATCCTATTGTGCAACCCCCCCCCCCCCCCCCCCCCCCCCCCACCCCACCCCAGGGGTGGGATTGGAACCCAGAACCAGTCCTGCCTCTCGTTTACCGCATTGGAAATTCAGCTTATGATGCATTTCCCCCAATGACTCAGTCGATCAGTATGTTCAATTTTGATACTGAATACAAGGGAGTAGGAAGACCTCAAATTCAATTCCTCGGTCTTGCCAAGGTCATCATTCTAAGCTAGGATGCCAATAGGGGGAAGAACAAATTAGTCTAAACCCACTATTGTCAGGAATAGAAAAATAAGTACACATTGACCATTTCCACTCCGGAACGCTGGCGAGTGCTTCCTGCTGAAAAATGTCTTTAATTTCCCTCCCTAAATGCCTCCAGTTCTCTCTCCTCCAAGATTCTCCTTATTCCCCACTTTAAGCCGATCGTCAGAATATCTCATGCAGCTCGGCTTAAACTTTTATATTTTGAAGTGTCTTGGGATGTTTTACTTCATTAAGGATGCTATATAAACGTGTGATGCTGTTGTCGGATGTCAAGTGAGTGTCTGGCGAGGCTCATATGTAATAGTCCGAGCTCCTAGTTAGCACTTTAGAGCCACAGACGTCCCTGTAAGACCAAGGTACAGAAAATAACAGGGGCGAGGTAAAGAATATTTAAGATAAGTTGAGGTGAGAGTGACATCAAGGTAACATTTGACAGAGTATGGCATCAAAGATTCCGAGCAAAACTGGAGTCGGTGGAAATCAGAGAGAGATTCTCCACTGGCTGGAGTCATATCTGGCACAAAGGAAGATGATTGTGGTTGTTGGAGGTAAATCATTTCCATCACGGGGCATCAGTGCAGGAGCTCCTCAGGGTTGGTGTCCTCGGCCAACCATCTTCAGCTGCTTCATCAATGACCTTCCATCGATCATAAGGTCAGAATTGGGGATTTTTGCTAATGACTCCGCAATGTTCAGGATATTCATGAGCAGCACGACCTGAGCTGGAAACTTCCCGGTCCCACGGCTTTGCTAAATTCGATGAGGCCAAAAATCAGTTTCCCAATGGCAGGAGGAACTCAAGTTCTTCAGACTTTAAAGGTGGGTTGAGATTCCCAAATAACATTGGCGGGAAGCCTTTGTCGGGGTGGGGGGGTCTCAATGTTTAAATGATCAATAGGATAGAGGCCATTTCAAATTTCACTCAATTTTTGATTTGTTTCAATGTTGTTCCTCGTTTCCTCCTCTCAATTCCTCTGACTTTGATTGGCGTATGCCCAATTTGCCAAGTCACTAAGTGCAGTAGAAACACAATTATACCAGAACTCCCTGCTGCAGGTTGTCAACCTGGCAAATAGAGCATTTCAGACTCTTGGGTTTAGGAGCGTGAACTATTTTGGGAAGCACTTATTCACGCAAATGATAAAGTAATTGGCAGGCACCATAAGACATAGGAGCAGAATTAGGCCACTCGGCCCATCGAGTCTGCTCCGCCATTCAATCATGGCTGATATTTTTCTCATCCCCATTCTCCTGCCTTATCCCCATAACCCCTGATCCCCTTATTGATCAATAACCTATCTATCTCTGTCTTAAAGACACTCAATGATTTGGCCTCCACAGCCTTCTGCGGCAAAGACTTCCACAGATTCACCACCCTCTGGCTGAAGAAATTCCTCCTCATCTCGGTTTTAAAGGATCGTCCCTTTAGTCTGAGATGGTGTCCTCTGGTTCTAGTTTCTCCTACAAGTGGAAACATCCTCTCCATGTCCACTCTATCCAGGCCTCACAGTATCCTGTAAGTTTCAATAAGATCCCCCCTCATCCTTCTAAACTCCAACAGGTACAGACCCTCAACCGTTCCTCACACGACAAGTTCTTCATTCCAGGGATCATTCGTGTGAACCTCCTCTGGACCCTCTCCAAGGCCAACATATCCTCCCTTAGATACGGGGCCAAAACTGCTCACAATACTCCAAATGGGGTCTGACCAGATTCTTATACAGCCTCAGAAGTACATCCCTGGTCTTGTATTCTAGCCCTCTTGACATGAATGCTAACATTGCATTTGCCTTCTTAACTGCCGACTGAACCTGCACGTTAACCTTAAGAGAATCATGAACAAAGACTCCCAAGTCCCTTTGTGCTTCTGATTTCCTAAGCATCTCCCCATTTAGAAAATAGTCTTTGCCTAAATTCCTTTTTCCAAAGTGCATAACCTCACACTTTTCTGCATTGTATTTCATTTGCCATTTCATTGCCCACCCTCCTAGCCTGTCCAAATCCTTCTGCAGCCTCCCTTGCTTCCTCAATACTACCTGTCCCTCTACAGATCTTTGTATCATCTGCAAACTTAGCACCGGTGCCTTCAATTCCTTCTTCCAGATCATTTGTGTATTGTGAAAAGTTGTGGTCCCAGCACAGATCCCTGAGGCACACCACTAGTCACTGGCTGCCATCCTGAAAAAGAGCCCTTTATCCCCACTCTGTGCCTTCTGGAAATCTAAATAAATCACATCCACTGCTTCTCCTTTATCCCCACTCTCTGCCTTCTGCAAGTCAGCCAATCCTCTATCCATGGCAGGATCCTACCCTTAACACCATGGGTTCTTAACTTATTGAACAATCTCCTATGCGGCACCTTGTCAAAGGTCTTCTGGAAATCTAAACAAATCACGTGCACTGGTTGTCCTTTGTCTAACTTCCTTGTTACCTCCTCAAAGAACTCTAACAGATTTGTCAGACATGAGCTCCTTTGACAAAGCCGTGCTGACTCAGTCCTATTTTACCATGCATTTCCAAGTGCTTCGCGATCTCATCTTTAGTAACAGACTCTAAAATCTTACCAATGACCGAAGTCAGGCTAACCAGCCTATAATTTCCCATCTCCTGCCTCCCTCCCTTCTTAAACAGTGTTGTTACATTAGCCACTTTCCAGTCCTCTGGGACCCTTCCTGCCTCCAGTGATTCCTGAAAGACCACCACCAATACCTCCACAATCTCCTCAGCTATCTCTTTTATAACGCTGGGGTGTAGTCCATCTGGTCCAGGTGATTTATCCACCTTCAGACTTTTCGGTTTCCCCAGATCCTTTTCCTTAGTGACAGCCACTGCACTCACCTGGTTCTCCTGGAGCTCTGGCATCCCACTTGTGTCTTCCACTGCAAAGTAACTATTCAGTTCATCTGCCATTTAATTTGATTTGATGTATTATTGTCATATGTATTAGCCATACAGTGAAAAGTATTATTTGTTTGTTTGTTTCCTATTATTACTTCTCCAGCCATATTTTGCAGTGGTCCAATGTCTATTTTTGCCTCTCTCTTATCTTTATATATTGAAAGAAACTCTTCCTATCTTCTTTTATTTTATTAGCTAGCTTGGACTCATATTTCATCTTCTCTCCCCTTAATGCTCTTTTAGTTATCCTCGGCTCGCTTTTAAAGGATTCCCAATCCTCTGGCTTCCCACTAATCCTTGCTACTTTGTAGGCTTTTACTTTTGCTTTTATGCTGTCCTTGACTTCCCTCGTCAACCATGGATGCCTTGTCCTGCACTTAGCGTGTTTCCTCCTCCTTGGGATGAATTGCTGCTGCGCCTCCAGTCAGCCGTCCCTCAATTAGCTCTTTCTCAAAAGGGGAGAGCAGCCTGTGGTCCATGGGACTATGGCGTCTTTCACTTTCAGCAGAGGAAGGAAACCGTGCAACCTTTAAAAAGTACGTGGATGGGCACTTGAAATGTTATAGCATTCAAGGCTTTGGGCCAATTGGATTAGTGTAGATTTAGTGTAGGTTTGTCAGTGCAGACTCATTGGGCCAAAGGGCCTCTTTTGCCCTCTTATGACACCAAAGTAAGAGATACAAAAATGAGTCATCAAAGAGGAAATTATTACTGCAATTGAAATGTGTAGGTGACAGCAATCAGTGGCTTCTACAAGCTAAAACTAATTGACCAGCTTCTCTCTACTTTACTTACCTTTATCATCCCATAACAGAGGGTGGCAAAGTACAGAAGATAAGGATTATTAGAAATATTCACAACGGCACTTCTGGTGGCAGCTATGAAGGACTAGGTCGCACATTTGGTGGCTCCCGGTCGGGTCGGACCTTTGGACCTTTTTCCCCGATTTTCTGTCAGGTTTGATTCGGAAAATTGATGATGGAGGCAATTGTGAAGAGGAATCCTACATCGGCGCATGGAGAGGCGGACCAGGAGTGCTCGCAAAGGAAGAAACAGGTGAACAGAGAAGGCTTGGGCTGAGGCTGCAGCGGGAGAAAGCATGGCGGACGACCGGGGTTCTGGCTTGACTACCCAGCGGTCTACGGAGCAGCTGATGCAGTTCATACAGGAGGGCTTCGCCAAGCAGAAACAGGAATGCTTGGACCTGATTAAGGAATCGATTGCGCGGCTGGAACTTAGACTGGATGCTCAAGATTGGGCGATCCATAAAGTGGAGAAGGCGCTGAATGAGCAGGAGGAACACCAAACAGCAGTAGAGCTGGAGGTGGGGATGCTGAGAGACCAGCAGAAAAGGCTCCTGGAGAAGGTGGAGGACCTAGAGAACATGTCCCGCCGGCAGAACTTGAGAATTGTTGGTCTCCCAAAGGGGTCCAAAGAAGCGGACGCTGGGGCATACATAGCGGGCATGTTCGAGAAGTTAAGTGGGGAAGGGACGTTCTCCCGACCCTTGGAGATGGACAGTCTGGCGCACAGAGCGCCCGCGAGGAAGCCGCGTGTGGGGGAACCCCTGAGGGCAATGGTGGTGAGATTCCACAGGTACCTGGACAAGGAGCGTATTTTACGGTGGGCCAGGCAGACACGGAGCCGTAAATGGGAGAACAGCATCCTGCGTATTTACCAGGATCTGAGTGCAGATGTGGCCAGGAGAAGAGCGGAGTTCAACCAGATAAAGTCGACCCTTTTCAAGAAGGTGGTTACGTTTGGAATGTTGTATCCGACCCATCTTTGGGTCACTTCTGAGGAGCAACATTTTTACTTTGAGTCGCCCGAGGAAGCAATGGACTTCGCTAGAACGAAAGGGCTAGTAGTGGACTGAGGCCTTTGAACTTTGCTGCCACATTCATGTTAGAAAAGTTTCTTGTTTTTCGGACGTAATTTGTAATGCCTTCTGTATTGATTTGGGGCCTGCTGCAGAGCTGTGTAAGTTAAAATTTGCATTTGCACTGATGGGGGAGGGAGATGTGAATTTTAGATGTTGGGTTTTCTTATTGATTTTCTTTGTGCTTCTTTCGGACAATTGTGCTGGGATTGTTTTTCTTTTGCACGTGTGCGTCCGAGCTGGGGGCGGGGGGGGGGGGGGGGGGGGGGGGGGGGGGGGAGCAATAGGTGGGAAACTGTCTGGCGCCATGGGCGGGTGTCACCAGGCTAGCTGGGCGGGCTAGCTCATGGAAGCGCAGTGGGGGGGGGGGGGGGGGTTTAGCAGATGTTATGCTTGTAGAAGAGGGTGGTTTGTATAGTGCTATTACTGGGGGGGGGGGGAAATGTTTTGCTGATGGGGGAGGGACTTTTGCTGAGCGACAAAAAGGAGGTCGGGGACGGAGGCTGCCTGGGGCGCAGGCTGGAGACTGGCTCAAGAAAGGTGATGGCTGATCGGCCGGGGGGGAGGGGGGGGGGGGGGGAGCGTGTGTGCGTGGGTTTCCTCCGGGTACTCCGGTTTCCTCCCACAGTCCAAAGATGTGCAGGTTAGGTGGATTGGCCATGATAAATTGCCCTTAGTGTCCAAAATTGCCCTTAGTGTTGGGTGGGATTACTGGGTTATGGGGATGGGGTGGAGGTGTTAACCTTGGGTAGGGTGCTCTTTCCAAGAGCCGGTGCAGACTCGATGGGCCGAATGGCCTCCTTCTGCACTGTAAATTCTATGATAATTATCTATAAAAACCAGGCTGATCACATGGGCTAAATGGGCCAGTGAAGAGGGCACGTTTGTTTGCGCATTTGAGGGGACTGAAGGCGGACGTGGCAATGTTACAGGAGACACACCTTAGAGTAACTGATCAGATTAGATTAAGGAAGGGATGGGTCGGACAGGTTTTTCACTCGGGGCTGGACTCCAAGACTAGAGGGGTCGCGATCCTGTAAAAAGAGTGTTGTTCGAGGTGAGGCGAAGAGTTGCAGATGCAGAAGGCCGTTACATTGTGGTTAATGGGAAGCTGGAAGGGCTACCGCTGGTGCTCGTAAATGTGTACGCGCCAAATTGGGATGATGTGGAGTTCATAAAAGAGGATGTTGGGGAAGATCCCGGATTTGCACAAGTTGATCATGGGGGGGGGGGGGGGGGGGGGGGGGCTTGAAGAGCTGCGGTGCGCGATGCAACGGACTGGGTGAGATAAGGCCATTGAATCTCGCGAGAGGCCTCTTCAAGGGAATTTGTTGCCGATCTCCAATTGCCCTTGAACGGAGTAGCTTGCTCGGCAATTTCAGAGGGCAGTTAAAGTCAACGATATCTTTGCGGGTCTGGAGTCACCTGTCGGCCAGACCCAGGTACGGATGGCAGATTTCCTTCCCTAGAGGGCATTTGTCAAGCAGATGGCTTTTTACAATCGATGATAGTTTCATTGTCACCATTTCGGATACCGGCTTTATTTTTTTGAAAAAATATTTTTATTCTCCTTATTTTTCACATTTTCTCCCAAATTTACACCCAACAATAAACAATAATCAGTAACAAATGCAATGTCAATCCCCATATCAATAACATCAATCCCATCCTCCCATCAAACCCCAGATATTAGCCCACATGTTAATATAAACAAATGACAAAACGGAATCAGGATAACACATCAACAGTCACCATTAACACATACAGTCCCCCTCCCCCAACCCTCCCAGCCCCAAACCCCCATTCTAATGTTTGATGTAATCCAATTCTCGAAAGTGCATAATGAATAACACCCATGAATTGTAGAACCCCTCCATCCTTCCCCTCAGTTCAAATTTGACCTTATTACGAGTCAAGAATTCCAGCAGGTCCCCCTGCCACGCCAGGGCAGAGAGGTTGATCTCCACCGTAATAGGATCCGCCTTCGGGCGATCAATGAGGCGAAGGCTACAACATCTGCCTCCGCACCCATTTCCAACCCCGGCTGGTCCGACACCCCGAACATGGCCTCCCGAGGGCCCGGGTCCATTTTCACATGCACCACTTTAGAGATTATCCTAAAAACTCGGATACCAGCTTTATATTGCAGATTTTATTAATTGAATTCAAATTCCACCAGCTGCCATGGTGGGATTTGAACCTGTGCCCCCAGAGCATTAGCCTGGGCCTCTGGATTACCAGCCCAGTGATATTACCACGGCGGTGGGGTGGGTGATAAAAGACCAATCCGGGTTTCAAATGTTTATTTTTAAATCAGTGTGCTCTGAACAAATCTATTTGAGTTGTATAGCTGTTCCTTAATAGATAATGGGCGGGATTTCTGGCCCTTCCCGTCTGCAGGACCTTCTTGCCGAAGGCGAACCCCCATTGGCGGTTTCCCTAGTGGTGCAGCTGGCAAGCAATGTAAATAGGCATTGACGTCACCAGGACTGGAAGATCCCTCCCTCGCTCGCTGTTGCGGCTCTTATTGTTTTGAATATCGCTGAGAAGATAACCTAAAATGTGTTATTGGAAGCTTTTTTTTTTTATCATGAGAATCAATAGCTAGAAACAAAAGCCTTAATACTGCGCATTTTAATTTAAAGTCTCTTTTAAAGGTTATTCCAAAGACAAAACTAACTTCAAAAGTGCAAAAAGCAATAATTCAAAGTTAGGTCTATTTTAATTTTGATCTTTTCCTTATATTGCTCCATACACATATGCAACTTATACATTTTTACCACAGATACTTGGTAACATGCCAAATTTCGAAATGCTGAACTTCGTCTTAATTGCAGCTTCCAATTATTTTTTATTTTTGGCAATTGTTTTTTTTTTTGGAACCGTTCCTGCAGAGATTTGGCCACTTTCCAAGACTGGAGGGGAAATGATATTGGGAGCAAAGAAAACCCAATCCCGAAGTTAGGGAAAGTTCCACTGCCGCTCACGTGTGTTGAGCACTTGTTCGCCAGGAAGAAACATCAACAGGTTATTTTCGGTTTGTGCAGAATGTGGAATTACAGGAGAAACAGATTTGCAGTTTGAGGAAGAACTTGTGTGTGGGGAGTGGTGATTTCTCTTCAAAATTGCGACACAATCAGGGAGAGTCAGAGGGGTGCAGCCATCACAGTGGAACATGCTGATGATGTTTTAAAGTTCAGTTCAATCTAATAAAAAATCCTGCTGCAACTTTTGCAAACAGTTGGGCTTCAGATTATATTGCACTTTCATTCATTAGCCTCACACAATGCATATAAAAAGCAATGCCAGAAAGATGTACAGCATCATTAGCCACATTTCTGGTTTCTCAGTGTACAAACATGGACTTTAACCTGGTGTTGTAAGACCTCTTACTGTGCCCACCCCAGTCCAAAACCGGCATCTCCCCGAACATGAAAAAAGTATAAGATCAAATCTTGGAGTATAGGTTATAATATTCTGCAAAACTGGCGTAACTCAATGGCTTTAAGAACAATCCCTTGGAAAGAGATACATAGCCCATGAATTATAGAGCAAGTGCGCTAGCCTTTCCTTTCAACATAGACTGCAAGTTGCCAGCGACAGTATCCATCTACAACTGAAGTACCTTAATAAATACAGGTTGCGATTGGGACTGGTGGTTCATAGAACATAGAACAGTACAGCACAGAACAGGCCCTTCGGCCCTCAATGTTGTGCCGAGCCATGATCACCCTATTCAAACCCACCCTATACCCGTAACCCAACAACCCCCCCCTTAACCTTACTTTTATTAGAACACTACGGGCAATTTAGCATGGCCAATCCACCTAACCTGCACATCTTTGGACTGTGGGAGGAAACCGGAGCACCCGGAGGAAACCCACGCACACAGGGGGAGGACGTGCAGACTCCACACAGACAGTGACCCAGCTGGGAATCGAACCTGGGACCCTGGAACTGTGAAGCATTTATACTAACCACCATGCTACCCTGCTGCCCGAGGGGAGAGCTTCTAGCTCAATATCTTGGTTTCAACTGATTAAATTTTACATCTATTGAGAGTGTAGGCCGAGGGTCTACATTTCCAGCTCCATTAAGTTTGGGTATATATGCACCCTTGAAGCCAATTTGAATCAAACGTACGGACATTTTAACAGCCCAGTATCGTGGGAGTGAAACATTTTTGTCCTCCAGGTACTATTCTCCAAAGTTTTTAAACCACACTTCAATGTTTAGTAAGAAGTCCATCTTAAATTGACGTCCTTCTGCTGAAAAATGCTCGACTTTTGACTCAAATGCACAGAGAATCTGGAGCAGCTTGGCTATTTACGCATGATCAATGACTTCATTCATTTTAGACTTGGTAGGTTGATCCCCATGGACTTTATGCATACACATACACACACCTTTGTTATTAGATGGAACTGGTTCAAGATTATCAATTGGCACAGGCACAGAAATTCACAAATAAGGGATTACCTGGTGTTCAGTTTCCATACACTTTAACACAGGTACATTCAAATCTGAATGCACTCGGGTATAGAGCACGTAGCTGAAAGCCGGAGAAAGTGGTATCCTCGCCTGAGAAAGCTCTGTACAGCAACAGTTCTAGATGTTTATGCGCTGATTAACAATATGATTTGCGTCAACACTCGTCAAAAAACACCCATGAAGTACAACATTTAACACATGTTACAGCAGCTCAACTTGAAAATCTAGGACCTGTCGTCATTATTTCAATGGCAGCATATTTCTGTTGTCTTCATGCTACACTTAAACAACAAGATTTTATTTTCAAAAAGATTTACAATGAACACTGAAATTTGACTCCAATGTTAAATCCCATAAGCGTTATGCCATGAAGATTGAAGAGAGCTGGAGAGGAAATAGCATAAATTGGGAAATTATTAGGTGGCATGAGCATAGAGCTTTAATAACCATAGGTGGGATTCACTGTTCCCTGACTCCGATTTTGTAATTGGCGATCAGGCGGAAATCCCTTCGGACGCCGAAATCGGGAGCGGCGCCTGTTTGACACAGGTTGTGTTTCCCCGCCCCCTCCGAAAAGGAGTCATTGCATTGTGCGCCTCATGCCATTGGGACAGCGATAGCACGTCACCTGAAGGCCCTCCCCCGATGCTCCGTCCCCAATGGGCTGAGTTCCCGACAGCATGGTTGACATGTGGTCTCAGCAGTCGGGAATCCAGCATGGTGGTTGCGGACTGTGTCCAGCGCCACCACAGTTGGGCATAAGCCGTGCTGCTGGGTTGAGGGGGGGGGCTTCCGTGAGGCTGGGGGGACTGGGGGGGGCACTATCTACCAAGTCGGGTCCGTGCATGGCCATTTTCCGGCCGATTTTATCGTGGGAGCCGGGAGTTTTATGCAGCGATTCTCTGGCCCCTCACTGGTCGCAGGATCGGTGAGGGATTGCCGTCGATTTTTTTTGACGTAAAACGCCACAGGTCCTCCACACTTAGGCTCAACAACGGTGAATCCGGCCCCATAAATGTTTAGGGAGGGGAGAATGATGGGAGGTATGGAGCTTCAGTTTTGAATGAAGGAGTGAGCGAGATTAAAGTTTTGATATTGAAAGCTGACATTGACACAATGTATTGAAAGATGGATATAATAGGAATGCCAATTACAATAACCCTAACATCAATTCTATAAGTGAACTACTAACAAAAGTCTGGTTCTGAATTAGGCCCTCCAGCTCAACATCCCTATAGCACTCTCGGATCTTTTAGCTTTAGGATATTCTCATCCTGCGCAAAAAATCACATTATTGCTTTGCATTGTGAAATTCACTTAATAATCCTTTCGGTTTGCTACTTTTCTATTTAGCTTAAAAAAAATCCCATCTCCCCCAAACTCCTGCTTAGCACCTGTTCGTCACCAATCTCCCTCCATTAGGAAACGCATTTTATCATGAAGGTGCGAGAAAGTGCAAGTTGTTGCTTAACCACACCCATGTTTCCTACATTCAGACAGTGTACGCTTCAAGGAGTACTTCATTAGTTGTAAAGCACGAGGTGCCTGGTGGAAATGAACAGCATATACAAATGCAACTCTTTCTTGAACCTGTAAAATGCATGACTAGAATAGCATCCACATTTTCTCTCTCGAACAAAGGGTTAAATCAAATTGGACAAATCTGCCCCCAAATAGATACAGGCATAACATCCATAAGCTTTATTCCGGTCTTAAAGAAAAGACATTGAATAGAACTCCCATGAACAGAATTCCATGGAAGCGGAAGACGTCATGGTTTCATAATATGCAGGAAAACTTAGGAAGGTGGAGACTGGGACTGCGGCGCTGAGGACCCGGGTTCGAATCCCTGCCTTGCGTCACTGTCTGTGTGGGGTTTGCACATTCTCCCCATGTCTGCATGGGTTTCACCCCCACAACCCAAAAATGTGCAGGTTAGGTGGATCAGCCACACTAAATTGCCCCTTTATTGGAAAAAAAAAGAATGAGGTACTCTAGGTTTATAAAAAGAAAACAAAAAAGCAGCCTGAAATGTGGACAATTACATTGACAAAACGGATATAAGATGGTCAGGGGACTTCTTTTGTGGCTTCGAGACAGACAAGGATTAAAGCATTAAGGTGCAAACAATCTTGCCCAGGTGTTGATAACTGCCCACTCCATTCCAATGGAAAAGATTTAAAATTATAATGGTTATTAGACTTGCTGGCCGCAAGAAGATAAAATTTCAAATAAAGACATTTAGGATGCTAATCATAGTTAGAAAGTTGATAGGACTGCCAACGCGGCGATGGTGCGTAAGTGGGTAATGGACGAGGAAGGGGCAGCATGGAAGAGGATGGAGGCGGCGTCTTGTGTGGGCACGAGCTTGGAGGCGCTAGTAACGGCGCCGTTGCCGCTCCCTCCAACGAGGTATACCACGAGCCCGGTGGTGGCGGCTACCCTCAAAGTTTGGGGGCAATGGAGACGGCACAGGGGAGAAATGGGGGGCTCGATGGAGGCCCCGATACGGGGGAACCATCGGTTTGTCCCAGGGAGCATTGATGGTGGATTTCTGGGCTGGCACAGGGCAGGGATTCGGAGGTTGAGGGACCTGTTTGTGGAGGGGAGGTTCGCGAGCTTGGGGGAGTTAGAGGGGAAGTTTGGGCTCCCCCCAGGGAACATGTTTCGGTACATGCAGGTTAGGGCGTTTGCCAGGAGGCAGATGGAAGGGTTCCCCTTGTTGCCCCCACGTGGGGTACGGGACAGGGAGCTCTCGGGGGTGTGGGTCGGAGGAGGGAGGATTTCGGACATATACCGGGTAATGCTGGAGGTAGACGAGGCCTCGGTGGAGGAACTGAAGGGCAAATGGGAAGAGGAGCTGGGTGAGGAGATTGAGGAGGGGACGTGGGCGGATGCCCTGGAGAGAGTGAATGCCTCCTCTTCCTGTGCGAGGCTTAGCCTCATACAGTTCAAGGTGCTGCATAAGACCCACATGACTGGGTCGAGGATGAGCAAGTTTTTCGGGGGAGAGGACAGGTGTGCTAGGTGCTCGGGGAGCCCAGCGAACCACGCCCATATGTTTTGGGCGTGCCCAGCATTGGGGGAGTTTTGGAAGGGGGTAGCAAGGACGGTGTCGAGGGTGGTGGGATCCAGGGTCGAGCCAGGCTGGGGACTCGCAATTTTTGGGGTTGCAGTGGAGCGGGGAGCGCAGGAGGCGATAGAGGCCTTTGCGTCCCTAGTAGCCCGGTGGAGGATCTTGCTCCAGTGGAAGGATGCAAGGCCCCCAAGCGTGGAGGCCTGGATCTCTGATATGGCAGGGTTCATTAAATTGGAGAGGGTGGAATTTGCCCTGAGGGGATCAGTACAGGGGTTTTTCAGGCGATGGCAGCCTTTTCTGGACTTCCTGGCGGAACGGTAGGGAAATAGGCCGACAGCAGCAGCAACCGGGGGGGGGGGGGGGGGGGGTGGGGGTGGGTAAGGATTGGGGGGAGGGAGAACTGTGCACATGGGTTTGTGGAGGGTGATATCTCTTTCCCTTTCGTTGGCTGGGTGCTCTTTTGTTTTTTTTCTGTTTTTGTTTTTGTTCTTTCCTTTTGTTTGAAGTTGCTCTTGAAGCTGGGGGGGGGGGGGTATTGTTCATGGGGTGTTGCCGCGGGTGGTTATTAATAGAGTTAAGATGTTTATATTTTGTATTTTATAAAAATTTCAATAAAAATTATTTAAAAAAAAAGAAAGTTGATAGGATTTAAAACATTCCACATTGAACGTCAATTACATTTGCCTTCAACGCATTGTTGTGGACAATGGAAAACATCAATATGACTGTTACATGACAGAAACTGGCTTGATACAGCAAATATCTTATTTATTCAAGGCATGTTGGTCTGGGATACAAAGACCAGAGGGAAGCCATCTCTTGCCCAGCACAACAAAGGGCCCATAGGCAGAGATGTTACCTACAATATTATATTTCTTCACTAGAGAGCTTGAACACAACTTCAACTGAAAAGACAGGAACCTGAAATTGACTGGAGCATTATTGAGAGTTTATTACTCGAAACTTTCAACCTTCATTTTTCTTCTTCAGTGAACTGAAAGATAATTTCCAGACCTGGATCACTGATTATCTCCTTGAACAAACAGGGCGATATTGATTCGCTGGACTTTAAGTAATCTAAGTGTATGCTATATTTTTGGAAATCATCTTTGCATGTGTGTATATCTATGTATATGTTATGGTCCAGACCAGAACCCCAATTTTGGTTATAATCCCGAGCCCAACTATTTGTACTCGATAAAACTGAAGGAATGTTACCGTGCCACAGGAGTGCTAAACACTGATTAGCAGACAGCTTTTATGTTAAAACAAACTTCAATTTGAACACAGAATTAAGCACTTCAGCAACAAAGAAACAGCTTTACAGTTACCAGGTACAAAATTTTAACTTGCTTCCTGAAACCAGCCTCTGCATTCCAATTAAGCAACCCCATACATTTCAAATATCACTTTTGTATAAAATTAACAACCAGGTTTATTTGCATATATTGGTGCAGAGTCCTTGGAGAGAGAAACCTTTTTTGGACCAAACTGAAAATACTTCAGCTCAGCTTTGAGTCCTGTAGGCAATTGCCTTTTTAGACAGATCTGGCTCCTCTTTTTAGCTATTTTGTTACACTCAAAGCACACAGCATACTTTTGCCTAGTGTTAGAGGCAAACTTGTTTAGCATGGACCAAACACAATACCTCACATTTAATCACAGCTCCAGAAGACAAATGGTCTGCATACATTTTAACCCAGGTTTTAATAGCATTGCTGCCAAAATCCCCAAAATATGAAGTGTGACATTTTCTTGCAGTCATCACAAATATATATTATGTATAAATGAGGACTTGGTGTTTGTTGTGTACATTTCAGGTGTTGAGAAATAAATATTTGTACTTTTGATTTAAATTTACTAGAAAGCCTGCTTTGTGTCTGTTCTGCAAAGCCATAGCACTCCAGGGTTAAAGCACTCCTTCTCTAAAAAGCATCTTATTGTGTTCAGTTAAGCGGTGATCCCACATCTCTCCCGGTCAGTAACAAATGTTACATTTTAATATAAAGGCAATATTAGAGGTGAGATTTTAACTCATTCATAGAATTAAAACCCCCAGGCCCAAAAACATCTACAATTTGAGTCTCAATTGCTTGCCCATAACAAAACAAACTGGTTTTAAATTATTCCATTTTCTTTATGGAATAGTAGTCAATCCTAAATTTGTAGCTTATATGGAGAAACTGCAGTGAATGAGATTAGTACATTCCTATTTCTGTTCCCCATTCATTTTGATTTTGAAATACATGACTTAATTACAAATTGCTGTGCTGGGAAATCCCCAAGGCACTCATACAATGCATTTCAATTGTCTATTTCTTATTTCAAAATGCAAAGGACTTTCCTACAAATTGGGTGATGCTCAATGTGACAGGGCGCTGGAAGCCAATTTGTAAAATCTTTTCCTCACCTATGTTTATGATCTTTAACGCAGGTGCGAACAAACTGCTTTTCTGCTCCGGTTTATAAAGGTACAAATTGATACCCTCTCCGAAAGCACCATTGTGTGATGAGCAATATCTGTGACAGGCGGCAAAAGGATGTGCAAAATGGAATTGATAGAATTTACATCAAGGTCTGGTCAGAATTTGGTCTTTTTGACATTTTGCGATCCCATTTTGTTGAAATTCTCTTCAACTCATTATTTTGTGCATAAAGGAAACTTACAGTTGCAGCACAACATGTAACACTAACAGGGATGGGCATCCAATCAGAGTTTCAGGTGCCAGCTCATCAAATTGAAGTTCAGTTCACAAACACCTTCAGAACCACAGCAGGCTGCTACATTGAGTGCACAGCTCTTTAACAGTCTTAACTGTGCATTGTACATGGCTAGCATCTATGATCATGTTTGTCACAGAGCTCTTAGATTTGATTCACACAGCAAATGTTTCCTTCTTTGATGCCAGCTTCCAGCACTGGACACTGCTGCATTTCACAGAAAGAACTATTAAGCCAAAATCAGTGGGTGGGTAACTAGAAAATAAAACCTACAACTCTACTGCAGGGCCAGGGTTTAGAAAACTCAGAGTATATCACGGCGTTCACCTGACCTACAACTGCATATTGATTTTGGTTACGATGAGCACAAGAGCCTGCCTTGCAGGTGTTATTCAACAGAGTTCTTGGGTGCTTTTAATCAAAAAACAAGCTTTAATCTACAAATTTATTTAACATTTTTGTAAACACACAGTCAACATTTTTATCAACTACAAACATAAAAACCCCACACACCTACAGTAATCTATGTGCAACCCTTAAATTAATTCCCCCTTCAACTGTTCCAATTCAATAGCAAAACCCAAGTAAAACCAGAAACCCCTTTTCAAAAGGTGTGGCCAGCACACGGCACTCTACCTTGTATTAGACTTGTCATTGATACTCTGTTCCCGTTTCCAAACAGCAGGTTTGAATTCCTTCCCGAAAGCAATTATCTTTAAGTTATCAAGTAGTCTGGAAACAGCTTTTAAAATGAAGATAGAGAAACACTTCTTTCAACCTGTGCAGTTCAAAACCAGCTCCAAACTCAAAGTGAAAGTAAAACCCACAGAGCCACGAAACCAGCTCCACACTCAAAGCAAAAAGGTAAAAGCTCAGAGCCACAGCCCAGCTCCACCCACACAATGACATCACTGAATACATGTGATAAGATAAAAACATTTCTTACAGGGATACTCCCATGACAGTATAATGCTTCGATAATTTTAGCCAGGAAATTATATTTATTTATTTAAAAATTTAGATTACCCAATTAAGGGGCAATTTAGCGTGGCCAATCCACCTACTTTGCACATTTTTGGGCTGTTGGGGCGAAACCCACGCAGACACGTGGAGAATGTGCAAACTCCACACGGACGGTGACCCAGAGCCGGGATCGAACCTGGGACCTCAGCGACGTGAGGCAGCTGTGCTAACCACTAGGCCACCATGCTGCCCAGGAAATTATATTTTTGAAGATCAGCTCAAAGAAGTGACTCCTTATGAGAAAGATTGATGGAAGTAGCAAATCAGTTTTAATCTACCTTGTACTTCAAACTTAACGCAGCAAATTTCACTTTCAGATTACCTGCGGGAGAAAGCACCCTGTATGCTACTTCTAGCTTTCGTGCTAGGCCTCATGGTGGATGCAGGTTCAATCGAGTATTCAATAGGGCATTAGACGATTATTTGAATACAATGTGCAGTGTTATGGGGGAAAGGCACTAAGTTAAAATGCTCATTTAGGGAGCAGCATGGTTGCACAGCGGTGAGCGCTGCTCCCTCACGGCGCTGAGGACCCGGGTTCGATCCCGGGCCTGGGTCACTGTCCGTGTGGAGTTTGCACATACTCACCGTGTCTGCATGTGTTTCACCCCCACACCCCAAAGATGTGGAGGGCAGGTGGATTGGCCACGCTAAATTTCCCCTTAAATAGGAAAAAAAAGAATCGGGTACTTTAAACGTTTTTACAAATGCTCATTCAAGGAGCAGGTGCAGGCATGATGGGCCAAATGACCCCCCTTTTGCGCCGTAACAGATCTGTGAAATTGGAAGTCCCATTCAAATGTGTCCTGAAATGACTGGCAAACTGTGCAGTATTCAATGGACCAGAGAGCATCTCTAACAATGGATAAAATGTACTGCAGGTCGAAAACAGAAAGGTGCACAAAATACTACACAAATCCACATTGTATTAATAATAACACCCCCAGTTAAAGGGCAGAAACTCATTCAGCTTTCCTACTATTTACACAGGATGACTTGCTACAATTCATCCAATGATTAATTTACTTCCTGATCATCCTAGCTGAAGTTGGTTAACATTTGAGACTGGAGTATGTGACAGAAAATGAAGTACCATGTTGTTTGCCTCACACTTACCTTGCACTTTCATAGAATACTTTCCGTGCAGTAGGCAGCCATTCGGCCAGTCAAGTTTGCAATGACATTTTGAAAGAGCACCCTCCACATGTCCACTCCCCTGTCCAATCCCTGTAACTCCATAACCTAACCTGCACATTCCTGGACACTAAGGGGCAATTTTAGCATGACAAATCAACCTAAACTGCACATCTTTGGACTGTGAGAGGAAACCAGAGCACCCGGAGGAAATCCAATGAGACACCGGGAGAATGTGCAAACTTCACAGTGAGAAAAGGCTACTATTGAACCTGGGTTCCTGGCACTGTGAAACAGCATTGCTACCCACTGTGCCACTATGACCACCTTTGTTTAAAGAAAAACAGGAATGCTCACTGTGTTGATGCTCTTTTGCGATATTGAGTATCTGCGATTAGGCGATTTCTCTCTCCCCAGCCAAGCCCCACCCACCTATTCCCCAATTGCCGTGATTGAGAGACTTCATCTCCTGTTCAGCCTGAGTTTGGCTGCTGGTTTGACTGCTTTCTCGGCTTAAACTGACAGAGCAGGGGAGGTTGTGTGTGGGCCAGGTAGCAATGAAGGTTGGGGACTGGAGTCCAGTATCTCGGGAACACAGGTGTGCTGTGGGAAACTGGACTAAGGACTCTCGGCACTGAGGGGATAGACATCGGCATACAATCATGTTCAGCCCATGCTGTGTTTCACAGCAGAGCTTTCCTTCAATAGTCTTGGACCCCCACTTGGGGTAAAAAGTCCAAGTCTACAGTTAACTATAATACAGATTATAAAATTGATCAATAATCATAACACAATAACCTGCTCATTTGGTGTTTAAACTAAAGTTTGTTTTAACATAAAACTAACCTATTGGTCAGTGTTATCATTCCCTGTAGTGTAATAACATTTCCTCACAGTTTTACAAGTTGCAACTGGTTGGGTTCTTGTCCTGGGCGTAAAAGCAGAAATGAGTGGCTCTATTGAGACTGTGTGGTGGACGGTGCGTAAAGACCCCCACCTCGCATTGAATAAAATCGCACACAGGCACATTCCACTAATCAAATTCGAACCAGAGGCAAGTCATCCTCAATCCTGTGCAACTGTTGAAGAGGAGGAAAGGTTTTACAAGACATTTTACCGACCTTGCACAACCTGCATTCTTTGCAACAAAGGCATTCACATGGCACGGCCCATTGTCATGTACAGAGGGTAAATCAGATAAGGGACAAATCTTCCTTCAAGGGGTTTTGCTGAAATCGAAAACAATTTTAAATTGGGACCCACCTAAAAAGGAAATGCTGTTCAGTGTGAATGAAGACTGGACCTGAAATTAATCTTAATTAACTTTGGAACGCCAATATTATGAGAACGATCATAGAATTTACAGTGCAGGAGGCCATTCGGCCCATCAGGTCTACACCGGCCCCTGAAAGAGCACCTTACCCAAGCCCACCCCTCCACCCTATTCCTGTCACCCAGTTAAGTCCAGTTAAGTAGGGGCTGGTTTAGCACAGGGCTAAATCGCTGGCTTTTAAAGCAGACCAAAGCAGGCCAGCCGCATGGTTCAATTCCCGTACCAGCCTCCCCGAACAGGCGCCGGAATGTGGCGACTAGGGGCTTTTCACAGTAACTTCATTTGAAGCCTACTCGTGACAATAAGCGATTTTCATTTCATTTCATTTCACTTAATGTTTGGACACTACGAGGCAATGTAGCGTAACCACCTAACCTGCACATCTTTGGACTGTGGGAGGAAACCGGAGCACCCGGAGGAAGCCCACGGAGACACAGGGAGAAAGTGCAGACTCCTCACAGAGAGTGGCCCAAGACGGGAATCGAACCTAGGTTCCTGGCGCTGTGAAGCAACAGTGCTAACCACTGTGCTACCGTGGAGCCCATGATGGTGGAATGAAGATGTTAACACACTAGGTAGTGTTGAGATACGTGAAGCTCATTTTACTTCACCTATGCAGCACTAGGTAGAGTAGGAAAGCTTTTGTCTCAATGTTCTGGGCTGGTTTAGAAAGCTGATCCAAGAGGTGAATGGGTAGTGGATTAACCCATTGTACCAGCTAGCTTTCAACAAAATGGCCTCAATTATAAAGTACTGCAGACCTTAAATTATAGTTTTTTTTTAAAAAATCATACCTATTGCAATAATTTGCTGTCCCAGTTCTCCTAAATTGTATCTTTCCCACAGCAGCTGCAAGGTAAATTCTCACCTCACAGACCTGACAGCGGATTTGCAGTTTATTAATAGCACTGACCAAGGTTCTTTTGTTTCAGATTCCTGATTCCACCAGATACACAATTCCCCAGACAATCAATTTCCAAGCCAAACTGTTGACACTCCCAACCTCTGAATCAAGTCCAACAGAAACCCTGGAACTTTCCCAAGTTATTACTACCTCAATAGGCTATTTTGCGATTCTAGCCAAGCAGGGAAGATTGTCTATTTATAAAGAATGTGGCAGGCGCCATCACAAAAATCAAGGCAATGCCTCATTTTCCTTTAAGCTATTGACGTGTGTAACACCGGGATGGGTGGGTTATGGTAAATCAGAAAATTGTGGAAATGTGCAACAGGAAGCCGGGTTCATCTGAAAAAGATCCCAGTAGATAGGTGAAATTATTTAGCTCCTTCAAATATTTTGATTGGACTGTTGTGTTTGCCAATATTTTCTAATCTTCTAACATTTTTCTCAAGGTTCATCCTAAACCACTGCCATAAAGTCTCGATGCCGATTGTGACCACTTATACTTCTTTTTGTTCACTGTAAATTAGCTGTTAAAAATTCTGGACAAAAACAGCAAAGAGGTAACGCAACAGCAAATAGAAGCTGTTCGAATGACTATATTCCTGACAGTTAAACAAAAAAATTCCTCTCTACCATACCTGGAACAATTACTTGATGACTAACAATAATGAGATAAAAGCCGGAGACCCCGCTCCCAGAATCTGCCCGGTTCGCAACGCCTTCAGAATTAGAGCGAGACAGCTAGCCTCACTCTAATGTGCAGATTGCAGAGGTACCTGAGGGTTTGGGATTCATCCCCTTTGCCTCAGGGACCTCGGGCGAGCGCCATTCAGCACTCGTCCCCACCATCTGGCAGAACTCCTCATCACCAGAACTTTCAAACAAGCACCAAGACCTAGCTTAGCTGGTGGTGAGAAGGGCCCTCCCTATCAGATTCTTCATGTACACCTGAAGGCTCAGCACCAATGCACGCTGCCCTCGGAGCGGCTGTGGGGGAAATGAGACAGTCACACACCTCCTTGCGGAATGTGCCTTTGCAAAGGTCTGGAGAAAGATGCAGTGGTATCTGTCAAGGTTCATCCCGAGCAGCTCAGTAACACAGGACTCTGTGCTCTACGGACTGTTTCCAGGGACACACACCGAGACAAATATCAACTGCTGCTGGAAGGTCATCAACTCGGCGAAAGACGCTCTTTGGTCTCCCCGAAACTTGCTGATCTTCCAGTGCAAAGAATTGTCCTCGACCGAGTGTTGCAGACTGGCACATTCCAAGGTCCAGGACTACGTGCTGAGGGACGCACTCAAGCTTGGGGCAGCTGCCGCCAAGGCGCAATGGGGAAAGACCACTGTGTAAGGTCTTCCCAGCAAATGTACACCGAGGGGTTGGTAACAGTGTAAAGCCCCTCGGTCCGGGTCTTCAATACCACAATGTATGAAAGAAACAAAGCAATGTAAATATTTAAGAAACAACTGTAACTTAAAGTAGATACGTGTGTAACGTTATCCCAATTGAATTGAAGAAAGACAAATGAATGTAACTCAGATGGAAATGTACAGTCAAGACAATTTGAAATGTTCTGTAAAGTTTATGATAAATTTTATGAATAAAGTATATTTTTTGAAAAAAAAACTCGTCCCCACAATGGGGACCAGACGGAACAGCACTCTTGGGAGTCTCGCAGGGCATCGTTGGCCCCCAGCTGCGTGTCCTTTGGACAGGGTGGTGTCCTGGCACTGCTGGTACCACCTGGGCGCCCTGTGGACGTTTCTGGGCTCCCTGGCAGTGCCAGCTCGCACAGGCACTGCCCAGCTGGCATTTTTGCACGCACACGAACGGGCTGGGGAGTTGTGGATCACTTTGGGGGCCCCGGAGATCAGGACGCCGATCTCTCGCTACACTGTACAAAATTGGCCTCGGCCACGCATTCCCCATTCAGGCCCCTTAGACAACGCAAGTCGTGTTGAACAGACACGTGTTTCTCAGCGCTGCAAGCTCTGGGAAACGTGCAGTTTAATGCGCTCGCTGGGAGACTTTTGTTCCCTTTTGGGAGAAATCGCGCCCCTGGTATATTCGGTCAGATAAACTTTCCTGGTATATTCGGATAAACTTTAAAGTAAAAGAACAGAGACTTTCATTGTAACAAGTTCTTGGAGAGTAGGTAGTTCCCAACAGAGGAGGATCCTTCAAAAACCTTTCCATCACAACGCAAAATGTATCTTAATATAAATCTTCATCGGGGATGAAATATTATAAATACTTAAATAAAACTGCAGATAACAACAAATCAAAATTCACAAACGCATGACTTGATAAGGAGTTTTAGTATTTATTATTATTTATTATTCCCGTACCAGCCTCCCCGGACAGGTGCCGGAATGTGGCGCCTAGGGGCTTTTCACAGTAACTTCATTGAAGCCTACTCGTGACAATAAGCGATTTTCATTTTCATTTCATATTAAATTGCTACGGGAGCTCGGAAGAGGCATTAAACCACATCCTCCAGATGGGCATCACAGAACAGTGATAGCAAACTAATTGACAACGTGGTTCCAATGGAGCATTAATACATTCGCTGCATCTCATTTCTGTTCTACACAGCAGCTGAAGTGGCAAGGTATTCAGCTAAACACGAACTGCAATACATGGAATGCACAACTGATTGCATTACGCTTACGTTTTTCTGTCTGTCTACAGTAAGAGACAGATAAGGATAAAACAAAGGGTGTCACTTTGAAACTATGCTGGAATAGAGTCAACAAGTTGCAATGCGAGCAACGTGATTACACATTAAGGATCTGCAACATGAAGCCGTGGCTCTGATTCCCCCCATTCACCATCTGATACAGTCATCCCAGCTTTGTGTAAATACCCAACAAAGCCATTGGAATTAAAAGTAACAAGGGCGCAGAGAATCCTACGCCTCATCCTCTGGCTGGCCACAGGCCATGTTGAACTTTGCAGTAATAACACCCGGGTACAAAAGCTGGTCAAGGGAAACATTTGATTCAAAGACTAAACCTCAAAGAAAAATCAGAGCAATTCATAAATGCAGTTCACAGCACACAGCCAATGCTGCAACTGGGCACTTGGCTGGGGGCAAGATTTGGTGGCAATCGGCAACCATGGGAACAGAACCTCCAACTCCCCAACATCCTGAAGCATTACCATGAGGCGGCATCGCATCCAGCTGCAGTGCAACCCAATCAAATTCAAACCTCCTTAAACCAGGAAAGAAACCAGAAGTACTCCAGGTTTGACAACGAGTCATCCAGTATTTTCTGTTTTTGTTTCAGATTCCGCACCAATTTGCTTTTATGTACTCCAATTGACTGGGATTTTGGCAGACTCCGAAAGGATGGGGGGGGGGGGCCTTCAATTTCATCAAAGGGAAAAAGGTGCGAGCAGCGACCATTATTCTGACTGTGATGAGTGCAAGTGGGGATTCAAAACACCTTACTTGTGATCGGTCAGTGAGTATTTTTTATAATGGTTTCTTGCAAATGTTCTCTCGTTATAGTCCAAACATGTGCAGGTTAGGTGGATTGGCCATGATAAATTACCCCGTGGCGTCCAGGTATGTGCAGGTTAGGTGGATTGGCCATGATAAATTACCCTGTGGCGTCCAGGCATGTGCAGGTTAGGTGGATTGGCCATGATAAATTACCCTGTGGCATCCAGGCATGTGCAGGTTAGGTGGATTGGCCATGATAAGTTACTCTGTGGCGTCCAGGCATGTGCAGGTTAGGTGGATTGGCCATGATAAGTTACCCTGTGGCGTCCAGGCATGTGCAGGTTAGGTGGATTGGCCATGATAAGTTACCCTGTGGCGTCCAGGCATGTGAAGGTTAGGTTTTGAGGTTATGGGGCCAGGGCGGGGTGGGTGGGTGAGTGGACTTGGGTAGTGAGCTCTTTCAGAGGGTTGGTGCAGACTAGATGGCCGGAATGGTCTCATTTTGCACTGTAGGGATTCTATGATTACTTCTACTAATGACTATTGGAATTTCCACAGCAGTGTTTTAATCCATAGCCTGCCCATTGCTGGGGTGTGTTCACATAGCTGGGAGATGGAGGCAGAGAATCCCCATGTTCAGGGGTTCTGGGGCTTGCTTCCCCTTAGAACGAACTCATGGCTTGCTGCCAGCTTTCCATAACATCACTTCCACCAAGGTCTTAAGGAATATCTGGGGTGGGGGTGTAGGGGCACCAAACACATTTGTGGCAGTGCTGACAGCGGGCACACAAAGAAACTAAAGGAGGTTGCGGCATTTACTGCATACTTATTAAAAGAGTCGCTCACGCAGTGAATTGGATTCAATGTTGCGGGTGCTGTTGGAGAACTGGTGGGAAACCATGGTTGCTACAGTCGTGTGTGATGAATGCAGGAATTACAGATATATTGTATTACAGGTGTTTGGCACAGTAAGGTTTAAAAGTGTTGGTTAATGGGGGTGTATGACTGCTGCAGTGGTGCTTTTAAAAATCCTGGTTTGCAAGACAGCAAAGCTTTTTGGAGCCAGAGGTGCAATTAAAGCGTCGTAAAACAATAATAATCGATTGACACAAGTAGGCTTCAATGAAGTTACTGTGAAAAGCCCCTAGTCGCCACATTCCGGGGCCTGTTCAGGGAGGCTGGTACGGGAATTGAACACACGCTGCTAGCCTTGTTCTGCATTACAAGCCAGCTGTTTAGCCCACTGTGCTAACCCAGCCCCTGCGAGCTAATGGATTTGTGTTTGGTTCAAGAGGGTTCCCTGGGGAGTATTTCATTATAGACTGTGTTTCAGTTTAGTAAGGTGATGTAACTAATGGGAGGATGTAACTAATGCCAGGGTTCAGGTCCATCACGGTCTCAAAGAACATCTCTTAAGCATGTATGCTTGGTTTGCTAACTATATTTAAAAGTGGATGTTGACCGGAGATTGTCCTGTTGTTTGAATGGAAGTAAAGATACCAGTTAAGATTTAAGATGTATTGTGTCACTGCGCTGATTAGCATTGTTTAAGGGGTAATTGTAGGCAATTTTCTTCTGTGATGTTAAAGATATTTTAATACTGTGTGGGCAGCACGGTAGCACAGAGGGTAGCAATATTGCTTCACAGTTCCAGGGTCCCAGGTTCGATTCCCGGCTTGGGTCACTGTCTGGGCGGAGTCTGCACGTTCTCCCCGTGTCTGCGTCGGTTTCCTCCGGGTGCTCCGGATTCCTCCCACAAATCCCGAAAGACGTGATGTTAGGAGGTTCTAAATTCTCTCTCAGTGTACCTGAACAGGTGCCAGAGTGTGGCAACAAGGGGATTTTCACTGTAGCCTCATTGCAGAGTTAATGTAAGCCTGCTTGGGAAATAAAGATTATTATTAATACAGTTTGTTTGAAATACCATATCCCTATTTTGTGTAAAGTCACTCCTGGAGCGAAGGTATCCTTTCCTCACAGTCTTGCAAAATTAAATTAAATATTGGGGTTTCTGTCCGGTATCCTAGCCACTGTTGGAGTCTGGTCTGGGCTCATAATGAGAGGTCTGACCCAATCAGGTGCCTGAGCTTCAGGCCTCCCCCAGGTATTAGGACACCAGTGGCAGAAATCCTACCCATTGAGGCCAACACCTCTCCATTGTGGGCAGCAACACTGGGAGCAGTGGCTTGCCGATTTGTGCCCCAGAAACCCCATCAGGGTTGGATCTCTGGAGTCAGAAACAAGAGTGGGATGGAGCATGGACCTTGGTGGTAGTGGTGATGTTTGTGGGTGGGTGGGGAAGGGGGGGGGGTATCAGGCAAGAGATAGAAACCCACCTGCTCTTTCTAAGGAAGAGCGCAGAGCACCCGGAAATCAGGAATCACTCCCCCCCCCCCCCCCCCCCCCCCCCCCCCAACCCACCCACCCATTAGGCGAATAGTAAAATCAAAAGGGTTTGCTGTGGGTAGGCATGGGAAAGCTGTGTGACTCCCATTTAATCCCAGAGCCAACGCTAAATTCCGTTGGACCCAGGGATAAGTGGGAATGATTGGCTCATTAATGAGCCCAATTGACATCCCACCACAGGCAGAAATCCATCTCTTCCTGCCTCCGGCTTAATCGTGGGGGTTTTCCCGTCACTGGGAGACTGATGCACAGCATCTCTAGCAATTAAGTCGGCTCGTCCACCACATTTCCAGCTGTGCCCGGCTGGATCAAATTCTATCCATAGCATCAATCATCCCATCACTGCAATGATGCAAAACAATGTTAACCACTGTATTCTTCAGGAACCTACAAGTATTACACATACATAAAAATGTATTCCATAGATACTATAGAATTCCTACAGTGCAGAAGTAGGCCATTGGGCCCATCATGTCTGCACTGAACCTGTGAAACAGCCCCAACCTAGTCTCACTCCCACTCCCTAACCCCATAAACTACCTATCCTGCACATTTTTGGACACTAAGAGGCAATTTGGTCAATAAGAGGCAATTTGCCATGCATTTAACCTGCACATCTTTGGACTATGGGAGGAAACCGGAGCACTCTGAGGAAAGCCACGCAGACACGGGAGGAACGTGCAAATTCCACACAGTCACCCAAGGCCAAAATTGAACCCGAGCCCGGGTCCCTGGCACTGTGAGGCGCCAGTGCTACCATTGTGCAACCATGCCCCACTTCTGGTTCCATCTTAGACAAGAATTTTAACTCAAAACTAACAACAGTTCTATACACTTTTTATTACTTGCAACTAATGTGGATCTCCCTAGTATTGGGTACCAAGAAGTGGCGAGTACTTTGTGGCGTGTTGTGTATCTTTACTTATATTTGGCTTCCTTTGTGATTGATCTATTATCTCACCCTACAATCGGCAACCAACTTGGTTACAGTTTTATAATAATAATCTTTATTGTCACAAGTAGGCTTACATTAACACTGCAATTAAGTTACTGTGAAAAGCCCCTAGTCGCCACACTCCAGCGCCTGTTTGGGTACACAGAGGGAGAATTCAGAATTTCAAAATTACCTGACAGCATGTCTTTCGGGACTTGTGGGAGGAAACCGGAAGACCCGGAGGAAACTCACGCAGACACGGGGAGAACGTGCAGACTCCACACAGACAGTACCCCAAGCCGGGAATCGAACCTGGGACCCTGGAGCTGTGAAGCAACCATGCTAACCACTCTGCTACCGTGCCGCCCATGGATGCACGTACCCATGCAAATTCTAATTGATTAATTTTTATAAAGAAACAACCTTGATGAAACAAAATACCTGACATAGTCTGGCAGCTGGGTTGATCAAAGTTATAAATGTTGAGCGATATATTGGTTGCAAAAAAAAAAATTCATGTAAACGTCTGCTTTCATATTTAAAAAAAATAAACCAATGTCTGGTGACGGGAAGTTAGTGGTGAAACTTTGTCTAAAGTCAACTCGCACACAGCGATCTAAAGCAAATCCATTAAATCAGAGAGAGAGGGAGGGAGAGCTACTATTGTTCACCCTCCCTGGGTGGTGTCAAAGTTGAACACTTTTAGCAGATCCCTGTCATCCACTGGATTGCAATATTGGCGAGACTGCAAAATATTAACCCATGCAGCAGCACAATAGCCCAATGCACCAGGCAGCACAATGTGAACTGGTTCACAACCAGGCCAGTGCTTTCCCTCTGCATCAGAGGAAGCAGCTGTCCGGGGAGGGAGGTAAAACAACATTGGCAAAGAGCGACCACAGTTCTGCTCTTGCATAACCATCAGTCTACTGTGCAAGCACACTAGCAATATCCTAATCACATTTGCTGACCCCGCTGATCATACATACGTCGTCTTTGCGAAGGAAAAGAAAGACTTTGACAGGTGCCATGCAGGAGGCTGCTAAATAAGATAAGAGCCCGTGAGGTGAGGAACAATGAACTGGCATGGATAGAGGATTGGTTGACTTGCAGATGACATAGAGTGGGGATAAAGGGGTCTCTCTTTGGAAGGCAGCCAGTGACTTGTGGTGTTCCGCAGGGGTCAGTGTTGGGACCACAACTATCCGTAATTTCTATTAACAATCTGGATAAAGGAACTGAGGACATTGTTGCTTAGTTTGCAGATGATACAAAGATATGTAGAGGGACAGGAGTGTTGAGGAAGCGGGAGGCTGCAGAAGGATTTGGACAGGCTTGGAGAGTGGGCAAAGAAGTAGCTGATGGAATACAATGTGGTAAAGTGTGAGGTTGTACACTTTGGTTGGAAGATTAGAAGCATAGACTATTTTCTTAATGGGGAAAGACTTCCGAAATCAGAAGAAAAAAGGGATTAGGAGTCCGAGTTCAGGATCTCTTAAGGTTAACGTGCAGATTGAGTTGGCAGTTAGGAAGGCAAATGCAATGTTAGCATTCATTTCAGTAGGGCTGGAATACAAGAGCTGGGATGTACCCGAGAGTGTATAAGGCTCTGGTCAGATTCCATTTGGAATGTTGTCAGCAGTTTTGGGCCCCATATCCAGGAAAAGATGTGCTGGCCTAGGACAGGATCCAGAGGAGGCTAACAAGAAGGATCCCGGCAATGCGGGGTTGTCATATGAAGAGTGGTTGAGGACTCTGGGTCACTCAATGGAGTTGCGAAGGATGAGGGGGGAATCATATTGAAACTTACAGGATACTGAGAGGCCTAGATACAGTGGACGTGGAAACTATGTTTCCCCTAGTAGGAGAGACTAGAACCCGAGGGCACAGCCTCAGATTAAAGGGACGATCCTTTAAAACAGAGATGAGGAGGAATTTCTTCAGCCAGAGGGTGGTGAATCTGTGGAACTCTTTGCCGCAGAAGGCTGTGGAGGCCAAATCACGGAGTGTCTTTAAAACAAAGATAAATAGGTTCTTGATTAAATCAGTGGATCAGGGGTCATGGGGAGAAGGCAGGAGAATGGGGATGAGAAAAATATCAGCTACGATCAAATGGCAGAGCAGACTCAATGGGCCTAATTCTGCTCCTATGTCTTATGATCTTATCACCAGAGGTAAACCTTCCCAATTTAGTTCAGCTTCATCTATTTTTAAATAAAAAGTCAACTGGCTTGAAACAAATTACAGCAACGAGGCAAAACCGCAGGATACGTTAAAAAAAAACTGTTCTTTTTCCGTACTTGCAACTCCCACACATAAACAGGAGGGTAACAAACGAGCCAATTGTTTGGAGATAAGAGTTCTGAAGGTGTAAAAATGTCCAATTTGATTGAAGCACTCCCATCCCAAATGGTGAAAAAGAAAATCACGATGCTTAATGAAGACACTTAAGCAGGCTTTCAGGTAGCTGTGCTCCAGACAATGTTGAGCACAACTCCACCAGAATGCCGGTACATTTGCTGCGAGTTCCAAATTGACTGCTGTGTTTCCTATATTACAACAGTATCCGTACCTTGTTGGCAGGGAAGTGCTTCGAGACTTACTGAGCTTGTGAAAGTTGCCATGTAAACCCAAGTCTTTCTTGTCTGCTCAATTCACTAATTGTGGTTTAGCGTTCTATCCCCATAGGACAGTTCAAAAAACAGATAGAAATTGAAAACCGAGAGGGGGACACACATTTTTAAACGCACTACGCTAGCAAGGTCCCAGATATTGCTTAACTACAATATTATTACATACAAAAATCGCATGGGAAACCAGGAAGATCACAAATAAATTACTGTTTCACCTGGAAGGAGTGTTGGGACCCGTGGAGATGACAATGTTGGTTTGGAGAGAGGAAGGAAGGAGCAATTAGATGGAACTGAGCACAAAAGCAAGCACATTCTGTTTGAGTTATGCAGGAGCATTAATGTAATCAAATCCCGAATACTGCGTGCAGTTTTGGTGTCCTTATTTAAGGAAGGATGTAAATGTGTTGGAGGGAGTTCTGAGGAGGTTCACTAGATTGATCCCTGGGATGATTGGGGTTGTCTTCATGAGGAAAGGTTGGACAGACTAGGCTTGTTTCCAGTAAAGTTAAGGAGAGTGAGGGGGTGACTTGATTGAAGTATGCAAGACCCCGAATGGTCTTAGCAAGTTGGCCGTGGAAAAGGATATTTCTTCTCCTGGGCGGATCCAGAACCCAAGGGCAGTGTTTTAAAATTGGGCATCACCCTTTTGGGACAGAGAGGAGGACAATTGTTTTCTGTGAGGGTTGTGCGACTTTGAAACATTTTGTCTCAAGGCAGTGGAGGAGGGGCCACTTCATATATTTAAGGTAACGGTAGATAGATTCTTGGTAAGCAAGGTAGATGGAAATGTGAAACTGTGGTTGACAGGGCCCTCAACTGTGCCCATCCCTTCTCCCACACCTTTGCTCTCACCCCTTCCCCTCCCTCCCAGAACTAGGATAGGGTCTCCCTTGTCCTCACTTTTCACATCAACAGCTTCCGCATTCAAAGAATCTTCCACCACCAGTTCCGCCAACTCCAGTATGATGCCACCTTCCCCTCACTCCCCCTGTCAGAGTTCCGCAGGGTCTGTTCCCTCTGGGATACCCTGGTCCACTCCTCCATCATCCCCAATACCTCACCCTCTTCCCACAGCACCTTCCCATGCAATCACAGATGGTGTAACACCTGACCCTTTACTTCCTCCCTGCTCCCAGATCCTAAACACACTTTTCAGGTGAGGCAGCACTTCATATGAACCTCCTTCAATCTGGCCTATTGCATTTTCTGCTCCCAATGTGGTCTATTCTACATTGGCAAGACTAAACGCAGATTGGCTGAGCACTTTGCAGAACACCATCGGTGTATCCGCAAGCAGGACCCAGACCTTCCTGTCGCTGCCATTTCAACTCACTGTCCTGCTCTCATGTCCACATGTCCATCCTTGGCCTGCTGCAGTGTTCTAGGGGAGCCTAGTGCAAACTGGAGGAACAGCACCTCATCTTCCAATTAGGCACATTAGTCTTCTGGACTTAACATAGAGTTCAACTTCCGCCTGTGAACTCCCTACTCCCCCTCATTTGTATTTCTATCTATTCATTTCTTCCATTGATCCGTTTCCCCCTCACCATTATCTACTGTCCGTCTCTCTCTCCTCCCCTCTGGAGGAGAAATTCCCTTTGTCTTTCTGTCCACGACACCTTTGTCAATCTCCATGTATCACTGGCGCGCTATCCAGCCCCACTGTTTGACTGTGTCATGAACGTTCCTCCCCATAGCCAGCAAGCCCAGGAGTGGGACTGGAATTTCTGGTTCAGAGGTAGGGAATCTACCTGCTGGAGAATAGGACCTTCAACGTCCCCTGCTCTCCATCCAATTATAGACCTCTTCCTTTTTCATTCCACTTGTCCCCTGGCGCTGCACCTACTTATAAAGCTATTTGCCCGCAACATTTCCCAGTTCTGATAAGAGGACATCGACCTGATGGGTTAACCCAACGCTGGTCTTGGAGAATGTAGTCTGACTTGCTGAGTCTTTTCAGCATTTTCTGGGTTTATTCCCGACCAACAGCACCTGCAGTATGTTGCATTAAGGAATGCATGCGCATTAGGATGAGCAATGGAAGGAATTCAGAAATGCTAAACAATTGAGAAAACATTCATCATCGATGTGTGCGGCAATACCCCGGAGAGCTGTGGGTCCCCTCCTGTTGAACATGAAGGCTTAACAGCCGTGCATTAGACATTTTTTAAAAGCCAAATTGGTTAACTCTAATCTGCAGAAAATCAGTCAATTTAAAATAAATGAACAAGCCCAACATCCTAGAAGCAGCTTGCATCAAAATCAAGAAGATTCTTGCCAATGTGGAAGGTAAAGATATTGCAGTTATGTCACTCCCAAAGACAATAATCAAAATTCAAAGCAAATTTAGTTAAGGTGCCCATTTGGAGGAAGTGGTGGTGGTGTGGTAGCGTCACTGTACGGGTAATCCACAGGCCCAGGCTAGTGTTCTGGGGGACACAGGTTCAAATCCCACCACGACACCTGGTGGAATTTAAATTCAATGAATAAAATCTGGAATTGAAGTCTGGCCGTGAAAAATCGCAACACTTTGTTCTGATCCACATTACCAGTAAACTGCTAATATATTACAATTTATTCAAAGTGTATACGCTAACAAGGCCTGAACAGCAAGAGAGCTGGCTGTTTTGATGCGACTGATGCACACGTCATTTGAACAAACCTGCATTTATACTGCACCTTATCAAAATGCTCTAAAATCCAATGAATTATTCAGTTACACTTCAGCTAACTGTTATGTAAGGAAACGCTGCATGATTACACAAACAGTGTGTGTCCTTTGTTAGTCGGCACCTCCGACACGGGCACAACAGCTGAACGAAGCAATTAAAGAGCCAAATTTCAGTGACGGGGGAGCAGCGGGCAGATGGCGAATAGGCTCCAGTCACAAATATGTACACCAATGTTAAGACTTTCCATCAATGAATTCACTTCTGCCAACAGAACCCCTCTGAAGATGTGGATAAAGCTTCAGCATAGTTAATTAACTGTAAAGGTCCAATTTCTGCCAAAAGCCACCGTATACACATGACAAGCCAACTAATCATTTGGTTGGGTGCATGGAAAAGCATCAGTGGTCGAAGGCTAAAGTGCAGATACGCAATTTCGCTCAGCTCAATACTTACATCTCAAGGAAAATTAACTGATGAACAGAAAGCTAAATGCCTATTGTGAATTTTAGATCACATGCATGGTTCCAATGCACTCACGTTTTAACAGATATGGCTGTCTATCACATTCAGTGATGAACAAGATGTTGATTCTTGATTAAATCATCTGTAGATAAGCCATAATTGAATATTATATAAAAGGTTCCAGAAATCTCTCCCCATCAATCCACTTCAGAGTCAAACCGTTACATGATTCTAGAACAGGGGTGGGCAAACTACGGCCCGCGGGCCGCATGCGGCCCGCCAAAGGTATTTCTGCGGCCCACCAAGTCATTTAAAAAAAAAAAAAAAAAAAATTTTTTTTTAATTTTTTTTTTTTTTTTTTTAATTTTTTTTTAAGGTTAATGGGGGGGGGGCTGTTGGGTTACTTACTGGTATAGGGTGGATACGTTGACTTGAGTAGGGTGATCATTGCTCGGCACAACGTCGAGGGCCGAAGGGCCTGTTCTGTGCTGTACTGTTCTATGTTCTATATGAGGCGCCCAGAATCATAACCGGGTGAAGTAATTATTTTACTTAATATACTATGCGGCCCTTTGTGAATTGTGAATTTCTGAATGTGGCCCTTGCACTTCTAGAATGTCTGCCAATGTAGTTTTCT
The DNA here is from genome assembly GCF_902713615.1 of Scyliorhinus canicula. NCBI lineage: Eukaryota > Metazoa > Chordata > Chondrichthyes > Carcharhiniformes > Scyliorhinidae > Scyliorhinus > Scyliorhinus canicula. Next base: position 27,138,081 of record NC_052159.1, read on the forward strand.
AGCTTGTGGTGTTCAATGGTCAACCTATCAGGCAGTCAACCTGTAATTCACACGAACAAGTAGTATTCGTGCCACACAAGTGCCAGCCAATGACCATCGCCAACTAGAGAGAATCTAACTGTTGCCCCTTGACATTCCATAGGATTACCATCGCTAATTCCCAACTATCAACATTGTGAGGGTTACCATTGACCAGAAACAAAACTGGACTAGCTACATTAATACTGTGGCTACCTGAGATTGCGGCGAGTAACTTACCTCCCGACTCCCCAAAGCCTATACTTGGAGGTTCCCCTCCAAGTCACTTACCACCCTGACTTGGAAATATATCGCCTTTGTTTAATTACAAAGTAAGCTATATACATGCCAGGTCCCAGCCGGGCCTACTCATACTCGGCTCTCATCTGGGCCAGCTTTTATGCTAGAGTCAATTTACTCTGCTGATGGGCCCATGGTCCTCATCAGGGAAGCTAATATTCTGGGTCAGAATCCCAGAACTACCTACATAGCAACACTGTGGGTGTACTTACACTGAACTGACTGCAACGGTTCAAGAAGGCGGTTCACCACCCCCTTCTCAAAGCCAATTAGGGATGGTCAATAAATGCTGATCAAGGCAGTAGCACTCACATCCCATAAAGTCTTACTTTTTAATAAAAGCAATTCTGACAGTGGCATATTTTGCCTTTCATCACTAGATTGACCACAGACTGTTTCTAGTGTGGCTTGGAGCTAAAAAGTTTAAACCATCAAGTTTGTCTTGTGCATTTATGGGCTTTTAAGGTTACTATAGCCTTCTCTGCCAAAAGTTTGTGAATGATCCCATTGCCTGGCGAAGAGAAACAGGATCTGAGGAGGTCATGATTAAATCTTTTCAAGTCGTTGGAGCCGGTTTCTGATGAATGCATCCAATGTAAAATATCCTGCACTTGCAAAATATGCAACAGTAAAGGCTTGTTTTCGACAGAGATCTGAGCTAATTAATCCACTCCACGTTGAAGCCTGCAAACGTGTCACGGGGTAAAATCCACACATTCCGGGCGTCATCTTCCTTCTGCAATCCGGTTTTCCCCTCTTGCCTTGCCACTCAATTAACTGGCAAGACAAAAAGCACCAGTTGCAACTGTGTTTTTATATTTTTATTTCCCTCCTACAGTACCACGAGGATGGAGTGCAGAATCATTTCCCTTTGCCAGCAATTCTGCAAAGGAATTTTATGGCTGAAATGAAAAAACAAAATGATTTTTTTTCCCGCTCCTCCAAGGGCTCAACTACCTCAACAAAACACTTTGCTGCCCCAACCTTGCAAATACAATTCTGTAGCTATTCTCCTTTAACATGTATGATGGATTACCAAGCAAATCGCATGGATCAATACGTCAAAATGGTGCCAGAGGCTCAGAACTGCACCCTTGGCAACTAGTGTTCTAGGTCCAAACACATCAACTCTTACTACATCCGATTTGAAGAAATCACTTTGCTTTTAAGAGGCAGGCAACTTCATAAAATCTTATAACACTGGAGGCCATTCTGTCCATTATGCCAATGCTGGCCCTTCTGAAAGAGCTCTCCAACTAGTCTCAAGTGGAGATGGGCTAGCTCAGTTGACCGGATGGCTGGTTCGTGATGCGCAGTAATGCCAGTAGCATGGGTTCAATTCCCACATCGGCTGAGGTTATCCATGAAGGCTTGCCTTCTCAACCTTGCCTCAAGTCAGCGCTCAAAAGGAAGAGCAGCCTATGGGCCTCTGGGGCTGTGGCGACATCTACATAGTCTCAAGTCCCCTTTTCTGTGGCCAAGCAATTTCTGCCCCACCCGTGGTATTTATCCAATTCCTTTACGAATGTTACTATTGAATCTGCCTCCATCTCTGCCCACCCCTGCTCCCTCCAAGCATCTGCGCACCCCTTTCAAGTAGCAATGACTCAAGGACCATCATAGGGATAGGATCGGAGAATAATTAACAGAGCCTAAAGGGGAGATGAAGGCAATAAGACCTACAGGAAGAGAGATGTTGAAAGGCAGAGAGGTTGAGTGTCCCAAAGCGTAGGGCCGAATGGCAATAGGTACGCCAACATGGAAGACGCCAGAGAAATGCAGAGTTCTTGGAGGATTACATGGCTGGAGGAGATTAGAAGCTAGTTTCTTTGTATGATTCTCATTCTTTCCTCCTCCCTTCTGAAATCTGTGCAATAGTAACGATTTTCAGCTCATTAAATCAGGCATGAATTTTCATTTAACTACTTTTGTATAACATCTGGACAGAATAGTCAGCAGCCAGTACTTTAAGTCTAAGCCATTTGCAACCAGCAGGGACAAGGAAACAGAAGTGATTTTGTCTCGTGCTTGCACTGAGGTCTACCATATTCTGACTGCCCTGTCAGCACTAAACTCCACACAGAGTAGAAACCTTGGACTCTCAACCTCCACATACTTGTGGTCTAATGGAGTGAGATAACTTTGTCCACTACGTCATCTCTGTTAAATACATAGCTGGGGGCCACCTGGCATCTCAATAGCAGTTAATATCAGAGATACGTTAGGTTAGGTGTGGGTTTCATAGTTGGAAAGAGAATGAAACAACTTATAATCTAATTTAAGCATGTAGAACTTGGCTTGACATCAAGACTGATATTTAAAATAGGCTGCTTTTAAAAAAGACAGTACTGCTTACTCCAAATGACAAACTCAAGCCTGCAATTCATATAGCTAGAGAAATTAAAAGGCAAAATACTGGGCAGCTATGCCTGGAAATCTGAAATAGCTGATGTTCTTATACATCTATCATTTCACTCTCCACCTGACCCAAAGCTCTTACACTTCAACCCCATTCTGTCCTCCTTTATCCAGTCCCTAGAGTGAGCTGGCACAATGACTCAGTGGTTAGCACTGCTGTCTCACATCAGGGACCTGGGTTCAATTCCAGCCTCGGATGACTGTCTGTGTAGAGTTTGCACATTCTCCCGGGTGCCCCGGTTTCCTCCCACAGTCCAAACATGTGCAGATTAGGTGGTTTGGCCATGCTAAATTGTCCCTTATAAAAGGTTGGGCTACAGAGATAGGGCCTGGATTGGGCCTGGGTAGGGTGCTCTTTAGAAGGTCGGTGCAGACTTGATGGGCCGAATGGCCTCCTTCTGCACTGTAGGAATTCTATGACTCGGCTCAAGCCTTCCACCACTTTAACCAATTTCAGTTCCCTTCCTTTACGGGCCTTCAGTCCCTCTATACATCCAACCTTCACTAGGATAAACTTCGGGCCAACCGGTCTCCATCCACTTCTATTCGACTTCCTCGAAACCAAATATGCTTGTTCGAGAAGCCATTGGGGTCCTGCGCTTTTTGCAGAACAGATCGTCATTTCCTCCATGTCTCACGTACGTCTTTTGTTTCTCTAACTTTTCTCATTATTGCCTCTTGTAATCATGGGCCATCATCACTTCCACCATTTAACCATCTCCTGCACTCCACCCAATCACAGGCCTGCCTTTAGTTTTGTTTCTCCACACCCGCCCACCCCTCTTTTCCGTGGCTCTGTTGCTCCGTAACGAGTTGTTCATCTGTGACACCTTGCACTTTCAAACAGATGTTCGTCGACCTGAAGCGGTAACCCTCCCTGAGCAGCCAAGTGCCTCCAGCATTTTAACAGAAATCAATTTGTGGGGAGGAAAAAGGAACAGAAAACTGGGAAATCAGGGATCTCCAACGATGGGGCCTTCTGTACGGTGCGGCCACAGATTGACGTTGTAGCATCCTTGTTAGCTTTCCTCCGAATGCATTTTGAAACTCGAGATGGAGAAAACCCTCGGCTGACTCAAAGTCTGTCTCAGTTTATTGGAAACATGTTACTTATGTGGCTTCGCTAGAGGTACTGAATAAATGCAACTGCTCAATCCATCATATGATAACATTGATGTGTTTACGAGTAAATAACTTACAAATGTCTAAATAGCATGCAAAAATAATAGATCCGAATGCAGGAAAATGGAGAGCTCTGAAATATCGATTTCTCGTTGAGAATAAATATTATCCCAGTTACCAAATAACATGTGGTAAAGTTTGGAAATAAGAGTAATAAATAGGAATAATAAAGCACATATATATTCAAAGCAAAAGAATGTTGAGATTGGAAGGCCAAAATAAAATTTAACTGTACTGGAAATACTCAGATCGTGACGAGAGAAAAACAAAGTTAACCTTACAGGCTGATAACGTTCGGCATGCTAATGATCTGAAATGTTGGGCTGGATGTTAATCGAGTTGGAAAGATTCCTTGGCCATTCAAAAATGGCAGACAGGCAGGATCCTTCACCACTTGGAAGCTTCCAATTTCTAAAAGGGGAGAAGGGGGACAAGGTGTGAATCACACAGGAGGGAAGCCCAAACTCAGAAAGGCCATTTGAACTTGGTGCCACATCCAGGCAGGTTCAATTCTGCCATTGCAAGGGCTTTAACCTACAGTGTGGTAGTCACAGATTAATGGAGAATACGTGGATGTATTTTAAGGCAGATGTTCAAGTGTCAGGATCTGAAGTTTATGTTTAAATCTTTTGCTTTTTAAACTTTCAGAAAAACAGGCTTAAGTATCCATGAGAGTTTGAAAAAACAAAATTCTACTTGACTGCTTTGATTGACATGCCACCTGGTACAGGTTAGGGGAAAAAAAAAACTTACCATCTTGCCGGGCAATTTCAATAGAGATTTTGTTGACATTTCTCCAAGGGCTATTATTATATCACTATGAACGCTTGCCGCAATAATCTCAACAAGGGACTAGAAAAATTATACAGCGCAAAAGCAGGCCATTTAGCCCATCCAGTCTGCACCAACCCTTCAAAACAGCACCCTAACTAGGCCACTCCTCCACCCTATCCCCTAAACTCCACTTAACCTGCACATCTTTGGACTGTGGGAGGAAACCGGAACACCCGGAGGAAACCCATGGAGACTCGGGGAGAACATGCAGACTCCGCACCGACAGTCACCCAAGGCTGGAATTGAAACCGGGTCCCTGGCGCTGTGAGGCAGCAGTGCTAACCACTGTCATCATGCAGTCCTTCTGGGATTCTGGGTTCAAATTTGATTGACAGTTTAAATAGGTGATTAAAAGATCAGTTGTCGTTGATGTGGGATCTGAATACAAATTTGTTTGTTTTTGCAAGAGATTAACCATTTGAAGAGATTTAAAAGCTTGGAATGTGTTTCATGAATGGGAGTTTATATGGGAGATATTTATAATCCATTAGATTTTTTTTTAACAAACAATTTTATTGAGGTATTTTAGGCATATAGAAAAAGTGACATTATACAGTACCATAAAAAAAGAAGTCAATACACAAATTACAAATTAAACATAGTGCAAACCACGGCTCTGTTCACGCATGGACCTGCCCTACTCTACCCTTGCCCCCCCCCCCCCCCCCCCCCCGCCGCTGACGCTTACTCCTCTGCGAAGAAGTCAATAATTGTTGCGGTCGTGTTTACTCTGCTCAGGGCTTCTGCCCAAATACCGTCATCCAGCCCCCCCCCCCCCCCCCCCCCACGAGCTCCTCCTCCCACTTAAGCTTCAGGTCCTCAGTCTGCGTATCCTCAGCTCTCATTAGTTCCTTGTAGACGTCTGAAACTCTACCCTCTCCCACCTCTCCCCAAGAAACTACCCTGCACTGCCTCCCCTTCGGCGGGAGATGTGGGAAGGACGACACCAGTCTGCGTGCAAAATCCTTCACCTGCAAGTATCTAAAGTCGTTCCCTCTCACCAGCCCAACCTTCTCCTCCAGCGGCCTCATGCTCGGAACGCTCCCTTCCAGGAACAGATCCCCCATCCTCACAATCCCCGCCCTCCTCCACAGTCGACACCCCCGTCCATGTTCCCCGGGGTAAATCGGTGGTTGCCGCAGATTGGGGTCCACACCGATGCTCTTACCTCCCCTACATGCCTCCTCCACTGACCCCAGATCCGAAGAGCTGCCACCACTATCGGGCTGGTGGAGTACCATGCCGGCGGAAGCGGCAGAGGCGCCGTGACCAGGGCTGCTAAGCTAGTGCCCCTGCACGAAGCAGCCTCCATCCACTCCCAAACCGACCCCGCACCCACCATCCATTTCCTTATCATCGCTATGTTGGCCACCCAGTAATAGTTGCTGAAGTTCGGCAATGCCAGCCCCACTTCTCCTCTGCTCCTTTCAAGCATCACCCTCTTCACCCGCGGGGACTTCCCTGCCCATACAAATCCCCAGAATAATTTTATTCAGCCTCTTAAAGAAGGACCGCAGGATAAAGATGGGGAGACACTGAAAAACAGACAAGAACCGCGGGAGAATCGTCAACTTAACAGTCTGCACCCTCCCCGCCAATGACAGCAGGAGCGCATCCCACCTCCGGACCTCCTCCCTCACTCGTTCCACCAGTCGGGACAGGTTGAACTTATGCAACCTACCCCAGTCCCGTGCCACCTGAATCCCCAAATATCGGAAACTCTCCCCACTAGCCTGAACGGCAACCCCTTCAGCCTACTCTCCTGCACCCTCGCCTGAATTACAAACAACTCACTCTGAGCCATGTTCAATTTATATCCTGAGAACCGGCCAAATTCCCTCAGGGTTGCCATTATACCGTCCATCCCCACCATTGGGTCCGATATATATATATATAACAGCAGATCGTCTGCGTATAACGAGACTCTATGTTCCATTCCCCCCCGGACCAGCCCTTTCCAGCCCCTAGAAATTGGACTTGATAGCGAGAGGATTTGAGTGCAGTGCGATTTCCAGCAGCTCTATAGCCAGTGCAGACAGCAGTGGGGAGAGAGGGCAGCCCTGTCTTGTCCCACGGTGCAGTGTAAAGTAGTCCGATGTCATCCTGTTCATTTTACACTCGCCTCCGGGGCCTGATTCAATAGCCTAACCCAGTCGATGAACCCCTCCCTGATCCAGTCGATGAACCCCGCCCCGAACCCGAACCATCCTAGTACCTCCCACAGATAATCCCACTCGTCGCGGTCAAAAGCCTGTTCAGCATCCATGGCTACCACTATCTCTACCTCCCTACTTTCCGGGGGCATCATAATCACGTTGAGTAGCCTTCTTATGTTAGCCACCAGCTGCCTCCTCTTTACAAACCCGGTTTGGTCCTCCACAATTACATCCGGTACACAGTCCTCAATTCTGGTCGCCAAGATCTTAGCCAGTAACTTGGCGTATACATTGATCAAGGAGATCGGCCTGTATGATCCACAGGCCTCCGGGTCCTTATCCCATTTCAGAATGAGCGAGATGGTGGCCTGCGACATCGTCGGGGATAAACTTCCTCTGTCTCTTGCCTCGTTAAAGACCCTGACCAGCACCGGCCCCACTATCCCGGCCAAGTTTTGTAAAACTCCTCCAGATACCCATCCGGCCCTGGGGCTTTACCCAACTGCATGACCTTCAGGCCCCCCAATACCTCTTCGATCCTGACCAGGGCATCCTGGTTCATTATGGTGAGGGATAAGCTCGAAGGGGTGAGAGTAGTCCTGGTCAGTGTGTATGCCCCTAATTGGGACAATGTGGATTTTATTAGGAAGATGCTAGAGAAGATACCCGACTTGGACTTGCATAAGTTGATCATGGGCCGGGACTTTAATACATTCCTGGACCTGAGCCTGGACCGGTCATGCTCAAGAACGGGCAGGTTGCCAGCGATGGCAAAGGAACTGAGAGGGTTCATGGAGCAAATGGGGGGAGCAGATCTGTGTAGATTTAGCCGGCCGACGGCGAGGGAGTTCTCGTACTACTCCCACGTCCACAAGGTGTATTCCCGAATTGACGACTTTGTGGTGAGTAGGGACCTGCTGGCCGGAATGGTGGGGGCAGAATATTCGGCAATTGCCATATCGGAACATGCTCCGCACTGGGTAGACCTGCAGTTTTGTAAGGACAGCTTTCAGCGCCCACCATGGAGGCTGGAAGTTGGACCCCCCTTGTCTTAGACTCAAGCCCCAAATAAAAGACTTGACTGACCCAGCCCTTCCTTAACCTAACCTGGTCTGCCACTTTCAGGTGCGTCTCCTGCAACAAGACTATGTCCGCGTTCAGAACCCGCAGATGCGCAAACACACACGTCCTCTTCACTGGCCCGTTTAACCCTCTTAACGTTCCAAGTGATCAGAGCTCCATTAGATTTTTAAACTGTTTCTTTCTCTGCAACTCTGAAGGTCTGCCCATGGTGGATACTGGAGTGGTTAATAAAGTGACATGAAGATAGGCGGCTGCAAGTGCGGGGGAGATAAGTGGGGGCAAGAGTTGGCATGGCAGTGGCATGGAGATTGGGGAGCATGCGTTGGCATGTGGGTATGAGGTGCCAGAAGGCCCAACAGCATCTAAAGCAACTGGGACAAAGTCCCAGAACACAGAGGCAGGCCTTCTAAACTTCCTGCCTCAGCATTTGCCTGCTTCCATGGCTGTCTAGGATCATCTTCCGGCCTGACACAATCCCATTGCAGCCTCTCTGGGGTGCAAGTCGGGTCTAATGGGATCCTTTAAACAGAGGCAGGTCTGCTGAATCAGGAGATGAACCAACTCAGTAGTGAAGATCCTGCCCATTCACTCGGCTTCTCAATCCACAAGACATTTATATTTAAAGTCGAAATGATTTTATCAATCATTTGCCATATGTTGATCAAATGATTAAATTACATGCAAAGTAAATCATTTATTTTATATTATATCGGTTCATTAGACAAAAGCACGCATGAGAAAATATCACCGCCTACAATTAGGAACGGTTCCTAATATTAAGGATTGCAGCATGCAAGATTGGAGTTTAAAGACTAAAAGCTTTGAATGAGGAATTCAGTGTGGAAGCTCTTACTATTGTCCAAATGGGTGCCACACTCTGGACTGGAGCCCAAAAAAAACAAGGTCGACCCTCTCAGTGCAGAACTGAGGGAGGGCAGCACTATCAGAGGTGCTGTTTTTCAAATCAGATGTGAACCCAATGCTTTGCCTGCCCACTCAGATGGATGCAGGAAGATACCATAACACTTTTTGAAGAATAGCAGGGGTGTTATCCCCAGTATCCTGGCCAACATTTATCTTCACAGTTACCATCCCTAAAATAGATTATCTGGTCATTAGGCAACATTAACTGTTTGTGGGAACTTGCTGAAATTTGACTGGCGCATTTCCGACATTATAACGGTCACTGATATACAAGATTTCAATAAGATCACGGTTGACTTGATTGAGGCCTCAGCTGTACATTTCCACACTATCAAAAATGCCTCATTGCCTGCACAACATTTGGAGACATACAGTGGTGGTGAAAGGCGCTTTATAGATGAGAGTCTTTTATTTTTCCAACTAAGAGAGAGACTTTCTGTGGGAAAGGTTCCTGCAGTCATATCTAAACATCAAATGGAGTCTAATTGGATATAATCCCTTGGAAAAATGCTAAATTCTGATGTTTTTACGGAAACATTCTACAAAGAATTTGCTCCACTTTCATCTTGAAGATGCACTGCCGAGACTCAAAAACAAAATATCACTCGGAACTGAGGTGATAAAACATTAATTTCCATCCCTTTATAGAGTCGGCACTGCCGTCAGCTAATCAGCTCATCAACGCAGACGTTAGCATTTTGGCAAGACGCCAGAATCCACACTTGAGTAGGTCTGTTCTATGACCCAGCAAATTTGCAAAATAAATACTGATTGTATAAAACATGTCTGTAGACTCGTGAAAGGTCATATGAAAAAAAAACAACTGCAACAGTATTACTGAATGCAGAACAGGCTGGAAGCACAGCACGTGTTTGGAAGACCTTGTCTTCCATAATGTCAAGTTGTCTAAAAATGCATTTACTGCCAGTCAAATGCAGTGACTATTGTAATGTCAGAAAATAAATAAACCAATAAACCAATTTGCCCATAGCAAGGTTGCAGGTAAAATTGGTTTTAGTGATGAGAGAGATGGATGGGCAGAGAAACGCCCCTTCTCTTTTCTGAAGCAATGGGATTTGTTACATCCACCAGAGGACAAAGGGGAGATTTATTTATTGCCTCATATGAAGGGACAGTTCTGAAGTGAGGGACTGGATTACATGCGCAAGTCCCCGAATTGAGGCTTGAACCTACAACGGTTTAAGCAGCAAGAGTGCTCCGGTTTAGCAAGGAATGATACAGTGAATTGATTTATTCAAAACTGGTCAGTCACTGGAAGAACACTCTACCTTGAACCCTTTGGAACCTTCTTAGCAATTCGAAGATATCGAAACAAAACAGAACTAATCAAGCTGTTTGAACAGGGCTACCTTCCATATCAAGGAGGTTCCTATCTTGCAAACAAAGAATGCCATTCATTTCTCTGGACCCTTTTCTGGGATCGAGGGCTTATCTTCTGAGAATCATAGAAATCTGAAGAAGGTTTGAACATATTGGGCCTGTACCCATTGGAGTTCAGAAGAATGAGAGATAATCTTATTGAAGCAAACAAGATTCTGATGGAATTTGATGAGTAGATACCCAGAGGATATTTCCATGAGGGGGAAACTAGAACCAGGGGACACAGCTTAAGGCTAAGAGGTCTACTGTTTAGGGTGGAGGAGGAGGAGAAATCTTGTCTCTGAGAGGGTTGCGACCCAATTAATTTATCTGCCCTAGAGCAGTGGAGGTTGGGGGTCATTAAATTAATTCGATGGATTTTTGATAGACAAGGGAGTCAAGGGTTATGGGGCAAAGTGGAGTTGAGATCACAACCGCATCAACCATGATCTAACTGAATGGCGGAGCAGGTTCGAAGGGCTGAATGACCCAGTCCTGCTACTAAGTATTATGTTCCTATGGAGCACTACTTTCATCGAGTCTCCAGACCAAGTTCATCCCCTTCCACATGGTGCCAGACATGGAATATCTTTCAGTCTCATTATGAAAATGACAGACATATCATTTGTAAAAAGGGAGGAGCATTGTGCAATACTACAGAGAAGCGCCCCACACATCATGAAGTAAATCCCATTGCAGAAGGGTTAATGGAATGGAAAGATCTCACGGATGATTGCCCAATGCTCAGTACCATTCACAATTCCTCAAATACAGCAGACTAGCAGGACCTGGACAGCGCTTAGGCTTGGGTTGATAAGCAGCAAGCCACATTTGCGTCACACAGGTGCCAGGCAATGACCATCTCCAACGAGAAAGAATCTAACCATTTCACCATGATGTTCAATGGCATTATCATCATTGAAACACGCACTATTAACATCCTGAGGTCACCAATGATCATAAATGGACCAACTACATAAAAGAGCAAATCAGAAGCTGAGAATTCTATGACGGGTAATTCATCTCCTAACTCCTTAAAGGCATACAAAGCAGCCCACTTGATCAGCAACCCATCCACCCCCTGAAACATTCATTCCTTTTGTCACCAACACACAGTGGCAGTTCAGTCAAGGTTCATCCCTGCAACTCGCCAACCTCCCTTGACAACCTCTTCCAAACCCTGATCTCTACCAACTACACCACCATCTGCAAGCTCCCTTCTGAGTCCTGACTTGGAACGGTATTACTGCTGCTGTAGTGACCAAATTTTATTTAAGCGTCAACTCTATTCAAATATTCAAAGATCTCATCATCAAACTGTTATATATCTGTATGGTTGGAGCATACATTAGCTCATTTAAAAACTATAAGTCCACTAAGTTAACGACAAAGTTTCAAATTAGCAGCCGAACGCTGCTCTTTCCTTGGTACATTGGCCCCGAAGAAAATATCCACATTTTCATGCCTTGTCGTCGTAGAGACAAATTATAGGAAATATTCTGCACAAGAAGAGCCGTGTGCCACTGAACTTCAAACAATTAAATACATGGGATGAATATGTCCACTTCTACAATTGTCTTCAGACAGCATTGTATACACTTGTGTGAATTAATCACCTTGCGGAGCGTGCTCAACAGGATGGACATATTCAGAAACCTGCCAACGTGTACAGATTCCCACAGCAGAGGAAACCAATCACTGGTTAGGGGCGGCATGGTGGCACAGTGGTTACCACTGCTGCCTCACAGCTTCAGGGTCACGGGTTCAATTCCAGCCTCCGGTGACTGTGAGGAGTCTGCATGTTCTCCCCGTGTCTGCATGGGTTTCCTCCGGCTACTCCGGTTTCCTCCCACAGTCCAAAGATGTGTAGGTTAGGTGGATTGCCCATGCTAAATTGCCCCTTAGTGTCCAAAAGGTTAGGTTGGGTTACAGGTTAAGTAGAGTTTTCCCTCCAAGAGCTGGTGCAGACTTGATGGGCCGAGTGGCCTCCTTCGGCACTGTAGATTCTACGACTCTATGATTCTGAAATGTGGCTGGGCAGTTGGGAGTGCTACCTAGCTCGGTGGAAGAAAACATCTGTGTAAAACATTATATTTTTGATTCACGTTTATGCAGGAGTAGACCTGGGGGATACAAAGTCAAAGACAAGAAGACATTCATGACCTGTTGGCAAAGACAGGAGAATGACACCAAGTCATAATGCTCATGTGGAGAGCCAGTGGATGCACATTGGGCCAAATGGCTGCCCTCTGTACCATAACAATCCTGGGATTCTGGAATAACAATTAGGTACAAAAAAAGGGGGGGGAAAAGTGCACGATAAGATAAACAAAATTGGAGCTCATTAGAAGTGGCACAGTGGTTAGCACTGCTGCCTCACAGCACCAGGGACCCGGGTTGACTGTGTGGAGTTTGGATATTCGTCCAGTGTCTGCGTGGATTTCCTCCGAGAGCTCCATTTTCCTCCCATAGTTCAAAGATGTTCAGGTTAGGTGGATTGGCCATGATCAATACACAGACTTACAGCACAGGGGAGTAGGCCGAGGTAGAGTGTTCTTACAGAGGGCCGGTGCAAACTCAATGGGCTGTATGGCCTTCGGCGCTGTAGGGATTCTATTGGATAGATATCCAACTTTGGCTTGCCAATTAGTAAGATCTTCCTTCCTTATTAACTTCTCCTGACATGGGAGTTCTTTTTAACTTTTGGTATAACCGTGCTAATTGTTCCAAAGCGAGAAAAAAGGCACAAAACTATTGCATTTAAAACAAAAGAATTTGAAGGTTTGATCTGAGCTTGAACTGCAAACAAAGAATGTAGTTTCAGGCAAAAATATGGTCAGACAGATTCCATACAGTGGAACTGTGATTTGTGAAACTTCAACTCTGACATACTGCATAGTAATTTTTTTTCAATTGACATATTGGAATGCAGCAATTCATGTTCTCGTCAAAAATATGGAAGTGTATTATGGGCCTGTTGGGGAGGTTTGGAGGGTTCTTGGGATACAAGCTGAATGTAGGGACAAGTGAGGTATTCCTGTTGAATGAGCTGGCACAGCAGGCTAATTTAGGGGGGATGCCATTTAGGGTAGTGAGGGATAGGTTTAGGTACTTGGGGATTCAGGTAGCGAGGGAATAGACGGGGCTCCATAAGTGGAACTTAATGAAGCTGGTGGAGGAGGCCAGGGAGGATCTTAAGAGGTGGGATACAGGGCAGCACGGTGGCCTAGTGGTTAGCACAACCGCCTCACGGCGCTGAGGTCCCAGGTTCGATCCCGGCTCTGGGTCACTGTCTGTGTGGAGTTTGCACATTCTCCCCGTGTCTGCGTGGGTTTCGCCCCCACAACCCAAAAACGTGCAAGCTAGGTGGATTGGCCATGCTAAATTGCCCCTTAATTGGAAAAATGATTGGGTACACTAAATTTATAAAAAAAAAAAAAAAGAGGTGGGATACATTGCACTTAACGTTGGCGGGGAGGGTTCAAGTGGTGAAAATGAATATTCTGCCGAGGTTTGTGTTTATCTTTCAGGCTCTCCCGACCTTTATACCAAAGGTCTTTTTTTGAAAAGTGGACACAATCATCTCTGACTTTGTATGGGCGGGGAAGGTGCCGAGGGTGGGGAGGACCCTGCTACAGAGGCAGCGGGGGGGGGGGGCGGCGTTGCCAAACCTGCTTCATTATTATTGGGCGGCGAATGTGGACAAGGTGCGGCGGCGGTGGGAAGGAGATGGGGTAGAGTTGATTAGGATGGAGGAGGAATCTTGTAAGGGGTCTAGTTTGAGGGTTATGGTGACGGCAGCATTGCCAATGGCTCCGAGTAGGTATTGACCCGAGTTGTTTATGCTTTTGACAGACTTCCATATTTTTTTTTAAAAACACATTTTATTCAAACTTGCATCAAAGTAGGTTACAGAGTAGGTTCCTCCTCTCCATGAGCTCCGGCTTCTCTGAAACCCCAGATATCGTCACCAAAGGGTACGGGTTCACTCTCACTCTCTCCTCCACTATCCTGGCTAAGACCACGAACACTCCCACCCAGAATCTTCCCAATTTTTCACAACCCCAAAACATGTGCGCATGATTCGCTGGCCCCCACCCACACCAGTCACACTCATCTGCTACCCCTGAAAAAACCCACTCATTCTCGACCGAGTCATATACACCCTGTGTACCACCTTAAACTGTATAAGGCTCATCCTTGCACAAGAGGAGGTCCCGTTTACCCTTCACAGTGCCTCACTCCATACTCCCCAATTGATCTCCATTCCCAACTCCACTTCCCATTTCTCCTTGATCTTCAACACCTGCTAACCTCTCTGCTCCTCCAGCCACTTGTATATATCCCCAATTCTTCCCTCCCCTTCCACATCCAGAAGCAGCAGTCGCTCCAGCAGGGTGTATCCCGGCAATCTAGGGAACCCCTTCCAGACCTTTTGTGCAAAGTCCCTAACCTGTAGTTACCTGAACTCGCTAACTCATATAAATCGATAAATCGATAAATCTACCTAACTCAGCCCGAGTATATTCAATGACCAAGAGATGTCCAAACATTAACAACCTGTTGAGGGAAGTCCCTGAATGAAAAAACCTGGGCAGTTTGAATGAGCTCAAGTTTAGGATGGAGGATGAAAGGCTGGTTAGTGTATAGTGTAGCCTGAAGGCGTTTACGCAGACTGCAATTGAGAGACCTGGAAACAGTTATTCAATTAGCACATGTATTCTTCCTGTAGGCAAAGAGTACAATATACTAGGAAACGCCCAGTCAACGGTCGAGGGATCATAGACATAATGAAATTGGGGGGGGAAAACTCTGGCCGTCACCAAAATCAACTCTCATCTGAATATGAAGAATCGAGTTATGAAGTCAGAATGGTGGGTGCCTTCAGTGGCTACAGGGGCACACACACCTTTTGAAGACAATGATTCTCTCTACTACCTCTCATCGGATCTTTAAAAAAAAAGCAGCTAAAGATAGAATGCTCCTCGCGCAGGTTGACAGGACTGTTTTGTCATCCAAAGACTGCAACCAAGAAAAGAGAGAACATAGAACATACAGTGCAGAAGGAGGCCATTTGGCCCATCGGGTCTGCACCAACCCACTTAAGCCCTCACTTCCACCCTATCCGTGTAACCCCTCCTAACCTTTTTCGTCACTAAGGGCAATTTATCATGGCCAATCCATCTAACCTGCACGTCTTTGGACTGTGGGAGAACGTGCAGGCTCCGCACAGACAGTGACCCAGTGGGGATCGAACCTGGGGCCCTGGTGCTGCGAAGCCATAATGCTAGCCACTTGCGCTACCGTGCTGCCCTTGAGAAGACTTACGATGACCAACAGATTGGAATTACCTCTACCTGAGCCAGTGCTCAACCATCCAGCCAATCACCATCTCCTCTTACTCAGCAGCCCATGTCTCTTGAAGGGTTTACAGGTAAAAATAATCTAATAATCTTCATTAGTGTCACATGTAGGCTTGCATTAACGCTGCAATGACGTTACTGTGAAAGTCCCCTCGTCGCCACACTCTGGCGCCTGTTCGGGTACACTGAGGGAGAATTCAGAATTCAGAAATTCACCTAACAAGCACGTCTTTCGTGACGTGTGGGAGGAAACCGGAGCACCCGGAGGAAACCCACGCAGACACGGGGAGAACGTGCAGACTCCGCACAGACAGTGACCCAGCGGGGAATCAAATCTGGGCCACTGGGGCTGTGAAGCAACAGTGCTAACCACTGTGCTGCTGTGTTTATAGGAAGCCAAAGCATACAGGTCTGGAAGACTGTCATAGCCGAGCAGAGCTTTAAGATACATCAGCCAATGACAGTTCTCCCGAGGTTCTTGTTCCTTTTTCAGTGTTTGCCCATCTTTAGCCCTAGGGCCTTTTTTAGAAGGGTGACTAACAGCATCATGAGCTTTGTTTGGGCACATGGGACCCCGAGGGTGAAGAGGGCCTTCTTGGAGCGGGGTAGAGATGCTGGGGGGCTGGCGTTACCCAATCTCTCGGGGTATTATTGTGCGGCCAAAGTGTCGATGGTGCGCAAGTGGGTGATGGAGGGGGAGGGGGCAGCATGGAAACGGATGGAGAGGGCGTCCTGTGGAGATACAAGCCTGGGGGCCTTGGTAACGGCGCCGTGGCCGCTCCCTCCCACGAGGTATACCACGGGTCCGGTGGTGCCGGCTACCCTCAAGATTTGGGGGCAGTGGAGGCGACATAGGGGAGAAGTGGGGGGCTCGATGGAGGCTCCGTTAAGGGGGAACCATAGGTTCGTCCCGGGGAACATTGATGGGGGATTTCAGGGTTGGCACAGAACGGGCATCAGACAGCTGAGGGACCTGTTTATTGATGGGAGGTTTGCGAGCCTGGGGGAGTTGGAGGAGAAATTTGGGCTCCCCCCGGGAAACATGTTCAGGTATCTGCAGGTAAAGGCGTTTGCTAGACGGAAGGTGGAGGGATTCCCTTCGCTTCCCACGAGGGGGGTGAGTGACAGGGTGCTTTCGGGGGTCTGGGTCGGAGAGGGGAAGATATCTGATATCTACAAGTTTATGCAGGAGGTGGAGGAGGCGTCAGTAGAGGAGCTGAAAGCTAAGTGGGAGGGGGAACTGGGGGAACAGATCGAAGACGGGACATGGGCTGATGCCCTGGAGAGGGTTAATTCTTCCTCCTCGTGTGCGCGGCTTAGCCTCATCCAATTCAAGGTGCTGCACCGGGCCCACATGTCCGGGTCTAGGATGAGTAGGCTCTTTGGGGGTGAAGACAGGTGTGTCAGGTGTTCAGGGAGTCCAGCAAACCATGCCCATATGTTCTGGGCATGCCCGGCACTGGTGGAGTTCTGGAAGGGGGTGGCGAGGACCGTGTCGAGGGTGATGGGATCCAGGGTCAAGCCAGGATGGGGACTCGCGATTTTTGGGGTTGGGGTGGAGCCGGGAGTGCAGGAGGCGAAAGAGGCCAGTGTGCTGGCCTTTGCGTCCCTCGTAGCCTGGAGAAGGATCTTGCTACAATGGAAGGATGCAAGGCCCCCAAGCGTAGAGACCTGGTTCAATGACATGGCGGGTTTCATTAAGCTAGAGAAGGTCAAATTCGCCCTGAGAGGATCGGTACAAGGGTTCTTTAGGCGGTGGCAACCTTTCCTCGCCTTTCTGGTTCAACGATAGGATACGGGGATGGTAGCAGCAGCAACCGGGGGGGGGGAGACGACGATAACTATGTTTGTTTATTTAATTTTAATTTATTTTTAAGTTCTCTTGTTCATTGGGGTTGGGGGGGTGGGGGGGGGGGGGGGTATGTGATACATGCGTTGATACGGTCTGGGGGGGTGTTACAGTTATTATGGGTTATTTTGTTGCATTTCATTGTTTGTCGTTGTATTTTATATTTTCTGTAAAAAATTCCAATAAAAATTATTTAAAAAAAAAGATACATCAGCCACTGACTATCGAGCATGTGGATCTGATTCATTGGAGTCTTACCACAAAATGTATTTCTCCTTTTCAATTCTCAATATTTCAGTGCAAGACAAACCACTTCTGATTTTCTGCTATTCTGTGCAGCGACTTACCAAAACACCCCACCCATTCCGACTATCTCTAGTCTCATCACGAGGGTTTCGTTTCGTTTTTGAAAAATATTTGTTCACAGGATGTGGGTTGGCATCACTGGCAAAGCCAGCATTTTTTGCTACCCACCCTTATTTGCACCGAGAAGATGGAGGGGAGATGCCTTCTTCAATCACTGCAGTCCACAGGATATTGACCGAGCAACAGTAATATTGTTCCAAGTCAGAATGGTGGGTGACTTGGAGGGACGATTGCATGCGGTGGGGCAGTGGTGTTTCCCAATTGTCTGATGCCTTTGATCTTCAAGGTGGTAGAGGTCACAGGTTTGGAAGGTGCTGTCGAGGCAGCCTTAGCGAGTTGCTGCAGGTGCATCTTGTATATGGTAGCCACTGTGGGCACTGAGAGGCGGCAAATGTTTGAAGTGGTGGATTGGGTGCCAATTGAGAAGGCCCCTTTGTTCTAGTTGGTGTCAAGGTTGTTCAGCGCTGTTGGAACTGCACTCAGGATGCAAGTGGGTAAATGTTGCGCAAGATCTTTTTAGACCTTTTATATCTTGCCCTTGGTAGCTTCTTTAGAAGATCAGACTGAGCAACATTGATTATATTTAGTAGGGTGGGGATATCATGACAAACGAAACACATGGTCACGCTCCTGTCACGGTAGCTGGACAACAAATTGGACCAAGGATGTTGGTGATGTCAAAAAGAGGGAATTATGGGTTTGAGCCAGGGAGATTGGATGCAAGGTTCCAGGGATGGGAGGAGAAAACGGTGAAAGAGATGAAGGATCTGTTCCTGGAGGAGAGATTTACAAGATTAGAGGAGTTGAGAGTGAAGTAATGGGCTGCAGCGTGAGGAAGGCTTTAGGTATATGCAGGTGCAGGGTTTCACAAGAAAGACCTTTCAGAGTTTCCCGGTGGCGCCGCTCTCCTCGTTGCTGGAGGAGGTGCTGTCGGTGGGGCGTTGGAGAGTGGGGTTTTGTCGGTGATTTACGGTCGGATTATGGAGGAGGATAAGAAATCTATGGAAGGGATTAAAGCCAAGTGGGAGAAAGAGCTGGGGATGGGGCTGGAAGAAGGATCATGGTGCGAAGTGTTGCAAAGGATCAATGCCTCAACCTCACGTGCAGGGCTAGTGTAAAAATGTTAAAATATTGAAAATGTTAAATAAAAATATATTTTAAAAAATACTAATTGTGCAACGCATCACAGCAGAGATAGGCGTGTGCAGATGCGCATCAGGCCACTTTGGACACAGAGATCTGCAACAGGCAGGCTAATAGGATAAGTTGCTCCTTGTTTTGTTCATTTAACACCACAGTCTGGCAGCTTCAGGGCTTTGGTCAGTGTCATTGTAACTGAAGCACTCTGGATGATGGATGTTGGAAGTGCCTTACTGGCAATCGTACAAACAGGATCTCTGGCTTATTTCCTACATCCAGGAGATTAATGAAGCTAAAGATTTCTTAACACCTCTAGGAATACCATCGCTGCAGAGATTTGAAGAAAACAAAAGTGTGTTCCGGCCTCTACATCTATCCCCACATGGTGAACTCAGGCAGTAGCGTCTCGAAGTATAATTTATTCTCAACTTAAGACTCACTGGAAGTGTGCATTTCTTTTATATATGCACCAGAGAGTAGTGGAGCTTGGGTCATTAAATATTGGCGTTTGTTGGCACTGACAGTTTGGGCTGGCAGATATCAATCACCCCTCAAGAGCCCCAAAAAGATAAGGATACCATCCATGTAAGAACAAGTTCCTGCTTAGCTGTGAAAGCAGGTTCCACAATCAAACACTCCGTTCACATTTGGAGGCCGAATCCTTAATTCCCTAAAATTCCAAATGTTCATTGCAGACTGGATGGTATTGAATGTAATCTTTGCTGTGTAAGAAAGGAGGGAGAGATAACACAGGGGAGTTAGCCTGTCATCAGTAGTGGGAGAAATGCTAGAATCTATTAGCAGCCATGTGGTAATAGGGTATTTAGAAAAATCTAATACGATCAAGCAAGGTCAGTACAGATTTATGAAAGGAAAATAGTGTTTGACTTTTTTGTCCTTTTCAGCTAGCAGGATAGATAAGGTGGGGGCAACAATGGCTATGATGTATTACATGGGGTTTATTAAGACGCCACACAAGAACTTTTCACACAAAATTAGAGTTTGCAGAATTGAGGGCAGGTTTTCTGGCCTCACCAAACAAGTTAACCCCTTGCGGCGGGTTCCCTGATGGCAGGGCGGGCAATGAACGCAAAAGCCCACAGACGTTGGTGGTACTGGAAGATTCACTTGTGGCCAACGTCTCACAGCATCCGCCACAGAAAACTCACTCGAGGGTTGGGTGAATGATAATATATTAGCGTGGATTCAGGACTGATTATTACAATCTCAGACCGGACCCCAACAGCGACAATAATACTGGACCCAAAACCCAATATTTTAATTCGTTTTGTAATGGTGTGCGGAAAAAATGATTCGCTCCAGGAGTGATTGCACAAAGAAATAGGGGTTTGGTATTTTAAAACAAGACATTGTTACCACAGTATTAAACATCACATCTGAAAATAGCTTACAATTACCCCATAAACAATATTATTCAATACAGTATCGCTTAATTTCTATCTCTATTCCCAATTAAACAACAAGAAAGGAAAAAACATACAGCTCTCAATCAATCCTACATCCCAAAGGCACAGTGTAATGCTTCCTTTCCAGAACAGATCTGGCTCATGTTAGAACCCCTGCAGACTCTGGCAGGACATCTTCAAAAAGCTATTTCAACTGGTTTGTTTCAGCTTTCCCCTTGTCCTCAGACAAGTCTGCACTGGTTTAAATACTATTACTCTTTTTGTTAACTATCCTACTGTGAGAGCAAAAGACCTTGCATCTGGACGAAATGTTAGCCAGATCAGAACTCGACTCAAAATACCCGAATGACTTAGGTCCATCTAGAAATGGCATCATCTCCCCAAGCTGAAAACAAATCAGCCCCCCAGGGACTCCCCCCTAGTCAAACAACATTGCATTACCCCTGGCTTTTACTTTGGTCAATTCCACCTCCGACTCCAAAAGGCATTCTGGTCTTGCAAAACAAGATTTTTTTATTTTAAAAAAAAATCATAACTACTGCAATCTAACACACTCTACCCCAGGTTTTTAAACCCTTAAATTGCCAAATGTTTATAATCCAATATATCCAAAATCTTGCATTCTTCACAAATTAATGGGCAGAAAAAAGACAGGTTGGCATGCTGGAACTGGCATGATGCTGCAGAACGTGTGCTCAAGGCATAACTACTTACAAACTAATAAAATAATATTAATTTTTCGTCGGTTGGGATGGTTTTGATTTGCGATGACAAAGGGATATGCTGGTAGATTTATTTGTTGGGTGATGCCTGGCATGTGCAGTGGCATATCTGGAACACACAGAACTGGAGTGTATGATGTATGTACAGTTGATGGCAGAGATGGGGGTGGGAGGTTGATGGAGAACAAAAATAAAACAACAGAAGGCAAGAGGAGCCCCAAAGCAAGGTCACCCCGGTGAGAGATATTGATTTGGTAAGCAATGGGAAGGGGACGGGGGACCGGGGGGGGGGGGGGGGGGGGGGGTTGACACGAAAATGGGCACAGTGGGTGAAATGATGGAAATGGATGAGTGTGGCAAAATGGCAGGGATCGTTATTTGATACAGCCTATTATTCAAAAGCTATTCTCCTATTCTTTGTGCTCAAAATTAAGATTCACAAAGTTTAATAAAAAAATTGGTCAGGGAATTAAAAGAAAACATCAGCATTGGTTCTACAGACGAAGATGATAACCGTCTGTACCCTCCAAATTCTATTTTTAAATACATGTAGAGTACCCAATTCATTTTTCCCAATTAAGGGGCAATTTAGCGTGGCCAATCGACCTTCACTGCACATCTTTGGGTTGTGGGGGCAAAACCCACGCAAACACGGGGAGAATGTGCAAACTCCACACGGACAGTGACCCAGAGCCGGGATCGAACCTGGGACCTTGGCGCCGTGAGGCAGCAGGGCTAACCCACTGCGCCACCGTGCTGCCCTCCCTCCAAGGTTTCTGTACAGTTTAACCCCATTGGCTATTACATAATTCTAAACCCAACGAACGAGCAGTTGTAATGTTGCTACGCAACTTGAATCCAAAACAAATATTTTGATGTGAAACAAAACTAATAGTTTGGAAGCTGTTTTCTGTGATAAGAGCTGAAATGATAACAGGCAGATTTCACGGAAATTCTCCATCCCACCAGCCTTGATCTCCAGCGCGGCGTGCCCCCACCAATAGTAGGATTCTCTATTCCTGCAGCGGGCAGAAGGGCGTTCCTGTTGTGGACCACCCCACGCCATCGGGAAACGCACAGGTATGGATGCGCTGCCGGCAGGGCGGAGAATGTATTTATCCCTCAAATAATATTGAGCCCATTAGATGTAAACTTGCCGTTTTAACCCCACACGGAAAACAGTTTCCAATTAGACTTTAATTTTCTACGACTATGAATAAGTCACAGGCCAGACTCTTGACACAATTTGTATTTATATTCCTAGCTTTGATTTTACACATGGACAGCAGGGTGCAGCTTTTTCCAGATGGAGAAATTTTGACGCATGTTAAAATCTCTGGTGAGAGAATAACAAGAAATCCTGTATTTAATGAAATACTGATGCAATACAGATACTAA
Source organism: Scyliorhinus canicula (assembly GCF_902713615.1). NCBI lineage: Eukaryota > Metazoa > Chordata > Chondrichthyes > Carcharhiniformes > Scyliorhinidae > Scyliorhinus > Scyliorhinus canicula. The sequence goes on from NC_052159.1 coordinate 27,160,641, forward strand.
TCTGACTGCAAATGTTTTACAAGACTCTAATGGTCTGTATTAATGGTTTAAATGATTTTAATTTATCCAATTTGCTGACAATACAAGTTGACAAAGTAAGCTTCGAGGGGGATACCGTAAGACAAAGGAGCAATATTAGGCCATTCAGCCCCTCAAGTCTGCTCCACCATTCAATCATGGTTGATATTTTTCTCATCCTCCTTCTCCCCATAATCCCTGATCTCCCTGATAATCAAGATACAAAGAGAAGCAGACAAAAATAAGTGAATGGGCAAGAACCTGGTTGATGGAATCACCGGAGGCAGGAAGGGTCCCAGAGGACTGGAAAGTGGCCAATGTAACACCACTGTTTAAGAAGGGAGGGAGGCAGAAGATGGGAAATTATAGGCCGTTTAGCCTGACTTCAGTCATTGGTAAGATTTTAGAGTCCATTATTAAAGATGAAATTGTGGAGTACTTGGAAGTGCATGATGAAATAGGAATGAGTCAGCATGGCTTCGCCAAGGGGAGGTCATGTCTGACAAATCTAGGGGCGGCATGTGGCGCAGTGGTTATCACTGGGACTACGGCGCTGAGGACCCGGGTTCAAATCCCGGCCCTGGGTCACTGTCCGTGTGGAGTTTGCACGTTCTCCCCATGTCTGCGTGGTTTCACCCCCACAATACAAAAATGTGCAGGTCAGGTGGATTGGCCACACTAAACTGCCCCTTAATTGGAAAAAAAAATAATTGGGTACTTTAAATTTATTTAAAAAAAAGAAAAATGTCTGACAAATCTGTTAGAGTTCTTCGAGGAAGTAACAAGGAAATTGGACAAAGAAGAACCAATGGATGTGATTTATTTAGATTTCCAGGTGGCCTTTGACAAGGTGCCGCATAGAAGACTGTTAAAGAAGTTAAGAGCCCATAGCGTTAGGGTAAGATCCTGGCATGGATAGAGGATTGGCTCACTGATAGAAGGCATAGAGTGGGGATAAAGGGGTCTTTTTCAGGATGGTAGCCGATGACTAGTGGTATGCCTCAGGGATTGGTGCTAGGACCACAACTTTTCACAATATACATTAATGATCTGGAAGGAGGAACTGAAGGCACTGTTGCTAAGTTTGCAGATGATACAAAGATCTGTAGAGGGACAGGTAGTATTGAGAAAGCAGGCACGCTGCAGAAGGACTTGGACAGGCTAGGAGAGTGGGCAAAGAAGTGGCAAATGGAAGGAGAAATGGATGCATAGACTATCTTCTAAATGGGGAGATGCTTAGGAAATCAGAAGCACAAAGGGACTTGGGAGTACTTATTCACGATTCTCGTAAGATTAATGTGCAGTTTCAGTCGGCAGTTAGGAAGGCAATTGCAATGTTAGCATTCATGTCAAGAGGGCTAGAATACAAGACAAGGGATGTACTTCTGAGGCTGTACAAGGCTCTAGTCAGACCCCATTTGGAGTATTGTGAGCAGTTTTGGGCTCCATATCTAAGGAAAGACGTGCTGTCCTTGGTAAGGGTCCAGAGGAGGTTCACAAGAGTGATCCCTGGAATGAAGATCTTGACGTATGAGGAACAGTTGAGGACTCTGGGTCTGTACTCGTTGGAGGTTAGAAGAATATGGGGGGATCTTATTGAAACTTACAGGATACTGTGAGGCCTGGATAGAGTGGACGTGGAGAGGACGTTTCCACTTGTAGGAAAAACTAGAAGCCGAGGACACAATCTCAGACTAAAGGAACGATCCTTTAAAACAGAGATGGTGGAGGAATTACTTCAGCCAGAGGGTGGTGAATCTGTGAAACTCTTTGCCACAGTAGGCTGTGGAGGCCAAATCATTGAGTGACTTTAAGACAGAGATAGGGGCAGCACGGTGGCACAGTGGTTAGCATTGCTGCCTACGGCGCTGAGGACCCGGTTCGAATCCCGGCTCTGGGTCACTGTCCGTGAGGAGTTTGCACATTCTCCCCGTGTCTGTGTGGGTTTCACCACCACAATCCAAAATTTTTTAAAAAAAATAAATTTAGAGTACCCAAATAATTTTTTCCAATTAAGGGGCAATTTAGCGTGTTCAATCCACCTACCTTGCACATCTTTGGGTTGTGGGGGCGAAACCCACGCAAACACGGGGAGAATGTGCAAACTCCACACGGACTGTGACCAAGAGCCGGGATCGAACCCGGGACCTCAGCGCCGTGAGACTGCAGTGCTAACCCACTGAGCCACCGTGCTGCCCTCCACAACCCAAAAATGTGCAGGATAGGTGGATTGGCCACGCTAAATTGCCCCTTAATTGGAAAAAATAATTGGGTACTCTAAATTTTTTTTAAAAAGAAAAAAAAAGACAGAGATAGGTAGGTTATTGATTAATAAGGGGATCAGAGGTTATGGGGAGAAGGCAGGAGAATGGGGATGAGAAAAATATTAGCCATGATTGAATGGCGGAGCAGACCCGATGGGCTAAATGGCCGAATTTTGCTCCTCTGTCTTATGGTCTAATCATTCATTCAATGTCAGGCTCCATTCCCCACTCCCACTTTATGTGAGGCAGATCCTGATTCTGCTCCCATGTTTTATGGTCATTGGAGAAAATGTGAAGATACCCACTTTGGAAGCAACAATAGAAAAGTTGATTTTTTTTTATATGAAGGTTAGGGCCTGGGAAACATTGGCATTCAGAGGGGTTGGGTGCCAGTGTATACAAAGCACAGAAGGTTAACATGCATGTACAGTAGTCAATTGGAAAGCCTTTATTACAAAGTGAGTTGAATATAAGAGCAAAGAACTCTTATTAAAATCATAGAATCCCTACTGTGCAGAAGGAGGCCATTAGGCCCATTGAGTCTGCACCAGAGCACCCCAATCCCGCCCTATCACTGCAACCCCATAACCCCCCCCCCCCCCCCCAACTTGCATTTCTTAGGACTGTGGGAGGAAACCAGAGCCCCCGGAGGAAACTCACGCAGGCATGGAGAGAATGTGAAAACTCCAACCAGACAGGCATTCACCCAAGGCCAGAATTAAATCCGGGTCCCTGGCACCCTGAGGCAGCAGTGCTAATCACTGTGCCACCCAGACCTTGGTAAAACCTGGAGTGTTATGTTTAGCTTTTGTCTCCTTACCCAGGAAAGGATATAATTGCCTTGGAGGGAGTGTAACAAACATTCACTAGACTGATTCCTGGAATGAGGGAATTGTCCTCTGAAGAGAGATTGACCAAAGTAGGCCGATATTCCATTGGTTTAGAAGAAGTGTTGATCTCACTGAAACATATAAAAAGTAAGAGGATTGACAGGATAAATGTTAGGAGGATTTTCCCCAATAGCGATTAAGGAAATCAAGGGGAATGGGTATACTGCGAGGAGGTGGAGTCAAAGTTGATCAGCCCTGGTCTTATTAATGGTGGAACAGACTCGAGGGGCCTGTTTTTTGTGTTGATTGCATTTGATTAAAATTCCAGCCTCATCATGTCAAACCAATTTTGCTGCAACGTTGGTAGCGCTGTCTTCAGCCATCTCCATGCACAGCTCTGCAGTTCCCATCCTAAAACTCTCTACCGACATTCCCCTCCTGCTCCATCAAAGCATCAACTGTTGTTCTGTGACGCCATTCTCAACTCAAGGTTGGAGGTTCAAGTGCCACACCTCACAGACAGCAGCGGTTCAAGAAGGAAACTCACCACCACCTTCCGAAGGGCAACAAGGGCTGGGCAATAAATGCTGGCATAACCAGCGACGCCCACATCCCATAAATTAATTTTTCACAAGTTTGCACCAGCGACTTGGGCGGATGATCTAGATTGGCTGGTCAGTGAAACATTGTCTGAGGTTAATGTGAGATCCCTTCTTAGGTGGAGGAAAAGATCCCCTGACATTTTTCAGGAAGAGCAGGGGCGTTCTTCCAATAAGTTGGAAAATATTTGTCCTCCAACCAAAACAGATTAACCAGTGCTTTATCACAGTGCTGCTTGGGGCCTTGTGTAAAGTATTTCCTGCATTTCCCTACATACAATGATTACAGTTACCACTTTATTGACCATGAAATGTTTGGCACGTGTCTCACATCTGTAGAGTCTAAAGTCTTTGTAAAAACCATCTCTTACTAATCTTTCAATCAATCACTTACCCTGATATCTACATCATTTAGCTCATCATTGTCTAATTATGCTTCTGTGATATAGCTTGGGACGGATGCCCGGTGCTATGTAAATAAAAGTTAACGCTTTGAAATTCGGTATTCATGTGATGAATGGATGTCTTTTTTAAAAAAATACTTTTGGGATTATAGTAATATTCTCCGGGTCTTTCCCCATAGTTAATTAAATTGCAGGAAGTTAATAGAGACAGCCTGTCTGTGAGAATTAGGAGATAAAAGAGTAAAAGGCGTTTGGTTCTTTAAATTCAGTTTTACAGGATGTGGGCTCTGCTGGCTAGACCAGCATTCGTTGCCCATCCATAATTGCCCGGTCGGAGGTGATAGTGAGCTGCCTTCTTGAACCGCAGTTCATATGGTGTAGGAACACCCACTGCGCTATTAGGGAGGGGTATCCAAGGTTTTGTCCCAGCAACAGTGAAGGAATGGCATTATTTTTCCAAGTCAGGATGGAGAGTGACAGGGAGGGGAACTTCCTGGGTGGTGGTGTTCTCATATATCTGCTGCCCTTGTCCTTCTAGATGGGCATGGGTTTGGAAGATTCTGCCCAAGGAGCTTTGGTGAGTTCCTGCAGTGCATCTTTTAGATGGTACACACTGTGGCTACTATGCATTGGTGGTGGAGGGAGTGACTGTTTGTGGAAGGGGTGACAATCAAGTGGGCTGCTTTGTCCTGGATGGTGTTGAGCTTCTTGAGTATTGTTGGAACTGCACTCATCCAGGCAAGTGCGGAGTATTCAGTCACATTCCTGATTTGTGCCTTGTAGATGGTGTAACCTACAAGTGACCTGTAACCACAGTATTTATGCAGCTAGTCCAGTTTAGTTTTTGGTCAATAGTAACCCCCAGGATGTTGATTCTGGAGGATTCAGTGTTGGCAAAGCCATTGAATATCATGGTTCGATTCTCTCTTATTGGAGATGATTATTGCCTGGCACTTTTGTGGTCTGACTGTTACTTGCCACTTGTCAACTCAAGCTGGATGTTGTTCAGGTTTTGCTACATTTACATGAGGACCGTTTCATTTTCAGGAGTCACAAATGGTGCTAAACATTGTGCCATCATCAGCGAGCATCACCACATCTGACCTTACATTGGAAGGAAGGTAATTGATAAAGCAGTGAAGATGGTTGGTCCTGGGACCTGAATAATTGTTGCAGTGATGTGCTGGGATTCAGATGACTGACCAGCAACAAACATCTTCCTTTGGGCTAGGTATGTCTCCAACCAGTAGAGATGTTTCCCCTGATTCTCAGACTCGTAGCTAGGACTCCTTGATGCTGTACTTGGTCAAATGCTGCCTTGATGTCAAGGGCAGACACCCTCACCTCACCTCTGGCATTCAGCTCTTTGTACATGTTTGAACCAAGGCTGTAATGAGGTCTGCAGCTGAGTCAAACTTTTAAAAAATAAATTTAGAATACCCAATTAATTTTTTTCAATGAAAGGGCAATTTAGCGAGGCCAGTCCACTTACCCTGCACATCTTTAGGTTGTGGGGGTGAAACCCATGCAAACACAGGGAGAATGTACAAACTCCACATGGACAGTGACCCAGAGCCGGGATTGAATCTGGGACCTCAGCTTCGTGAGGCAGCTGCGCTATCCACTGCGCCACCGTGCTGCCCTGGCAGAACCAAAACTGAGCGTCCATGAGTAGGTTATTGCTGAGTAAGTGCCGCTTGATAGCACGGTTGATGACTCCTTCCATCACTTTGCTAATGATGGAGAGTAGACCGATGGGGTGGTAATTGGCTGGGCTACATTTGTCCTGTTTCTTGTGTACAGGACATGTGCAGTTTTCCACATTGCGGGTAGATGCCAGTGTTGTAGGTGTACTGGAACAGCTTGGCTAGGGGTGCAGCAGCGCCGAGGATCCAGGTACACTCCCGACCTGGTTCACGGTCCGTGTGGAGTTTGCATTCTCCCAGTGTCTGCGTAGGTCACACCCTGCAACCCGAAGATGTGCGGTGTAAGTGGATTGGTCATGCTAAATTGTCCCTTAATTGGTGGCGTAGTGGTATTGTAACTGGTCTAGTAAACCATAGACCCAGAGCAATGCTCTGGGGACCCAGGTTCAAATCCCGCCACTGCAGATGGTGAAATTCAATTCTCAATAAAACTCTGGAATTAAAAATCTAATGATGACCATGAAAGCACTGTCGATAGTTGTAAAACGCATCTGATTCATTAATGCCCTTTAGGGAAGGAAATCTGCCTGATCTGGCCTACATGTGACTCCAGATCCACAGCAATGTGGTTGACTCTTAACTGCCCCCTCAAGAGCATTTAGGGATGGGCACCAATGGGCACAGCCTGCAATGCCCACGTCCCACGAATGAACAACAAAGGTAAATAGGGAATGGTATAATAAATTCTGTCGACCTGAAAGCAGAGGCAATAGGAGAACATAACAGATTTTTATATTTGGAGAAGTTGAGTTCAAAGGCGGTTTTGTGGTGAATGCAATTTCAGATGAAAGGGAGAAAAGGTATTTAAGAAAAGATGTCTAGCTGAGTCAGTAGCTGAGCTGTGGGGCAATGCCCTGGAGACCAGATCTTTGTGCTGAAGTGTGACAGCTTTGAATTCAAGGCAACCACCCAGGTTCGAACTTTTGTTCTCAGAAAGCAATTTGTTTCTGAACCTACTTTTTGGATTTCTACATCTGAATGGAAGTAACGTTTCGAGTCCGATGACTCTTTGTCAAAGCCATCGGACTCGAAACACGAGCTCTTTTTTCTCCCTACAAATGCTGCCAGACCTGCTGAGATTTTCCAGCGTTTTCTCTTTTGTTTGAGATTCCAGCATCCACAGCAATTTGCTTTTATCTGAATGGAGGTGTTTGAGGAGTTGTGTGTCACACCTTTATTAAACTTACAGTAGCCCTATGCTTTGGAGAATATTACTGGAATTCAATAGTTGAACATCTATAAAAGGAGCTGTTGCTTGTATTTCACATGTACATTTTTGACCCAGTGTACTTTTGGAGATTGTTCTGCAAGACACTTTTTTAAAATGGCGTAACTTTAATCTTATGCGCTTTACTTCTGAATTTTTAAATCCTAAAGGCGATATTGGAGTTCTATGCTTTTGGGGTCAATAGCTCTTCTTTTTTGTTTTCAAAAGTTTTGTGACCAGTAAGAGAGGCTTCCCTCCAGGATCTGTCTTGCTCATCAATAACATCTGCTCTGGTCATAACAGCCTGCTCTGATGAGTGCAATACAAAAAGCTTTGACAGCATGTCTCTTTTATTTTCAGCAGCACTAAATACAAGTTGTTGTTGTTCATGCTCAAATGGATGACAGCATAAACAATTCGTGTCCCTTCAATGTAAAGGAAGTTGACAGTGCAACACCTGGGGCTAATCTCAGTCTAAAAGGAGGTACAGTACAAGCTCTTGTGGACGACTAGCATTTCCATTTTCAGATGCGAGGTTGAGCCTGCAATAGACAAGCCACCTTGTCGATTGTACAAGACATTTCGAATTTCATCCTTTCAGCGTGTTCAAACGCTGTTGTTGAATATTCAGCCTTGACTGAAGGGCTAACACATTGTAGAAAATAGATAAAGGTAATTTCAGGCTAACCAGTTTCCTACTTCCTCGACCACTTCAAATGTGTTACAACTACACGTTTCAGTTTTAACCCTCTCTTAACACACACGCATTTCTCAGTAAACACATGGAGGTTTGGCAACTAAACCTTTGAATGTAACCAATCCAAACTACAAATTACTACCTTGTAAACCATGCAATGCAGACGTTTGAACTGACTTTTGGTTTGGGTTTTCTAAAGCATGGCGGGGGGGGGGGGGTCTGGACAGAGTTAGAAAGGGAGATGGTCCCGCTTATGAAAGGGTCGAGAATACGAGGAAACATTAAAAATAGTCAACAGCAAATGAAGCAAATGAGACACGAGGTGGGGCTTTTTCACCTGGCCAGTGGTGAAGGTCTACCCGAGAGTGGGAAGGTAGCAATGTTACCCAGAAAGGAAGAAGGGAGGCGAGAGAGTGGCACCAAAGGGCTCGCCCGGAGGCAAGCGACGGCCCGAATGACCTCCCTCCTGCGCTGTGCCAATCCTCTGAAGCCACTTCGCGATGATAAAAGGGTGCACGTAGTCCGCAGCGGCACAAAATGAAAAGTGCATTTGGAAATGAAAGCGAACCGTTACCTTTTCCATTTTGCCAGGCTGTGTACCAGGACAGGCTGAGGAAGGAGGTGACAAACACTAACGCGGTGGCCACAGTCCCATTTCTGAGCCTCATCTCATTGCCCACCGAGTCGCTACCGGAGTTTCGCCGTCACTCTCATAGCAAGAACTGGAGCGGGGGGCTTCTTCTCCTCTCTCCGTACCGTGTCTCGCTGCCTCTTAAATGATTCCCTTTAATAACAAGAGATGTCCATGCACGTTAAATCCTGGAGGGCTGGCAACGACGGGGGGGGGGGGTTCTCCACTCTGGTCGGGATTTTATATTCTCGGCTTACGAAGTCCACATAATGCAAAAGGAGGGGGGGGGGGGGGGGGGGGATAACAACATAAAATGTTGCAGCCGCTTTTCTTTCGCCTTCCTCCCACCACAGACACAGCAGAGCGCGGAAGCGAGGACTCGCCGAAGGTTTACCCACCCGGAGTCAGACCACGCCCACGCCCCGCGCCCATTGGTTCGCCCTTGACGTTTCTCCGTCCAATCACCGGGAAGGAGGTAGAAGGATTGGATGGCTCTGCTGTCTGTCAGTCTCGCGTCACAATCGAGAGCGGCGGGGGGCCCCCCTCCGCGCCCCGCCCCCTCCAGCCTCTCCCTGTCAATTTCTGGGGCGCCCCCCACCCGCCGCCGCCTGGGTTCCAGCGAGAAGCTGTTTGCACCAAGTGCGAGGATTTGATCTTCCAACCAATTTCCCATGTACAAGGACTTAAAGAAGGGAACAAAACGATGCCCAGATATTAAAACAACAAGGAAAGGAGCAAAGAAACGTCAGTTCCAGCCCTGCCGGTTCTTCCTGATATTTGTCAACTACCTCATTTGGCACTCTGCATAAAGATTGTTTCAGGTTGTGTCATTTCCAACTTGCCAGATACAATGGTTTCACTTTTCGAGTTTCCGGATTTTTTTTTTCAAGTCAAGGACAAAGAAGGATAAGTTTAAAAATTGCTCTTTAAATATTAGTTGTTAAAAAGAATCCAGAGTAAAACTTCCATTCAAATTCGGAGCACTTTGCCTTATTGAGGTGAGGCCAACGCTCAAGTGCACAGTTTGAAGACATCCACGTCCAGCCGGCAGTGGGGTGGGAATCAATTCTCCACATTTCAGTTAGAGACATTGAACGCAGCTAGGAGCAACGCATTTCAAATTGCTATTCCTGGTGTCCCAAAATGGAAAGCTCTATTTTCGTTGCCCGAGTTCCCTACATGTCTTAATAGGAATATCCGGGTTTAATCAGATTATCTTTTGTGCTCTCCAGAAACTAGCAGGATTTTCGTTCGGGTGAGAAACGCGTGGACCCATTTTGTACTCGATAAAGCGGAACAAGAAAGACCCCATTATAACATGATAATGGATTGTTAGTTTCTGTTTCAAATTGTATTGTGCCTGGTTGTGGGATTGTTGGAATTGTGACAAATTAGGGGTTTGGGGATTGAATGTTCTCCAAAATGGATGGGGGACTCAATTTCTCTCAAGTGGGGTTAAGAAATTATTGCCCCAGTCACCTCAATGGATGTGCAATTTACTCCATCAATAATGTGCTCCAAGATATTGTACAGCGTGGTCTCAAATACTATGTTGCATTCCACTTACCATCCTGAACAATGGACACAGTATTGCGATGCTATAAATGGGACACAGCAGGACAAACAGCAACAATAAGAAGATAAAGCTGATTATGCTGCTACAGATGTATCTCCTTCATCAGAGCTGTAGCCTTAAAGATCAGAAGGCTTATTTTAGTAATGTTGGAAAGAGGTCCACCATACACAGTAATCGCTGAGAGGGAGTGGATTAAACAAGCTTCTTAATTTCTTCATATTAATCTAGATTATGTAAAATGTCACCAGCACAGATATTTTAAGGACAATTTAAAAAAAAATAATGTCAGGGAGGTAAAAGACACGTAAGTGGTCCACTAAAAACGAAAGACTTGCATGTATGTACCACCTTTCACGTCCGCCAACCAAATCAAATTGCTTTACAGCCAATGAAGTGCTTTTGAAGTGTAGTCACTATTGTAACATATGGAAGGGACAAGGCACAGCAAACTGCCACAAACAGCAATGGGATGATAACCAGATCATCTATTTTTGTGCCGTTGGTTGAGGGATAAATGTTGGATAGGACACTGGGAATAACTCCCCTGCTCTTCTTCAAAATAGTGCCATGGGATCTTTGACATCCGCCCGAGAGAGAAGGGAGATCCTCAACTTAACACCTCATCTGTAATGTAGCATCTTTGACAGGGCGGCACTCCCAGTGTCAGCCTCGGCTTTTGTGCTCAAGTCCTGGAATGACACTTGAACACAGAACTTACCAACTCAGAGGTTGAGAATGCTGCCAACTGAGTGGCTGCTGATGCTAAAATAGGGGATGCTGGCAATGTTACTGAACTAGTAATCCCAAGGCCTGAACTAATCGTCTGAAGACATCAGCTCAAATCCCACCATGGTAGCTGGGGAAATATAAAATTCAATCAGTGAATAAATCTGGATTTCAATGTGAGCTTCATTAATAATGGCCATGAAACTACTGAGTTGTTGTAAAGTCTGTCTAGTTCTCTCCTGCCATTTAGGGAAGGAAATCTGCCATCCTTACCTGGTCTGGCTTATGTCATCGCAGTTGATTTGAATTTCCCTTTGAAATGCTCAGGCCAACCATTCAGTTGTAGGTAATTCCCCACCACCTTCTCAAGGGTAAATGGGCCTGGGCAACACAGGCTGACCTTGCTAAGCAAAGCTCACATCCAGATAAAACAAAACAGTGGATATGCAACTTCAAATATTGCAGTGGTAATATTTGGTAATGGTGAAAAGAGAAAGGAAAATCACAGTTCCCCAAAATTGGATCCGATCCTTATAGTACTGGACTTTCATAGTGGATCTCCAAAATAGTATAAGTAAAATCTCCATAGTCCCAGATGACTATAGGCTGCTTTCCCCTTTGAGGGGGCAAGCTGACTTGTGGTGATTTAACCTGAGGATCACCATATCTCAGGCAAGGGGTAAGGTTGAGAAGGCAGGCCTTCATGAGTAACCTTAGTCAGTATAGGAATTGAACCTATGCTGGGGGCCTTGCTCTGCATCAGGAACCAGCTATCCAGCCAACTGAGCTAAACCGGCCTTTACCTTTACAGCTTTACAGTTGGTTACTAAAAGGTTCCTCCAAGGTCAGCAGAAAGAGGAGAAATTGAGGTAGGAATTTGTGTTAATTGGGCCAGAAGATAAAATATTTGGAATCACATCAACCAATCCATTTCATATCTCACCCAATAATTAGTTCCATTGACTTAAACATCGGGCTAGCAGCATACAAAGTAACATGGCCCATCCAGCAGTGCTTCTTGAAACAAATTTCTACAACTTTGCTCCTGAGGTGGGGACGGTAGCATAATGGTAATCTCACATAACTAATAATTCAAAGAGCCAGACTGATGCTATCAGACGTGAGTTCACATCATGACATGGTAGCTGGGGGAATTTAAATGTTGTCAATGAGTTTGGAATGAAATTTAGTCCAATTATTAGTGAAGCTGAAAACACTCATCTGGCTCACTAATAACTTTCAGGTGTGGAAACCTATCATCCTCACCCAGTCTGGCCTCCGTGGATTCCAGTCTCCGAAATGGCCTGGCTAACCATCCTATCAAACCACTACAGAAAAGTTGAATAAGAATCAAACCAAATAGACCACCTGGCATCAATCTAGATGGCATAAGCGTAATAACTTTTCCAAGGCCATTCTCCCAGCACCAAACTCCTTTATTGAAACAGCGATAAAGGCCGCTCCTGCAGCTTACAGCACTCAGGGTAGAACCCCGGGACCTACAGCTTGCCAGTTAGGGTCGAAGCAGTGGGCCATTAGCTCCTGCTGCTCATTCCCCATTGGGCAAGCTCCTGCCCGCTCAATAGGGGAATTCATATTCTACATGGAGAGATCTATTGCCGATCCTCTGTGTCTTTCATGGCCACCATAAATACAGGCATACCCTCCCCACTAGGCCCAGCAGAGTCCACCTCATTTACACCCTGGGACTCATGCCAAACTTGGTGATCCTATCCCACAGACTAGTCTAGTCATGAAACAGCTTGATTGAAGCCAGAATCCCAGACTCCACCACTCTCACCGCTGGGTACGTTCGTCCTGCCAGAGGGACACACTGACCTGCGGTGGCTACATATTCGTATACACTCAGGAGGCAGTGGCCCTGGTCCTCAGTATTGATTATGAACATGATGAAGTTTTAAGGCATCAGGTAAAACATGGACAAGAAACCTCTGGCTTATTAGCACCATCCATCCTCCCTCCCTCAGCTGCTGAATCAGTATTCCTCCATATTGAACACCAACTATTGTTCCTCAACAGATCCAATAGTTTGTCCTCAACTATTTACAATCTGTATCAATGACTTAGATGAAGGGACCAAATGTATGGTGGATGAATTTTCAGGTGACACCAAAATTGGCGGAAAGTAAGGGGTCAAGAGGAGGTGGATAGCTGCAAAGGGATATTGACAGGTTAAGTGAATGGATGAAAATTTGACAGATGGAGTATCATGTCGGTGAATGTGAACTTTTTCACTTTGGCCATGTGGTAATCACCACTGATGTATATACTGTATATATGTGTTTTACGGTAAGGCCCCTGTGTTACAGGTATGGGAGTAGATCCCTGCCTGCTGGCTCTGCACAGTAGGCGGAGTATAAACGTGCGTGCTCCCCGTACAGCAGCCATTTTGTCAGCTGCTGTAGAAGGCCACACATCTCTGTGTAATAAAGCCTTGATTACATTCTACTCTCATCTTGTCGTAATTGATAGTGCATCAATTTATTACACAGAAGAATTTCAGAGATGGACCTCCGCATCAAGCCGGTTCGCCTGCAGCTGCATCCTCAAGCAGACAACACCAAAAAGGACTTCAAACATTGGCTAGCCTATTTTGAAGCATACATCAGGTCTGCGCCAGACGCAATCCCAGAAGCACAGAAGTTCCAGATTCTGTACACGCGGCTGAGCTCCAACATTTCTCCCCTCATCCAGGATGCGCCGACCGACGCAGAGGCCATGGCGCAACTGAAGGAAAACTACGCTCAGCGGACTAACAAAATCGACGGCAGGCATCTCCTCTCCACGCGGCACCAACTTCCCGGTGAGTCTGTGCAAGATTTCTGGCGTGCCCTGCTAGCCCTAGTTAGAGACTGTGACTGCCAGGCCGTTTCAGCCACGGAACACTCGAATCTGCTGATGAGAGATGCATAGAGTCTGACTACATCTGCCAGCGCCTCTTAAAAGGGGCCATGCTCGACCTCCCGGTGACCAAAAAACTAGCGCACTCACTTACGGTCGCCTCACGCAACGTTCAGGCCTATGCTCCCAACGGCGCGGCCCACTCCCCCTGTGCATCATGGACCCCGCCAACAGCCGCCCCATCATTGACCCCATTAGCGACTGCCCCCAGCCAACCCTACGCCTGTGCCGTGCGGCAGCCAACAAACCCCGGGGGACCCAAATGCTACTTCTGTGGGCAGTCAAAACACCCCCGACAGCGCTGCCCGGCATGGAGCTCCCTCTGCAAGGCCTGTGGCAAGAAGGGACATTTTGCTGCAGTGTGCTAGGCCCGCTCAATTGCCGCTATTGTCCCGGCACACCCCACATGCGGCCAGTGGGCGCTGCCATCTTCCCCTCCTTGGACCACGTGCGGCCCGTGGGCGCCGCCATCTTGCCTCCCTCAGAACCAATGGGCGCCGCCATCTTTCCTGCCCCAGGACACGTGCAGCCCAAGGACACCACCATTTTACCCACCTCAGGACCCCTGCCCGTTGGGCACCTCATCAGGCCGCTCATTGCCTGCAACAACCGACGACCAGCCACGTCTCCGCCTCGGTCACAATTGACCAGTCTCGACCACACAACCTCGCGACCGCTTCAACAAAGGTGAAGGTCGACGGGCACGAGATATCCTGTCTGCTGGACTCCAGGAGCACTGAGAGCTTCATTCACCCTGATACGGTAAGGCGCTGCTCCCTTGCGGTGCACGCTCTAACCAGAGAATCTCCCAGGCCTCCAGATCCCACTCTGTGGCGTTCCGAGGGTACTGCATCGCCACCCTCATTGTCCAGGACGTGGAGTTCAGCGGCTTCCACCTCTATGTCCTCCCCAACCTCTGTGCTGCCTTGCTACTTGGCCTGGACTTCAAGTGCAACCTCCAGAGTCTAACCCTGAAATTTGGCAGGCCCCTACCACCCCTTACCGTTTGCGGCCTTGCGTCCCTTAAGGTCGACCAGCCTTCCCTTTTGGCAAACCTAACCCGGATTGTAAACCCGTTGCCACCAGGAGCAGATGGTACAGTGCCCAGGACAGGACCTTCATCAGGTCTGAAGTCCAGCGGCTGTCTCGGGAAGGCATCATCGAAGCCAGCAACAGCCCTTGGAGAGCCCAAGTGGTAGTGGTGAAAACTGGGGAGAAAAACAGGATGGTCGTTGACTACAGTCAGACCATCAATCGGTACACGCAGATCAACGCATACCCCCTCCCACGCTTATCTGATATGGTCAATCAGATTGCACAGTACCGGGTCTTTTCGACAGTGGACCTGAAATCTGCCTACCACCAGCTCCCCATCCATAAGGCGGACCGCCCATACACGGTGTTCGAAGCAGACGGCGCCTTTACCACTTTCTCAGGGTTCCCTTCGGTGTCACCAACGGGGTCTCGGTCTTCCAACAGGAGATGGACCGAATGGTTGACCGGTACAGACTGTGGGCCACTTTCCCGTACCTGGACAATGTCACCATCTGTGGCCACGATCAGCAGGGCCATGACGCCAACCTTTCCAAATTTCTCTACACCGCCACTCTCCTCACGTACAACAAGGAGAAGTGCGTGTTCAGGACGAACCGATTAGCCATCCCTGGCTATGTGGTCCAGAACAGAGTTCTGGGGCTCGACACTGATCGCATGCGCCCCCTCACGGAACCCCCCCTCCCCCACTGCCCCAACGCCCTCAAACGATGCCTGGGGTTCTTTTCGTATTACGCCCTGTGGGTCCCAAACTATGTGGACAAGGCCCGCCCACACATTCAATCCACCATTTTTCCCCTGACGGCCGAGGCTCACCGGGCCTCCAACCGTATCAAGGCCGACATCGCCAAGGCCGCGATGCACGCGGTCGACGAGACGCTCCCCTTCCAGGTTGAGAGCGATGCATCAGATGTCACTTTGGCCGCCACCCTCAACTAGGCAGGCAGGCCCGTGGCATTCTTTTCCCGCACCCACCATGCCTCTGAAATTTGGCACCCCTTCATCGAAAAGGAGGCCCAAGCTATCGTTGAAGCTGTGCGGCATTGGAGGCATTACCTGGCCGGCAGGAGATTCACTCGCCTCACTGACCAATGGTCGGTTGCCTTCATGTTTAATAACACACAGCGGGACAAGATCAAAAACGATAAAATCTTGAGGTGGAGGATCGACTCTCCACCTGCAACTACTAGATTTTGTATCGCCCCGGTAAGCTCAACGAGCCCCCCGAAGCCCTATCCCGAGGTACATGTGCCAGCGCACAAGTGGACCGACTCCGGACCCTGCACGACAATCTCTGTCACCCAGGGTCACCCGTTTTTACCATTTCATCAAGGCCCGCAACCTGCCCTACTCCATCGAGGAAGTCAGGGCGATCACCAGAGACTGCCAGGTCTGCGCGGAGTGTAAACCGTACTTCTACTGGCCTGGCCGTACGCACCTGGTGAAGGCCTCCCGTCCCTTTGAACGCCTCAGCGTGGACTTCAAATGGCTCCTCCCCTTCACCGACCGAAACACGTACTTCCTCAGTGTGATCGATGAATATTCCCGATTCCCCTTTGCTGACCCATGCCCCGACATGACGTCTGCCACCGTCAAAAAAGCCCTCAACGCCATCTTCGCTCTGTTCGGCTTCCACGCCTACGTCCACAGCGACCGGGGATCCTCATTCATGAGTGATGAGCTGCGCCAGTTCCTGCTCAACAGGGGCATCGCCTCGAGCAGGACGACCAGCTACAGCCCCGGGGGAAATGGGCAGGTGGAGCGGGAGAATGGGACAGTCTGGAGGGCCGTCCAGCTGGCTCTACGGTCCAGAAATCTCCTGGCCTCCCCCTGGCAGGAGATCCTCCCCAACTCACTCCACTCCATTTGGTTGCTCCTATGCACCGCGACTAATGAAACCCCCCATGAACGTCTCTTTGCCTTCCCCAGGAAGTCCACCTCCGGGGTTTCGCTCCCAACATGGCTGGCAGCTCCAGGACCCGTCCTCCTCCGTAGACACGTTCGACTCCACAAGGCGGACCCATTGGTTGAGAGTGTACAGCTACTCCACGCCAACCCACAATACGCTTACGTAATGTACCCCGACGGCCGCCAAGACACAGTCTCACTCAGGGACCTGGCACCAGCTGGTTCCACACCCCCCCTTCTGCCCTGGCATCACCCTCCCATCCCCCGGTGCACCCCACCGCAGCCCCCGCTCCAGGACAATCCGCCCTCCCCTTGCTCCCACCCGGGGATGCAGAGGATTTCAACACGCTCCCAACATGTCACGAAAGACCAAGCCGCTGCCTGAGTCGCCACCAGCACTGCGGCGCTCTCGATGGCAGATCAAGGCACTGGACCGCCTGAATTTGTAATATTCTCTGTGATTTTAAACACAACTTTCTGTATATAGTTCTCCATCACCCCCGCTGGACTCATTTTTTAACAGGGGGTGAATGTGGTAGTCACCACCGATGTATATACTGTATGTATATATATATATATATATATATGTGTGTGTTTTACGGTAAGGCCCCTGTACTACAGGTATGGGAGTAGATCCCTGCCTGCTGGCTCCGCCCAGTAGGCAGAGTATAAATGTGTGTGCTCCTCGTACAGCAGCCATTTCGTCAGCTTCTGCAGGAGGCCACACATCTCTGTGTAATAAAGCTTCGATTACATTCTACTCTCGGCTTGTCGTAATTGATAGTGCATCAGGCTGAAAGAGTAAAAAAGCAGTATACTATTTAAATTGAGAAACATCGCAGAACTCAGTTGCGCACAAGGATCTGGGTGTGTTGGTACATGAATCACATAAGAACATGAGGGATAAGCTGAAACAGCAAGTGATTAAGAAGGCAAATGGATTTATTGCAAGAGGAAAGGATTATAAAAGTAGGGAAGTTGTATTACAGCCTGCGTGAGACCACATCTGACATACTGTGTGCAGTTTTGGTCACCTTTTTTAAAAACAAATGCTATAATTGCCTTAGAAGCAGTTCAGAAACGGTTCACTACTGGACTAATTCCTCAGATGAAGGGATTGGCTTATGAAGAAAGGTTGAATAGATGATGCCTATTTCATTGAAGCTTAGAAGAATGAGAGGTGATCTTATTGAAACGTATAAGATCCTGAAGGGACTTGGCAAGGTGGATATCTGGAGGATGTTTCCTCTTTTTGGAGGGGGACTAAAACAAGGGGACATTATTTAAAAATCAGGCGCTAGAATCTCCGCCCTGCCATGCCACATTCCTGCCTCGACCCGCCGGCGGGTTCTCCGTTACGCCGGCCGGTCAATGGGATTTCCCATTGTGCAGCCCCACGCTGTCGGGAAACCCCCGGGCGCCGGCAAAACAGAGAATCACGCCGGCGGAGAATCTCGCCCAAGAAGTCCCCCGATTAAGATAGAGATGTTGGTGCGTAGAATCTTCTTCCCCAGAAAGTAGTGGTGGCTGCATCTTTGAATTTATTCAAGGCTGAATTAAACAGATACTTTTGAGACAAAGAATTCTAGCAGGGTATGGGAGGGATAGATAGGTGCTGGGATCATATCCAGCTCAACCATGATCTTATTGAATAGTGGAGAAGCTCGAAGGGCTGAATGGCCTACTCCTGCTCCTACATTCCTATGTTCCTGACACCATTTGGAGGAAGCACTGAGGGTAGCAAGAGCACTAAATATATTCCTGTTGGGAGGCTTTAATATTTATCACCAAAAATTGCTTAGTAGCCCCAGTGCTAACCAAGCCCAGAAGGATATTCCTGCTAGACTGGGCCTGTGATAGGTACTGAGAGAACCAACATAAGAGGTAAAAGCCTACTTAACCTCACCGATCTACCTGTTTCAGATGCATCTGCCCATGACTGTATTGGCAGCGGTGACAATCACACAGTCTTTGCAGAGACAAAGTCCCATCTTCACACTGGGGATATTGTCTATTATGTTGTATGGAGCTACCAGAATCTTAAATGCAATAGACCCAGAGCACGTCTAGCAGCTTAAATCTAGGCATATTGCAGTAGGCTATCAACAGCAGTAGAATTGTATTCAACCAAAATCACCTCTTGGCTCATGTTATCCCTCATTCTATCATTACCATCAAACCATAGGACTAACCCTGGTTCAATAAGGAATGTCGGAGGGTATGCCAGGAGCAGCACTGGGCATACCTGAAAATTAGGTGCCAACCTGGTAAAGTACAACACAGAGCTACTTGCATGCTAAACACCAGAAGCAGCATTCTAGAGACAAAAACAAGGAATCCCAAAACCAACAGATCAGATCTAACCTCTACCGTCCTCTCTCACCCTGCCATGTATGGTAGTGGACAATTAAACAACTCACTAGAAGAGGAGGTTTCAAAAAACACCCCCATCCTCAATGATCGAGCAGCCACATATACTAATGCAAAATACAAGGCTGAAGCATTTACAACAATGTTCAGCCAGAAGTTCCGAGTGGACGATCCGCCTTGGCCTCCTCTTGAAGCCCCACAGATAGCAGCCTTCAGCCAATTTGATTCACTCCACATGATACCATGAAATGACTGAAGGCACTGGATACACCCAATGTGGAGAATTGCCCAGGCATGTCCAGTCCACAAAAAAGTAGGACAAATCCAACATGACCAATTACTGCCCATCAGCAATTCATAAACATAGCGATGGAAGATCTCACTGACAGTGTGATCAAGCTACATTTGCTCAGAAACAAACCCATTCACTGATGCTCATTCTGGGTTCTGCCACAGGCACTGAGTACAGACCTTGTTACAAACTTGTTCCAATCATGCACAAAAGAACTGAATTCCTGAGGTGAAGTGAGTGTTCCTGTGCTTTCCATTGAGGATGCATTAGATGAGAGTGTGGCACCAAGAAACCCTAACAAAATTGAATTCAATGGAATCAGGAGGGAAATCTCTCTTATTGTTGGGAGTCACACCGAGCACAAAGGAAAATGATTGTGGTTGTCAGTGACCTAGAATAATAGGTGAATACTTTCCTGTAGCTGTGAGGTATTGGCTAGTTAAACTCCGATCGTTGATGATGCTTTGAAGTTGTTAGCTGCTGAACTGTGGAAACTTGCTGGGGCAGTTGGGGAAGGATGATGAGGATGTGAAATTGGGAAATGGATCCTCTGAGTTCATTAGGTGACAGAGTATTTTGAAGTGCTGGCTTAGACTTTTCAAATGGTTTGCCTGATCCATAAATCTAAGTCAAGCAAACCAAACCTGAAAACTGGGCAATATCTATAACAGCATACTTTCATTTCTAAAAATAATTTAGAGTACCCAATTATTTTTTTCCAATTAAGGGACAATTTAGCATGGCCAATTTACCTACTTTGCACATCTTTGGGTTGTGTGGTGAAATCCACACAGACCCAGGGAGAATATGCAAACTCCACACGGACAGTGACCTGGGGCCAGGATCGACCCCGGATCCTCGGCGCCGTGAGGCAGCAGTGCTAACCACTGCACCACCGTGCTGCCCGACAGCATATTTGTTTGGCATAACAAGAAAACAGTTACCACTTAGAAGGTTCGGGAATTAATTTAAATATAAAAATTAATTATCGATAACATAATTCCTGGATGCTATTTACTTTTGCAGTGTACTGACGAATCTCCATTTCCAAAAGTAATCAACACTCTACGTTACTTGGGGAAGAGTTGAAAATGAAAAAATGACTTATTGTCACAAGTAGGCTTCAAATGAAGTTACTGTGAAAAACCCCTAGTTGCCACATTCCAGCGCCTGTTCGGAGAGGCTGGTACAGGAATTGAACCGTGCTGCTGGCCTACCTTGGTCTGCTTTCAAAGCCAGCGATTTAGCCAGCCCCTTTTGTACAGAAGCACATGTACAGGGCCCAGAAAGATGACAAACTGTTTGATTGCACGTACAGCATGCCACGCATGTACTGACATCAGGGTGGCATGGTTGCACAGTGGTTAGCACTGCTGCCTCACAGCAGCAGGGACCCAAATTCAATTCTGGTCATGGGTAACTGTCCGTGTGGAGTTTCCACGTTATCCTCTTTTCAGCGTGGGTTTCCTCCGGATGCTCCGGTTTCCTCCCACAGACCAAAGATGTGCATGTTAGGCAGATTGGCCATGCGAAATTGCCCCTTCGTGTCACAAGTTGTGCAAGTTAGGTGGGGGTTACAGGGATAGGTCGGGAAAGTGGGCCTAGGTGATGTGCTCAATCAGAGGGTCAATGCAGACTGGTCTCCTTCTGCATTGTTGATTCTATGATCATAGAATATGATGCCCGCACATCTCTGGACCTAATTTCTGGAACTAACGGTACACAGATATTTCAGGGGTTTCTTTTCTTTATTAGATCTGTTTCCAGGTGTCTTGTACTGCAAGTTTTAGTCATTTTCTATTGGGTTCGAATGTATTCCTTTGTTTTGAAAGTAAAATTACATCTTGGAGAAACAACAGCAAACAATGATCAATTTCTCTACTTTCAATGTTAACTTGCCGATCATATTGTCACCTGGCTGTTGTAGAACCCACCTGATTCTTATTTCTTTGGAATCAATGGGACAAACATTGGCCGGGCTGTATAAAGGACCAGCTTATCTACTTTACCAACCCTGAGGGCAACATCGAAAATTGCCGCCCATGTGTTTTTAAAAGAATCAAGCTTAAAAATCCTTGAGAAAGCCCAGCAGAACATGATAGCAAATTATCCTTTGAATGCATCAATTACTGAACATCCTGCACTCTTGCTGCATAAAAGCAAGCCAGGAAATGTGAGGGCTTCCTTCGTGTTAATACTAGCTAATTGCAAACCAATGCTAGGTACTTCCAAACCCATCGGGTTGATATCATGGAAACCATTTCCTGCTGGATGCTTCATGTGAGCTACAAATCAGCCATTAAAGATAAAAACAGTTTTGCATTTCAGCAGGAAATGGTGTTAGAACTGCCTCTTATGAAGTGATACTAGGGGATGCAAGATGTTTAATTGACTATTTTATTGATGTCAGAAACTTCAACGGTAGAGGTGGTGTGCTTCAACCAGCAACTCCAAGTTTATCAGTTACAGTTTCATAGAATTTACAGTGCAGAAGGAGGCCATTCAGCCCATCGAGTCTGCACCGGCTCTTGGAAAGAGCACCCTACCCAAGGTCAACCCTATCCCCATAACCCAGTAACCCCACACAACACTAAGGGCAATTTTGGACACTAAGGGCAATTTATCATGGCCAATCCACCTAACCTGCACATCTTTGGACTGTGGGAGGAAACCGGAGCACCCGGAGGAAACCCACGCACACACGGGGAGGATGTGCAGACTCCGCACAGACAGTGACCCAAGCCGGAGTCGAACCTGGGACCCTGGAGCTGTGAAGCAGTTGTGCTATCCACAATGGAGGCCTTTTATTTTTTTTTAAATATAAATGTAGAGTACCCAATTATTTTTTTCCAATTAAGGGGCAATTTAGCGTGGCCAATCCACCTAGCCTGCACATTTTTGGGTTGTGGGGGCGAAACCCATGCAAACACGGGGAGAATGTGCAAACTCCGCTCGGACAGTGACCCAGAGCCGGGATCGAACCTGGGACCTCGGAACCATGAGGCCGCAGTGCTAACCACTGCGCCACCATGCTGCCCCCCTGGAGGCCTTTTATAAGGCAGGCATGAGTCACTCATGCTTGAACGATCATTTATTATTACCGCCGGCATACATATTTCAAGTCCAATATTAACAAGAGTGTTAGCAAAAGCTTCCTGTTCATTGTATATTATGTTCAAGGAGGAGTAGGTAGGAATTTCCATAGAGGTTCTTGAGATGGCATAGGTGGAACACTGGGAGAAACAGGATGAACAGTCGCAAAAGACCATTAATATGATTTCTACAGGATCTCCGCTGAAGGTGCAGCAGGAGATTCCAGCAGAAATTCTACCCCATGTTCTGAAAACTATTTCATTTGTTACCCTTCATGGAATGATGGAGCCATGTCAGCCCGTTATCGCTGCCATCTCTTTTAAACAGCTATTCAATTAGTCCCATTGCCCAGGTCTTTCCCCATAGTTCTACAATCGACTCCCCTCCAAGTATTTCCCCAATTCCCTTTTGAAAGTTACAATTGAATCCATTTCCATTGCCCGTTCATGCAATCCATTCCAGATCATAACAATTTGCTGTGTAAATGTTCTTTTCCCCTGGTTCTTTTGCTAATTACTCTAAATCTGGTTACTGCTTCTCCTGTCACTGGAAACAGCCTCTCCTTAATTCATGTACCAAAACACTCCATTGTTTTGAACATGCTCATTAAAAATTCTCATCAAACTTTTCTGCTCTACGGAGAACAATTCAGGCTTCCCCAATCTCTCCAGAAACCTGAAGCCCCTCATCCTGGTTGTCATTCTCGTGAATTGCCTCTGCCCACTCTCCAAGGTCTTCCTGAAGCTTGGGTCTCGGATTTGACTACAACCAACATCCCGGGGGTTACCGTTGATCAGAAACTGAACTGGACCAGCCATATTAATACTGTGACTATCCGGGCAGGAGAAAGGCTAGGAATCCCACGGTGAGTAACTCACCTCCTGACCCCCAAAGCCTGTCCACCATCTACAAGTCACAAGTCAGGAGTGTGATGGAATACATTCCACTTGCCTGGATGAGTGAAGCTCTAACTAGACTCAGAAAGCTCAACACCATTCGGGATAAAGCAGCCCACTTGATTGCTCCCCCTTCCACAAGCATTCAATCCCTCCACCTCCGATGAACAGTGGCAGCCCTGTGTACCATCTACACGATGCACTGCAGTAACTCACCAAGGTTCCTTAGACAGCATCCTTCAAAACCTCGAGCACTACCATCTAGAAGGACAAGAGCAGCAGATACCTGGGAACCCCACCACCTGGAGGTTCCCCTCCAAGTCACTCATCAACCTGACTTGGAAATATATCGCTATTTCTTCACTGTTGCTGGGGCAACGTCCTTGAACTCCCTCCCTAACAGCACAGTGGCTGTACCTACACCTCAAGAACTGCAGCTGTTCAAGAAGGCAACTCACCACCACCTTCTGAAGGGCGACTAGGGATGGGCAATAAATGCTGGCCTAACCAGCGACGCCCTCATTCCATAAATGAATTTGCTTTAAAAATCCGGCTGCAGCCGTCATGTTGTTCCCTAAAAGTTTAGCATAACTTCTTTGCTGTACTATCCTCTGCCTCATCAGGGAGAGGCTGAGCAATTGGACAAGCTGACCTGATCAAAGAGGGTCTGCATGGATTTGTGAAATGTTGGTCAGGCTACACTAATCAATTTGAATGTTTTGAGGTCATTAACATGGTCGATAAGAATGTGTGTCTCTAATTAATATAGATTTCCAGAAGGAAATGACCCAAGGCCAGGAATTTCCAGGCCTGCATGTGGAGAGAATTGTTGCAGGCAGGATGGAAAATCTGTCGGACCAGCCATAGGTTCTTGACTTCGGGCAGGAATTTCCAGTCTGATATACTTCCCTTTTATCTATACTGCAGTCAAAAGAATGTAAGTACAGCAGGAAGCTATTTAGCCCTTAATTTTAGTTACAGCTATTTCACCACAGCCATCTATTTCAATCTAATCACACTTTCCCCATGTTTCTCTCATACTCTTTAATATTTTTATTCTTCAAGGGTATATCCAATTCCCTCTGAAATATCAAGAGTGACTTTCAATAAAGGATTTCATATTCTAACAACCATTCATGTCGAAAACAAATCCTTTCAGCCTCTCCCTTTATGTGTCTCTGGTTTAATCCTAAATTTAGAGCCTCTCGTTACAGCTTCACCAACCAATGAAATATTTCACTACCACTTCTCTCAAACCCTTCTATAATTGATCTTCCCATAACCTCTCTATTCTAATCGGACCTAGATTGAAGAACTGAAAGTCTTTTAACTCTGTCAAAGAGCAGAGTGAAATCAAATTAGACGTGTTAAATCCGGTTGAAGAGGTAGAATTCCGAACGGACTACAGAAGATACAAAATGGATGCCGCCTGATATAAAATGGACTCTGTCAATGTTCTTGACCCTATGTTATTATCAGTATCTTCTGCTGAAGTAGTAAAACTTTATGCAAAACAAGTGATCCACAAGCAGATGCATCGGAGAGACAATGAGGCGTTGGCAACCTTTGCCCAATGTCTGTATTCTTAACTATTTGTAACTGACAAAGGTCCCCCAAATTAAGGAACTAGCAAGGAATGAGGAAGGACATGTTTCAATGTGGCTGGACTATTGACCCCATGGCTTTATGTAACCGTTATCTATGAAATGAATTGATTGGGTAAGACAAACTGCCAATTAGAGGCTATAGGAGCTAACTTGTAGCCATTTATGGCATTGAAGATGCATGTTATGAATTGTGATGCAAACAGTATTGATTGGGATATGTAAATGCGAATGCAAACTAATTCCGCTTTCCTTCTGTATATTAACCCAGTGCGGCCTCAGCTCAGGCGAGAAAAGGTGCTGCACAGACCGTGGGGGTCAAAGGCCTTTTCTCCCAGTGCTCTGAAAATTAATAAATTGCTTCTTTACTCACTCAAAGGTCTATTCGTGAATATTTTCACCGATACGGTTGTACAATGCAGAGCCCAGTGCCCTATAATTCCCAATAAACTGGCACTGAATTTGCAAATTTCAGTCAATACAGGACTGAGATGAAGCGGTGGTTTACTCTAATAGAGCACAGAAGTGTACTGAAGAAGTCACACTGTGCATCTGTCCATTATGCCATTAATCTAGAAGGTGTATAAATATAAAAATCAACATTTTAAATTAAGGCAGAGGGAGGAAAATGAAAACAACAGAGGTGTGTTTGAGTGTCTCACAATAGAACAGCAAGTATGATGTTTTGCTGCCCTCTTGTGCCCCAATTGCCTTTAATTGGAGAGTGCTTTCAGATGTATCCAAACTCAAAATCCTGTACATTTTGCTATGCGTATTTATTGTTAAATATGGCGTCAGCCCTTCCTAGAGTTGTTGATCGTCAAAAGGAAATGCGTGACAATATATGGTCCACCGTTTTAGAAAAGTTTTTTTTTTATAAATTTAGAGTACCCAATTATTTTTTCCAATTAAGGGGCAATTTAGCATGGCCAATCCACCTATTCGGCACATCTTTTGGGTTGTGGGGGTGAAACCCACGCAGACACGGGGAGAATGTGCAAACTCTTCACGGACAGTGACCCAGAGCCGGGATTCGAACCCGGGTCCTCAGCGCCGTAGGCAGCAATGCTAACCACTGTGCCACCGTGCTGCCCCCGTTTTAGAAAAGTTGATGAGCTGCAACCATGCATTCCCAAAACCCCTACTTCTTGTGTCCACAGTTCAACCAGCGTGCGACAAAGAGAGAAATGCAGGAACTTGATATCGACCTGCCACTCGACAGTAGACTCTAGATTATAGTTGATAATGACAAACCTAATACTGTATTGAAATTGGATTGGAAAAGTGAAAATGGATGGATTTGTATATTGTCACATGTACCGAAGTACAGTGAAAAGTATTTTTTTGCGTGCAGCTCAAACAAATCAGTTAGTACTTGCAAAGAAAAGAAAATACATAATAGGGCAACACAAGGTACACAAAGTAAACACCTAGACACCGGCATACTGCAGGAGTGTTGTATGAGTCTGTTCAGTCCATAAGAGGGTCATTTAGGAGTCTGGTAACAGCAGAGAAGAAGCTGTTTTTGAATCTGTTTGTGCGTGTTCTCAGACTTTGGTACCTCCTGCCTGATGGAAGAAGTTGGAAGAGTGAGTAGGCTGGGTGGGAGGGGTCTTTGATTATGCTGCCTGTTTTCCCCAGGCAGCAGGAGATGTAGATAGAATCAATGAATGGGAGGCGGCTTCGTGTGATGGACTGGGCAGAGTTCACGACTCTGTGAAATTTCTTGCGGTCTTGGGCCGAGCAGCTGCCATACCAGGTTGTGATGCAGCCAGAAAGGATGTTTTCTATGGTGCATCTGTAAAAGTTGGTAAGGGTTAATGTGGACATGCCGAATTTCCTTGGTTTCCTGAGGAAGTATAGGTGCTGTTGCGCTTTCTTGGTGGTAGCGCGACGTGGGTGGACCAGGACAGATTTTTGGAGATGTGCACACCTAGGAATTTGAAGCTGTAACCATCTCCACCTCGGCCCCGTTGATGCTGACAGGGGTGTGTACAGTACTTTGCTTCCTGAAGTCAATGACCAGCTCTTTAGTTTTCCTGGCACTGGGGGAGAGATTGTTGTCATTACACCGCTCCACTAGGTTCTCCATCTTCCTCCTGTATTCTGACTCGTCGTTGTTCGAGATCCAACCCACTACAAATATAACTTGAAATATATTTTAGGCAAATCTAAAAGGGTGGGTCATGCTCACATTAAAACAATAATTAAAACTAAATTACAAGGTCATAATACCTTCAATTAGTTTTGTGGGAACAGTAATGAGAAGAGGTTAACTTTATTCTTAATGCCCAATAAAAGTTTTTAGTATGGAACTCCCTTCGCCTGTCTATGCATCGTTGTCTGCATAATAGTGATTAATGGCAGCTGTAATATTGCAGCAAGCTCAATTATGTTCACAAGAGGTTTCGAAATAAAAAGATGTGTTCAATTTTCACCCAATTTCAGGGCCAGTTAAGTGTGAAGCCTAGATTTTCATCATCCCCATGCATAATTTTTACTGTACAACAACTGCCATTTAAACAGATTAATTGAGGTGTATTCAATAAAGTGAATGCTGAGCATAAGGAGGAGATATTTGTCTGTAATTTACAGTGAAACATGGGCACTCACACCTTGTCCCCAAGAATGCTGCTCACAAAGACCTCACGATCTACGTGGGGCAGCTGTCCCCTTTAGTGACAGCAGTTCAAATCACGGTGATGGCTTAGCCTGCGGCAGCAGTGATGTTAGCAAGCAGGTAATCTAATTTTATTCAAAAAGTTTATTGATGGAATTTAAAAATTCTCGATTACTATTACAAAATGGTTGTTTAAAAAAAGTATTTTTGGGAGCCGCAGTGTAGGAAGAATGTGATTACACTGGAGGGGGGAGGAGATGCACCAGGATGTTGCCTTTGATGGAGCATTTGAGCTATGAAGAGAGGCTGGATAGGTTTGGGTTTTCTTTGGAGCTGAGAAGGCTGAGGATGGACCAGATGAAGGTGTATAGGATTATGAGGGGTATGGACAGGATGGATAGGAAGCTGCTGTTGCCCTTTAGTTAAAGGGTCAATAACAAGGGGGTATAACTTTTAGGTGATAAGCAGGAAGTTTAGAGGGGTTTTGAGGAAAGAAATGTTCACCCAGAGGGTGATGGCAGCCTGGAATGCACTGCCTGGATGCATAGTAGAGGCAGGAAATCTCACAAACTTTAAAAAGTATGTGGATGAGCATTTGAAATGTCATATCATTCAAGGCAATGTGCCAAGTGCTGGAAAGTGGGATTAGTGCAGATGTTTTGCCAGCACAGACTCCAAGTGCTGAAGGACCTCTCCTGTACTCTATGACCCTATGACCCATTGACCCTGTTCATCAGCTCCCAGTCATCAATGCCTCCAATTTAAAATTCTCTTCCCCGCTTTCATAACCTTCTTCATCCCTACAAAACTCTCCCTCACCAAGAACTCTCTTCCTGGCCAGTGATGTATCCTCCACTCCCTCTGCCCCACCATTGTCAATTCTGTCCACCAGCTATCTAGGTCCGAGTTCTCTGGAATTCCCCTCCTCAACCACTCTGACTTTCCATCAGTTTCTTATCTCTTAAGACTTCCTCTTTGACCAAATGTTTAGTCACACCACCGATATCCTTGTTTGGCTTGGTGTTACTTTTGTTGGATTATGACTCCGGGGTGTTTTTCTTCTCGAGATACTAAGTAAATGTTATTGCTTGATTGTTGTTGACTCAGTGATCCATACTTTATCTTCATTGCCATACAGTGTGAAGAGCAGAAAAAATTAAAAACAAGAACATCAAAACAACATCAGGCGATACATACATGGTTAGCACTGCAGCCTCACAGCACCAGGGACTCGGGTTCCCTGGTTCGGTCTTTTGATCTTCAGACGTCTCTCTCTCCAAAATCTAAATCGATTCTGACCTCGGGTGACCGTTTGCATATTCTCCCCGTGTCTGCGTGGGTTTCCTCCGGGTGCTCCAGTTTCCTCCCACAGTCCAAAGATGTGCAAGTTAGGTAGATTGGCCACGCTAAATTGCCCCTGTCCAAAGGTTAGGTGGGGTTACGGGGATAGGGCGGGGAGTGGGCCTAGGTAGGGTGCTCTTTCAGAGGGTAGGTGCAGACTTAATGGGTCAAATGGCCTTCTCCTGCATTGTAGAGGTTCTATGATTCTATAATACATAAAATCACTTTGAAAAGTCAGTACATTTTCAGCATTCACATCAAAATCCGGCAAAGCGTTTATCAACAACAGGATTTAAACAGATTCACTGAGGCGAACTCAATAAAGTGGATGCTGAGCCAAAGGAGGAGATATACTGCTCCATGCTGGGAGTATAAAATGCACTCTGTCAAAATAGGAACTAACGAGTTAGCTAAATGGCAAAGAGGACAAATTAGGAGCAGAGACGCACGTTGAAAAACAACCATTTTAAAGATGTAATGGTATAGTGAAAATGTTTAAAATAATGTAACAAATGCACCAAGGATGCATTTCGCACTCTCTGGAGGATATGGCCAAATATTTCCGCGAGTAATTGATTTTAGCGTTTACTGAAATGATGCCAGTGAGGAAATTACAGATAAGTCGGAATCACTGAGGGACAAACTGTTTCTCTACAGGAAGGAAGCTTATCAAATTCAGAGATAAAGTGTTAGTGCAAAACATCAAACACATGAAATTCTGCAGGGATCAACTTGTGAAAATTGGCCAGAAAAATTCAAACTTAAGATTCTTCCTGAGTGTTTTGTGTGCTCGTTATGTTGAAATGTGATTTTTTTTTTTCACGAAACACTTGCCTTAAATGGGATTAGCTTGCTCGCTGAGTCACGGATTGGTCAACAGATGAATAAGAATCAGAACCGGAGATGGGAAGATGCTTTATGAGAGCCAAACAACGAACAATTTATTCCCTGTTTCTGCTTATCCAAGAAGACACCCTGATTTTTAGATTTCGGAGAGAGAGATGCCTGAAGATCAAAAGACCGAACCAAGGCTAGTCAAACCTACGCCAAGTCATGGGGTGAAGTGAGAGAATCCTGTGGAATTTTCTTCTGTAATATTCAATGAGGTTGCAAGAGACTGCGAAAGGGAGCCACATACTATCCTAGATGGTAGGGCGCGGAGGCGTTCTAAGTTTAAGTTCAGTTAGAGTTTATTTTTGGAATAGCTGTGATGGGTAGCACTCTCACCTCTGAGTGAGGAGGTTCTGGGTTCAAGACCCACTGTGGAAACATGAGTACAAATATCAAGGCTGCCACTCCACTGCAGTGCTGAAGAAGTGATACAGAGCTGTAGCACCACAGAAAAGATACAGCACAGAAAGGGGCCATTCAGTCCATCTTGTCCATGCTGACCCAAAGACACCTGAGTGTCTTTTGGTTAAGTTAAACTGAGGCCCCACCTGCCTTCTAAGGTGAACATAACAAAATCCTGTCTCAAAGAAGAACAGAGGAGTTACCCCTAGCAACCTGGCCGATACTTATCCCTCAAGCACGAGTACTAAAAAAAAAATGGTCATGTATGTGGGACCTTGCTGCGTGAAAATTGGCGACTGTGTTTTCAATGTTACAACAGTGACTACGCTTCAAAAGTACTTCATTGGCTGTCAAAGTGCCCGGGGGCATCCTGAGGTGCGGTAGACTGAAAGGTGCTATAGAATTGCCAGTCTTTTTCTTTCCAATTGAACCAACTGTCACTCATCTTGAGCAGTGTTCTGTAAAGTTTTGCCTACTCACAAGGGCAACTGAAGAATCATCTTGCTTTGTGCTAAGCTTGTCCACCTTCAAAGAGTTTGAATCAGCTCATGTTTGTTAAGAAGCAAGGAGTGCAGTTCAGAACACAAGGGTGTTTCATTGTTACAAGGCACCCAAGAGTCTCAATGCTGCGCCAATGAATGCCAGACAGTGGAGTAGGTGCCAGATCACTAACAAAACACCTGACTTCCCTGAGGCAAAGAAACGGACCAGAATTCAGAACAGTTCCCTCACAGAAATGAACCTGTTTCCAGTGTTAAATGTTACCTGGTTTTGCTTCATGTTAACTGTGAGGAGGTTTTGATAACTTCCAGTTCAATTGATTTGGGAATAAATGGAATATTTAGACCAGCTTTTGTGGTGGAAAAGGATCAAAAATTGGGAATTGTAGATCAGCAACTAGAAATAGCAGTCAAGAAGAAACATAATACAGGGTGAAGAATAGGATAAGAAAGAGTTAAATGCTTTTGCATGAATGCAAAAGTATTCAAAACGAACAGGTGCAGTCAGAATTGGTAGCATCCACTGAAACATCGATATTTGAATTTTAGTTTTGTGAGGATAATTAGTAAGAGATGGAGTTAAGAGGGTATAAAGGTTTCTTGATTATTAAGAATGCAAGTGAACATTGTGAGAACTTGTGCTAATAATAATCTTTATTCGTGTCACAAGTAGACTTACATTAACACTGCAATGAAGTTGCTGTGAAAAGCCCTAGTCATCATATTCCGGCGCCTGTTTGGCTACACTGAGAGAGAATTCAGAATGTCCAATTCAAGGATTTAAGGGTAGATTCACCTATGACAGGAAAGATTATTTTAAAGATCTTCTTGGCTCCATTAGCCACAAAGGCATGGGAATGCAAACCGATAGATATAAAAGCTGCCTTCTTGCAGGGGCATCAACTCCAGAGAGACATTTTTCTCCGTCCTCCTAAAGAGGCAGCTAACACAGCAGGGGTACTCTGGAAGTTGAACAAATGTGTATATGGATTAAATGATGGGTCTCGAGTCTGGTATTTTTCGGTAAGGTCAGTTTTGTTAAAGTTAGGCTGTTGCCAGTTGAAAGCAGATCCGGCAATGTTTTTATTTTAAATTTTAAATTTAGAGTACCCAATTATTTTTTCCAATTAAGGGTCAATTTAGCGTAGCCAATTCACCTAACCTGCACATCTTTGGGTTTTGGGGGTGAAACCCACGCAGACACGGGGAGAATGTGCAAACTCCACACGGACAGTGACCCAGGGCTGGGATTCGAACCCGGGTCCTCAGCACCGTAGGCAACAATGCAAACCACTGTGCCACCGTGCCGCCCCGATCCGGCAATGTTTTACTTGCACTATAAAGGAAATCTTTCTGGTATCTTTATGATGCATGTCGATGATTTTTTGTGGGGTGGGACTAGTGATTTCGAAGCCATTGTAATCTTTAGTTTGAGAAAAGAATTCAGGGTTGGAAGTCAGGCTTCCGGTGCATTTAAATATATTGGACTGAAAATCGGACAGACTAGGTTAGGAGCAACTTTACGTCAGCAATCTTATTTGGAAAGCATCAGCCAAAGAGCAATTAGCCATGGCCGGTTTTCACAAAAAGACACAATGGTTTCAAAGATGGAAAAAGAGCAATTGCGAAGTTTAATTGGGCAACTGAATTGGTTAGGTAGACAGACTAGACTGGACGTGAGTTTTGATGTCTCAGAGTTGAGTAAAAAAATTAATGATGCCAAAGTGGAAGAAATAATAAGAGCAAATAAAGCATTGGTCAAACTAAAAATGCAGGAGTATGTTTTGAGGTTCCCAGTTTTAGGTGACCGTAGGCACTTGAAACTCATGGTTTATAGTGATGCGTCCTACGCAAATTTATGTGATGGGGTTTCTTTTTTTTAAATTTAAAGTACCCAATTCTTTTTTTTTAAATTTAGAGTAACCCAATTCATTTTTTCCAATTAAGGGGCAATGTAGTGTGGCCAATCCACCTATCTTGCACATCTTTGGGTTGTGGGTGTGAAACCCATGCAGACATGGGGAGAATGTGCAAACTCCATATGGGCAGCGACCCAGGGCCGGGATCAAACGTGGGACTTCGGCGCCGTGAATGTGATGGGGTTTCAAGCGCAGGAGGTTTTATAATTTTCCTTTCAGGGAACAAAGAAAATAAGGAGACTGGTCAAAAGCACTTTGGCTGCTGAGACGTTAAACCTTGTAGAGGTGGTGGATGTGGCCTTTTATATATCTCAGATATTGACAGAAATTTTGGGATTAGTGGATTTGGGTAATATCCCTACTGAATGTCACATTGACAATAAATCCCTGTGGGAAAATGCGCACTCCACAAAAAGTGTCAATGAAAAAAGGTTTGAAGCAGATGTTGGACAGAGGGGAAATAGCAAAAATTAAATGGGTTGACAGTAGCTATCAATTGCCAGACTGTTTTACAAAAAGAGGGGCTATCTCACAGAAACTTTTGGATATTGTTAATGAAGGGGGCCTGTTTTTGTGACTGTTTTTTTCTCTTCCAAAAATGAAAAAATTGCAATGTATGGTTTTGAGTTTCTTTTAATTTTGTTTTCACCCAATTATTCTTTTCTCCAAGAAAGAGGAGTCTGTAAAGTAATGGGTTAAGAGACATTCCAATTAGATGTCTCATTTATGTTAAATATCCAATAATTGACACTGATTATGTAAAGAGGCTTCAGGTGGCCTTTGTGTCAGGTGATAAGATGTTAGAGTTTTGTGTGGAGTCTGTTGAAGTAAATTAAAGGAGTTTGTGGAAAAGGAGCAGAACCTTTGACTCTTTATACAACAGCAGCTAAACGTATAACACCACCCCATTCCCTCAATGGACCTTTCGACACCCAAACTACCCTACCCCCAAACTACCCTCCCAACTAGTGCCCCCCTGACTACACCCTCCGACTACCCACGCACCCCCTGACTAGCCTCCTGACACCCACAACTACCGTTCTCACTGCCCAACTACTCAGCGTCTCCCTGACAACCCTCCAAATACCCCCACCCTCCGACTACACACCTAACCCCCAACTGTCTCCCACCCTCCGCACAATTACCCTCTTGACCCCTCCGACTGCCCCCTGACATCAACCCCCAGCTCATCGCCAAGCCCTAGAACTAGTGCCATAAAAAGGAGCTGTGGCTTTACAAACCCCCCCCCCCCCCCCCCGCCCCCCCGGCCAGCCCCCCACTAACAAGGTCGAGCAGCACTTAAGCTGCACTTGCTCAGCCAATCCCAGCCAGCTCGCAACAATGATTCGGCAATGTGGACCTGGGGATTCGCCTGGATGCAGTGAAGGCCATAGGTGATGTCCTGCTCCCCTGAGGGTCCTGGAGGGTGAGCCATAGGGCAGCAGGTGCTGCCTGGGATGTGGTGGCGGCGGTTGTCAGCTCCAGGAGGGTGACCAGGAGGAGTGGCCTCCAGTGCCGTAAAATAGATCAACAACTTCCACTGGGAAGCACAAGTGAGTAGACACCATCGCAACCCCCTGCCCCCCTGGAGACCTTTCCGCCTCCACGGGAGCATCCACCCCCCCAACTCTCCAATTGACCGCCCCAACCCTTCCTTCACTCCCCCTCCCTTCAACCCCCCAACCCTTCCTCATACCTCCCTTCCCACCACTGTGAACCACATGTGTGACTGATGATGCCCTCTCTGTGTCTCCTCAGGAAAAGCTCTCCCACAATCGTCGAGAGAGGGCCCGGACTGGTGGGGGGTGCTGGACTTAAGAATCCTCACCTCCTTCGAGGCGCAGGCCCTGGAGGTGATTGGGTGGCCAAGGACATGGCGGTCACCCACGCAGAGGCTGGCCGATGCCGCAGAGGTGAGAAACCACTGGGCTCCACCCGGGGGAGGGGGGGGGGGGGGGGGGGGGGGACCTGTTAAACGTGAGTTGTTATTGCCATACTGACTGATCCATCCCTCCCACTGACCACATGTCCATTCTCCCGCAGATCCTCCAGCCGATGGTACCAGCCCATCCAGATGGCACCCTCTTCAGCTTCCCAGGAGAACACCCCGGAGAGGAGTTCCGAGGAAGACACAATTGAGGGCGCACAGCTGTCACCCCTAGCTTCCACCAGTGCAGATACACGCACCTCGGTGGGAAGGGTTAGTGGTCAAGCCTCTGGGGCACAATCTGATGAATACCACACAGTTGCTGATGTACATCAGGTGGAGACAGGAACCTCCAGGTGAGACAGCAGTCGGAAGTCTTTTGAATCCCAGGACTCAGCTGGGTCCATGCCTGATGCTGAGCCTATGGAAGAGATAATCCCGGAGCTGATGGAGACGTTAAGGTGTGGTCAGGTCATTTAGAGGGAGATGTCAGCGACACTTCAGCAGATTGTTCCAGGGCACCACAGCAAAAGAGCTGTTGAATTTACTGATTCCATAATGGAGCTGATGTTTCATAACACCAGCTCCATCGCCCTAATGCCAGAGGACAGATTTGGTTCTAGCGGACTGGGCAGGAGAACTCAAAGGTAGGACAGTTGATGAACAGTGACAGACCGTTTCAGGGGATATTCAATTCTTTCCAACTAAAATATATTCCAGAGAGTAAGAGGGGGAAAATGCATCCGTGGCTAATTAAAGAGGTTAAAGATATCATTAAGGTCAAAACCAAGGCCTACCATATTGCAAAGATCAGTGGCAGGCTTGAGGATTGGGAACAATTTCAAGGTCAACAAAGGGTTACTAAAAAAGTAAAAAAGATGCAAAGATAAATTATGAAAGAGTAGTAATCTTTATTATTTTCACAAGTAGGCTTGCATTAACACTGCAATTAGGGTATTGTGAAAAATCCCCTAGTCGCCACACTCCGGCGCCTGTTCAGGTGCACTGAGGGAGAATTCAAAATGTCCAATTCGCCTAACAGCACGTCATTCTGGACTTGTGGGAGGAAACCGGAGCACCCGGAGGAAACCCACACAGACACAGGGAGAACGTACAGACTCCGCACAGACAGTGACCCAAGCCGGGAATTGAAGCTGGGACCCTGGCGCTGTCAAACAACAGTGCTAACCACTGTGCTACCATGCCGCCCATAAATCAAACGCAAAATATAAAAACGGATAACAAAATATTCTATAATTATAAATAAAGGAAGAGAGTAGAAAAAGTCAATGTTGGTCCCTGGACGAAACTAGGGAGTTAATAATGGGGAACGCAGAAGTGGTAGAGAGCCAAAATCAATAATTTGGCTTGGTTTTTCATGGTCGAGGACACTAGAAACATCCCAATAGTAATATGGAATGCAGAGGTTGTTGATAACGAGGAACATAAAACAATTGACATCACTAGGGAAAAAATACTGAGCTCACTATTGGGATTAAAGGCAGATAAGTCCCCAGGGTCTGTTGGCCTACATCCTAGGGTGTTAAAGGAAGTGGCAGCAGAGTTAATAGAGGCATTGGCTATAATATTCCAAAATTCCCTGGATTCTGAAAAGGTTCCAGTGGATTGTATAAACGCAAAGGTAGTGCCCCGTGTTCAAAAAGGGAGAAAGGCAGAAATGAGGAAACTGTAGACCAGTTAGTTTAACATTTGTCGTTAGAAAATTGTTGGAATTCATGGTTAAGGAAGTGGGAACAGGACATTTGGAAAGTCAAAACGCAATCCATCAGAGTCAGCATGGTTTTACAAAAGATTAGTCATGTTTGACTAATCTGCTAGAGTTCTTTGAAGGTGTAAAAAGCAAAGTGGATAATGGAGGTCCTGTAGATGTAGTATATCTGGACTTCTGGAAGGTATTTGATACGGTGCCAGCACCACACAAACAATTAATACACAAGGTATGATCTCATGGGGTTTGGGGTAATATATTAGCTTGGATAGAAGATTGGCTAGCTAACAGAAAGCAGAGTGGGGATAAAAGTGTATTTTTCTGGTCAACAAGTTGTAACTAGTGGGGTGCCACCGG
This sequence comes from Scyliorhinus canicula, assembly GCF_902713615.1. Lineage (NCBI taxonomy): Eukaryota > Metazoa > Chordata > Chondrichthyes > Carcharhiniformes > Scyliorhinidae > Scyliorhinus > Scyliorhinus canicula. The sequence goes on from NC_052159.1 coordinate 27,197,123, forward strand.
GTTCAGTCCTCGGGCCCCAGTATATTTACAATATATATTAATGACTTGAATGCAGGATTAGAAGGTACTACAGCCAAATTTGCAGAATACACTAAAATAGGTGGGACAGCAAGTTGCAATGAGGAAATAAGAAATTTTCAAATTTCGGTTAGGTGCTTGGCTAAAATTTGGCAGACTGAATTTAACATGGATAAGTGTGAGGGTATAGAAAGGCAACATATTATCGCCAGATATGATCTAAGGAGATTCATCAAAGATGCCAAAAGACGGTACCGGACCAAGGGCGGGATTCTCCCCTACCCGGCGTGACGGGGGGTCCCGGCGTAGGGGAGTGGCGCCAACCACTCCGGGGTCAGGCCTCCCCAAAGGTGGGGAATGCTCCGCACCTTTGGGGGCTAGCCCCGCGCCGGAGCGGTTGGCACCACGCTGACTGGCGCAAAAACCGGCGCCAGCGGCCTTTCAGGCCCGCCGCCCGGCAGCGGGACTGGCCGAAAGGCTTTTGCCGGTTGGCGCATGCGCCGGCGGTGATGTCACGGCCAGCTGCCGCTGACATCAACACCGGCGCATGCGCGCTGTGGGTTTCTCTTCTGCTTCCGCCATGGCGTAGGCCGTGGCGGCGGCGGAGGAGAAAGAGTGCCCGTCCTCTGAGCGGGGGGCCCCGATCGCGGGCCTGGCCATCGTGGGGGCACCCCCCAGGGTCCGATCGCCCCGCGCCCCCCCCAGGACCCCGATCCTGCTGGGGGTCGGAGAATTTTGCCCCAAGTTCGAGTCCCAGGCTAGCCACACGGACCCTCCCCACCTATGGAAAGGTCTGCAAGGCATAACAGGCTACAAGATGACGGCATGTAAAATCGCCGGCTCCAACGCACCCCTCCCTGATGAGCTCAACGCATTCTATGCCCGCTTTGAGCAAGAGGTCAGCGAAAGCACGTCCTCCCCCCCAGAAGCTTTGGATGAACTTGTATCTGAGATCACCACTGCAGATGTCAGAGCAGCCTTCTCGAAGGTCAAACCACGGAAAGCCACTGGCCCAGATGGGGTACCCGGGCGAGCACTCAGGTTTTGTGCGGATCAGCTGGCGGGGATATTCACAGACATCTTCAACCTGTCTTTGCAACAATATGAGGTCCCCTATCTGCTTCAAGAAGACAACCATCATCACTGTGCCAAAGAAAAGCCAGGCAGCATGCCTTAATGACTATCGTCCAGTGGCTCTGACATCCTTCATTATGAATGGCACAAATCAACTCCAGCCTCCCGGATTGCCTTGATCCACTACAGTTCGCCTACTGCTGCAACTGGTCCACAGCAGACGCCATCTCCCTGGCCCTGCATTCAACAGCCAGTGGGGCAGCACGGTAGCACAAATGGCTACCACTGTGGCTTCACAGCGCCAGGGTCCCAGGTTCGATTCCCCGCTGGGTCACTGTCTGTGAAGAGTCTACACGTTCTTCCCCGTGTCTGCGTGGATTTTCTCCGGGTGCTCCGGTTTCCTCCCACAGTCCAAAGACGTGCAGGTTAGATGGATTGGCCATGCTAAATTGCCCTTAGTGTCCAAAACGGTTAGGAGGGGTTATTGGGTTACGGGGATAGGGTGGAAGTGAGGGCTTAAGTGGGTAGGTGCAGACTCGATGGGCCGAATGGCCTCCTTCTGCACTGTATGTTCTATGTTCAACACTGGAACACCTAGATAACAAAGCCACCATGTCAGGCTCCTATTTATTGACTACAGCTCAGCCTTCAAGACCATTATTCCTACAAAACGCATCTCCAAACTCCGTGGCCTGAGACTCGGCTCCTCCCTCTGCGACTGGATCCTGAACTTCCTAACTCACAGACCACAATCAGTAAAGATAGGCAACAACACTTCCTCCACGATCATTCTCAACACCGGTGCCCCACAAGGTTGTGTCCTCAGCCCCCTACTGTACTCCTGATATACCTCAAGCTGTGTGGCTAAATTCCCCTCAAACTTGATTTTCAAATTTGCTGATGACACCACCGTCGTGGTTTGGATTTCTAACAATGACGAGACAGGGTACAGGAGTGAGATAGAGAATCTGGTGAACTGGTGCGACATCAAGAACCTCTCCCTCAATGTCAACAAAATGAAGGAGATTGTCACTCTCACCAACTTTTACAGATGCACAATAGAAAGCATTCTTTCTGGTTGTATCTCAGCTTGGTATGGAGCCTGCTCTGCCCAAGACCGCAGGAAACTACCAAAGGTCGTGAATGTAGCCCAATCCATCACGCAAACCAGCCTCCCATCCATTGACTCTGTCTACAATTCCCCCTGCCTCGGAAAGGAACCCACGCACCCCGGACATACTCTCTTCCACCTTCTTCCGTCAGGAAAAAGATACAAAGGTTTGAGGTCACGGACCAACCGACTCAAGGACAGCTTCTTCCCTGCTGCCATCAGACTTTTGAATGGACCTACCTCGTATTAAGTTGATCTTTTCTCTACACCCTAGCTATGACTGTAACATTATATTCTGTACTCTCTCCTTCCCTATGTACGGTATGCGTTGTCTGTACAACATGCAAGAAACAATGCTTTTCACTGTAGAATAATACATGTGACAATAATAAATCAGATCAAATGAAATATTATCTAAATAGACTGAAACTTCACGATCCTTTGAAGCTGAGCGATCTGGGTGTCCTTGTGCATGAATCACAGAAAGTTAGTGTTCAGATGCAGCCGGTAATAAGGAAGGCAATTAGAATTTTGGCATCTTTTTGCTAATGGAATCGAATATAAAACTAGGGAAATGCCGTTGCAACTGCTTGTAGCATTGGGGAGACTGCATCTGGAATACTGCAGACAATTTTGGTCCCCTTACTTGACGAAGGATGCAAATGTATTGCAAGCAGTTCAGTAGAGGGTGGGGGGGGGGGGCACCAAAGTGGTGCAGTGGTTAGTGGTGCTGCCTCATGCCATTGAGAACACGGGTTCGATCCCGGGCCGGGTCTGTCCATATGGAGTTTGTACATTCTCCCTGTGTCTGCGTGACTCTCAGCCCTACGACACAACAATATGCCAGGTAGGTGGATTGGCCACACTAAATTGCTCTTTAATTGGAAAAAATTAATTGGGTACTCTACATTTATTTTAAAAAAAGATATGGAACGGGCATTTCCCCTTATTGGACATTCGAGAACGCGAAGTAGGAGGGCGTGATTCTCCCAAATGGGAACAAAGTCACGTTTAGCCGCGTGTATCCCGGCACACGCAGTACCAAGAAATACATGGCTATTCAACACGACACGCATTGCTAAAGGGGCCTGAATGGGGAATGCACGACTGAGGCCCGAGTGGTTACACTGCCCCCTGGGTCAGGATTTGCTTCCAATTCTTGCCGGCAGACGCTGACCTATTTGCATGTCCTGAATCGTGGAATGAATAGCGCCCCCATTGGAAATACAAATCGCACACTATTCTGGCCCGGCACGTCCTCTGGCCATGCTGCACCCGAAAAGCAGCTTGCCGTGGCACAGCGTGGCCATTGAAAGCCGGGAGACCACGGTGCCGGGATCTATCTGGCTCGCAACGCTTCACGAGATTCAACGCAATCACGTGAGACGTTGCTAGGTGAATCCCGCCCGCCTTTTGGCAAATCTGCATATTAGAGCGAGACAGTAAGCCTTACTCTAATGTGCAAGTTCCCGAGGTACCGGAGGCTTTGGGATTCATTCCCTTCATCTCGGGGACCTCAGGCGAGTGTCGTTTGGTACTGGTCCCCATTTGTGGAATGGGGGTCTCCAAGGTGATCGGAGGCCCCAGCTGTATGCCCTTTGGGTAGGTTGATGCCTTGGCACTGTTGGTGCCACTGGGTACCCTGGCAGTGCCACCTGCATGCCAGCCTGGCACTCCCAAGGTGCCCATGTGGCACTGCCAGCTGGCAGGGGCCCTGCCAGGGCACCAGGTTGGCGGTGCCAAGCTGGCATTTGTTTGCATATGCAATCTGGCCGGGTTGCCAAGTGTGGGTGTTGGGGGGGAGCGGCGACCCTCCCCGGGGTGGAGACTCTCCCATATGGCGTTCGGGCTGGTGGGGGGAGGTAGGGGATTCTTTTGGGGGCCTCGTAGATCGGAACTAATTAAAAATGGCGTCCTGTATTCTCGCTACAACGGGGAGTGCCGGCGAGCGGAGCTCCCCACTGTACAAAACGGGGCTATGTATAGCCTCGGCCGTGCGTTCCCCGTTCAGGCCCCTTACTCAACACAAGTCGCGTTAAATAGCCACATGTTTCCTGGCACCGCTCTCTCAGGGACTTTGTTCCCTTTGGAGAAGATGGTGTCTTTGTGGTGAACGTATTATGATAACCATTCACCACTGTATTACATTGTACCACGCTCTTGCCCATGTGGGGTCCACCTATGGATCATTGTACTGTACTACACGGAATGTATCATGTGGGTGCCCTTGAGAGCTCCGCCCCTGGCTCCACCCTCTTAAGGGGAGGTATAAGAGCAGCTGCCCTGTAGGCAGCTCTCATTTGCAGAGCAGTCGCAGGCAGGCACTGTTCTAGTTGATGAAAGCCACAGTTCACTTCCATTCTCTGTCTCGTGTGAATTGATGGTCGCATCAATTTAATGAACTACAACATCGTGATGGACGCAGCCCTCAAACCTGACCGACTGGAACTCGACCCACAGGCCGCGGAAGCCAAAGGGATTTTTTCACACTGGCTCCGATGTTTCGAAGTCTACCTCGCCGCCTCCTCCTTGCCCTCCGTCACCGACGAACAGAAGCTGAGCCTCCTCCACGCCCAGGTGAGCCATCGAATCTCCGTACACTCAAGGAAGCGACCACATATGCAGATGCCCTCGCGATGCTGAAGCGCCAATGTAGCCACCTAAGATGGACACTGGGCTAACAAAATGGAGAACTGCTAAGGCTGTAGGGAGAAAACAGTTTTAGCCAGGACAAGCAGTCTGCAAAGGCTAATTAGCATTCTGCACGTATCGAAACCAGTTTATGGCCAGGTGAAAGATCTCAACCAAAGGTGTAAATAGCAAAACGCTTTGCATAGTAATGAGGCGATCCAGATCTGGGCCCACACAATAGCAACATTTGGGTTTGAATGGATACTTTGAGTGGACGCCCAGACGAAACGGCACCAGAAGTATCCATCACAAAAGACCCTAGAGACCGCCCCACCCATCGAGAAGAGACCCTCAGATTGGGGGATTTGTAAGATATCGATTGGGAAATGACCCAATCGATACATGGCAGGTAGAGGCCCGCCCCGAAGAGGCATGGACATTGGGGGACCTATAAAGGTAGAGCCCGCACATGGTTCTGTCTGTTGACTCCGGCCCAGGTCTGTTTTTGCTCCGGCCTCGCTGTCTGTTGTTGCTCCGGCTTGCTGTTCTGACTCCGACTCCAGCCTCCAGATCCTGTCTTCCATCACCAGCCGTTGAGCACCAGCCATCGTTCAGTAAGTGCCAAACCGACGCTCGCTACGTGAACCCGGCATTGCTTATACATTATTCGACTAGTAGAGAACAGAAGGTGCAGCCCAGAAAGGAACAAAGGCCTTGTCCCCTGACCTTGCTGGTTCCTACTTAGATAAGTATTTAGTCGTTTAATAGTAGAAATAAGTATTAGTCTTTAGCGTATGCATGCGTATTTATTATATTTGTATAATAAATATGAATCGTTTGAACTTACTAATCGGTGTATAGTTTTATTACTTTGAACCTGACCTTGAAATACTTGTGAGGTGTCTAAATACGGCACCTGGTGACTCCGAGCTGAAAATACACACACAGAGCTGTAGTAGTGTTAAGCACACGGCCTTTAAACGGAGGCGTGTTAATACACTCCAATAAACGCGTAATACACTCAAGTAAAACATGCAACACCTGTATGTGAGGCCGATGAACGAAGTATATGCGCGGCATCTCCTCACCACTCGCTGCCAACGCCCCGGGTAATTGCTGGAGGAGTACCTATGCGACCTCAAAGTCCTCGCGCGAAGCTGCAACTACAAGGCCGTCACGGTCTCCCAATACATGGAACTCGCTGTCCGGGACGCCTGCGTGGCTGGGGTCCGGTCCAACTATGTCAGACAGGGCCTCCTCGAGAAGGGCACCCTTGATCTAGAAGAGACGGTAAAACTAGCCACCTCCCTAGCAGTAGCGTTTCAAAGCCTCAACGCTTTCCCTTCCGATCACGCGACCCCCTTGTGGACTCCCGACCAGAAAGTACCCCAGGCCTGTGCCGCGCGGCTGCCCGCCAAACCCGGGGCCTACCCTGTTATTTCTGTGGCCAGCACCAGCACCCCAGGCAGCGCTGCCCGGCCCGGAACGCGAACTGCAGCGACTGCGGCAAGAAAGGACACTTTGCCAAAGTTTGCCTGGCCAGGTCCAAGTCCTCCAAATCACAGGCCCAACTCTCGGACTCACAGGCCCGCACATCCACAGGCCTGCCGGCTCCGCCCCATCCGGATGCATCACCCACCTCGTGTTGTCTGTGGGGGCAACCATCTTCCACTCCGCACAACACGTGCGATTCATGGGGGCCGCCACCTTGGCCATCGTCTCCCACGCGGCCCGCCATGTGAGACTCATGGGGGCCTCCATCTTGGACACCATCTTAATCACCGCCCGACACGTGCGACCGACGGGGGCCGCCATCTTGGGACCACACTACCACCTCTGACCGTGCCGGCTACCCGCAACTCAGCGCGGTCACCCTTGAACAGTTACACCCAAAGCACCTCCGGAACTCTATGATTACCATCCGGATCAATAGGCACGAAACGCCTTGCCTGTTTGACTCCGGGAGCACGGAGAGCTTCGTTCACCCAGGGACGGTAAGGCGCTGCTCGCCAAATCTCCCCTGCACTTCAAACCATCTCCCTCACTTCCGGACCGCACTCAGTGCAGACGCGGGGGCACACTGTCGCGAACCTCGTGATACAAGGCGTTGAATATGCAAACTTTAAGCTATATGTACTCTCCGATCTCTCCGCTCCTCTTCTGTTGGGACTGGACTTCCAGTGCAACCTCAGGAGCCTGACCCTAAGGTTTGGCGTGCCCCTACCCCCTTTTACTGTATGTAGCCTCGCAACCCTGAAGGTTGACCCTCCCCGCTCTTCGCAAATCTCACCGCCCACTGTAAACCCGTCGCCACCAGGAGCAGGTGGTACAGTATCCAGGGCAGGACTTTTATCAAGTCAGAGGTCCAGCGACCCTTGCAGGAAGGGATCATCGAGGCGAGCAATAGCCCCTGGGGAGCTCAAGTTGTGGTCGTCATGACCGGGGAAAAGAACCGGATGGTTGTAGATTACAGCCAGACCATAAACCGGTACACGCACCTCGATGCGTACCCCCTTCCCCGGATAGTGGACACGGTTAATCAGATCGCACACTACTGGGTGTTCTCCACGGTGGATCTGAAGTCCGCATACCACCAGCTCCCAATCCTCCCGGAGGACCGCCACTAAACGGCCTTTGAGGCAGATGGCCGCCTCTTCCACTTCCTCCAGGTCCCCTTCGGCGTCACCAACGGGGTCTCGGTCTTCCAGAGAACGATGGACCGAATGGTGGACCAGTACGGGCTGCGGGCCACATTTCCGTACCTGGTCAACGTCACCATCTGCGGCCACGACCAGCAGGAGCACGACGCCAACCTCCAGATGTTTCTCCAAACCGCCCAAGCCCTCAACCTCACTTATAACAAGGAGAAATGCGTTTTCCGCACAACCAGACTAGCTATCCTCGGCTACGTCGTGGAGTTCTAGGGCCCGACCCCGACCGTATGCGCCCCCTCCTGCAACTCCCCTTCCCCACTGCCCCAAGGCCCTGAAAAGATGCCTCGAGTTCTTTTCCTATTACCGCCCAGTGGGTTCCCAACTATGGGGACAGAGCCCGCCCACTGATCAAAGCTACCATCTTCCCACCGGCGGCTGAGGCCTGCCAGACCTTCAGCCGCATTAAGGCAGATATTGCCAAGGCCACGATGCGCGCGGTGGACAAGTCTGTCCCCTTCCAGGTGGAGAGCGACACGTCGGAGGCCGCCCTACCCGCTACCCTTAACCAGGCGGGCAGGCCAGTAGCATTTTTCTCCTGTACCCTCAACGTCTCAGAAATTCGACACTCCTCAGTCGAAAAAGAAGCTCAAGCCATCGTGGAAGCTGTACAGCACTGGAGGCACTACCTCGCTGGTAGGAGGTTTACCCTCGTCACTGACCAATGGTCGGTAGCCTTCATGTTTGACAATACACAGCGAGGCAAGATCAAGAACGATAAGATCTTGAGGTGGAGGATCGAAATCTCCACCTATAATTACGATATAGTGTATCGTCCTGGGAAGCTCAACGAGCCCCCAGGTGCCCTGTCCCACTGCACATGCGCCAGCGCACAAGATGACCGACTCCGGGTCACCCACGCTGACCTCTGCCACCTGGGGTCACTACATCAAGGCCCGCAACCTGCCCTACTCCACCGAGGAGGTCAGGGCCAGGGACTGCCAAATCTGCACGGAGTGTAAGCCGCATTTCTATCGATCGGATAAGACCCACCTGGTGAAGGCATCCCGGCCCTTTGAGCGCCTCAGCATCGACTTCAAAGGGCCCCTCCCCTCTACCAACTGCAACATGTATTTCCTCAACATCGTTGACGAGTTCTCCCGCTTTCCCTTTGCAATCCCCTGCCCCGACATGACCGCGGCCACTGTTATTAAAGCCCTACATAGTATCTCCACCTTGTTCGGTTTCCCCACTTACGTCCACAGTGACCGGGGCTCCTCATTTATGAGCGACGAACTGCGTCAGTACCTGCACGGTAAGGGCATCGCCTCGAGCAAGACTACCAGTTACAACCCCGGGGAAACGGACAGGTGGAGAGGGAGAACATGACGGTATGGAAGCCCGTCCTCCTGGCCCTACGGTGTAGGAATCTCCCAGTTTCCCACTGGCAGGAGGTCCTCCCCGACGCGCTCCACTCCATTAGGTCACTCCTTTGCACAGACATGAACAAGACCCCTCATGACCGCCTGTTTGCTTTCCCGAGGACATCCACCTCTGGGGTCTCGCTTCCATCCTGGCTGAAGACACCGGGGCCTGTCCTACTCCGCAAACACGTAAGGAGCCATAGGTCCGATCCCCTGGTCGAGTGGGTCCAGCTCCTTCACACCAACCCCCAGTACGCATACATAGAGCACCCCGACGGCCGACAGGATACGGTCTCCCTCCTGGACCCGCAGGATCCCCTGCCATCACCCCAACCTACCCCCATCAACCGACACCACCTACACTGAACAGCGCCCCCACCCCTACATGGCCTCTACACCCCCTCCTATACCCCCTCCCCCCTTCGCCGACCTACAGGAATGAAGCTCCTGAAGACATGCTCCCGGAGTCCACACCCGTGCCCGCGTCAATAAGTTCACCACCCATGCCCTCACCGACGAGTTCAACACCCGTGCCGCAGTGAAACCAGAGCTCCGGCGATTGCAGTGCACGATCAGGGTGCCGGACAGACTGAACCTGTGAGCCCTTCACCCCTGCCGGACTTCAATTTTTTTAACAGGGGGTGAATGTGGTGAACATATTATAGTAACCATTCACCACTGTATTACATTGTACCACACTGTGCCCATGTGGGCTCCACCTATGGATCATTGTACTGTACTACACTGATTGTATCATGTTGGTGCCCTTGTGGGCTCCGCCCCCTTGAGGGGAGGTAGAAAGAGAAGCTGCCCTGTAGGCGGCTCTCATTTGCAGAGCAGTCGCAGGCAGGCACTGTTCTAGTCGATTAAAGCCACAGTTCACTTCCATTCTCTGTCTCGTGCGAATTGATGGTCAAATCAGTCTTTAGTCTCCCGAACAGAGATTCCAGCCTGATGTCTGTGCCACACATGCACACTTCTGATATCGCCCACCCAATATGCCATTTTGATGGCCATTGGAAGCATGTGTCAAGACTTTTCGCAGCTGAACACACACACAAAGTAATACCCCTCCCTCCCCACAGCATCCACAGTGCTATTTAAGGGGAGTATCAACCTCATTCAGGCTAGTTGCTGATTGATTTCAATCAGCTATTGCTGAGTTTGTAGAAATGCTGTGAATCTTCTCCTGTTATTACGTCAAGTTGGTGATGTCTACAGGGAATGGTGTTGCATCCAGTGAAGGCTTTGGTTATGACATGAATAGTTCTGCTCAAACCACTTGCTCCCATGTCATAGGTACCATAGTTACCATCCACCTTGGCTCGAAGAATGACAGAGAGGTTGAGCAGAGGCAACACAGAGAAGGACAAATTACTGTTGAGGGAGGGGGAGAAGGGTTCTTGTAAGGAGGCCTTATTCATCTGGGGACTTCAGGGTGTATTTCTCGTACTTAAATCTCAGTGAGGAACAGCGGGTGTGACGTCCTAACTTTACTCACTGAACTCTCCCACCGTCTGCAGGCCTGAAACCGCAGAGCAGGGAAAGGACAACATTGCCAATGGCCGTGAAGGTGACCACGGCCATGAACCTCTTCACAGCGGGATCTTTCCAGACTGGATTAGAAAATACCTCTAATGGAGATGACAGAGATTTCTCTCAGGCTGGAGCGAGGAAGGCAGGACATGGATGAGGCTTCACCAGAAAATGAGTTTCCCCATGCTGCAGGTGCCATCCACTGCGCATATGTGGTTTTGTGGGCAGTGTTTCTGAATGAGCAGATGGTGTGTGACCATGCTCAACACTTTGTGCTGATGAATATGCAATATTCTTGCAGCGTGATGCCTTTATTGTGTGCCAGTTTGCTGTGCCATCTGAAATGTGCCCCCATGTCAAGCCACAGGGTGGCTATTGCCAACAGTTATCCATTGACCACCTGGTTCATGACTCTGATGTGCAACATAATCCCTTGTGAGCAGAAGGAATATAATGAGCCATGAAGCTACAAACAATGTCATTGAGGAGACCATTTGGTGCTTAAGCAACTCTTTCACTGCCTGGAACTCTCTGGAATATTCCTGTAGAGCTGACACTAGTTTCTATGTGTGTGTTATAAGCCAACAGGGTGGGAACAATTAACTTCTAGCCCGTCCTTTGCAAAATATAAGTTCCCCATTAATTAGGAAGGGGAACTCTAAACAATGTATAGTCGTACCATATATAAAGCTGGCCAATTTAGGCACTGATTAAGAGAAGACCCAGTAGGGAACTACTGGAGCTGTACATTATAGTTAAATGTACAATAAAGTAAATTTTGTTTCTCGACCAACTCAGCTTTGACTCTTTGTTGCCCTTATTAAAGGCTTTATTCACAGTGCTTTAAAATGGCTGCTCCATTCTTCTTGCCACTTTTCGGTTGTCTCTTTACTTTCCTCTGAGTCTATACTCAGGTTAAACCAATCAAGCACAGTGAGCATGAACAATAAACAGACTCATATAATCAAACACACAGCAATTGAATGCTGCATCCTGCAGTACCCTGAGTTCATGACACGATTTGCCATGGTTTGCATCATCCTGCACAATCTGTCCATAACCGAGGCACAGCCCAGCGATATGATGAGCAAAAGATGAGGGAGGGAGGAGACAATCAACCGATTCCGTGGCCAGGCAGCTTACCCCGATTGCTTCATTGACTGTGGTGACAGAGGGCACTACCCTAAATCTTTGCTCCCCAACAGTCACACACCTTTCCTTCCCTCTGCTGCCGACCATCACAGCATGCTCTTAGCCATGATGCTAAAAAAATAAAGGCCACTGTAATTCCGAACAAACCTGTTCAAGCAAACCATTCAAAATTCCATACAGATGTTGACCCATTGCAGTTGTGCATTTTCTTAGTCCACGTCTTGTGTGCACCGTTGCCTATTCTGGGCCTCCTCCAGGGTGCTATCCCAGTGGCTGCAACGTGATCAGTGGAAGGCAGCTGACTTTCAGTGGGGAGAATGTAGATTGCCTTGGGGGATGTCCTTGAGCAGCTCTGGCCCCAGCAGGCCTGGCTTGGGACTTCACCATCCCAGCAAGGTTCTGGGGGTCTGGGCAGGCTGCTGGGCTGGCAAGGTCAAGGGCACTGGCCGAGTGGCAGGGTTGGGAGGAGAAACACTGTAAATTCCAGGTATGGAAAACAAGTTTGTGTTCCACAGAGCCGCTGCCACTACTCTGGGACAGCTGCCTCAGCAATAATAGCAATCAGATTTCTGGACTGCTGCAAGACACTGCAATTCTCTTTGAGCACGGAGACCCAGCAGCAGGTTCAGTCTTCATGGAACCAAGCCTGGGTTTCATGACTTCAGACTGAGATTCAGCTACTGCTGTCTTCGCCTGCAAGAAAGAGGGATCTAAATATACAAGAATATGCATCCTATCGCAAGGTCAGGCAGGTGGGCAGAGGGGGCAGATTGCTTGTTGGTAAGAAGTTAAATTAAATCAATAGCAAGAAACGATCCAGGGTCGGAAGGCGTAGAGTCTGTGTGGGTAGAGTTGATAAAAGGGTAAAAAAAAAGACCCTGATGGGAGTTATGTACAGGCCCCCGAGCAATAGTCAAGATGTGGGGCAGAAAATAAATCAGGAGATAGAAAAGGCATGTAAAAAAAAGGCAATATTACAATAATCATGGGGGGACTTCAATATGCAGGCGGACTGGGAAAATCAGGTTGGTAGCGGATCCCAAGAAAAGGAATTTGTGGCATGTCGACAAAATGGTCTTTTGGAGCAGCTTGTGGTAGAGCCCAATTCTGGATGTGGTGATGTGTTACGAGGCAGACTTGATTAGGGATCTTAAGGTGAAGGAACCCTTAGGGGGCAGTGACCATAATATGAGAAAATGTACGCTGCATTTTGGGAGGGAGAAGCTGGAATCAGATGTAACAGTATTACAATTCAATAAGGGTAACAACAAAGGCATGAGAGAGGAGCTGGCCAGAGTTGATTGGAAGGGAAGATAGTGGAACAGCAATGGCAGGGGATTTTGGGGGTTATTTGGGAGGCACAACAGAAATTCATCCCAAGGAAGAGGAAACATGCTCAGGGGAGGACAAAGCATCCATGGCTGACAAGGGAAGTCAAGGACAGCATAAAAGCACAAAGGAAAAAGCATATAGTATGGTGAGGATTAGTAGTAAGTCAGAGGATTGGGAAGCCTTTAAAAGCAAGCAGAGGACAACTAAAAAAGCAATAAAGGGGGAGAGGATGAAATATGAGTGTAAGCTAGCTAGTAATATAAAAGAAGATTGCAAGAGTATTTTAAATATATAAAAGGTAAAAGAGAGGCATGAATGGATCTTGGACCACTAGAAAATATGGCTCGGGAAGTAGTAATGCGGAACAAAGAAATGGCAGAGGGACTGAATAGGTACTTTTCATCAGCCTTCACAGTGGAAGACACCAGTGGGATACCAGAACTTCAAGACAGTCAGGGGGTAGAGGTGAGTGTAGTGGCCATCACTAAGGAGAAGGTGCTGGGGTAGCTAAAAAGTCTGAAGGTGGATAAATCACCCAGATCAGATGGACTACACCCCAGAGTTCTGAAGGAGATAGCTGAGCAGATTGTGGCGGCACTGGTGTAGAGGGACAGGTAGCTTTGAGGAAGCAGGGAGGATGCAGAAGGGCTTGGACAGGCTAGGAACGTGGACAATGAAGTGGCAGATGGAATACAACGTGGAAAAGTGTGAGGTTATGCACTTCAGTAGGAAGAATAGAGACATAGACTATTTTCTAAATGGGGAAAGGCTCCGAAATCAGAAACACGAAGGGACTTGCGAGTCCTAGTTCAAGATTCTCTTAAGGTTAACAAGCAGGTTCAGTTGGCAGTTAGGAAGGCAAATTCAATGTTAGCATTCATGTCAAGAGGGCTAGAATACAAGAGCAGGGACGTACTGCTGAGGCTGTATAAGGCTCTGGTCAGACCCCTTTTGGAATATTGTGAGCAGTTTTGGGCCCCGTATCTAAGAAAAGATGTGTTGACCTTGGAGGGGATCCAGAGGAGGTTCACAAGAATGATCCCAGGAATGAAGGGACTGTCATATGAGGAGCGATTGAGAACTCTGTGTCTGTATTCGATGGAGTTTAGAAGGATGAGGGGGTTCTCATTGCAACTTACAGAATACTGAGAGGCCTAGATAGAATGGACATGGAGAAAATGTTTCCACTAGTAGGAGGGTCTAGAACCCAAGGGCACAGCCTCGGACTGAAGGGACGATCCTTCAAAACAGAGATGAGGAGGAATTTCTTCAGCCAGAGGGTGGTGAATCTGTGGAACTCTTTGCCGCAGAAGGCTGTGGAGGCCAAATCACTGAGTGTCTTTAAGACAGAGATAAGATAGGTTATTGATTAATAAGGGGATCAGGGGTTATGGGCAGAAGGCAGGAGAATGGGGATGAGAAACATATCAGCAATAATTGAATGGCGGTGCAGAGTCGATGGGCCAAATGCCTAACTCTTAAGGAAATCGTCAGTGAGTGTGGTCCACTGTATTTGGGTAATGTGGCAGTCATGGTTAAATGCCCAGGAGTGAAAGAAACGTATAAGATGTGTTTGTAGCTGTATGAAATGTGGGAGGGGGAGGTGAGGTGCTGATATATGGTGGGTGATTGTTGGAGATTGCTGGTAAGTGAGTGGTGGGCATATGATGCACTGAGCAGTCTGCGAGGCTCGTGGTGCAGCTGGTGAAATGTGTCACTTGGAATTGCTACTCATGTGGTGTCATTGAACTTCTTTTGACATTGCATCCAAGTTCTCAGGGCTACACTGTTGGCATTAACCTGCACGGCTACCTGCTCCCAATTCCCTTCTCAGGGTTTCTCTGGAGGCTCTCCGGGTCCCCTGTGGATAGTGAACCTTTCTCCTCCTCCGTCGCCTGCACCAAGGCCTCGTGCACTACATTGGGGAACCTTGGAGCCCAATCTGTGTCCTGTTGCGCTATATGGCATCGTTCCCAGGTCCAGATCACTCCTGCAATAGATAGATAGAGAAATACAGCACAGAACAGGCCCTTCGGCCCACGATGTTGCGCCGAACTTTTGTCCTAGGTTAATCATAGAATTTTGGACAATTTTTCATGGCCAATCCACCCAACCTGCACATCTTTGGACTGTGGGAGGAAACCGGAGTACCCGGAGGAAACCCACGCAGTCACGGGGAGGATGTGCAGACTCCACACAGACAGTGACCCAAGTCGAAATCGAACTTGGGACCCTGGAGCTGTGAAGCAATTGTGCTATCCACAATGCTAACGTGCTGCCCTTAAGAAGTTAACCTACACTCCATTATTCTACCCTAATCCAAGTACCTATCCAATAGCCGCTTGCAGGTCCCTAACTTTTCCGACTCAACTACTACCACAGGCAGTGCATTCCATGCCCCCACTACTCTCTGGGTAAAGAACCTACCTCTGACATCCCCTCTATATCTTCCACCATTTATCTTAAATTTATGTCCCCTTGTAATGGTGTGTTCCACCCGGGGAAAAAGTCTCTGACTGTCTACTCTATCTATTCCCCTGATCATCTTATAAACCTCTATCAAGTCGCCCTCATTCATCCTTCAATGAATTCCAGTATTTGCTGCAGCCAAAATGCATCTTCCCTTTAAAAGGTACAGGCTTGCTTTGAGTATCATAGGCCAGCTTGAACTCACGCCAGCCTCTCATAATGTTGGTGGCCCCTGCTTAGACATGCAGCCACACAACAGCTCAATTAACATTGATTGCATGCTGTGATCATGTAAGTGAGTGGGCAGCACAACGTTTGTGTGGAACTAACAGACGAGGGGTTAATCGCACATCATGCTCCTGGTGTTCATTTTTGAGCTTTATCCAACTTTTCTCACAATGTTTTGTTTTGAAATACAGGAACAGGTTACAAATAAATGAATTATATAGATCTGTTAACAGTGGTCTGCGACAGTATTTACGGTTATTTCAAGAGCACTGAGGTCTCAAAGGGATTTTAACAAAGTTTCAGTCGCAAACAATCATAGACATAGAACATACAGTGCCGAAGGAGGCAATTCGGCCCATTGAGTCTGCACCGACCCACTTAAGCCCTCACTTCCACCCTATCCCCGTAACCCAATAACCCCTCTTAACATTTTTGGTCACTAAGGGCAATTTATCATGGCCAATCCACCTAACCTGCACATCTTTGGACTGTGGAAGGAACCCGGAGCACCCGGAGGAAACCCACGCAGACACGGGGAGAACGTGCAGACTCCGCACAGACAGTGACCCAGCGGGGAATCGAACCTGGGTCCCTGGCGCTGTGAAGCCACTTGTGCTATCCACTTGTGCTACCGTGCTGCCCACGATCAGCTTCGCGGGGAACTGTCATACTTTGAAACAAGGATGAAATTAGTGGATAACTTATATCCATTTGATGAAATGGAGTTAGATTTTCAGAAGATATTTGATAGGATGCATCCAAGCCATCTAAAAAAAACTGGAGGTTTTCACAGTTGATAGGAAATGAACTGGCTAAGTTAGAAAGGTTGGTATTAGAAAGTTAAAGATGATAATAAATGCTCGACCTTGGATGGAGCAATGAGTGGCTTTTTGCAGCAATCTGTTCGCTGGCTGCTTTTCCATACCGTTCCCTCCTCCATCCTTTGTGTCAGGGGAAAAGTGTTACTGATGAACCCCCTGAATCCAACGGTTTAGCGTAAAACCTCAAAAACAAAGCAACGATATGACTTCCCAGTAAAGGCACAAATAGTTGATGCATTTCTGGGAGGTTTGATGTGCATTCCTGGAGGGTTCTGGAGCATGGGCCCATGGATAATATTGAATTATATTAAAAGATAATACATTCTGTTTTTGTAATGATATGTAGAATATCATTTGTGTATGATTTAATAATCAAAATGTAAGGATAGGTGCTGGATGCATAGACTGAGACTCTAGCATCCGACCACAGGTGGCGTGGAGACAGGAGTTGGTCACTAGAAGACAGGCCTCATGGTGATGGGATGTAATCTTTTGAACAACACACAGACAAAGAATCTGGCTAATAGGAAGTTGTACCTTTAAAATCTCTGATACGTTCGACCAGTTTACTTACTCAAAGCTTTACCCAGGCGTCTTTATTTATGAGATGAACAAAGGACAAAACAGGTTCATAGTTTACCGTAATTTTATTTACAGTTCTATTACTCAAGAAAATATGACTCAGACTCACAGCTGAGCTTTGGGTTTTACCCACACTTAGTAAAGGAGGCTGGCAGGCTTCGCTCGCTCGATGTTGATTGTCTTCTCTGGGTTCGAAACCCAGGGCCCTTTCTTCTTGCGATGGTTGTGCGTAGGCAACTCCCAGCTTCTCTCCCCAGTTCTGTTCAATGCTGCTTTCTTATACTGGGAAGCTTGGATTGAGTCATATGTATACGCCCACCACTGGTCATTGTCCGAGCCAGACCTCACTGCTTAATGGGAAATACAGGATACTCCTGTTTGTGGATGGTGGTTCAATCAAGACCCATTGTCCTCTGAAACTCCCTTTGTCTGACCAGCCATCAGCTCATTAAGGAGTCTGATGGCTTCTTTGTCTGTCCTTCATCCTGCTGCAAAGTTGATCACCTGTGTCTGGAAGTTTGTTACATATTCATAGACTTGGAGTGGGTAATCGAAGTCCATATCGCAATAACAGGTTTATGCTTTGACTTGAGTGCTTTTGAAGCCAGTATGAATTTCATCCAGGGTTTCATGAGGCAGTTGCTGTTCCTGGTCCATGTGCAGCCCCTCAGCCTCCTTCAGTACCACAAAGAGCAGAGCACAATCGCATATCGAGCAGCTCCTGAGACGATAGTTATTGATAAGAGTTAACCATAGTTATTTGTATTTAGCCATGATATCCAACTGCAATATTACATCATAGAAGCCCTTTAATGATTTAGAAACAATTAATAATCAGTTTTGTTCAATTACAAAACCGTATGTCCTCTGAGACCTCGCCATTCTGCGTGCAGAGAACATTACAGTTTTTTTCCCTGTAATTTTGTCCTTGACAATTTATGCAATTGTTAATGTAAAGGAAGCAGCAAAGTGACACTCGATTTTCAGCGGAATAACTGAACTATCCTTAATACTTAGCGCTACCTCAACAGTCACTCTCCCTCATCGAGACCTTGTTCACAGAGACTCCCTATGCTTTCACAGAGACATTCCACCAACATACTCAGCTCTCAGCTACACTCTTCCCCTCTTTCCTCAATTCAATTTGCCACAACCTCCTGAAAATTACACTTCGCTCTGATGTCCTTCTCAATTCTGTACGATCTTAGGGTTTTGTGGTACAAACCCTTGCTATTAAAAACTCCAAGGAGTAAATTGTTAATTTATAACACTAGGGCCCTCAGCGATGCTTAACCGACAAGGTACAAGTAACTGGCATTTGTGAACCAGGTATAATTTATAGAATCATAGAATTTACAGTGCAGAAGGAGGCTATTCGGCCCATCGAATCTGCACCGGCCCTTACAAACAGCACCCTACTCAAGCCAACGTATCTACCCTATCCCCGTAACCCAGTAACCCCCAATCAACCTTTTTGGACACTACGGGCAATTTAGCCTGGCCAATCCACCTAACCCGCACACCTTTGGACTGTGGGAGGAAACTGGAGCACCCGGAGGAAACCCACGCAGACACGGGGTTTATGAAGCAAGATTTTACATGTACTTAAAACAAAGCAATGAAGACGGCATGTAAGTCCTTGATCCCTCAAGTTCTTAGGATTCTGTAAGCATTGCCAGCGCAGAATGTGCCTTTCTCTTCTCTGTCTTTGAAGTGAGTTTGAACAGTACGCTGAAGAGTTATACCCCAGAAGCCATGGTAAAACTTTGCCAGCAAAGATGCTAAATTTCCACCTTTCAACCCTCATTATTCTCCCTCCCTTATTTGGAAATAGTCAAAATCACCCTTTTTCACTGACTATAGAGGAGTATTAATCCAGCTCTGTGATTGGATCACATAGGCTAAAGACAAATGTTCATCCCTTGTTTCCTTGGCCCCTCCCTGAGTTTGCACCACATTGCAAACAGATTATACTGTTCTGCATTTAAAGGAAATGTAACAAATAATGGCCGGAATTCTCCGCCCTTTGGGATTCTCTGTTCCCGTCGGCAGTGCGCCCTCCTCCACCGGCGTGCGTGGGGTGGCTACAATAGTAAATCCCATTGACAAGCAGCAGACGTAGAAAATTCCACCGCCGGTAAATGGTGCACTGCAAAGAAACAAGCTGGGGAATGGAGAATCCGGCCCCATTTACGTAGAATTTACAGTGCAACAGAGGCCATATGGCCCATCGCGTCTGCACCGGCCCTTGTAAAGAGCACCCTACTTTATCCCACACCTCCACCCTATCCCTGTAACCCAGTAACCCCAGCTAACCATTTCGGACATTAAGGGCAATTTAGCATTCCCAATCCACCTAACCTGCACATCTTTGGACTGTGGGAGGAAACCGGAGCACCCGGAGGAAACCCATGCGGACACGGGCAGAACATGCAGACTCCACACAGTCACTCGAGGTCGGAATCGAATCCGGGTTCCTGGCATTGTGAGGCAGCAGTGTGAACTACTCTGCCACTGTGCCATCCTAAAGGCAGAGATAGATAGATTCTTGATAAGCCAGTTCTGGTTAATTGCTGGCAAACTTTATTACAACGAATAAAACCTCAAAATTAATAATAAATTACACCAGTTTTGAAGATAAATGAGCAAAATATTCACCAGCCAATCAATTATCTGTTTTCCTGTGATGCCGCACTTTGATTTCTCTCGGATCATGTCTGCTCCACTCTGGAGCGACAGACAGGACTGAATAGCTCTTCAAATTGGTGTTTACTCCCTCCAGGCCTTCTTCACACTTGCTCTTCTAGGTGGTGGTTACTTCCTCCAGGTCCTCTTTTCATACGTTCTTCTAAATGGTGGTCACTGTCTTGGGGTCCTCCTTGCAGACGTTCCTTTCTTCCAACTGGTTTATACCAACATTGAAAATATACATTCTCAGTTTCTCCCGCTCTCACCCTCAAAATGCCTCTCCCCACATTTATTCCAGTCAGTCTCTCCTTCATTGCAAGTCATTTGGCCCATTCCCTCTTCTCCAAGTGCAGCTCTTAACCAGGTACGATTGCTAATATACTGAACCAAACTAGACCCCTATTTACTCAGTTCCATTACTCACACTGAAATGGAGGATATACAAATACTCCTGCAGTGTATAAGGGAACTGCTCTCCTCATGACAATTTCTGCCTCCAGTAAAAGGCTTCAGCAATCTTTTCCTCTAAAAATGTAAATGTTGCCACTTTGAGAACTGACTGGTGGTGATTTAACTTGAGGGTCACCACATCTCAGGCGAGGGGTAAGGTTGAGGAGGCAGGGCCAACTATTGGCTGGACAGTTGGTTTATGTTGCGGAGCGATGCCTACAGCGCGGGTTCAATCCCCGTAGCGACTGAGGTTATTCATGAAGGCTCCGCCTTCTCAACCTTGCCCCTTGACTGAGGTGTGGTGATCCTCGGGTTAAATCACCACCAGTCGGCTCTCAAAGGGGAGAGCAGCTCATGGTCCTCTGGCGACATTTTAATCTTTTCCACTCTTTCTATGATGAAACATAGAGCAAGACTCAGGTAGGAGTGGGATATGAGGAGAGGAGCTCAACCCTGTTGCTATGTTCTGACCTTCTCTTCTTGACAACAAAGCTGAAAATCTTTGATCTCACTCCACTGATGATAGTGCCAGGGACCAGACTATAAACTGTTACGAGTGTGGGAATTTGGGAGATGGTTATGTTTTAAAATACAGTGCAGAAGGAGGCCATTCGGCCCATTCGAGACTGCTCTGAGCACCCAACCTAGGCCCAATCCCCAGCCCTATCCCCGTAACCCAGTAACCCCCACCTTACCATTTTGAACATTAAGGGCAATTTAGCAAGGCCAATCCACCTAACCGGCACATCTTTGGACTGTGGGAGGAAACCGGAGCACCTGGTGGAAACCCACGGACACACGGGAGAATGTGCAAACTCCACACAGACAGTCACCTGAGGTCGGAATCAAATCCGGGTCTCTGGTGCTGCGAGGCAGCAGTGCTAACCACTATGCCACTGTGCCAACCATGCCATACTATATATCACTTGCATATGATTTGATTCTGCTCATTTTAGGCTTCCAAAAATTACAATTGGAAATTGTGCATGGGGTGAGTGAGAGACCCAATGTTCCGAACTATAAGCATTTCTAACAAGGTTGTGCACAGGATGAGAAGACCTCAGGTTGTATACACATAGCATAGAACCCAACAGCACAAAAGGCCCATTGTGTCTATGCTTCCTCTGTGAAATAATTCAGTCCCACTCGCCCGTTCTTTCTCCATGGCTGTGTAATTATTGCCCTTCATCGGAGGAGATTGAGTAAAGATTACTTTCCAAACTCCTTCAGTGGAGCTGTTTATCCGTTCCCCGCGCCCACACCCCAGCAAGCTCTCCCTGGCAGTGACATAGCCTCTGCAACATGAGTAATGCCACCTCAAATCTGCAAGTGTTCATGAACAATCCAACAAAGTGCATCTCTGATGCTATACCAGGCCTGCAGAAGACACCATTTCATTTTGCCAAGTGGAGGAGAAATCAATAACACTCAAAGGGTTAATGAATGGGAGCTGGTTTTTAAATGTAACTCAAGTAGTACACAAGAATGATTCCAGGTCCAATTTCATTAGGTTATGGTGACAGGCCGATGGTATCAAGCTGGCTCTCATTAAGGAAAAGAAAATTGAGTGGAGAGATAATCACGGCTTAAAATGTTAAAAGGTTTCATTAAATAGGTTATTTAGCTTAAGCTGCGATTAGAGGACGTATAGGACACGAATGCATAATTGGGAAGTCCTCAAGTCACCCTTTTGATTAGAATGCACCTACTTTCCAAACAGCCATTGGTGTGTTGTCATGGGTGCAGATTCAGTGCAGTGTGGGCACTGTGTGTCACAACTGGGAGGTCTAAGGCCTGAGATGCTAATTCCTGTCGCACCTCCACAGGTGTACATTTCACAGAGGTGAAGAATTAAGCCATTCAGCCCCTCATGTCTGTGCTAACTGTGAAGGAGCAATTTGCCCAGATCCATTCCTGGGCTTTCTTCACGTAACTCTGCACATTCTTTCTTTTCAGATAACAATTTAATTCCCTTTTGAAAGCCTCAATTGACCCTGCTGTGGTGAATGTATAGTACTAGTAATTCACCAGTGCATTAGTATCATGTTCTGCCATTGTGTTACAACTATGTTATGTTGTTGACCTTGGGGGCTCCACCTATGGGCCATTGTGTGGCTTCACCCACAGGGGGTTTTTTGGGGCATGTATGGGCTCCGCCCATGGCTCCTCCCCTTGAAAGGAAGTATAAAGTGCAGTTACCTGTAGGCGGTCCACAGTATTCTACTAGTCGCAGGCAGGCTCTGTTCTAAGCTGATTAAAACCTTGGTTTGCTTCTACTCGTGTCTTTGAGTGAATTGATGGTCGCATCAATTTAATCAGCTTAAACACAACTATGGAATCAGCCCTCAAACCTGATCGACTGGAACTCGATCCGCAGGTTGCGGAGGCGAAATAAATTTGTTCGCACTGGCTTTGATGCTTCAAGGCCTATCTCGCTGCAGCTTCCACGCCTTCCGTCACCGATGAACAGAAGCTGAGCCTCCTCCACGCACGGGTGAGCCATCGCATTTCTGTTCAGCTCGATGAGGCCTCCTCATACGCAGACGCCCTCTCGATGCTCAAACGCCTCTACGTACGGCCAGTGGACGAGGTCTACACGCGACACATCTTCACCACTCGTCGCCAGCGCCCCGGGGAGTCGCTAGATGACTTCCTACGTGACCTCAAAGCCCTCGCACGCAACTGTAATTACCAGGCCGTTACGGCCACTCAGCACATGGAACTCTCCGTCCGAGTCGTCTACGTGGCGGGAGTCCGGTTGAATTATGTGAGACAGCGCCTGCTCGAAAAGGGGGCCCAGGACCTGGACGACACAGTAACGTTAGCCACCTCTCTGGTGGTTGTGTTTCAGAGCCTTACTGCGTTCCAGGCTGACCACGCGACCCCCTCGTGGGCTCCCGACCAAAGACTACCCCAGGCCTGTGCCGCGCGGCCGCCCGCCCATCATGGGGGGCTACCCTGCTATTTTTGCGGCCAGTCTCAACACCCCCGACAGCACTGCTCGGCCCGCAATGCGAACTCCAGCAGCTGCGGAAAAAAAGGACATTTTGCCAAAGTTTGCGTGGCCAGGTCTAAGAACTCGAACCCGCAGGCCCGATCCTCAGACTCACAGGCCCGCAGACCCCACAGTGTGGCAGCGCGTCTGCTGACTCCACCCCCTGCAGACTCGTCATCAGCCTCGTGCTATCAGTGGGGGTGGCCATCTTCCAGCCCCAGCAGCACGTGCGACGCACGGGGGCTGCCATCTTGGCCATCCTCCCCATGCGGCTGGCCACGTGCAATCCACGGGGGCTGCCATCTTGGCCATCCTCCCCATGCGGCTGGCCACGTGCAATCCATGGGGGCTGCCATCTTGGACGTCATCTTCCTCACCGCCTGCCAAGCTCAGCCAACGGGGGCCGCCATCTTGGCCGCCATCTGCTATGCCGCTCAACGAATCTGATCAATATGGACAGTCATCGCGGGGCCGCCCCAGCACCTCCGACCAAGCCGCTGGCTACCCGCAGCTCAGCGCGGTCACCCTGGACCAGACGCGACCCAAGCACCTCAGGAGCTCCATGATGGCCATTCGGGTTAACGGGCACGAGACGCCTTGCCTCTTCGACTCTGGGAGCATAGAGAGCTTCATTCACCCGGACATGGTAAGACGCTGCTCGCTCCCAATTTTCCCGGCGCAACAAACCATCTCCCTCGCCTCTGGGTCGCACTCGGTGCAAATCCAAGGGTGCACTACTGCAACCCTAGCAATACAGGGCACTGAGTGCGCTAACTTTAAATTATATGTGCTCCCAAACTTCTGCGCTCCTCTCCAATTGGGACTCGACTTCCAATGTAACCTCAGGAGCCTAATCCTGAAGTTTTGGGGGCCCCTGCCTCCACTCACCATATGCAGCCTCGCGACCCTAAAAGTCGACCCTCCCCTTTTCACAAACCTCACCGCCGACTGCAAGCCAGTAGTGTAGCATGCAGGACAAAACGTTCATTAGGTCCGAGGTCCAGCGTCTCTTGCAGGAGGGAGTCATCGAGGCCAGCAATAGCCCTTGGAGAGCTCAGGTGGTGGTCGTCAAGACCGGGGAAAAGTTCCGGATGGTGGTTGATTACAGCCAGACCCTTAACCGGTTCACGCAACTCGATGCGTACCCACTTCCCCGGATAGCGGACATGGTAAACCAGATCGCACACTACCGGGTGTTCTCCACGGCGGATCTGAAGTCTGCATACCACCAGCTCCCAATCCGCCCGGAGGACCGCCACTACACGGCTTTTTAGGCAGACGGCCGCCTTTTCCATTTCCTCCGGGTCCCCTTCGGCGTCACTAATGGGGTCTCGGTGTTCCAAAGAGCAATGGACCGAATGGTGGACCAGTACGGACTGCGGGCCACATTTCCGTACATGGACAATGTCACCATCTGTGGCCATGATCAGCAGGAGCACGACGCCAACCTCCACTGATTTCTCCAAACCGCCCAAACCCTCAATCTCACCTACAACAAGGGGAAATGCGTTTTCCACACAACCAGACTAGCCATTCTTGGCTACGTCGTGGAGAACGGGGCCCTAGGGCCCAACCCTGACCGTATGCACCCCCACCTGCAATTCCCTCTCCCTCACTGTCCCAAGGCCTTAGAGGTGCCTTGGATTCTTTTCATATTACGGCCAGTGGGTCCCCAATTATGCCGACAAAGCCCGCCCAGTAATCAAGGCCACCATCTTCCCACTGACAACTGAGGCCCACCAGGCCTTTAGCTGCATCAAGGAGGACATCGCCAAAGCCGCGATGCGCACGGTGGACGAGTCCGTCCCAATTCCAGGTGGAGAGCGACACATCAGAGGTCGCTCTCGCCGCCACCCTCAACCAAGCAGGCAGACCAGTAGCGTTCTTTTCGCGCACCCTCACCACCTCTGAAATTCGACACGCCTCGGTCGAAAAAGAAGCCCAAGCCATCGTGGAAGCCGTGCGGCACTGGAGGCACTACCTCACGGGCAGGAGGTTTACCCTTGTCACCGACCAACGATCGGTAGCCTTCATGTTCGACAATACGCAGCGGGGCAAAATCAAGAACGATAAGATCATGAGGTGGAGGATCGAACTCTCCACCTATAGCTATGATATAGTATACCGCCCTGGGAAGCTCAATGAGCCCCCAGATGCCCTGTCCCGTGGCACATGCACCAGCGCACAAGATGACCGACTGCAGGCTATCCACGATGACCTCTGCCACCCGGGGGTCACCCGGCTTGTCCATTATATCAAGGCCCGCAGCCTGCCCTACTCCACCGAGGAGGTCAGAGCTATGACCAGAGACTGCCAAATCTGTGCGGAGTGTAAACCGCACTTCTATCGACCGAATAAGGCCCACCTGGTAAAGGCATTCCTGCCCTTTGAACGCCTCAGTATCGATTTCAAAGGGCCCCTCCCCTCCAATAACATATGCAATACATATTTCCTCAATATCATAGATGAGTTCTCCCGCTTCCCATTTGCAATCCCCTGCCCCGATATGACCACGTCCACTGTCATTAGAGCCCAGCATAGTGTCTTCACCCTGTTTGGTTTCCCCAGTTATGTCCACAGCGAGCGGGGCTCGTTGTTCATGAGCGACGAACTGCATCAGTACCTGCTCAGTAAGGGCATTGCCTCGAGCAGGACTACCAGTTATAACCCCAGGGGAAACGGGCAGGTGGAGAGGGAGAACACAACGGTCTGGAAGACCGTCCTACTGACCCTGTGCTCCAGGAATCTCCCAGTTTCTCACTGGCAGGAGGTCCTCCCCGATGCACTCCACTCTATCAAGTCCCTCCTTTACACGGCCATGAACGAGACTCCTCATGACCGCTTGTTCGTTTTCCCTAGGGGAGCTACCTCAAGGGCCTCGCTTCCGTCTTGGCTGAAGACACCGCGACCAGTCCTCCTCAGAAAACACACCAGGAGCCATAAGACCGACCCTCTGGTAGAGCGGGTCCAGCTCCTGCACTCCAACCCCCAGTATGCTTATATCGAACACCCCGATGGCCGACAAGATACCGTCTCCCTCTGGGACCTGGCGCCCGCAGGCTCCACCACCACCACCACCACCTCAGCCCCCCCACTATATCCCGCCCAACCTACCATGTCCAGCGCCCCCGCCCCTATATGTCTCCCGCGCTCCCTCCCGCCCGCCACACCAATCCACAGGAATGAAGCTCCAGAAGAGACACTCCCGGAGTCCACGCCTGTGCCCGCACCGGCCCCACTTCCGATGCCAACACGGATGAGCCTGACGCCAGGACCAGCAGCAACACCAGAGCTTCGGCGATCGCAGCGCACAATCCGTGCGCCGGACCGGCTGAACTTATGAGCCCGTCACCCGCGTCGGACTTCATTTTTTAACAGGGGGTGGATGTGGTGAATGTATAGTATTAGTAATTCACCAGTGTATTAGTATCATGTTCTGCCATTGTGTTACAACTATGTTATGTTGTTGACCTTGTGGGCTCCACCTATGGGCCATTGTGTGGCTTCACCCACAGGGGGATATGTTGGGGCATGTACGGCCTCCGCCCATGGCTCCTCCCCTTGAAAGGAAGTATAAAGTGCAGTTGACCTGTAGGCGGTCCACAGTATTGTACTAGTTGCAGGCAGGCTCTGTTCTAAGCTGATTAAAACCTCGGTTTGCTTCTACTCGTGTCTTTGAGTGAATTGATGGTCGCATCATCTGCCTCCACCACTAACCCTCAGGCAGTGCATTCCAGACCCTAAACATTCATTGGGCGAAAAAGTTTCCCCCCCATGTCTCCATTCTTGTTTTGTCAATGACCTTAAATCTGTACCTTCAGAGAAATATGAATACTTCTTTCTCTCATACTCAGGCAGGATTCTCCACTTTGCGACGCTGGAAGCGCGATTCACGATCGGGTGGAGAATCGCACGTAATTGATAAATTGGAATTCACTCCCGACGCCGATTCCGACGTGGTGCTCCGAGTCTCTCGCTGGCAGTGATATCGCAGTTTGTGCCCCGCATCGGCAGATCCATGCAAAGCTGTCGTTTGCATGGATTTCAATATCATTAGCGATGTGGACACAGTTTGCGGGGAGACAGTGGTGCAGTGGTATTTTCACTTAGTAGTGCAGAAACCCAGCGGACCCGGGTTCAAATCCCATCATTGCAGATGCTGAAATTTGAGTTCAATAAAAATCTAGAAATAAATGTCTAACGGTGACCATGAAACCATTATCGATTGTCATAAAAACCCATCTGGTTCACTAATGCCCTTTAGGGAAGGAACTCTGCCGTCCTTACCTGGTCTGGCCTACATGTGACTCCAGAGCCACAGCAATGTGGTTGACTGTTTGACTGTTAACTGCCCCCTCAAGGGCAATTATATGGGCAATAAATCTGGGTCAGCCGGTGACGTCCACATCCCAGGAACAAATTTTTAAAATGCTCCACTCTTTTGTGATGCTCACCCCTCTTAGGAGGAAGGCTCGTGGGCACCATTCAGTATTGAGAAGCGGGGCCTAAATGCCATGGCTGCGGAGAGGGAGCAGGAAGCTAAATAAACACTGAAAAACCCTAGAAAATTGTTGGGCTTGTTTTGGGGGGGGGGGGGGGGGGGGGGGGGGGAGGCTGCATGGGCCGGGGCAGTAATGGGGAATGACTTGGTTCCACGTCCGAGGACTTGCAGTCTGTCTTTTAAACTACTTACAGGCTCCCGGCTGCTCACACTGCTAAGTACCGCTGTGTCCTTTGAATGAACAGAAGGCCTCTGATGGTCTGGGAGCCCATCAGGCCATTCCTTTGGAAACCTCATACCCCAACTGCTTCATCAAGGGGATGGGCGTGGCCAAGCTCAATCAGGGGCACACCAGGTGTTTGCACTCCTCAGAAGTGCTGCCCCAAAGTAGAGAAAGCAGGGGACCAGCATCGCTCACCCCAAACAAAGGACATCGCACATGACCTTTGTAGCCCTTCGTGGGTCTCTGTCCCTCTCAGGGGAAAGGATTCACCAGTGACCCCAAGCCTCTGGATTTGATCTTGATTTTTTATTGTCACATGGACAAGTACAGTTAAAAGGATTTTTCTGTGGCCAAGGGAACGTACACAGTTCGTACACAGTAGACAAAAAAGAATGATCAACAGAGTATATTGACAATTGGTTCATCGACTAACAGTGATGGTTACAATGCGGAACAAGGGGCCAAACAAAGCAAATACATGAGCAAGAGCAGCATAGGGTGTCGTGAATAGTGTCCTTACAGGGAACAGTTCAGTCCGAACACTATTTTGGTGGTGTTCAGCAGGGCAGTCTTGAGTCTGTGTCCACCCTTAGGAAGAGGGCGTCCCTCAGCTCCTCATTAGCATGGAGCTGAGGGTGCAGACTCCCTCAGACTCCCGACCACTGAGGAGGGCGCCATCTTCGTGGCTACAGTGAGTGTCCGCTCCACTTATTTTTTTAAATTTATAGTACCCAATTATTTATTTCCAATTAAGGGGCAATTTAGCGTGGCCAATCCACCTACCCTGCACATCTTTGGGTTTTGGGAATGAAACCCATGCAGACACGGGGAGAATGTGCAAAACTCCACACAGACAGTGACCCGGGACCGGTGTCCATTCCACTTAGACTGCTTAAAAACAGCTCCAGCTGTGTAGCCATCTGGGATAGCCACTTTCAGCTTATAAAATGGACACTCGCAGAACATAATGGGAAAAATGGACAATGCAAAGTAACAAGCAGGCACAGAGCCTGAATGTGTATTTAAAAGACAGTTTGCAGAACCGAAACCCTTGACCGATTTGCACATTAATGGCCCATCTCCGATGAACAAAGACTGGTGCTCAGGTAGCCGATACTATCCCAGACATTCTGGCGCCACTACCCCTGCAAGAAGACACAAACAAAGCACGGCCAACGGCCACTTAGCACACACCCAGCCATCAAGGCACCCACCCCTTTATTGGCTCAGATCGATGGCAGTGATTGAGAAGCTGCCCAATTAAATGGGACCAAGTTTAAGGTCCGCCTAAAAGCACGCAAAGCCCCCCCAAGTATAAGAAGGAACCCTTGCCATGTGTTCCCTCTCTTGGAATTGGCTCTCAACTGGAGACACCCTTCCACCTGCACCACCAGAAGCAAGTGAGTTCAAGTTCAATGCTCGCTACCAGACGGACGACCTTAGCTGTACTCCTGCTACCTCTTCGAACCCAACAGCCTCAGATCCCAACAACGGTCATTGTTCCTCTGACCTAAGTGGGCACCCGAAGTTAAGTATAGGTGTTACTGATTGACATAGTTTAGCTGTAGTGTTATTGCGCATGAGTAAATCATAGTGTGTGTAAATAAAGTAGCATTGACTTTGAACTAATTAACTGGTGTATTGGTTCTTTGATCGGTATTCGGTTGAAACTTGTGGCGGTATCGAGAGATACCTGCCGACTCTGAGAGCATATTCATAATTAGGATTAAGAAAGGCGACCTTATTAATCGCCATATTTAGAGCCACTAAAGAGAGCAACAGCTGCCAGGTTAGAACACCCGCTGGGCCAGGCATTGCTTGGAATTCGCACCAGCAGAGTGTCGGCCCATTTTCATGTCCTGACTCACTTGCCGAATAGCACACCCAATGGGAACACGAATCACACGCAATTCAGTTCCAGCGGCAACAATTAGTCTCCCAAACGGAGAATCCTGACCCTTGTCTGCAGGAAAGTCCTGACAGAGACTGGGATGGGGTGGACAATATGGGAGTTAGGTGGGGGGAGGGGGGGTGTTAGAGCAGGCAAAGATCTAAGATTGTCCCAGCCAATCTGCTTTGTCATTTGCCGTCCAAATGAGCATTACATCTTAGTGCATCGCATTGTGTTCAGCTGAAGATAAACACTTGAAGTGACGGTCGTAGTTCAGTTGGTAGACCTCTTTTCTCGGAGTCAGAAGACCGCTGATTGAAGTTCCCCCCGATGGCCCCCTCTAGTGGATGTGAAAAATCTCATGGCACCCCTTTGAAGAAGAGCAGTGGAATCATTCTTGGCCAATATTTATCACTCAATCAACCTCACAAAAACATATTATCTTGCCGTTAGCACTTGACTGATTGTGGGAGCTTGCTGTGCACAAATTGGCTGCTGTGTTTCTAATATTACAACAATTACCTCACTTGAGAAAAGTAGGTTGTTGGTTGGATGGCACTTTGGGATGTCCTGAGATCCGGAGAGGTGCTATACAAATACAAATCTTCCTTCCTGTTTCAATCTATCTCCACATTCTCATTTATCTTATCAGTCGGGTATCTGCCAGAAAATCATTATTCTAAATTAGCATCAAAAGTTTTTACAGAGAGAATTAGTACTGCTAATTTAATGTTTACATAAGCATGACATGAACCTAAAAGTAACAGCACTTTGATTTGATAATTACAACCATTGATGAATCAAATTAAATAAACACAAACTATAATCTTTGCCCCTGATATTGTGTGTTGGATTTATCATTTATCATTCTTCTTTGCACCTGATTTCCAATATGTGTGGTTAATGCAATAACAGCAAAGGTAGGAACAATTTACTGTAATTATCTGAAGTCATTGATTTTTATTAGACAGGATGAATATAACACACATGCTCACTTTCTAAGTAGATCTATTATTTTTAGGTCATAGAATTTACAGTGCAGAAGGGGGCCATTCGGCCCATCGAGTCTGCACCGGCTCCTGGAAAGAGCACTCTACCCAAGGTTAACACCTCCACCCTATCCCCATAACCCAGTAACCCCACCCAACACTAAGGGCAATTTTGAACACTAAGGGCAATTTATCATGGCCAATCCACCTAACCTGCACATCTTTGGACTGTGGGAGGAAACCGGAGCACCCTGAGGAAACCCACGCACACACGGGGAGAACATTCAGACTCCGCACAGACAGTGAACCAAGCCAGGAATCGAACCTGGGACCCTGGAGCTGTGAAGCAATTCTGCTAACCACCATGCTACCGTGCTGCCCAATCCCTGAACATTTCTCCTCCCACTGCTATTATTGGGGCCTTTGCGTGCAGTGGGCCTTATTATTTACTGTACGGGCATGACGGTGGTGCAGTGGGTTAGCCCTGCTGCTGCCTCACGACTCTGAGGTCCCAGGTTCGATCCCAGCCCCGGGTCACTGTCCGTGGGGAGTTTGCACATTTTCCCCGTGTCTGCATGGGTTTCACCCCCACAATCCAAAGATGTGCAGGGTAGGTGGATTGGCCACGTTAAATTGCCCCTTAATTGGAAAAAAATAATTGGGTACTCTAAATTATTTTAAAAATATATATTATTCACTGTATTTTGAGGTCCAACATCACGAACTATGGTGTACACCATCGGTCCGAGGGGATTTTTGTAGTTACTTTAACTTGTCAAAAACCCTTTCCTTACAAAATTACAAATACTCAACTATTCATAATAATTAGATAGCAAATCAATTTCTTCCTTCATGAACCCGCTTGGGAAATAGCCAATAAATAAGTCAACTGTTCTCCATCAATCAGTTTCTAACGTTTGTTCTTGAGGTGAGGTCATTGAGGTGCTGCATCATATTTCTTGTTCAGGAGCTGAGAAGGGGGCAGTCGGCCTCCTTGAACCAGACAGTTCTTCTGTTGATGGATGGTGCTCCTATGGTAATGCTGGGAAGATAACTCCAGGATTGTGACTCAGCCTTAATGATGAGATGTAATAAAAGTCCAGCAGGGACGTCGTGTGTGTCTTGGAGGGACCATTATTTTTTTATTCACAAAGATCTAATTGTCTATCGCCCCACTCTTTTAATATTACGACACTCAGGAAAAAAAATCCATTATGCGGAATGTCATTTGCTGCATTCCTCTCTAGTCCTCTCAGCGAAATACAATTTCCAAATCCAATTTATTTCTTTCCAGTCCTTTATCTCTTTTTTCACCCCAGGCTTTTGCGTAGAATTTAATTTATTCACTCATTAATTTTGGACAGTGCGTCCAGTGCACCGAAGGAACAGGTCAGGGTTAATGGTTGGGAGGTGGCAGGAATTTTGATGGTATTGTGAAACACTGGCCTCGATATTCCCCCTGCTTTGTTGCCCCACCCTGCCACCATGCCAGCGAGAGGGTTAGGCGTGGGTGAAAGAGAGAGATGCGGGTAACCTGATCCCAAAATGCTGCACATCTGCCTGCTATAGTAGCGGATATCGGTGTGCCCAGATGTCCGGTCATATAATCTGATAGCTTATTGACATGCTTCAATCAGGCGACATGCTTCAATCAGGCGACATGCTTCAATCAGGCGACATGCTTCAATCAGGCGACATGCTTCAATCAGGCGACATGCTTCAATCAGGCGACATGCTTCAATCAGGCGACATGCTTCAAACAGGCGACATGCTTCAAACAGGCGACATGCTTCAATCAGGCGACATGCTTCAAACAGGCGACATGCTTCAATCAGGCGATATGCTTCAAACAGGCGACATGCTTCAATCAGGCGATATGCTTCAATCAGGCGACATGCTTCAATCAGGCGACATGCTTCAATCAGGCGACATGCTTCAATCAGGCGACATGCTTCAATCAGGCGACATGCTTCAATCAGGCGACATGCTTCAATCAGACGACATGCTTCAATCAGGCGACATGCTTCAATCAGGCGACATGCTTCAATCAGGCGACATGCTTCAATCAGGCGACATGCTTCAATCAGGCGACATGCTTCAATCAGACTATATGCTTCAATCAGGCGACATGCTTCAATCAGGCGACATGCTTCAATCAGGCGACATGCTTCAATCAGGCGACATGCTTCAATCAGGCGACATGCTTCAATCAGGCGACATGCTTCAATCAGGCGACAGGCTTCAATCAGGCTCCTACAATACAATCGGAAGTGAAATGAATGCTACCTAAGATAAGTGGATGTTTTAACACCTCTTGTGGGCTAGGAAAACCAGGTGCGCTCCTCTCAGGCCCCTCAAGTAAGCCTGTGGCCGGGGCAGCACGGTGGCACAGTGGTTAGCATTGCTGCCTACGGCGCTGAGGACCCGGGTTCGAATCCCGGCCCTGGGTCACTGTCTGTGTGTAGTTTGCACGTTCTCCCCGTGTTTGCGTGGGTTTCACCCCCACAACCCAAAAAAGATGTGCAGGTTAGGTGGATTGGCCACGCTAAATTGGCCCTTAATTGGAAAAAATCTTTGGGTGCTCTAAATTTTTTTTTAAAATAAGCCTGTGGCCTTCCCTAGCTGCCATGCGCCCCAGCCTCCAAGCTTCAGCTCCCAGTCCTCTGGAATATATGCCTGCCCCTCGACTAGCCAGTTGGCACCCACAGCTTCCCCCTCACTCTCCTGACTACCCCGAATGATCCTCGGCCATGCCTCCTGTTCTCAGTGTTCCATTCCGCTCATTCTCCATTTGGGGGTGGCGGCCATGTGAGAGGCAATGCTCCAAGATGCAAATTAGGCCCTGCTTTCAAGAATAGCTGGACTTCTGCAACCTCGCCTTAGCACTTGCCTGTTTTAGGCCTCACCGGCAGCCTGCCCACTTCCCTGGAAATACTGGGACCATTGGCTTCTGTCCTCAAATGCAACTCATCATGTCAGAGGCAATGGTTTGAAGGGAGACATTCCCCACTCTAAACATCTCCTTTTTCCCAGTCTCCCTGCTGCCTAGAGACCTCTTCACTGCGATGAATCAGTTGGCTAAGTGCCAGGAGTGGGCATCGCCAGAAGGACCTGGGAAATCCAGAAAGGCCCGGTTGCATTGGCCGTCCTGTAACCTCGAGGATAAAAGATGTAGGGTGTGATTCTCCGGTCAGCCAGCTGTGGGTTTTTCCGTGGCGCGCTATTCGTTGACAGATAGATGCTAAACACCCGCTGCCTGTCAGCGGGATTTCCTATTGTAGCCTCCCCATGCCGCCGGGAAAGTTGCCGGCGGGGCTGAACTGCCGGTGGGGAAAGTGAATTGGTGTAAGTTCAGGGTGAGGGAAAAGGCGAATTTTAGGAGATTTTTGGTCTGGTGGCTAGTGGAAGGGATGGAAAAGGGGGGGGGGGGGGGGAGGATGGAGGTGGGAGGAGTGGGGGGGGGAACACAAGGAGGCAGTTGATCAGAAGATCTAGATCTTAGTAAAAGAAGCCCATGGGCGCGATTCTCCGAAATGGAGAGAAACAGCCGACGCCGGAGTGAAACCCGGAGTGTTTCACTCCAGTGTCGGAGGCCGCTCCTCGCCCCCTATTCTCCCCCCCTCCCTGGGGGGGGGCTAGGAGCGGCGGCGCGTGAATCTCGGGCGCCAGGCCTTGGCGCTTGCGTCAAAGCGGCGTGCCGATAATGACGCGTCCGGCAGAGCCTAAGTGACGTCAGCCGCGCATGCGCGGTTGCCGTCTTCCCCTCCGCTGCCCCGCAATACATGGCGGCTTGATCTTGCGGGGCGGCGGAGGGAAAAGAGTGCGTCCTTTAGAGACGCCGGCCCGACGATCGGTGCCCGCTGATCGTGGGCCAGAAATGTCATGAGAACGCCCGTGGTGCTCGATCCTCCCTCCGCCCCCCACAGGCCCCACACTTACCGGTCGCGCGCTGTTCACACCGGCAGCGATCAGGTGTGGTTGGTGCCAGCATGAACCGGTCGGGTTTGGCAGGCTGCTCGTCCCATCCGGGCCGGAGAATCGCCGGTCGCCGTCAGAAACGGCGAGCGGCGATTCTCCGAGCGGCGTCGCGCAAAAGGCGACACGCCATTTTGTGGGGGGTGGGAGAATCGCGGGGGGGTGCCAGGGCAGCGTGTCGTGATTCGCCTGGCCCTCCCACGATTCTCCTCCCCCAGCGTGGGGAGCGGAGAATCGAGCCCCATGAGTTTCTTGCACTTATTTTTGGCGGAGACAGGGCAGAGGGGTTAAGAGGGAGATTTACATTCCAGAATGATCCTGAAGGATAGTGGAGACTTTATAAGAGGTTAAAAGTGTTGGAAATGGACAACAGTATGACCAATATATGAATAAGAAAGAACATGCGTTTATTATACTGTCTCGTTATCGTTTTAAGATGAACCAACTCATTAAGCATCCAGTCAGCTTGCTAGGTAGGCGAGCTTGGCAGTCAATTGTGTTTGCTACAAGATCTCCCAATGATTGCACAACATCCTGACTCCTAATTGCAGATGGCTGAATAGGAGACAGCAATGATATCTGCCACTTGCTCATCTTATGCAAATTAGCTGATTCCAGGACCATATGTACTTGTGGTTCGGCTTGTGGATACCACATACTGATTGACAAGTGCTAGGAGCTTAAACCTGGTGGAAATCAGCCCTGCGAGGGCTCTTCAGACTGCACTCGCTAACACCTTGTTAGCCAGGTACAGAATGACAGCAGGGAGAAAACATTTTGTTGGAGGAGCTCCATGTGGCACACAATGAAGCACAGAATAGAAATGAGAGACAGTAACAAACATCTTACAGTATGTGGTATTATAACTGGATTGGTAAACCAAAGACCCAGAGTAATGGGCTGGGGTCCGAGGTTCAAATCACACCGTGGCAGATGGTGAAAATTGAATTCAATTAAAAATCTGGAATTAAAAGTCGAATAATGACCGTGAATCCATTTTCGATTGTCATAAAAACTCATCTGGTTCACTGTGGGAAGGAAATCTGCCCTCCTTACCTGGTCTGGCCTACTTATGACTCTAGATCCACAGCAATGTGGTTGACTGTTAACTGCCCTATTAAGGGCAATTAAGGATGGGCAACAAATGCTGGCCCAGCCAGCGATGCCCACATCCCATGAACGAATAAAAGAAAATCACCTCGTTGTGCGTTCTTGCTAATCCATTCTTCTCAGTGAAATAATTGAAGGAAGCCCACCCCGCTCCCATTTGGATGAAGCCCACAACCTCACACTTTAAATGATTTATTGGGCACGATCCAATGGTCTCACTGCACCTGAAAAGCAGCTCACCGCGGTGCAGCATGGCCATTGAAAGCCGGGAGACCCCACTCCTGCGATCAAACCAGCTTGCCACGCCTCGCGGGATCCAAGGCGTTCTCGTGGGACATTGCGATGTAACCCCGCCCATAACGGGCAGGATCATTTTTTGGCAAATCTGCATGTTAGTTCGAGGCAGTTAGCCTCACTCTAATGTGCGGATTCCCAAGGTAACTGAGGCTTTGGGATTCGGCTCCTTCACCTCAGAGACCTCGACCGAGTGCCGTTCAGCTCCGGACCCCACAAACAGGGGCCTCACGGTAGCATGGTGGTTAGCATCAATGCTTCACAGCTCCAGGGTCCCAGGTTCGATTCCCGGCTGGGTCACTGTCTGTGTGGAGTCTGCACGTCCTCCCCGTGTGTGCGTGGGTTTCCTCCGGGTGCTCCGGTTTCCTCCCACAGTCCAAAGATGTGCGGGTTAGGTGGATTGGCCATGCTAAATTGCCCGTAGTGTAAGGTTAATGGGGGGGATTGTTGGGTTACGGGTATGTGGGTTTAAGTAGGGTGATCATTGCTCGGCACAACATCGAGGGCCGAAGGGCCTGTTCTGTGCTGTACTGTTCTATGTTCTATGTTCTATGTAACAGGGACCAAACGGAACAGCACTCGTGGGGGGTTCCTAGGTGATCAAAGGCCCCACAGCTGCATGCTCTTTGGGAAGGATGGTACCTTGGCACTGCTTGTGCCACCTGGGCACCCTGACAGTGCCAGCCTGGCACCTTGGCAGTGACCCTTGGGTGCCGTTTGGCAGTGCCAAGGTGCCAAGCTGGCATTTGCTGCACGTGTCAGGCAGGGAATGCCTGGTGTGGGCATTGGAGGAAGGGTGTGAGGGGGATGGGAGGGCCCTTCCATAGTGCATTCAGGCTGTGGGGGAGGTCTGGGAACGTTTTGGTGGGGGCCGCTTAGCTGTTACGTTCAGCATTTATAAGTAGTCATCAATCTCTCTCTACCCTGTACAAATTGGGGTTATGTGCAACCTTGGCCGTGCCTTTCCCCATTCAGGCACCATATTCAGCGTGAGTGGCATTGAACAGCCACGTGTTTCTCGCCACTGTGAGTGCCAGGAAACACAAGGCTAAACAAAAAACTAGTTCCCTTTTGGGAGAATCGCGCCCATTCTGTTACCTTTCACTCAAATTAATGTAAGCAGGCCACCTGCTAATCTAACATATTATAATTAATAATGAATATAAGATTTGTCTGGATTGTTCAACAAGTTATGCAGCATTGCAATACACTGTGAAGAAAGAGTCCTAATGTGTAATAGAAGGTGTTGCTTAACTCACTATGTTGCACAATGAATTTGAACTTTGACTTCTGCAGTAAGTCTGAAGAAGCAAATCAAAGCTTGAAACCAGCAATGTAAGTAAGGCAGCTCAAAGACACAGATTTATCCTGAAGACTTTCTTTGTAGAGAAGATTCAGAATAAAGGAATAATTATTAAATGGCTTTATCAACCAGACGTACCTTTAAACGCAGTGTTCTATTTAGCTATCCATGCATCGAGGTTCATTGTCAAATCAGCCTGGGATGCAATTATGTTCAAAGCTATCCTGCCTTGAATGGTGGTGGGGTGAAATCTTCGCTTGTGTGTACAAAACTCTAATTCTTTGCGGCAATGGCAGCTTTAATGAAGAATAATCAACAGGGGCTAATTCTCTGGAGAACATGTCAAAGGGTCAAATCAATAAATGAAGCGAATGGGCCGAGGAGTGAGAGGTGGCCAAGTACAAACATAACCCAGCAAGAATAAATATATTATTGAAGTGGAGAAGCATGATGTTGCACGGTTTAGCTCGGAAGCAGCAGGGATTATTTTAGCTTTGGACGTTGAGCCATTTCTGGGATTTATAAACAAAAAGGGTTTGTTGGACGTTTGAATAAGAGGATTGTTTATCAGATATAATAGACCAATTTTTGCAATATGTAAATAAGGAATCATATACCTCTGGTGGATTTGATGTATGCGTTCTTTTTAATTATTTAATTAATTAAAGATCCGCCATTTCAAAAGTTCAATAACCATTTATTTTTGCATTGGTTTAAAGAAATGAAAGAATGCAATGTGATTTCACATTAGGAAGGGAGAGTCTAATTATGTGGCACTGTTATTTATTTTTCCTGGATAAGCTCATCCAGTGGGTGCTGAAGCCAAAGAGAGAAATCATCATGGTATTTGAAGCCATAGATCCTGATTCACAAATACCCTTGAATTATTTCTAAAGGTATTTAAATTGAAGAATCAGAGCTAATCATTTCTTTGAATATCCACAAGACATTAGGTTCGGTTCCACATATGAGGCTTTTAATTCAAATTAACATGCCAGTAATCCATGACTGTGAATTAGGTGATAACTGGTGACCAGGTACCTCGGGCGCGATTCTCCGCTCCCCACGCCGGGTGGGAGAATCACGGGAGGACCAGGCGACTCACGACACGCCCCCCCCCTGGCCCCCCCCCCCCGCGATTCTCCCACTGCCCGCTCGGAAGAATCGGCACTTGCCGTTTTTCACGGCAACCAGCGATTCTCTGACCCGGATGGGCTGAGCGGCCTGCCGTTCGCGACCGGTTCACGATGGCGGCAACCACACCTGGTCACTGCCATCGTGAACATGGCGCCAAAAGCTGGTTTGAAACTTGTGGGGGGGGCGGAGAGGGGAGTGAGCACCACGGCCGTGCTCGGGAGGGGACTGGCCCGCGATCGGTGCCCACCGATCATCGGGCCGGCGTCTCAAAGGGACGCACTCTTTCCCCTCCGCCGCCCCGCAAGATCAAGCCGCCACGTCTTGCGAGGCAGCGGAGGGGAAGACGGCAACCGCGCATGCGCGGGTTTGAGCCATCAGCCGTCATGATGTCAGCCGCGCATGCGCGGGTTGGAGCCGGCGAACCCGCGCATGCGCGGCTGACGTCACTTAGGCACTGCCGTCGCGTCATTCTCGGCGCTCCGCCTTGACGCAAGTGTCAAGGCCCGGTGGCCGAGAGTTACGGAGCACCGCTCCTAGCCCCCCAGGTGGGGGTGAATAAGGTGGGAGGAGCGGCCTCCGAGGCCGTTGTGAAACTCGGCCGAGTTCACGACGGCCTTCCCGATTTATCGCGGGAGCGGAGAATTCCGCCCCTCCTCTATCTATTTTACTAGACCTCCCACTGTTAAACATCTGTGCACCTGAGTTGGCCAAGTCTCGTTTTGTTCCGCTACTCCTTATGAAGTGTTATCATTTGGTATTTATGCTGCCTTCTTATTCATACTAAAAACATCCCCCTGACTTAAATTCTTTGATCTGCCCACATGACTGACCTCGCAATGGCAACCTGAAATTGCTGCTAGCCTGGTTCATAGTTGGGCATGATCCCTATTTGCAGATAGTCTGCAAATTTAGATACTGTACCCTAGCTAAATGTTCTTATTGTCTTTGGTCCCCTGATATTAGTAATAATCACACTTTAAGCTTGGATAGGTCATATCTTTTTGGTCTGAAGTTGTCGTCTGTTGGCCATGTGTACTCGGCATGGAAGTAGGCACGAAACGCATTCAATTGCCCCCCTTAATGGGCTAAATCTGCTTGAATGTCAGCAGGTGTGCTTCGGACTCTCACACACGTGCACGCTGACTAAAATATCGCACGGGTATGCGATAATGTCAACATGCATGCATAACATCCTCTCGTGCAATTTCAGCTACTTCCACGTTGGGCCCATGCCCGCACGAGCAACGTAAAATTCTGACTTTAAAATCTTCCTGAGCACGCTGCCTTGTACACACGAAGGACTGGTTTCAACTGATTCTGTTACACATCACACCAATCTCTAGCAACCATGAAATGTAACGGCCTGGAATGCCGTTTTAAAAGAATATTTTTATTCAAGGCTTTTCAACAAAATATAAAATACAAAATATCAAAAGTACAACTAAGCCACCTGAAATACTTGCACATAACAATCAGTTCCCAGCTAATTTGTTCCTAAATCTTTGCAGATATTTACAATTTATACAACAATATATAACAACCCCATATAGGCAAGTCCGGATTATTTATATAAATTGCGAAGAGCAATAGTTCCAACACTGAAACTTTAGGGTAATACAATTTACATAGTTCCTGCTTCAGCGACATCCATTAACCCACACTTCTTATCTCTGCTGCAACATCCCTCGATTTCCATGTGCTTTAATTTTATCACCGAATCTCCAATGTGACATATCTTCAAATATTACTCAAATCCACTGAAAACCTAGAGGAAATCATTTTGCATATGAAGTGTTTTATATTCATTCACAGTAAGAAGTCTTACAACACCAGGTTAAAGTCCAATATGCTTGTTTCAAACACTAGCTTTCGGAGCACTGCTCCTTCCTCAGGTGAATGAAGAGGTTTGTTCCAGAAACACATATATAGGCAAATTCAAAGATGTCAGACAATGCTTAGAATGTGAGCATTTGCAGGTAATTAAGTCTTTACAGATCCAGAGATAGGGGTAACCCCAGGTTAAAGAGGTGTGAATTGTCTCAAGCCAGGACAGTTGGTAGGATTTTGCAAGCCCAGGCCAGATGGTGGGGGGTGAATGTAATGCGACATGAATCCCAGGTCCCAGTTGAGGCTGCACTCATGTGTACGGAACTTAGCTATAAGTTTCTGCTCAGCGATTCTGCATTGTCGCGCGTCCTGAAGGCCGCCTTGGAGAACGCTTACCCGGAGATCAGGCTGAATGCCCTTGACTGCTGAAGTGTTCTCCGACTGGAAGGGAACATTCCTGCCTGGTGATTGTTGCGCAATGTCCATTCATTCGTTGTCGCAGCGCCTGCATGGTCTCGCCAATGTACCACGCTTTGGGACATCCTTTGCTGCAGCGTATGAGGTAGACAACATTGGCTGAGTTGCACGAGTATGTACCGCATACCTGGTGGGTGGTGTTCTCACATGTAATGGTGGTATCCATGTCGATGATCTGGCATGTCTTGCAGAGATTGCCATGGCAGAGTTGTGTGGTGTCGTGGTCACTGTTCTGAAGGCTGGGTAGTTTGCTGCAAACAATGGTTTGTTTGAGATTGTGCGGTTGTTTGAAGGCACGTAGTGGGGATGATCTTGGCAGGATGTTCATTTTCATCAATGACGTGTTGGAGGCTGCGAAGAAGATGTCGTAGTTTCTCCACTCCAGGAAAGTACTGGACGACGAAGGGTACTCTGTCAGTGGTGTCCCGTGTGTGTCTTCTGAGGAGGTCAGTGCGTTTTTTTGCTGTAGCGCGTTGGAACTATCGATCGATGAGTCAAGCGCCACATCCCGTTCGTACAAGGGCATCTTTCAGTGTCTGTAGATGTCTGTTACGCTCCTCCTCGTCTGAGCAGATTCTGTGTATACGGAGGGCTTGTCCATAGGGGATGGCTTCCTTAATGTGTTTAGGGTGGAAGCTGGAGAAGTGGAGCATCGTGAGGTTATCCGTGTGCTTGCGGTAAAGCAAAGTGCTGAGGTGACCGTCCTTGATGGAGATGAGTGTGTCCAAGAATGCAACTGATTTTGGAGAGTAGTCCATGGTGAGTCTGATGGTGGGACGGAACGTATTGAGGTCATCGTGTAGTCGTTTCAGTGCTTCTTCGCCATGGGTCCAAAGGAAAAAATGTCATCGAGGTATCTGGTGTATAATGTCGGTTGAAGGTCCTATGCGGTGAGGAGGTCTTGTTGAAACGTGTGCATGAAGATGTTGACATATTGAGGTGCGAATTTGGTCCCCGTGGCTGTTCCATGCGTCTGGATGAAGAACTTGTTGTCGAAGGTGAAGATGTTGTGATCCAGAATGAAGCAGATGAGTTGCAGAATTGCGTCTGAAGATTGGCAGTTGTCGGTGTTGAGGACTGAGGCAGTCGCAGCAATGCCATCGTCATGGGGG
The DNA here is from genome assembly GCF_902713615.1 of Scyliorhinus canicula. Lineage (NCBI taxonomy): Eukaryota > Metazoa > Chordata > Chondrichthyes > Carcharhiniformes > Scyliorhinidae > Scyliorhinus > Scyliorhinus canicula. The sequence goes on from NC_052159.1 coordinate 27,239,124, forward strand.
ATGCTGGTGTAGAGTGCCGAGACATCCATTGTGACGAGGAATGTTCCTGGTTCAACTGGTCCATGGGTTCTAAGTTTCTGTAGGAAGTCCGTCGTGTCGCGACAGAAAGCTAGTGTTTGAAACAACCATGTTGGACTTTAACCTGGTGTTGTAAGACTTCTTACTGTGCTCACCCCAGCCCAATGCCGGCATCTCCACATCATACTCATTCACAGCATTGATTCTGTGAGCACACTACACGTCTGTTGCATTTTGGTTGTTTTCTTGTTGTTTCAGTACTGTGAGGTTTTAACCACTATGATTAATCTTTGTAACTGTGTGCATTAAATTCATAGCCCTGAATGAACGTTACAGACATTTTAAAATTTAAAATGTCAAAATTTAAATTTGAAAGTGTTTTTAACTGATCATTTCTTTCCAATGACCACACATCTTTGCAGTACTACAAACTACCAGTGGATGTCGATGCAAAACTATGAGAATGTGACATTCACAACAGCGCAGCCCGCAGGTAGTTCGGGATTCTTTAATGCATTTTAAACCTTGGCCATATTAACTCCACGGAACCAATTTTAAAAACATGGCCCTGAGGTTTTGCAGATCAGATTGTTGCCCACGGAACCTCCTGCATTAACTTTCAGCTTCGGTGCAATGCTGAAGGCAGTGCTGCATTGTCGAAGGTGCTATCTTTTGAACAGGATGATAAATCCAGGCACCACCTCTTCAGTTGGTATATAAGATCACTGAAGAAGAAGATCAGGTCCCCCTTGAGTCCTGAAGAGATGAACAAGAGGAGGGGGAGGTGAAGAGTTGATGTGGGGAATGGCCATCTGTGATTGACTGGACATACGAATTGACCTCAAAGTCCGGCCATCAGTTGTCCAGCCCATTCAACCTTCCTCTGCAATTGGAAAGTCAAAAGGCTCATCATTCAATTGCATGATACTTGATGGTAGCTAAACAGCCTTTCCTCTCCCCTCCCGGCCTTCCACCCCCCCTCCCATTTTCAATATTTTTACATGTGGTAAAGAGAAATGCTCAAAGAAAATGACAAAAAAAAACAATTTCTTTTTAATGTCTTGATAATATTCCTCGAAGGTTGCTCACAGCTGTGCCCTGGAGATTGATTTTCAATTCCTGGAGACACCAGCCAATCCTGGAAGATTGCCAGGCCTAATGGGAAATCTCGGTTGGAAGGAGGTAGTTGGGATGAGGGGAAGGGGAGGGAAATAGATTTCAGGGAAGGAGCAGAGCCAGAAGAGAGATGGGGACGAGATTGGATGGGAAGGGAGGAACTGGATGGGGGTAGGAAAGGAGGTGAGTTATGGATGAGGAGGCAGAAGAGGGAGGGGAGGTGAATTAGGGAGAGGGAAGGAGGTGAGAAGGGAGAAGACTAGATGAAGAAAGATGGAGGGGATGAACAGTTGAGGCAGAGGAAGAGAGGGATGAATAGGTATGAGAGTTAAAGAGAGGGTGAAGGAAGATGAGGACGGGGAAAAGGAATAAAGAGAGCAGGGTTTAAACTTAATAAAAACAGTTGAGACATCAACATGGGACCACCCAAATGCCATTCATTTCAAGTTAGTAATGGGCCACACCTAGAATACTGTGAACAGATTTGACTCCCTTATCTAAGGAAAGATATACTGGCATTGGAGGCAGTACAGAGAAGGTTCACTAGGTTGATCCGGGGTAAGGAGGGATTTGAGGAGAGGTTGAACAGCATGGTAGCATTGTGGATAGCACAAATGCTTCACAGCCCCAGGGTCCCAGGTTCGATTCCGGCTTGGGTCACTGTCTGTGCGGAGTCTGCACATCCTCCCCGTGTGTGCGTGGGTTTCCTCCGGGTGCTCCGGTTTCCTCCCACAGTCCAAAGATGTGCAGGTTAGGTGGATTGGCCATGATAAATTGCCCTTAGTGTCCTAAATTGCCCTTAGTGTTGGGTGGGGTTACTGGGTTATGGGGATAGGGTGGAGGTGTTGATCTTGAGTAGGGTGCTCGTTCCAAGAGCCGGTGCAGACTCGATGGGCCGAATGGCCTCTTTCTGCACTGTAAATTCTATGACGAATAGATTGGGCCTGTATGCACTGAAATTTAGAAAAATGAGAGGAATTGAGATGTATAGGATCCTCAGGGGGCTTGATAGGGTAGGGCTGAGAGGTTGTTTCCTCTTGGGGGGATTCGAGAAACATTGGGCACAATCGCAGAGTAAAAGGGTTGCCTACTTAAGACAGGGACGAGGAGGAACTTCTGCTCTCAGAGGGTAGTAAATCAAGGGTGGGCAGCACGGTGGCACAGTGGTTAGCATTGCTGCCTACGGCGCTGAGGACCCGGGTTCGAATCCCGGCCCTGGGTCACTGTCCGTGTGGAGTTTGCACATTCTCCCCGTGTTTGCGTGGGTTTCACCCCCACAACCCAAAGATGTGCAGGGTAGGCGGATTGGCCATGCTAAATTGCCCCTTAATTGGAAAATATAATTGGGTACCCTAAATTTATTAAAAAAAAAGTATGTTCAAGGGTGATATAGACAGATTTTTAATCAGTACGGGAATCAGCGTTATTAGGATAAGGCAGGAAGGATTGGTTGAGGATTATCACATTGGAAGCGGGTCTGTGGGCAGAGTTTCCTGGGCAGGGTTAATTCCTCCTCATCATGTGCCAGGCTCAGTCTAATTCAGTTTAAGGTGGTTCACTGGGCACACATGAAGGCAGCGAGAATGAGCAAGTTTTTTGGGGTAGAAGACAGTTGTATGAGGTGCAAGGGCAGCCCTGTAAACCATGTCCACATGTTTTGGGCATGCCCGGAGCTTAGAGTGTTCTGGCAAGGGTTCGCTAGGGCAATGTGAGGTGTGTGGTGATATGATTTGCATAGCTGTCTGCCATTGGTGCAGAACACCGGCTTACCATTGGCCCCGGTCGGTCATGTGCCTCTCGACCGATTGGTTGAGACCAGTCATGTGACAGCTCTCCGATTGGTCGAGAGGCTGCGTTAACCACGCCTCCTTACCGAGGTATAAATAGTCGAAGCGCCCGGCGGTCGTCCATTTTATTGTAGACAACTGCAGGGCTAAGTTCTAGCTTATTATAGCCTAACTTTTGTACAGCAACTCGTCTCTCGTGCAATTGATGGCTCATCAAGGTGCTTAACACACGGGTGGTGCCGAGTCCAGAGATAGCGATCTTTGGAGTGTCAGAAGACCTGGGAGTTCAGGGGGTGAAAGAGGCTGATGTCTTGGCCTTTGCCTCCCTAGTAGCCCGGAGACGGATTTTATTAATGAGGAGGGGGGGGCTGAGTGCTTCATTGGGATGGTGTGGGAAGACTGCATCGCATGGAGTAATGTCTATTTAATTGTTATTGTATATTCTCTTTTTGCACTATGTTAATGTTCACTCTAGTTTGTTTTGTTATTATGGTTACTACTTAAAAAAAAGAGGATTATCACATCGGATCAGTCATAATCTCGTTGAATGGCGGAGCTGACTCAATGGCTGAATGGCCTACTGCTGCTCCTATATCTTATAGCAGCTGCAAACAGGTGTGCGTAACAGATAGTTGTCCACAATAAGACAATCTCAATCAACCACTGAAGAATCACACTGGCAACGGGAATTCTTTTCATTAAAAAAGAAGCACGAGAGCTGGGAAAGGCAAATTGAAATATTTCTCAATGGTGAGAATGTGGTAGCCGTGAATGAGCAAAAGGATTTAGGACTTAAAACAAGTTGAGAGGAATATGTAGAAAAACTGTGAAACTCTAATGAAGTGTTTCCAGTTGTCTCAAGAGGTGTGGGGAAGGGAAATGCAAACATTTGCATTTGTTTCAAGCAAATGATGTTTCAGTTGTCCAAAGCAGTAGGTGGCACAGCGGTTAGCACTGTTGCCTCGCAGCGCCAGGGACCCGGGTTCAATTCTGGCCTTGGGTGACTGTGTGAAGTTGCACGTTCTCCCCGTGTCTGCGTGGGATTCCTCCGGGTGCTCTGGTTTCCTCCCACAATCCAAAGATATGCAGGTTAGGTGGATTGGCTAAATTGCCCCTTAGTGTCCAAAAGATGTGTGGGTTGGAAAGGGTTACGGCGATGGGGCTGAGGTGATCCTGAGAGGAATGGTCAGTGCAGACTCGATGGGCCGAATGGCCTCCTTCTTCACTGTAGGGATTGGATAAAACCCTTGGTCTGGAGAACACCATTCTGTCTTTGAGGCTCTGAGCTTCAAGAAAGAAATATTGCACTTCAAAGGAATACTTTATTAATGATGTGATTGGTTAGAACCACGTATACTCCAGGATCAGAAAGTATGCTGTAGAATATATTTCCTCTTTAAATAACCCTGATTGGAATTTTGCCTTTGCTACTAAATGTTGCAAAATCAGGGGTTGGATTCCCCGAATTTGAGCCTGTGTCCCCACGCCGGCGTTGGACCAGTGGCCTTTTACGACAGAAAAAACGGCGTAAAACGGCAATTGATCCTCCATTTGTCTGGGGGCTCGCATCAAGGCAGCGTGGAGCACCCGACCTGAGCTGCCGATATGACCTGGAGAATTGCCAATCCGTGGCCACGCATGCGCACGGCGGTGGCCTGCAGCGGCCGTGTCGTGCAACAAGGCGCAAGGCGCTCGCGGACCCGGCCTGTGAAATAATCCCCCCCCCCTTTTGGCCAGCCCCTGATAAAGTCTCCCTGCCCGCGGATCGGCCCACCCCCGACTGTGCCAGCGCTGGACTGAGTCCGCAGCCGCCACGCCGAGTTCCCGACGGATGAGGCCACACGCGACCGCCATCGTCGGGAACGCAGCCAGTCGGGGGCGGAGCATCGGGGACAATGTCCGGAGGCCGTCGATACGGCGCTTTAGAGGGGGTGGAACATCGTGAAAGGGGCACCGCCCCCGATTTGGTCGGGAACTTTGATTCGCCGACCGGTTGGGTGACGGGCAGGAACAGAGAATCCAACAGTCGCCAAAATCGGAAACCCCTCAGCGGAAAATCACGTTGCAATTCTCCCAGTGGCCAGTTAATGGCGGGTCACTCTTCCCATTGGCTAGTGGTGTGAATTTTATTTGCATTAATTTGCATCTCATGAATGCTCATTAAACCAACTGCTGGCCGGTGTCCCATCGCACCGTCCGACCTTGCATCACGCTTGCGTCAAATTACAGGAGTGATTTCCGGGCCCCGTTCGCAACACACGCTAACCCACTAGCGAGAGGGCCTTTACGGGATTTCCCCTGGGGAGATCTCATTTCACGCAAGGGCGTGACCTCATTACCATGAATTTGAATGCACTTAATATTCAAATCCGTCTTTATGCTGCTGTTTCTGAATTCACAGTATGTTCTCCCCACTGCCAGTGAGACTTCACACCGGCGAGAATCACTACTAATAACCACACCGGGGGCTCAGAGGTGGCCATGACCAGGCAGTGCCCATGCACAACCCCCAGGTTGGCACTGCCAGGCTAGCACTGCCAGGCTAGCACTGTCAGGCGGCATTGCCAGGTTGACATTGCCAGGGGCTAGGGCCTCAAAGAAACCCCATTGGGGGGTTCCTACTAATTTGAGGCAGGGTGATACTGAAGGGGGGGGGGGAATATTTTACCTGCATTGCAGTGGAGGGGGTAGGCTGGAGACTTTAAATAGGGAGGTGCCTTCATGCCAGTGAGGATGGGGGCGCGAGGGTGGTGTGGGCTTTGGGAGTCGGGTCATCCTGATGCCTCAGTAGTGTGGGGGATGATCTGACCATTGAGTGGCGGGGGAGATGTTGTCCATTTGTATTGGAGGGGTGGGCATGTTCCTCTTGTCTGCTGGGGGCTCCCGATAACCGGGACTGGCGAGGGGTGTTGAGATCTTTAACTTCACTTTGCGCTATCTGTGAATTCCAGCTTTGCTGACAGGTTTAGGCTGCGTCGCCCCCCAGCTAGATGTTTAATCCTGGCAAGGGAGCTGTAAAATCAGAAAGTTTCACCCTGCGTTTCTCGTCTGTTCCATCACTCTGCAATATTTGGAAAATTCCCCCATACGCCAGTCTAAACCCGGATTACTAAAGAATGGTGTGCACAAGGTGGTCCATTGTTCCCATGAGACTTTGAGGTCAGTGCAACGAACCTTTGCTGCCATAGTGCTGTGCTGCTCCTGATGCGCTGTACACCACTCTGCCGGGTCAAACTGGTTCCTGCCCTTCATCTCCATGCCAAGCTGGTCTTCATGGACAGCACTGTGCTGCTGGGCCTATGGACCCTCCTCTGTCACTGTCTCAGAGCAGCACTACGCGTGGGGTTGCAGAGTACAGGGGTCTCCTTCTCCCAGGTGGCACAGGCTACTGTCTATCTGGACTGCACTACGCTGCGGGACTCATGTAGCCACTGTAACAAAGGCCCAATGATCAACCAAGGTTGGGGTGTGAGGTGAAGTGGTTGGGGGTGGAGGAGGGCAGTGGGGTGAGGAAGGGAGTCAATGTGGAAGGAGCGTTGTGCTGGGGGTGGTGGGGGGGGGGGAATAGGGCAAGGGCTCACAATGGCAGGCAGTGGGGCAAGAAGGTGACTGAAGAAGATAAGCAATGGAGGGCAGAGAGAAGACTGAATGGAGGGAAGCTGGATCTCAACATGGCTGCAGGAAATGCTCACAAACAAGGGGTGAAAGGGATGCCACACCATTTACTGAAACGGGATGGATGCAGGTTCCAGAGGTGGTGGGTCGAGGTCCAAGTGGGATATGGGCGCATCGCAGGTGCTGTGCGCAGAGGAGGGTGGTTGAATAGAGGAACAGGCTTTCTTCTTGAGGCTGCTAGGCCTTTTCCCTCTGGGTTGCTGACATCCTGCACAATCTGGTGAAGACAGGCGGACAGGAGAGAGTGATATGAGTGATGCGGGACTGGTATTTAAAATGGCACTGGGATCTTCTAACCCGTCAGCTGGTGGCGGGCGAACGAATTGGAGATTCAGAGGGAAACTCATCTGTGCGTAAGTAACGAGGTTCCAAGCGCAGAATCTGACGAGCGATCCTGCCACTCTGGCCAAAGAAAAAGGCGCCATCGGAGCCACCCGCCACAACACTTAGTCTCAAAACTGGAAAATTCTGCCCTATGTGCTTTAGAATATAACTTTTAGTTTTAGAAATTAAAGTTTTAACTGTAGGTAAATAGGGGTAACTGATTGGGAAAGTGATAAGCAACCTTGTTCTAAAGGTAAATTAAACAAGCCTCAGTTTAATTAACCTGTGTTTATCTTCTATGGTTAGAGTAGATAGTGGAACAAAAATATGAAAAATGGGTGACCTATTTCTTGACCTTTTGATGGAGACAAGGTGTCAGTTGTTATCTCCATAAAAGTAGCTAAAAGCTAGCAATTCTGGGAAAGAAGGTAGTAAAGCTCTACCACAGGTAGAAATTAATCACGTGGGTTACAGACTCAAAGAGTTGTGTTGAAGGTAAAATAATTTGTTGGCTTTACTGTTTGAACTATCTCAAAGCATGCCACATGTCATAGAGATAGCAATTCAGGGTGTAGCCTTCAGTAGAAAATTATTTTGTTTAATTTATCTGTGTGCAATTTCTAAAAGAAGCAAATCATCAAGTCAACAGAAGTAGCTTGGAAAGCTGGAGCAAAGCAGTTGGGTATCTGCCAGAAACCCAAACAAGGAGTTGAGGCATCCACAGTTGTGAGGTCTGCAAATAAAAGGTAGAGGTTGGCATTAAAGCTAATGGAAAAATCCTACCTCAGAAGATAGGTAGCACAGTGGGTAGCATTGTTGCTTCACAGCTCCAGGGTCCCAGGTTCAATTCCCGGCTTGGGTCACTGTCTGTGCGGAGTCTGCACGTTCACCCCGTGTCTGAGTGGGTTTCCTCCGGGTGCTCCGGTTTCCTCCCACAAGTCCCAAAAGTGCTGTTAGGTAATTTGGACAGTCTGAATTCACCCTCTGTGTACCTGAACAGGCGCCGGAATGTGGCGACTGGGGGCTTTTCACAGTAACTTCATTGCAGTGTTAATGTAAGCCTCCTTGTGACACTGATTATTATTATTTTTATTATTATCAGCTGGAACACTGGGGAGAAATAAAATGAATTCTGGAGGGCTGTTGGGTTGGTCACAGGAGAAGTGAATGAATGTTAATATTTCGTAAGGTAGGGAAACTCTTGGGGTGAAACTAAATAGTAGAACTAAGTTCATATCATTATTAATTATAGTGTCAATAATGCTTGTTTTGTTTAATTCCAGCGTACAATAAAGTTTGTTTTTGTTTAAAAATACTAAATTGGGCTGAGCCCAATTTACTCAGCCTCTCATCATACCACCACTGGTCACTGTACCACCACTGATGCAAATATACCCCAAGTCTCAGAATAAAGGGGGTTCCAATTTAAGACTGAGATGAGGAGGAATTTCTTCTCTCAGAGGGTTGAGTATCTTTGGAAGTCCTTGCCACAGAGAGCTGTAGGGGCAGAGTCCATGGGCTGGATTCTCCGCTGGCCGGATGCTCCGTTTTGCCGGCAGCCCGGAGGTTTCCCAACGGCATGGGGCTGCCCCACAATGGAAAACCCCATTGACCAGCAAGCAGAATGGAGCATCCTGCTGGCGGGGGTGAAACAGAAATGTGGCGCGGCCGACCGGAGAATCCAGCCCCTTGTGTGTATATTTGAGGCTGAGATAGATTCTTGATGAGTAAGGGAATGAAGGGTTACGGGGAAAGAACAGGAAAGTGGATGTGAGGAATCAGCCATGATCCTATTGAATTGTGGAGCAGGCTCGAGGGGCTGAACGGCCTATTCCTGTTCCTATTTCTTATGGTCTTATGATCCTTTCTCAAATGTGGAGATCAAAACTGCACACAGTATTTCAGATGTGACCCTGACCAAAATCTTGTGCGACTGTAGTAAGACGTCTTTATCTTGCATCCACTTCAATAAAGGCCAATAGTTCTGTCATAGAGTCATAACATTTTCTACAGCACAGAAAGAGGCCCTTCGGCCCATCGTGTCCTTGCTGGCCATCAAGCACCTATTTACTCTAATCCCATTTCCCAGCTCTTGGCCCATACCCTTGTATGTGATGGCATTTCAAGTGCTCATCTAATCACTTCTTAAATGTTATGAGGGTTCCTCCCTCTACAACACTTTCATGCAGTAAGTTCCAGATTCTTACCACCCCTTGGGTGAAAATGCTTTCCCTCACATCCTCGCTAAACCTCCTGCCCCTTAAATTACATCTACGCCCACAGGGGAAGAGATCCTTCTTATCCACCCTGTCTCTGCCCCTCATAATTTTATGCACCTCAATCAGGTCCCGCCCTCCCCCCTCAGCCTTCTCTGCTCCAGGCAAACAGCCCCAGCCTATCCAGTCTCTCTTGATAGCTGAAACGATCGAACCCAGGAAATATCCTGGTGAATCTCCTCTGCATTCTCTCCTGTGCAAACACTTCCTATAGTGTGACGACCAGAACAGCGCACAGTACTCTAGCTGGAGAACAGCCTCTACCGCCCTCCCAGGCAGTGCGTAACAAGCATTTTTCACTACTCCATCATAACCTTCCTGCTTTTATATTCGATGCTTTGGCCAATAATGGCAAGTATCCCATATGCCTTCTTAACCACTGTCAGTTAATGACTAGGTGTTTGGATTTCTCTTTAAACGCCAACAATCCCTAACAGGATCATATCATAAGACTCATTGAAGATAATGATACTAGTGCATTCCTAATAATTTTAATGGCTTCCTAGTTCAGTCTGATACAATCAACAAAATCACAGAAGCCCTACAGTGCAGAAGGAGGCCATTCGACCCATCAAGTCTATACTGACCCTCTGAAAGAGCACCCGACGTTGGCCCAAACCTCCCCCCGTAGCCTCACCTAGGGGCAGTTTATCATGACCAATCCACCTAACCTGCACATTTTTAGACTGTGGGAGGAATCTCATGCAGACACGGGGGGGGAATATGTGAACTCCACACAGTCACCTTAGGTCGGAATTGAACCCAGGTCCCTGGCATTGTGAGGCAGCAGTGCTAACCACTGTGCCACGATGCTGCCCCGCGGCAAGTGATATGAAAAGCCATTTGAGAAAAAACGTTTTCAGCCAGCAAGCAGTTAAGGTCTGGAATACACTGCCTGAGAATGTGGAGGAGCAGTTTCAATCACATTGGAAGGAGCTATTTGACAAGGAAATATTCAGTGAATGTCACCACACTGGGAAGTCCCGAAGAACAAAGAGACCGTGGCGTATTTGTAAATAGATCTCTGAAAGCAGAAGGACAGGTTAATAGGGTAGTGAAAAAAGCATATGGTACACTTGCCTTTATCAATCATCATAGCTTACAAAAGCAAGGAAGTCATGTTGGAGTTGTATAGAACATTGGTGCGGCCACAGCTGGAGTACTGTGTGCAGTTCTGGTCACCAGGTTGTAGGAAGGATGTGTTTGCATTGGAGCGGTGCAGAGGCGATTCACCAGGATGTTGCCTGGAATGGAGCATTTAAGTTATGAAGAGAGGTTGGATAGACTTGGGTTGTCTTTGCTGGAGCAGAGAAGACTGAGGAGCGACCAAACTGAGGAGTGCAAGATTATGCGGGGCATGGACAGAGTAGACAGGAAGCAGCTGTTCCCCTTAATTGAAGGGTTGGTTACGAGGGGACACAGGTTCAAGGTCAGGGGTGGGAGATTCAGGGGGGATTTGAGGAAAAGAGGGTGGCGACGGTCTGGAACGCTTGGGAGGGTGGAAGAGGCGGGTTGCTTCACATCCTTTAAAAAGTACCTGGGTGGGCACTTGGCATGTCTTAACATTTGAGGCTATGGGCCAAGTGCTGGTAAATGGGATTAGGATTGGCAGATCAGGTGCCTTTCATGCGGTGGTGCAGACTAGATGGGCTGAAGGGCCTTTTCTGCATTGTATTTTCCTGTGAATCTGTGAAACATTATGCAAAACAGACTTAGACGGTGATGTGAAAAGGAAGCATGTTCAGGCTCACTGGAGAGAAGGCGGGTGAGTGGCCTTGAGGGAATTGCCCATTTGGAGGGCTGGTGCAGACATGAAGGGCTGAATGGTCTCCTTCTGTGCTGTAACAATTCTGTGATTCTGAGAGCAGTGCTTTACAGCTGCCTGGAGACAGGCACCCAGCAGCAGGGCGGGCGGCCAGTTCTCCAGACAGGCTAACAGCCCCTCTTGGCCTGCCTGGATGGGGGTGCATCCAAAGGCCTCATGGCCTTCCTTCAAAGAATTCTGACTTTGTTCAGGTTCCCACTGGAGGTGGGGATTCAGCACCTGAAAACAGTCCCGACTTCTGTTTCCTGTCTCGAAAACCATAAGACGAAGGAGCAGAAGTAGGCCATTCAGCTAAGTAGGATCAGCTAAATTCCAAAGGTTGCGAGTCTAAATCTCCTCAGTAAATTAGATAGTTTGTGGCCAGCCTCAAATGACCATGAGAGTTGCTCCATTTTCATTAATGTGCTTCAGGGAAAAGGAGCCCATGGTCAGACTATAGTTAGTTCTATTTTCTAGTTTGTCTCAGTGCGTTAGCCATGAGAAATTGGGTGCGTCGTCTCCTTTGTTTGCCTGCAGTCAATTTGTGACTTTTGGCCCAGGTCCAAGTACCTGCAGTTAAGTCGTAAATCAAAAGAGATAAGTCTTCCGGTGTCTTGAAGCTTTATTTGTGCAGACATTTTAATCCCCAAGCGGTCTGTCTCCTTGTGCCTCTTGGAATAGAAGTTTAGATACAATGTGATCTGGAATTTCTCTCAAATATGTAACTAAATCTCTGTTGCGCTGGCCCTATTAACCTTGGGTGCAGAGGTTTATTTTATGCTGTGCCCCGTATTTTGTCCCACAATGGGATGCACTTTTCACTCAGAGGATTACCTTATCAGATCAGTCATGATCTCATTGAATGGCAGCGCAGACTCGATGGGCCGAATGGCCTACTTCTGCTCCTTCGTCTTATGGTTTTCGAGACAGGAAACAGAAGTCGGGACTGTTTTCAGGTGCTGAATCCCCACCTCCAGTGGGAACCTGAACAAAGTCAGAATTCTTTGAAGGAAGGCCATGAGGCCTTTGGATGCACCCCCATCCAGGCAGGCCAAGAGGGGCTGTTAGCCTGTCTGGAGAACTGGCCGCCCGCCCTGCTGCTGGGTGCCTGTCTCCAGGCAGCTGACCTGCCCCCGTCACACCAAGGAGCTGGAGGTCCATTGCCAAAATCCTTGAATAACAAGAGGCTGGATTCTCCGACCCCCGCCGGGTCGGAGAATCGGCAGGGGCCGGCGTAAATCCCTCCCCTGCCAGCCGTCGAATTCTCCGGCACCGGATATTCGGCGGAGGCGGGAATCGCGCCTGTCGGTCGGCGGCCCCCCCCCGGACGATTCTCCGGCCCGCGATGGGCCAAAGTCCCGCTGCGTGAATCAAACCACCTCCCTTACCGGCGGGACTGGCTGCGCAGGTGGATTCCGGGGTCCTGGGGGGGGGCGCGGGGCGAACTGGTCCCGGGGGGTGCCCCCACGGTGGCCTGGGCCCAATCCGCGGGCGGGCCTGTGCCGTGGGGGCACTCTTTTCCTTCCGCGTTGCCCATAGCCTTCGCGATGGCCGACACGGAAGTGACCCCCCCTCCCCTGCGCATGAGCGGGGATGACGCCAGCAGCCTCTGACGCTCCGGCGCTTGCGCGGACATCCGCCGGCTGGCAAAGGCCCTTCGGCCCAAGCTGGCGTGGCGCCAAAGGCCTTCCACGCCAGCCGGCGGGACGGGAACCACTCAGGCGCGGGCTTAGCCCCTCAAGGTGAGGGCTTGGCCCTAAAGGTGAGGGCTTGGCCCTAAAGGTGCGGAGAAATCCGCACCTTTGGGGCGGCCCAACACCGGAGTGGTTCACACCACTCCATCCCGCCGGGACCCCCCGCCCCGCCGGGTAGGGGAGAATCCAGCTCAAGGTTCTTAACAAGCCTAAATGCATGCTCTCCAATGCAGGTCTGCCTTCCTGGGCCTCGGATCCCATGTGATTCAAAACGGCTGCCATTGAGAATGGGGTTCGAAAGCTGACACATTGAGCAGCCTCATAATTTTCACGCCCCGTCTGTTTCCATTCCTGACACCAGCAGGGCCCAAAGATTCCGCCAAATGTGTTGGGTGCAATTTGGTAAATGCGTTTTCATCCTAACCAGTCCAAAGATGTGCAAGTGAGGTGGATTGGCCATGTTAAATTGACCCTTCGTGTCCAAAGATATGCAGGTTAGGGTGGGACAACGGGGATAGGGCAGGGGATTGGGCCTAAGTAGGGTGCTCTTTCGGGGGGTGGTGCAGACTCGATGGGCCAAATGGCCTCTTTCTGCACTGTAGGAATTCTATGGTTTTAACTGAAGATCATTGAATGGGAGCCGTGATGGCTTCCTGGCCAAGCCAAACCTGATGCGGGGTAAACTGAGGTTCAGAAGAGGCCTACAAGTAACCTTTAAAACATTAAAATATTTCTGTTGGTTTGCTCCTGGGGAGGAGAAGTTGAAATGCTCCTTGAAGCATAGATATTGGGCCTCCCTTTCTCCCCAATTATCTGAATGCTTGGGTCCTTTCAGCCTACTGCAGCCCAGGTTTTCACTTCTGCCCACCAGCCAGTCAGTGAGTTCAGGAAGGGGGTAGGACTCTAGCTCCGGAAATGTGGCCTGGGAATTAAAATCTCTCTGGGATTCATAATGTGAGTTTGTTGCAGATTTAGATCGCTTACACTCCCACTCTGTAATAAAACAGTGGCTATGCTTTAATGTTGTCAGTTTGGATAATTTGGCAGTGTGTAGGTTGAGGCCCTACCCTAGGACTTCAGCAAATAGATTGATACTCCATAGTATTACATCATCAGAGATGGTGTCCCTCAAATTATATATCAAACCAAGTTCTGGTGAAAGGTCACAGACCTAGCTGAAACGTTAACTTGTTTCTCCAGAGATGCTGAGGATTTCCAGTATTTTCTGTTTCTATGTCAGACTAAGATCCTGGTTGACTGCTTACTGGAAGGTTATACACCCCACTTGGCAAAAGGAAAAGCGGGGAGGTCTCCCAGATATTGGGGTGAATTCTCCGTTGGCGGGATTCTCCGTTCTGCCGGCAGGTTCCCCAGCGGCCTGGGGTGGCAAAAATGGGAAATCCCATTATCCCATTCACCCCATTATCCGTCTCAACCAATGCCACCAACAAGATAGTTGATCATCTCTATGCTCTTTGAAGGATCTTGCTGAATGTACCTGCCTCACATGCGCACACATCAAAGTGAAGTCTTTCACAGGCCGGATTCCAACTCCAGCCGGCTTGGAGGCAGGGGGGAATGTTAAATCAAGCGGGTCCCTTTAGAGCGCCTCGTTTCAACCCCGACCACTCACCCTCCTTGCCGGGATCTGTCAGCTTGGCCCTGGTGAGAACCCAAACTCACCTACCAGGCTGGATCCAGCGCCGAATGTCTCCTCTGGGCCTCCGATTGGTCGGAAGCTCCCTGAGGTGTGAACCTCCTGCTTCTGAGGGGCACAAGCCCTGCCTCAACTCAATTGACGACCAGTCGGCCATTTTGTGGTTTGGGGGCAGCCATCTGGAGGGTGACTTTTTAAACTGGGGCGACAGGGACTACCGTGTCCCACTATATCCAGCCCCATGAACTGCATTAAAGTGTCTTGAATGAAGTGATAAGTTGCTGTATGAATGCTAATTGCCGTTGCTCTTCTCATGAGGTACTTCAATTCATTATCTGAAATTGTTCCCACCAACATCTGTAACCTGGACGACCCTGCTCTTAACTTTGAGCTCAAAATTCACTTTCTAAACACATTCAAATTTTGGAAGGATAAAGCTGGTGATCTAATTGTAGTGTGTGTTTGACAGTTTAATGGAAATTTCACATGCCCATCTCCAATCTTTACTGAAATCTGCTCCCTAAATTTCACATGGTCACCATTAGATTTACCGAGACCCCAGCGACACCACCAAACTTTAGTCTTACCAGACCATACACACTTAAGCTAGTGTTTGCGAAACATATTGTACATAAATCACTGCATTCAGTACAAAAAGAATGCCATCTTTAGATTAGTAAAAAATAATCCTTTAATTTCCATCATGAATTAACAAGTAGGAAGTTCTAACAATATAAAAGTAGGGAAAGTCGTATAAATGTAGCAACATAAAGGTAAGGCTGTTTAACAGTCTGGTGCGTCACACAGTGGTGTTAGGTTCAAGCTCGTCAGATTGGAGACCTTAAATGTGTACCAGCCTTGCTGACATCTAATTAGAGAAGTAAACGTAAAAACATCAAATATCCAAAACAGGCACCCCTGACAGATCACCTATTCCCCAATCACACAGCATCTAACCAGGTTTGCCATTACAGGAGTTTTGAAGCAATGTTGCAGGACGCTATTGAATAAATAATAACTCCTCAATGGATCTACTATCCCTTATTGTACGCACTATAAAATTCAGTGCATGTGTGGTACCTTCACGCAGGCATTTATGAACTAAGGGTGTAATCTATGTGAACCAGCGCGAGTTTACATTTGCCTGTGTGGGGACCTTACGACTTGGAAATTGCTGTTTGCAATATTAGCGCTCAAATCCTTAATATGTTTGTACAATATTTCACCATCTATTGTTGTAACTGAGGTGTCAACCTGTTCGTTTTAAATTAGATGAGGCATCCATTAAATTAGCAGGCAGAGAAACATCGTATGGATTTTTTTAAGGGTAAAAATGTCTGGGATGATTGCTCACTTGAAGGGCTTCGATTAATTTGAAAATCATTGCCTCACTATGCACAATATTCCACTGAAGCCTTCGCCATGTGTCTGTGCCCCCAATATTACATACACTTACTTCAAAGATATACTTTTTTTTAAATGGGAAAACTCTCCCTATTATTCTCACAGTTTAGCTGCACCGGCCCCTCTGGATCCTGCACCAATTGCAGCCTGGAGTTGGCTGGATGATCCATTACTGGGTGTCTCTTTGTCAATGCAACTCTGAATCAGCTGCTATGAGGCGTGGGAGAGCAGCTTCCGGATAAATCCCCTATTGATTCCCAGGCTTCAGCTAGGCACTGCCCTGTATCAATTCAGACGATACTATTGAGTAGGGAATGAAATCCTCCAATCCACCTCGCCATGACACTCTGAGCAGCTACCCCGACGCATGATGCAATTCTGCCACTCATCCACCATTTCAATGATAGGTGAGTCTTATGACACAGTGCAGCAATGTATAGACAAAGAGAATGTATAGTACAGGCTTGTCCAACGAGGGGCTTGAGGTTGGATGTGGCCTTCAAAGCCCCTCTATGTGGCCCGAGGGCAGATATGGCCCTGAAAGCCCCTCTTTGTGGCCTGAGGGTAGATGTGGCTCTCAAAGCCCCTCTTTGTGGCCTGAGGGTAGATGTGGCTCTCAAAGCCCCTCTATGTGGCCCGAGGGTAGATGTGGCTCTCAAAGCCCCTCTATGTGGCCCGAGGGTAGATGTGGCTCTCAAAGCCCCTCTATGTGGCCCGAGGGTAGATGTGGCCCTGAAAGCCTCTCTTTGTGGCCCGAGGGTAGATGTGGCCCTGAAAGCCCCTCTTTGTGGCCCGAGGGTAGATGTGGCTCTCAAAGCCCCTCTATGTGGCCCGAGGGTAGATGTGGCTCTCAAAGCCCCTCTATGTAGCCCGAGGGTAGATGTGGCCCTCAAAGCCCCTCTATGTGGCCCGAGGGTAGATGTGGCCCTCAAAGCCCCTCTATGTGGCCCGAAGGACTAGTTTTCAAAATGTTGGTCAAATGTAAGTTTGGATTTCGCATGGAGCTTGTCCTCCAAACGCAGGCCATTTCTTTCCCACGTTTTCTGCTGATAGGCTGACTAGAGAGCCTATTAGCGGCAAATGTGGGAGAGAAACAGTCTGTGATTGGCTGAGCAGCCAACAGCAGTACGGCGAGTTCCAGGGAAGGGTGAGAGAGCGTGAGGAGGGGTGAGTGTGAGAATAGGAGGGGCGGGACGAGAGAGCGTGAGGGAGGACGAGAGCGTGAGGAGGGATGAGAGCGTGAGGAGGGTTGAGATTGTGAGGAGGGATGAGAGAACGTGAGGAGGTACGATGAGAGTGTGAGAAGGCATTGGAAAGCCTGTAGAGGGATGAGAGAACATAAGGGGGAATGAGAGAGCATGAGAAGGAATGAGAGAACATGAGGGGTGAGAGAACGGGAGGGGGGATGCGAGAGTGTGAGGAGGGATGAGAGAGCGTGAGGAGGGACGAGAGAGTGTGAGAAGGTGTTAGAGAGCGTGAGGAGGAATGAGAGAACGAGAGGGGAGGGATGAGAGAGAGTGAGGAGATGGGAGAGCATGAGGAGGAATGAGAGAACGCGAGGGGAGGGATGAGACTGAGGGGAGGGATGAAAGCGTGAGGAGGGGAGGGGAGGGGTGAGAGTGTGAGGAAGGGAGGGGAGGGGTGAGAGTGTGAGGTGGGGAGAGATGAAAGCGTGAGGAGGGGAGGGGTGAGAGTGTGAGGAGGGGAGGGGAGGGGTGAGAGTGTGAGGAAGGGAGGGGAGGGGTGAGAGTGTGAGGAAGGGAGGGGAGGGGTGAGAGTGCGAGGTGGGGAGAGATGAAAGCGTGAGGAGGGGAGGGGTGAGAGTGTGAGGAGGGGAGGGGAGGGGTGAGAGTGTGAGGAAGGGAGGGGAGGGGTGAGTGTGTGAGGTGGGGAGAGATGAAAGCGTGAGGAGGGGAGAGGCGGGATGAGAACGTGAGGAGGGGGGTGAGAGACCGTGAATAGGGAAGAGTGTGACAAGGTGTTAGAGAGCATGAGGAGGGATGAGAGAATGAGTAGGGATGTGAGAGTGTGAGAAGGTGTTAGAGAGCATGAGAAGGGATGAGAGAATGAGTAAGGATGAAAGAGCCTAATCGCTTCTCGGCCTTCTGGCCAAGATGAGCGTGAGGTCAGGTGTAACGCCTGGATCTGGTATGTCTCTCTTGTGGGGACCATGAATTGGATTCAATTTAACTTGGTTTTTGGGGCAAGCAGGGAGCTAGATTAAGGGTTTGCGTGTTCACACTCTGAGCTCTGGCTTTGTAACTTTGATAAAGTAATTTAAAATTATTTAAAAAGGGATTAAAGAGCGTGAGAAGGTGTTAGAGGGCGTTAGAGAGCATGAAGAGGAATGAGAGAATATGAGGAGGGATGTGAGAGTGTGAGGAGGGGAGAGGGTATGAGAGAGTGTGAGGAGGGGAGGAGGGATGAGAGAGTGTGAGGAGGGGAGAGGAGGGATGAGAACGTGAGAACCAGGGGCTGGTTTAGCACAGTGGGCTAAACAGCTGGCTTGTAATGTAGAACAATGCCAGCAGCGCGGGTTCAATTCCCGTACGGCCTCCCCGTACAGGCGCCGGAATGTGGCGACTCGGGTCTTTTCACAGTAACTGCATTGAAGTCTACTTGTGACAATAAGTGATTATTATTAATGTAAGAGGAGTGGTGGCCTCACCCACACCGTCATACACTCTCAAAGTCTGAGTCTGAAAGTGAGCAGGAAACACACACTCTCACACTATTACACTCTAATATCCATCTTCATTTATTATTCTTTGTTTTTTTTTGCTTAGCAAGTTGTTTCCTTTCATTTAAAAAAAAATCATCTTTAATGTTATGGCAAACTTTATCTTTCCAAAATTTGCTCATCAGCCGTTGAGCACGAAAATGTTTGAAATATGGTAAGGAGATTGGACAAGCCTGTGTTTCTCGATTCCCACGTAATGTAAAGGGTCTATTCCGAACATTAACTCCTCTTTTGTAAAAAGGGGAAGAAAAATTTCTATAAATAGTCACTCTGGAAGATGCATACTTTCTCACTTGGGAGTGAGCAAACAGTTAAAAACATGTCCCTGGAGTGCATTGTGAGCATTCAGACTTTCTCAATAGCAATTCACCCACATAAATAGCTGACTAAAGTCATTCAAACACTCATACTGCGTGAATACGCATCACGTGGCTTGACAACAGAATTAGATACTGAGCATGATGCAATACACAGTGCTCTAAATATATAAACAGGTACACACACACATACATACATGCATACCAACAGGCATAAATATAAATGGAAATCAGTGGAAATGTTGAGTAAGGAAAGGAAGCTACTAAACCCACAATTTGTGATTGACAAAACAGAGAACTCCCCCTGCCTAATATATTAGAATCTCGTAAACTATTAAAAGTTGCATTTTTGCAGGAAAGTATATGGAGTGAAATTACTAACATGATAATATGTCAGATCTGCATCTATTACCTAAAGATACAGGGTTTCAGCACTTTTTGAAAGTGTGTTGTCTATGATTTGTTCCAAAACAATTTACCTCTTTGCACCAAATGCAACTGTATCACAGTGAGAGTTAACGTCTGGCAATTTAGGGAAATATTTTGGCAGGTACATATTTACACACTAGAGTTCTCACTAAGTATGAATATGATAAAGTCGTTAAAGGTGAAAACATATAGTTCAATTTGCATTGTTGCAAGTATTTAAATGCAGCCATGGACAATATAATTAGTTTGCTATGATACAAGATTCTTGAAAAATATTTTACACATTTTCCTGTGCAAATGGCCACACTGCTCCTGTGGGTCTATTCAGTTACAATTATGTTATTGATATATGTGCTCATTCTCTTACAGCTAGATAGTAACACTGTACCAGTTCAACTGCAGCCTTACAAAATAGGGTGCCTGGCATACGCTAATAACGGTGAAAAGAATTTCATAGACAGTTAGCTGGGTGTTTTATTAAGTACCTCTCTAGGGCAATTAGGGATGGGCAATAAATGCTGGCCTAGCCAGCAAAGCCCACATCCCTTGAATTAATAAAATAAAAACATGATACGCAGTAAGTGTAACATGCTCGGGAGGAACAGGCTTCTTTAGATTATGGTTCCCAAAGTTTCCCACCACTGGGGACGTCCCTCGTTTCATGTCTGGGTCTTGTGTAGACTGACTGATTTACTGATAATTCTGTTAGCGCTGTGTCATGTGATTAACTGGATACACAAGATGTGCCTTAGCTTTTTCTCATCTAGCAATTCTTATGTTCCCACTGAAAGTCCCACCGATAGGCACACCCGGAATAACCCATTTCATCTGGGACATCGTGACATTAAGCAATGGCTAATAAAATATGAACTCGTGTGTGTATATCCCACACTTTTAGTGTGCCATTCATAATTTTGTTTTAACGAGAATGGAACTATAATTCAGAATAGCAAATCGTTACAAAGATTTACCAATACATAGGAAGCATACAAACGTAACTTTTTACACTTGATCCAAAACATGCTTCTTTTTCAATGTGGATTGAGCGAATGTAAGTGTACTTGGAAATGTTTTTGACGAAGGAGCCGATGTTCTCTCTCTCACTTCCCTATATTGGTTCCGTTGGTCACACATTGCCAAACTGCACCTCCTGTAGCCTAAACGAATGGAGCAAGTTAATAACACGAACAATGCTTTAACTATGGCCGCCTATAAGGAGACATAAAGGAAAGTGACATTTGGTTCTGCACTGTCCCAACCAAGTAGATCTCGGAGCATGACAAGAAGCCATTTCATGCTTTCATGAGAAGTGGAATCTGTATTGCACTTATTGTCTGATCACCACCCCACTCACAGCCTCATCAGAATCCAGTGCTGTCATACACTAGATGTAGCATTCTGGGGAAAGCCCTATTTTTGTTTCTTTGAACAAAAACGACAGAACGTTAAGTTGAGCTACGTTTCACCGACACAGGATCCTAACTCATTGTCAATCAACATTATAGACAATCTAACGCATGCCGAAAAACTAGCAGCTATGAGGGTTCCAGGTATAACTTAGAGGTTCCCTGTGGAAGTCTATTTGATTATCTGTGGCATGTCGCTCCAAGCTTTTGCCTTTTTCTTGGCAAGTTCCATCCACGATGGCTGACTGGATGAAGGAGAGGTTTTCTCTTTGCTGTGCTGATCTTTTCCATCTTTGTCACTAGCACTCTGTGGTGTTGCCAATGAATGCCTATTTGCTGTAAGTACAATAATACATTTTTTAAAGACTTATATACCTGTCAGAGAAAGTAGAATCCAGTTATTTACACAGGTCTACAAGTTGAGGGTGCCTTTTCTTGTAACATTGCGAAACGCCTCATGGACATGTTGACATACATGGTGGGGTAGAGTAAGAAGAGAATATTATGTAAATAATGTAATTTAAAATGTTGTGCAAATTAAATCAATATTAAAAAATTGATTCGCTTACTGCAACTGCAAAGTATGTCACAATACAACTGTTTGTGACATCCTCCTTTAATTAGTAAAGAGATTAATGTACAAATGTAAAATACCGAACAAAATTTTGATTTGCAATATCAAAACATTGTTAAGTATAATCAGCTTACTTTCCTATCCTTAATACTGCATTCCTTTAATTAGGCAGCATGGTGGCGCAGTGGTTAGCACTCAGCGACAGGGACTCAGGTTCAATTCCAGCCTTGGGTGACCGTCTATGTGGAGTTTGCAATTTCCCCGCCCCCCGTCTGCATGGATTTCCTCTGGGTGCTTCGGTTTCC
Organism: Scyliorhinus canicula; assembly: GCF_902713615.1. Classification (NCBI taxonomy): domain Eukaryota; kingdom Metazoa; phylum Chordata; class Chondrichthyes; order Carcharhiniformes; family Scyliorhinidae; genus Scyliorhinus; species Scyliorhinus canicula. The sequence goes on from NC_052159.1 coordinate 27,260,650, forward strand.
TCCCACAGTCTAAAGATGTGCAGGTTAGGTGGATTGGCCATGCTAAATTGCCCCTTAGTGTCCAAAAATAGGTTAGATGAGGTTATGGGGTTATAGGATGGGGGAGTGGGCCGAGGTAGGTGCTCTTCAGAGGTCGGTGCAGACCCGATGGGCCAAATGGCCTCCTTCTGCACTTTAGAAATTCTATTCTATCACTTATAAGCCCTCGTAATTAGTGGTGCATTTATATTTTAGCTTCTTTTACCTCAGGCTTTAACAGGAATGTTTATATTTGCATCATTAGTCTGTATGGACCTGCTGGTGGGGGAATTTGATTTCTGTCCAAAACTGGCACAAATAGTTTTTTTGGTTGGATTTTTTTTTTTGGTTGTTGTGGGAAAATACAGCTGCAAGTTGGCAAGTGTTGGAAGGCAGAGAATTGGCCAGTTCCCATGCTGAGCCGACCAGCAGGTTTGGCCTGAGAGTGGGGAACCGGTCAAGCATCCTTGACAGCCAGGTTTACAAGTTCATAATCTTGAAGTCGGGGGAGAGAGAGGGTAGATTTTCCGTACTGGGGGTTCCGGGTGAGTGGAGCTGTCCACTGTACAAAACGGGGCAATGTGCGGCCTTGGCAGTGAATTCCCCTTTCAGGCCCCTTATACATCATGAATCGTGTTGAATAGCCATGTGTTTCTCAACACTGCGAGTGGGAATCACGCAGCTAAATGCGCTCACTATGCAACTTTGTTCCCTTTTGGGAGAATAATGCCAGATTTATACTGAATTCAAATTTTACCATCTGCCATGGTGGGATTTGAACCTAGGTCCCCAGAGGATTAGCCCCTGGATTACTAGTCCAATGACAAAACTACTGCATAAGACACCCTATCACAATACTAGCCGAACCAGTTTATTCATCTTTGGCCTCCTGTCCAAGCTTATTTTCAGACCCCAATAGGGGTGAGGCCAGAGGCAGTGTCAGGATAATTTATCCTCATTGCCAGATGTAAAAGATTCACTTTCAGAGACTCCATTAGTGAACACAAAAAAGCATTTATTAATAAGAATTGCATAGCACAGCAAGCTGTGACTAGCTCCCAAAATGCCTCTGCCTAGGAGCTTTTCTCACCATGGGACTGATTTCACACTCAGTCCCAATTGGTCTCCCAGGCCATGTGACCCTTACTTTGCTCTGTTGCCCTTGAAGGGACAATCACCACAGTCCCTTAGCCTGAAATTGTACCTCCTTGTTCTAGATTCTATAGCCAGCGGGGAGAGATAACCTCTCAGTATCTATCCTTTCGAGCTCCTTCACAATCTTGTGTGTTTCAATGAGATCACCTCCTATTCTTCCAAATTCCCAAGAGGATAGGCCCAGTTTACTGGGCCCCTTATCATTGGACTACCCTCCCATCCCAGAGACCGATCCAGTGAGCCTTCGCTGTAATGTTTGGGCCTATCAGTGCTGGTAGTGACCTTTATGTTAAATATTCTGTATAAATGTCTCCAGTTTTACCTGTCACGGGACTGGGAATGGGAGAAACCTTCTGTTGAGGCTCTGTTGACTTTAGTTCCTGTTTGCTGTCTTGAGGTTTGCATGGAGGCGACGACTTGTGGTGGTTGTTTTTGAGTTTAGTTGGTGACTTTAAGATTTCCTGAAAAGAAAAGGAACACGTGAACTTTCATGGAGTCTGCAATTTTGCATGGCAAAGTCATTTACTGTGTGTGTAAAATGTAAAAGCAGAAATACACTCTGGTGTAAAGCTACGTAGAAACAGATTAAAGGTAATCTCAATCTGCGGTATCGGGTGCCGCACGCTGTCTGACAAAATGGAGTGACACCTGTGCTGACTCTGAGGAGGAAGGGCCGCCATACCTTCTGCTCATCAGGTAGTTAAGTGGACAGCAGTGGGCCTTCCTCTCGACTGAGGACTCTGGAAGTCAATGCGCCGCCCGCCAAGAGCTGGCCACCAATCAATTGACTTTTGGGCACTCTCCAAATTCTCCTGTCCCGCCCGCAATGATACCCACCCCTGGCGGAATTGGAAAATCCCAGCCAATAGGTTTTCTTTGCAAACAAGCCGCGAGGAACCAAGCACTTAAAGATAGGAGGCGAGCCTTCGAAAGGACAATAACAAGGCTGGATGGCAGACAAGGCAGTTGAGAAGATTAGGATGCTTCATGTGCAGCTCATCATGAGCTAGTAAGCAGGCCTCAGTTTGGTGCGAGAGTTACTTATGAGAATATATGCACAGAGACGTGTACAGCCCAAGGCAGCTCACCAACTGAACATTCAACACCAACCCTCCCTCTAAAAATTAGAGTTCTTGGCACATTAAGAAGTTCATGGCCTAGTAACGATGGTCGTGCTTGATTACCCTGAGATAACCAGGTTTGTAGTAGGAGCATAGTAACAGGGAAAGGCCATTCAGTCCATCAAGCTTGCTCCGCCATTTCATTAGATCATGGCTGGTCATTTACCTCAACACTGTTTCCCCGCACTATCCCCATATCCCTCTATGTCATTAGTATCCAGGAATCTCTTGAATTCTGCCCTGAACATACTGAATGATTGAAGTTTCACAGCTCTCAGTATGTAATTCCAAAGACTCACCATCCTCAGAGTGAAGGAATTCCTCCTCATCTCAGTTTTAAATTACCTACCTCTTATCCTGAGATTATATTAGAACATAGAACAGTACAGCACAGAACAGGCCCTTCGGCCCTCAATGTTGTGCCGAGCCATGATCACCCTACTCAAACCCACGTATCCACCCTATACCTGTAACCCAACAACCCCCCCCCCCCCTTAACCTTACTTTTATTAGGACACTACGGGCAATTTAGCGTGGCCAATCCACCTAACCCGCACATCTTTGGACTGTGGGAGGAAACCGGAGCACCCGGAGGAAACCCACGCACACAGGGGAGGACGTGCAGACTCCACACAGACAGTGACCCAGCCGGGAATCGAACCTGGGACCCTGGAGCTGTCAAGCATTTATGCTAACCACCATGCTACCCTGCTGCTCTGGTTTAATTCTCTGGTTTTAAACTCATCAGCCACTGAAAACATCTTGGGCCGGATTCTCTGATCCTGAGGCCAAGTGTTGAAGCCGTTGTAAATGCCGTTGCATTTCTGGACAGCGTCAACAGGGCCTCAGGAGCAGCGATTCCGATCCCTACAGGGGGCCGGCACAGCACTGGAGCGACACACGCCGCTCCAACTACCGATCCCAGCATCAGATGGGCACCGTGGGTCTGCGCATGCGCAGTGGGGCCATTGCCAACGAACGCATGCGCAGCGGGACCAGCGCGATTGCTGTACATGCACGGTGGCTCCCTTCTCCGCGCCGGCCCCAACACAACATGGCTTAGGGCTACGGGGCTGGCGCGGAACAAAAGAGGCCCCCAGCCCGAGAGACAGGCCCGCCGATCGCGGGCCCGGCCACAGCGGAGCCCCGCACATGGTCGGACCCCCCTCCCCCCTACCAGGTTGCCCCCGGATCCATTCACGCCGAGGTCCCGCCGGGTAACACCAGGTGTGAACGGCACCGGCGGGACTCGTGTTTATTTGTATGGCCGCTCGGCCAATCCCGGGCCTAGAATCGCCGGGAAGGGGGTCCTGTGGAGCGGCCCCTGACTGGCGCCGTACCGACCATGCCGGTGCCAATGGCGCTGATTCTCCGCTCTCCGGAGAATCGGCGGACTGCCGTTGGGACGGCGTCATGCGATTCGCGCCTGTCCCGGCGATTCTCCGGCCCGGACTGGGCTGAGAGAATCCCGCCCCTTATCTACATCCACCCTGGCACAGAATCACACAACCACAGAATCACACAGTGCAGAAGAGACTCATCGGCCCATCGAGTCTGCACTGACAAATGCAAAACACCTGACCTGCCTGCATTTGTCAACACTTGGCCCATAGCCTTGAATGTTAAGATGTGCCAAGTACTCATCCAGGTACTTTTTTGTTTATAAATTTAGTGTACCCAATTATTTTTTCCAATTAAGGGGCAATTTAGCGTGGCCAATCCACCTACTCTGCACATTTTTGGGTTGTGGGGGCGAAACCCACACAGACACGGGGAGAATGTGCAAACTCCACACAGACAGTGACCCAGAGCCGGGATCGAACCTGGGACCTCAGCGCCGTGAGGCGGTTATGCTAACCACTTGGCCACCGTGCTGCCCTATCCAGGTACTTTTTAAAGCATGTGAGGCAATTCGCCTCTACCACCCTCCCAGGCAGTGCATTCCAGACCATCACCACCCTCTGGGTAAAAAAGAGTTTCCTCAAATCCCCCCAAAATCTCCCACCCCTCACCTTGAACATGTGTCCCCTCATGACTGACCTTTCAACTAAGGGGAACAGCTGCTCCCTATTCACTATGTCCATGCCCCTTATAATCATGTACACTTCGATTAGGCCACCCCTCAGTCTTTTCTGCTCCAACCTAAGCCTATCCAGCCACTCCTCATAATTTACATGTTCCATCCCAGGCAACATCCTGGTGAATCACCTCTGAAACCCCTCCAGTGCAATCACATCCTTCCTATAATGTGGCGACCAGAACTACACACAGTCCTCCAGCTGTGGCCTCACCAAAGTTCTATACAACTCCAACATGACCTCTCTGCTTTTGTAATCTATGCCTCGATTGGTGAAGGCAAGTGTCCCATTTGCCTTTTTCATTGCCCTATTAACCTGCCTTCAGAGATCTATGGACAAACACACCAAGGTTCCTTTGTTCCTCGGAACTTCCCACTTTCAGACGATTCATTAAACGCTTCCTTGTCAAATGAATCCTTTCAAAGTATATCACCTCACACTTTTCAGGGTTAAATTCCATCTGCCACTTTTATGTCCATTTGGCCATCCCATCTATACCTTCCTGTAACCCAAGACACTCAACCTCACTGTTAACCACCTGGCCAATTTTTGTGTCATCCGCAAATTTACTAATAACATCTCATGTGGACCATGTAGAATGTATAATCTGCTGTGGACCATGTAGAGTGTATAATCTGCTGTGGACCATGTAGAATGTATAATCTGCTGTGGACCATGTAGAATGTATAATCTGCTGTGGACCATGTAGAATGTATAATCTGCTGTGGACCATGTAGAATGTATAATCTGCTGTGGACCGTGTAGTATGTATAATCTGCTGAGGACCATGTAGTATGTATAATCTGCTGTGGACCGTGTAGTATGTATAATCTCGTGTGGACCATGTAGAATGTATAATCTGCTGTGGACCATGTAGAATGTATCTCTGTTGTACGCTGCATTAATTGCTTGTTATTCATAATCTTTTACAATATTTATTATTGTCACAAGTATGCTAACATGAACACTGCAATGATGTTTCTGTGAAAATCCCCTAGTTGCCAGACTCTGGCACCTGTTCGGGTACAAATGTTATACTATGAGCAATTGTATAGGAACAATGTTGTAATTAGCCAACATATTAAAATTTTCTATTTAAAACCACTTGGGCCGCAACCACACCGCAGTTATTGAAAGACTAACAACCATATATTGCGATAGTAATTACAAGAAATTTTTCACTAACACCTCTCTTCACCCGAATCATCACGGGAGGACGTGCCTCCTCTTCGAACACTCCCTTCCAGTGCTTGGCAAGAGTTGAGTGCGTGGCAAATTCCTGCTGTGCTGTGTTCCACATTGTAAACTCTATTTGGGTGTTGATCGATAACTGTGCTGTTACGTGTTGTGCAGTATGAATGAGAGCCTGCTTACTTGAATTGGCTGCTCATCAATTTCACTAAAAATGACAGCGCGGAAGCCAGATCCTCTAGTTTGGAGTAAACTGTTCTCCTGATTTGCTGAAAGGTTCGAGGAGAAAGGTATATTAATCTAACTGCCCTCATTATAAAGTGCAGCCGCATTACCCAAACCCAGGAAGATGCTCATGTGCTCCTGGGAATGAAAAATATTTTTAATCTCATTGGGCTGCCACTCGCAAGCAGTCTCTGTTTAGCAGGAATGAAAATTAGTCAAACAAGAGCTGCACAGTTTATGAAGATCAGCACGGTTGGAAATACTTTAGCTCTGTGATACGTTATGAACATTTTATTTAATTCGAAAGCAACGGTTGTGTGGATAGATTTCCACTTTGCTGCAAATTGACAGCAGCATTGACTATCTCTTTACACTGAAGGTTTTTTGTGGAGAGCTGCAGAAATTAACGGCCGACTTTTGGAGCAGGCGTCACATTTAATTTATAGCGATTGCGTAAACGAGGTCGATGTAGTCAACTCAAATTAACTGGAAGGCAAAGCTCCGCTCAGATTTGATCGTGACCCTGCTGTCTGGGTTTCCTCCCCTTTCAGCGTCTAATGGCCACTGGCACATGTTAAAAAGGCAAAGAACATTTGAGAGCCTGTCTCAAGTACTGTAGGAGGCTTACAGATGTAGAAATAGCTGAGCCCCCGACCATTCAACAACCCAGGGTTTGCCATTGACCAGAAACTGAACTGGACCAGGCAAATAAATACTGTGGCTGCAAGAGCAGGTCAGAGGCTGGGGAATTCCGCAGCGATTAACGCACCTCCCGTCTCTCTACAATCTGTCCACCATTTACAAGGTCCAAGTCAGGATTGTGATGGAATACTCTCCACCTGCTTGGATGAGTGCAGCTCCAACAACACTCAAGAAGCTCAATCCAGGACAAAGCAGGAAGAGGGGAGGGATTCCTATATTTATGTTGTTTCTATTGTTTGGCTTAATCTACAAAAGTACATCTGAACATACAAATGTATTGGGAAAGATCACCTGATCCACTAAGCCCACCTCATCCACGTTTACTGCAGTCACATTCACTATTGGTCACTTCTGCCGGCTCTGTCAATCGACTATCTTTTTTTAACCCTTTCATGGGATGTAAGAACCACCAGCAAAGTTAGTATTTGTTGTCCAACTGTGATTGCTTTTGAGTAGATTGTGATGAGCAGCCTTGAAGGGGCGAGTGGGCTACTCATCTTCCTGGTTTCTATTTGCGGAATTTTACCAGAATTTGGCACAGTGTCAGGCTCGGTCAGAAAACTGGTGTGTATTACTCCAGTTGCACCGACCCGTTTTCTCACCACATCCTGAGCCTCAGAGAGAAATAAAAGAGTGGGCGTAATCTCATAGAGCTGGCAACCGGCTTCAGAGAGATCGGGGCGCCAATCTTTAAAGGGTGCCCTGATTAGTGCTACTGCCTAACGGCCCCCAGCCCCATTACAGAGTTATCGGGGCTCTCCACACTCCCCGACAATCTTCGCAGGCACCCTACGCACCTCCCCCCCCCCAACATCCATCGCCGGCATTGAACCCCCCCCACCAATTCTGGGGAAGAATATCTCAATCCCTCAGGGGCTATACTTCCCTCTGCATCCCTCGAGGGATCGGCTTGACTGCCTCACATCTGGCCAAACCTGTTGTAAACCTCGCCGACGTGACGTCACAAATATTTAGTGGGGGGGCGGGGGGGGGGATCATGTGGCAGCGTGGGGGTGCTAATAAAATTTAAATCGATGCAAATGTATTAAAGTGAGGATCACGCCTGAATCTTGTGACGTCGCCGGTGATATGCGAAGAAATCGGGAAATGCAATTTCTCCGGCGAGAATTGCACTTCTTGATTCTCATGGGATTTCCCACTCATGCCGCCGATTCTGCGGATGGCTAGAATGGGCTCAAAATTGGCCCCTATGTTTCTTGAACCACTGCGGTCCATCTTGTGTAGGTACACAGAAACTGCTGTTAGGGAGGGAAGTCCAGGATGTTGATCCAGTTACAGTGAAGGAAAGGCGATATAGTTCCTAGTCACAGTGGTGTGTGGCTTGAGGGGAACTTGTTAGTGGTGGTGTTCCCACGTGTTTACTGCCCTTGTCCTTCTACGTGGTGGACATTGCAGGTTTGGAAGGTGCTGGCAAGCTGGCAAAGGAGGTTTGACACGTTGCTGCAGTGCACCTTGTATATGCTAAACACTGCGGCCGCTGTGTGTTGGCAATGGAGGGAGTGAATGTTTAAGGTGGTGGATGGGATGCCAAACAAACAGGTTGCTTTGATCTGGATGGTGTTGTACTTATTGAGTGTTGTTTTAGCTGCACTCATCCACTCAACTGGTGAATATTCCATCACACTGCTGACTTCTGCCTGATTGATGGTGGATAGATTGTGGAAAGATAGGAGATGCATTACTCGCCACAGGATTCCCAACCTCTGACCTGCTCTTGTAACCACAGTATTTATATGTCTGGTAACTCCCAGAATCTTGATGCTTGGGGTTCAACGATGGCCATGCCATTGAATGTAAAGGGGGGATGTTTAGATTCTCTCTTGTTGGAGATGATCATTGCCTGACAGTTGTGTGACACAAACGGTACTTGCCACTTATCAGCCCAACCCTGGAGTTGCTGCATGTGAACATGGACTGCTTCAGTATGAGGAGTCATGAGTGGTATTGAGAACTGTGCAATCATCAGCAAACAGCTTTACTTCTGACCGTAAGTGGAGAGGATTTATTGACAAAGGAGTTGAAAATGGTGGGGCTGAGGACACTACCCTTGCAGTGTTGCCCTGGGGCTGAGATGATTGGCCTCCAAGAACCACAACCACCATCCTTTGCGCGAGGCATGGATTCAAGATTTTGGCTGAATCCCTTTGATTCCAATGTTATCATAGATTATCATAGAATTTACAGTGCAGAAGGAGGCCATTCGGCCCATCGAGTCTGCACCGGCTCTTGGAAAGAGCACCCTACCCAAGGTCAACACCTCCACCCTATCCCCATAACCCAGTAACCCCACCCAACACTAAGGGCAATTTTGGACACTAAGGGCAATTTATCATGCTACGTTTCCGTTGTATTGCGCTAGGCCAAATGGTGCTTTGCGGTAAGGACAGTAGATGTGCAATATCGCAAGCATAGACTGGGAATCTGATTGGGATATTCAGGCAAATATTGCACTTGTATTGTACAAAAAAGAATAGAAGATATAAACTTAAATCAGTCTTACTGATCATTTTGTATTGAGCTTGGACTTCAGGGAAATCAGTGAAAGGACATAAAGCCGCCGAAAAGATTACCTCATCACTCACGGCAGTTTCCTCTATCCATATCTGGATCAGCCGGCCTTTTGAGTTCCCGTTTAAAATAAAATAAAATCAAAAGTAATAAAATCTGCGTTTGCAGTCTTGTGGCTCAGTTTATTTCTACACATGTAGATAAGCTGAAAAGTAAAATGATAGGTTCCTGCAGGGAGTAACACGTCATGCGTGTGAATCTGGGTCATCTGGACCCATATCCAGAATGTAAAACAAAGGAATGTAAATTAAAGTGACAACTGTTGTTTACCCATCTTTTAGTACGAGCTGCTGGTGGGGAATCTTGCTCACTCCTTTCTAATTTGGATCACAATTTGGATCAAAATGTCCTTTCTTTCACTTTAAATTGCGGGAGATTATGAATTATTTTGGTACAAAACATTCTGTTGTTCATGCAAAATATTTGCAACAATCCTTAGTTTGCCTATTAATTGGCCATTGGTTCCGTGGGCGCGATTCTCCACTCCCGCGCGGCATCGGGAAGGCCATCATGAACTCGGCTGAGTTTCACGACGGCATCGGAGGCCGCTCCTCGCACCCTATTCACCCCCTCCAGGGGGCTAGGAGCGGCGTTGTGAGAAACTCGGCCGCCGGGCCATGACGCTTGCGTTATAGCGGCGCGCCGCGAATGACGCGACGGCGGCGCCTAAGTGACGTCAGCCGTGCATGCGCAGGTTGGCCGGCTCCAACCCGCGCATGCGCGGTTACCGTCTTCCCCTCCACTGCCCCGCAAGACGTGGCGGCTTGATCGTGCGGGGCGACGGAGGGGAAAGAGTGCGTCTCTTGGAGACGCCGGCCCGACGATCGGCGAGCACCGATCGCGGGCCAGTCCCCTCCCGAGCACGGCCGTGGTGCTCAATCCCCTCTCCGCCCCCCCACAGGCCTCAAACTTGCCTTTTACGCTATGTTCATGCCGGCAGCGGCCAGGTGCGGTTGCCGCCGGTGTGAACAGGTCGGGAACGTCAGGCCGCTCGGCCCATTCGGGCCGGAGAATCGCCGGTCGCCGTGAAAAACGACGAGCGGCGATTCCCTGAGCGGAAGGGGGGGGGGGGGGGGGGGGAGGGGGGAATCGCGGGGGGTGCCAGGGCGGCGTGTCTCCTGCGATTCTCCTGCGATTTCCCACCTGGCGTGGGGAGCGGAGAATCACGCCCCATGTTTCCTATGATCTTCTTCTCCACTGCCCAAAGTCCAGACTCCTTTTATAAAGCAATGGTGCACTTGGAATAAATGGTTAATGCCAAATCATTTCTAATTTGAAAGACACAATCAGGGTAAGTTTAGTCTACTGTGGTCAACCTTTTCTCACACGGCCTCTGACAGTCTCCAAATCAATCACAGTTATTTTAGCGTCAAATTAATTGTACAATTGTAATTAATGCTTTCTCCTCAACATTAGGGAAGGAATGCACTCATAGACCCTGTTATAATATTCAAGTGTATAATTGGTTTGAATTATATTTAAACGGCGCACATATGACATTGTTAACCTTGTTGGTGCTTTAGATTGAAATTGTAGCCAGGGACTGCAACCAAATTCACAAAATATGTGCAAGACAAAATTCTGTTCACCGATTCCCAACGGGAACCTTTATGGGATTAAATTCTCCCCGGGATGACTGAAGGTCACTTGAGTAGCCGAATTGTTACGGCACACAAGGAGGCCATTCGACCCATCATGACTGTGTCAGCTCCCCAAATGTGCAAGGCACCTCATGCCATTCCCCTGCCTTCTTCCCGCACCTTGCACATTCTTCCTTTTCAGATAATAATCCCATTCTCTCTCGAGGGCCTCAATTGGACCCGCCTCCACCACACGCTCAGGCAGTGCATTCCCGATCCAAATGCCGTCTTTACGTGGTGTACTGTACCACATTCAGAATGGAGTGATGGGTGATCAGTATAATATAGCATATTATAGAAGAATAAAAGGGACAGTGCCACACGATGTTACCTTGTCCACTGCTTTCCTGTCGCCGACTGTTTTGGCTTCCTGGGCTGGCATTGTATCTGCTTTCCCGTAATGCTGCACATGATACCCCTTCTGCTTCTGTCTGGCCATGGTGACCCAAGCTGGTATGGAAGAGTCCTCAGTGGATGATCCGTTGTCTTGAGTATGCTTGTCAAAAAGTAGCCCCCTCTCTGAGGAAAGAAAATGTCATCAATATTTCCAATGCAAAACCTTAAACAATTTGCCTAACATCCGAATGCAATTACTCGCTCATAAATAAAGATTGGTGGTGACAGCATTTCATTAAATGAAGACCCATTTAATTCCAAAAGAATTCAGAAGGATGTAAATTTCAAAATATTTCTGATCAATTATGCATTGATTGGCGATGTATTTCAATGCTGCAGATGTTATTTTTCTAATCGAGTTGATTGATTTCAAATTGGAATGAGTGTGCAGATTTGCAAAAGTTTCATAATCACATTTTCACATTTGGCTAATTTTAAACCCTTTGGGGATATAATAATAACATGAATTTCTCGTGCATCTTTAAGAGGTTGCAGTTTTTTACACACTTGTCATTCAAAAATGTCCCATTATTTAAACTGTGTAGTACATGAAGGTGAATTTACGGATTAGGAGCAGGAATAGGCCCCTTGGTCCCTGGAGCCCGCTCCACCATTCAGAAAGATCATGGCTGATTGAATTGTAACCTCAACGTCAGATTACTGCCCACCCCATTCACTCCCTTGCTTATCAAGAATCCATCTACTTAAAGATGTTCAAAGATTCTTCCTCAACTATCTTTTGAGGAAGAGAATTCCAAAGTCTCACCACTCTACAATTGAAAGAAAAACTGCTCTTCGCCACTGCCCTAAATGGGCAACCTCTTATTTTAAAACAGCGGCCCTTAGTGTGAGTCTGTCCCACAAGAAACATTCTTTCCATATGCAACCTGTTAAGTCCCCTCAGAATCTTCTGTGTTTCAATCAAGTCACCTCTTAATCTTCTGAACTCCAGTGGATACAAAGCCTAGCCTGTCCATACTCTCTGGTTTAGCTCAGTGGGCTGGGCAGCTGGTTTGTGACGCAGAGCGGTTCGTGATGCAGAGCCAGGTCAACAGAGCAGGTTCAATTCCTGTACCGGCTGAGGTTATTCATGAAGACCCCATCTTCTCAACTTTGTCCCTTGCCTGAGGTCTGGCGACCCTCAGGTTAAATAACCACCAGTTGGCTCTCCCCCTCAAACTATGATGACTTTCGGGCAGCACAGGGGGTTAGCCCTGCTGCCTCACGGTGCCGAGGTCCCAGGTTCGATCCCGGCTGTGGGTCACTGTCCATGTGGAGTTTGCACATTTTCCCTGTGTTTGCGTGGGTTTTTCCCCCACAGTCCAAAGATATGCAGGCTGGGTGGGTTGGCCACGCTAAATTGCCCATTAATTGGAAAAAATCAATTGGGTACTCTAAATTTAAAAAAAAAGAAAAAAAAACTTTGGTGACTTTACAGGGGCGGCATGGTGGCACAGTGGTTAGCACTGCTGCCTCACATGCCATGGACCCGGGTTCAATTCCAGCCTTGGGTGACTGTGTGGAGTTTGCACGTTCTTCCCAGGTCTGCGTGGGTTTCCTCTGGATGCTCCGGTTTCCTCCTACAATCCAAAGATGTGCAGGATAGTTCGATTGATTAAATTGCCCCTTAGTGTCCCTTAGATTAGGTCAGGATACAGGGATTGAGCAGGAGAACAGGCTGGGCTTAGGTAGGGTGCTCTTTCAGAGGGTCGGTGCAGACTCACGGGGCCAAATGGCCTCCTTCCGCACTGTAGGGATGCTATACTATGCTACGATTCTCATAAGACAACCCAATCATTCTGGGTATTAGTCTGGTAAACCTCCAAACCTTCCTTAAAGGAGACCAATATTGTATGCAATACCTCAGAAGTGGTTTCACCAATGCCCTGTATAACTGAAGCATATTCATTTCACCTCGCAATAAACAAATAAACAATATAAAACAGGGCAAACATGGCTTTCACAGCTTTGTGCCACTCTCATCAAAATCTGACATATCCTTTCCCCAAGCTGCCTTTGAAACATTTTTCATTACTAATATACCTAAATGTTTGAAAATGCTCACAAGTGTTCAAAATGATTGAAGCCCGAGGTCACGTTTCCTGATTTTTCAACTCTAATGGCTGCGTTGGAGCTGGTCATATTTGCAGCAAATTACAACCCGTTTCAGGGTGAACTGTCAGAGCTTTTACAGTACAGAAAGAGATCCTTCAGCCAATCATGTCCATGCCGGCCATCAAGCGTCCATCTTTTCCACAATGAATTCCATTTGTATTGCTTCTGCTCATTTCACCACCCTGTCTATGTCATCCTGAAGCCAATAACGATCCTCATCATGATCTGCAACTTAGCCAAGTATTGCATTCACTACAAACTTTATAATGCCGCTCCCTATTTCAAGTTCATGTCATTTATAAAAATTGTGAAGAAGTAATGGAGACAAAAACTGCCTCTTGGGGAACACCATTGCAAACCATCTGTCGGTCTGAAAAATATCCATCCACATCTGTTTCCTGTCACTGAGCCATTTCTGTATCCATAACCACCACCTTCATCTTAATTCCCCGGGTTTTCATCTTCTTCACAAACCTTCTGTGTGGCACTTTTCAAAGTTCCTGACGTACATATGAAGCATCTTCTTTCTATTGGCCAACAACCTGACACCAGAAAGCCCCCTTTCAGCTGACAGTGTTTGTTTTTTCCTGGCCTTACTGACTCCAGATTGACTCTCACATTGATCCAATGCAATAGCTCCAATTGAACCCACTCCAAGTCATTTCGCATTGACCATGTCGCTGGAGCAGCTTTGGAGGGAAATGGAAAATGGAACGTTGGTTTGCAAGGCAGGATTGTGAATTAACGCAAAAAAGGTGCAATTATCTGTTTTTTTAAAAATTCTTTCATGGGTTGTGAGCTTCGCTGGCAAGAGCCAGTTTTATTGCCCATCTCAAACCGCTCTTGAGAAGGTGGTGAGCTGCCATCTTGAACCGCTGCAGTCGCTGTGGTGTAAGAACAGTCACAGTGCTGTTAGCGAGGAAGTGGGGCTAAAGTTAAAAGAAGATAAATAATTAAGTACTGTGTGGCAAGCAATGGATGTAGTTCTGAAGAGGCCTCGATAACTTTATTTGTGGATTACAACCTACATTGCTTGATGATTTTTTAATCCATGCAAGGGACATCGCTGGCTGGGCCAACATTTATTGCCCATCCCTAATTGTCCTTGAGAAGGTGGTGAGCATCCTTCTTGAACCGCTGCAGTCATAGAGTCATAGTCATAGAGGATAATGACTAGGTGTATGCCTTTGGCCCAACTTGCCCATGCTGCCCAGTTTTTACCACCAATTTAGTCCTAATTGCCCGCATTTAGCTCATAGCCCTCTATACCCAGATTTCCCATATAACTGTCTGAATGCTTTTTAAAAGACAAAATTGTACCGCCCCTACTACTGCCGCCGGCAGCTCATTCCACACTCACCACCTTCTGTGTTAAAAAATTGCCCCTCTGGACCCTTTTGTATCTCTCCCTCTCACCGTAAACCTATGCCCTCTAGTTTTAGACTCTTCCTACCTTTGGAAAAAGATGTTGACTATCTACCTTGTCTATGCCCCTCATTATTTTATAGACCTCTACAAGGTCACCCCTAAGCCTCCTACACTTCATGGAAAAAAGTCCCAGTCTCTCCAGCCTCTCATTATAACTCAAACCATCAAGTCCCGGTAGCATCCTAGTACATCTTTTCTGCACCCTTCTAGTTTAATAATATCCTTTCTGGAAAAGGGCGACCAAGTTGTAGATTATAATGGTTTAGTGATAGTCATAGAGGTGTACAGCATGAAAACATGACTTTCAGCCCAACTTGTCCATACTCTCCAGTTTTTACCACTAGTCGATTGCCCGCATTTGGCCTATATCTCTCCATACCCATCTTTCTCATATAACTGTCTGAATGCTTTTTAAAAGACAAAATTGCACCTGCCTCTACTACTGCCTCCGGCAGCTCATTCCACACTCACCACCTTCTGTGTGAAAACATTTCTCCTCTGGACCCTTTTGTATCTCTCCCCTTAAACCTATGCCCTCTAGTTTTAGACACCCCTACCTTTGGGAAAAAATGTTGACTATCTACCTTATCTATGCCCCTCATTATTTTATAGACCTCTATAAGATCACGTCTAAGCTTCCTACACTCCAGGGAAAAAAGTCCGAGTCTATCCAGCCTCTCCTTATGACTCAAACCATCAAGTCCCGGTAGTATCCTAGTAAATCGTTTCTGCACTCTTTCTAGTTTAATAATATCCTTTCTATAATAGGGTGACCAGAACAGTACACAGTATTCCAAGTGTCGCCTTACTAATGTCTTGTACAACTTCAGCAAGACGTCCCAACTCCTGTATTCAATGTTCTGAACAATGAAACCAAGCATGCCGACTGCCTTCTTCATCACCCTATCCACCTGTGACTCCACTTTCAAGGAGCTATGAACCTGCACCCCTAGATCTCTAACTCTCCCTAACTCCCTACCATTAACTGAGCAGGTCCTGTGGACAGCACGGTGGCACAGTGGTTAGCACTGCTGCCTATGGCACTGAGGACCCAGGTTCGAATCCCGGCCCTCGGTCACTGTCCGTGTGGAGTTTGCACATTCTCCCCGTGTCTGCGTGGGACCCCCAAAACCCAAAGTTGTGCAGGATAGGTGGATTGGCCACGCTAAATTGCCCCTTAATTGGAAAAAAATAATTGGGTACTCTAAATTTTTTTAAAAACTGAGCAGGTCCTGCCCTGATTTGATCCACCAAATGCATCACCTCACATTTATCTAAATTAAATTCCATCTGCCATTCATCGGCCCACTGGCTCAATTGATCAAGATCCCGTTGCAATCCTAGATAACCTTCTTCGCTGCCCACTATGCCGCCAATATTGGTGTCATCTGCAAACTTACTAACCATGCCTCCTAAATTCTCATCCAAATCATTAATATAAATAACAAATTATAGTGGACCCAGTACTGATCCCTGAGGCACACCGCTGGTCACAGGCCTCCAGTTTGAAAAACAACCCTCCACAACCAACCTTTGGCTTCGGTCGCCAAGCCAATTTTGGATCCAATTGGCAACTCACCCTGGATTCCGTGATATTTAATCTTTTGCAACAACTTAATATGAGGTACCTTGTCAAAGGCCTTGCTAAAGTCCATGTAGACAACGTCAACTGCACTACCCTCATCTATCTTCTTGGTTACCCGTTCAGAAAACTCAATCAAATTCGTGAGACATGAATTTCCACTCACAAAGCCATGCTGACTGTCCCTCATCAGTCCTTGCCTCACTAAATGCCTGTAGATCCTGTCTCTCAGCACACCTTCTAACAACAAACCCACCACAGGTGCTAGGCGCACCGGTCTGTAGTTCCCAGGCTTTTCCCTACAGCCCTTCTTAAACAAAGGCACAACATTTGCTCCCCTCCAATCTTTAGGCACCTAACCTGTGGCTGTCGATGATTCAAATATCTCCGCTAGGGGTCCTGCAATTTCCTCCCTAGCCTCCCACAATGTCCTGGGATACATTTCATCAGGCCCTGAGGATTTATCTATCTTGATGCGCTTTAAGACTTCCAGCACCTCCTTCTCTGTAATATGCACAATCAAAGAACAAAGAAAAGTACAGAACAGGAACAGGCCCTTCGGCCCTCCAAGCCTGCGCCGACCATACTGCCCGTCTAAACTAAAATCTTCTACACTTCCAGGGTCCGTATCCCTCTATTTCCATCCTATTCAGGTATTTGTCAAGATGCCCCTTAAACATCACTATCGTCCCTGCTTCCACCACCTCCTCCGGCAGCGAGTTCCAGGCACCCACTACCCTCTGTGTAAAAAACTTACCTCATACATCTCCTCTAAACCTTGCCCCTCGCACCTTAAACCTATGCCCCCTAGTAATTGACCCCTCTATCCTAGGAAAAAGTCTCTGACAATCCACTCTGTCTATGCCCCTCATAATTTTGTAGATCTCTATCAGATCGCCCCTCAACCTCTTTTGTTCCAGTGAGAACAAACCAAGTTTATTCAACCACTCCTCATAGCTAATCGAAAAATGAAAATGAAAAATCGCTTATTGTCACAAGTAGGCTTCAATGAAATTACTGTGAAAAGACCCTCGTCGCCACATTCCGGGAGGCTGGTAAGGGAATTGAACCGTGCTGCTGGCCTGCTTTAAAAGCCAGCGATTTAGCCCAGTATGCTAAACCAGCCCCTAATCAACCTCTCTTCATAGCTAATCCATCACTATTTATTTCCTCAAGTTCCCTAAAATCCATGCCTTACTCAACTGTAAATACCAATGAGAAATATTAATTTAGGATCTCACCAATCTCTTGTGGATCCGCACATAGATGACCTAGTAGATCCTTAAGAGGCCCTACTCTCTCCCTCATTACTCTTTTGTCCTTTATATATTTGTCGAAGCTCTATGGATTCTCTTTTGCCTTACCTGCCAAAGCAATCTCAGGTTCCCTTTTTGCCCTTTTGATTTCTCTCTTAACTCTACTCCGACAATCTCTATACTCTTCAAGGGATCCACCTGATCCCAGCTGCCTATGCATGTCGCATACCTCCTTCTTCGTTTTGACCAGCATCTCAATATCCCGAGTCATTCAGGGTCCCCTACTTCTATCAGCCTTGCCCTTCACTCTAATGTGCTTACGCTGAATCCTAGTTAACACACTTTTGAAAGCCTCCCACTTACCAGCCATCCCTTTGCCTGCCAACAGACTCCCCCAATCAACTTTTGAAAGTTCCTGTCTAATAACATCAAAATTGGCCGTGCCCCAATTTAGAATTTTAACTTTTGGGCCAGGCCTAACATTCTCCATAGCTATCTTGAAACTAATGGAATTATGGTCACTTTTCCCAAAGTGATCCCTCACTAACACTCTGTCTCCTGCCCTTCTTTATCCCCCAAGAGGAGGTCAGGTTTTGCCTCCTCTCTAGTTGAGCCATCCACAAACTGAATGAGAAATTTCTCCTGAATACACGCAACAAATTTCTCTCCATCCAAGCCCCTAATGCTATGGCTGTCCCAGTTAATGTTGGGAAAGTTAAAGTCTCCAACTGTTACCACCCTATTTTTCTTGCAGCTATCTGTAATCTGCTTACATATTTGCTCCTCAATTTCCCGCTGACTATTTGGGCGGTGAGGAGGATTATTTTGAGTAGGGGAGGGAAAAGAGGGGGCAGGGGTTAATGATAAGAATTTGATCTGTAATTACTCAGCTCCCTTATACAGAATACATAGAGATGGTATGGGGAGTACAGTGGAGAGGAACTTCCAACTTTCCCAAGTAGTACATGGTTAGCCATACAAAGTGGGCTCAATCGACCAAATGGTCAAATGTGACTTTCTGGAGCAACACAAGTTTATGGGCGACACAGTGGTCATCCCTGCAGCCTCAAAGCACCAGGAGCCCCAGGTTCAATTTCGGCCTTGGGTAACTGTGTGGAGTTTGCACATCCTACCTGCGTCTGTGTGGTAGTCGTTAGGGTGCTCTGGTTTTCTCCTACAGTCCAAAGGTGTGTGGGTTAAGTGGGGCTACGGGGATAGGGCAGGGGAGTGAGACCCAGAAGGGTGTAATATTCTCCACTTGCACAACCTGCGATGATAAGCAGCAGGTTTCCTATTTATCCACAATACTTTCTGGCCACTTAAAGTAAATTAAAAGTCGCCACAGTCCAGGAAGATGACCATTGGCTGCTTTCCCCTTTGAGGGAGAGAGGTGACTGGTGGTGATTCAACCTGAGGATCTTACAAGCCAGTATGAGTCTGGGCAATTACTACCAATCACACCGTTCTCGGGCCCTAAAGTATTGTTACCAGTATTGAAATGAGCTACCAGAATTGGATTTTTCTGGACAATTATTGAAGTGATGATCATGCGTTTGTTGTGCTCCCAAGAATGACGATCATGAGTTTCCCTAAAACCTCCTTAAATGTTTCACTTTTTAATTGTAACATTTGTTTCCTTGGTTTGCATTCAATTTGGCCACACCAACCTTTAAACAGTGGCACACAATAGCATGCATTATGCTAATCTCATAGACGGTTGTAGCACAGCAATAGGCTAACTGACCCATTAAGCTTTGTTTGCCCATGAGCAACCTAGTTTAGTCCCACATTGCTGCTCACTCCCCATATCCTATAATAATCCTTGTTATCAGCAGCGGGCCTTTTGAAATGATTTTCTGAGAGCATTTCATACTCCCGGCCTTTTCCTGTGCATTAGAAGCAGACCTGGTCATGGATTAGTCCCAGCCCTTTGACTGGTTTGTCCAGTTTCCGTGCACAACTATATTTTATTTTCCCAAGTGTGTCCGTCTTATTTGTAAAATGTTGTCTAGTTTTTCCAGGTTTTGAACGCAAACAGAAGTGAATACATTCTTAAAGTCGGGCTCTTTGTGGTGAACTGTGTTATAACAGGCTCCATTTATTCAGAAACACACAATCGCTGGGAAAAGAATAAATCATCCGGTAATCACATTTTTAAGCATTGATTAAATCAGGTGACTTAGTTGCATCACATCATGGAGTTTAAGATTTAATCTTTTTATTTCAACTTCCCCAAAAATAAATTATGTATAATTTAATCGTGACGGAGGTTAATGTAAAAGGATGAGCAGTTCCATGCTTTCATACTTCTACCTTCTTCAGAACAGCCATCTCGCAAAACGTCAACAGATTTCTCTGGAAGAAATGAAATCAATTTACCCAAGGAATAGTTAAAATATCAATTTATTAATCATTTTACTTCTCCTCCTCCCCCTTGCTTGCAACAGGGATGAGCCTCATGAATCAATAGGAAAGCCATTAATCTTTCCCCATTGAGGGCTTATGATGCACACATCATCCTATGGCAGACATTTTAAGTGGGCGGAGTGTGCACCGTGGATGCACTGCTCAGTAAACACGGCAAGGTGAAAGAGGTCAGGGCACAGGTGGTGTTGGTGAATATATATGCACTGAATTGGGATGATGTAGGGTTTATGAGGGGGTTGCTGGCAGCGATCCCGGACTTGGCCACGCACCAGTTCACCATGGGAGGAAGCTTTAATTGTGTTCTAGAACCGAGGGTGGGCAGGTCGAGCCCCCGGTCAATGGGAAGGATACGAATGCAAAGGAGCTGGGAGGGTTCATGGAAAAGATGGGTATGGTGGACCCGTGGCACTTTAAGAACCCGGGGGAAAAGGGAGTACTCCTTTTTCTTACATGTTTACAGGGTGTACTACAGAATCATCTTTTTTTGTGGTGAGCAGGAGGTGTTGGTAGGGGTGGAAGGGGCAGAGTATGCAGGGATAGTAATTTTGGACCATACGCCCCACTGGCTGGCGATTCGGCTTAGATTGGGACGGGGGCAGAGGCCGGGATGGAGGCTCGATTCGGGGTTGTTGCAAATAGAGGATTCTGTGGTACAGTGTGGTCGGTGATTAAAGACTATGCAGAATTGAACCAAAACGGGGAGGTGTCGATGGCCACATTTTGGGAGGCACTGAAGGCGGTGATCCGAAAGGAGAGTATTTTGTTCAAGGCACATGAAGATAGGAAAAGGAGGGAGTATGGGCGCTTAATGAACGAGAAAGTCGAAGTAGATAGGGAGTACTCGAAGGTACCCACCACGGAGGGATTGGCGAGAAGGAAGAAGTTTCAGGGCCAATTTGATAGGTTGATGAAGGGGAAGCGGTGGGGCAACTGCGAAGAGCAAGGAGGGTGTAGTACGAGTACGGGGAAAATGCAAGTCGAATGTTGGTGCACCAACTACGGAGGCAGGCCACGTCCAGGGAAATATTGAGGATACGGACAAGGGCACGGGAGGTGGTGATGGAGCCGGGGAGGACAAATGAGACGTTTAGGGAATACTATAAGGGCTGTACAGGGCGGACCCGGGAGGGGTGAAGAAGGGGACATGGGACGGTTATTGGATGGTCTGGAGTTTCCGCAGTTGGAGGAAGAGAAGAGGTAGGTGCTGGAGGAGGCTCTGGAGCTGAGGGAAGTCTGAGACTGTATGAGGGGTATGAAGTCAGGATAGGCCCCGGGGCCCGATGGTTACCCGGTGGAATTCTATAAGGAGTTTGCGACGGAACTGGCACCATATCTGTTGGGGCGTTTAGCGAGGCGGTGGGGAAGGGGGAACTGCCGGAGACGATGGCGCAGGCAATGATCACATTGATACAAAAGAAGGAAAAAGACCCGTTAGAATGTGGGTCATACAGGCCCATATCGCTGTTAAAAACAGATGTAGGGGCAGCACGGTGGCACAGTGGTTAGCATTACTGCCTACGGCACTGAGGACCTGGGTTCGAATCCCAGCCCTGGGTCACTGTCCGTGTGGAGTTAGCACATTCTCCCCGTGCCTGCGTGGGTTTCACCCCCACAACTCAAAAATGTGCAGGATAGGTAGATTGGCCACTCTAAATTGCCCTTTAATTGGAAAAAATAATTGGGTACTCTAAATTTAAAAAAAAACAGATGTAAAAGTGCTGGCTAAACTGGTAGTGGGGAGGATGGAAGGTTAGGTCCCCGGGGTGGTTGCGGAGGAGCAGACAGGCTTCGTGAAGGGCAAGCAGCTCTCTAGTAATATAAGGAGACTGTTAAACGCGATTCTGACTTCGTCGAGAGCCTGGGTTACACAGGGGAACAAGGCAGGGGTGCCCACTGTCACTGCTGCTGTTCGCGCCAGCAATAGAGCCTCTGGCAATGGCTCTCGGAGGTCGGCAAGGTGGCAAGGGATTACGAGAGGGAGTAGGGAGCATCGGGTGTTGCTATCTGCAGACGATCTGTTATTGTACATGTCGGACCCACTGGAGAGCATGGGGAGGATTATGGGCCTATTAGGGAAGTAAGGACGTTCTCAGGATACAAGTGGAACGTAGGGAAAAGTGAAGTAAGCGAACTAAGTCGTAGAGCCAACCTGGGGGGGGGGGGGGGGGGGGGTGTTACCATTTAAAGTAGCCAGAGATAGGTTTAGATATCTGTGGATTCAGGTAACGGGAGAGAGGGCGACGCTGCATAAATGGAATTTAACAAAGCTGGTGGAGCAAGTTAGGGAGGATCTGAAGAGGGAGGACACACTGCATCTGCCACATGGTGCAGATGAACGTCCTGTCAAGGTTTCTATTCATATTCCAGCTGCTTCCGAATGATATACCAAAGGCCTTTTTCCGAAAGTTGGATACGATTATTTCAGAGTTTGTGTGGGCGGGGAAGGTACCAAGGGTAAAGAGGAGCCTGTTACAGAGGCAGAGGAAGAAGGGGGGGTTGGCATTGCCAAACTTGCTGCATTATTATTGGGCGGCGAATGTGGAGAAGGTGAGGCGGTGGTGGGTAGGAGAGGGGGTAGAATGGGTTTGGATGGAGGAAGAATCCCATAGCGGGTCCAGCCTGCGTGCTATGGTGAGGGCAGCATTGCCAATGGCACCAAGGAAATTCACGGTGAGCCCAGTGGTGCAATCCACAGGGAAGGTTTGGAACCAGCTGAGGGGGGGGGGGGCACTTTAGGATAGAGGGGATGTCGGTGTTAACGCCACTGTGCGAAAAACATGGATTCGAGCCGGGAGCTGGGGGGAGAGGGGAGATGGATATGCGTTATGTCTAGGAAGTGGAGAGAAGCGGGGCTGGTTAAGGTGAGGGATCTGTACCACAAAAAAGGGTTTGCCAGTATAGAGGAACTGAAGCTTAGGGTAGAGCTCCCGGGATGAAGTGAGTTTAGATACTTGCAGGTAAAGGACTTCATGCGCAAGGTTTGGAAAGAGATCCCCAAGCTACTGAAGTTTGCCCTGCTGCTCCCGGACGTGGAAGGGGAGGGCAGGATCGGAGACATATACAGGAGGCTGGGAGAGTAGGGAGGCGAGCGGGTAGTGAAGATTAAGGAGAAGTGGGACAGGGAGCTGGGAGGGGAGATGAATTGGAGAGTGTGAGTGAGGTGCTACACAGAGTTAACACGACTTTCTCGGGTGAGCCTGATCCAATTCAAGGTGGTACTCAGGGTGTCTATTCATGAGTTCTTCCAAGGGGTGGCAGACGGGTGTGCGCAGTGCGGGCGGGGACCAGAAACCACACACATATGTTCTGGGACTGCGAGAAGCTAGAGGGATACAGGGTGGGAGTTTCTGTGGCACTAACAAGGATTATGGGGGAGGAGGTTGGGACAGGCCCTTTGGTGGCGATATTCGGGATATCGGAGAAGCTGGACCTGATGGAGGGGAGGAAGGCCAATGTTGTGGCTGTTGCCTCTCTGGTTGCCCGGTGAAGGATCTTCCTGGAATGCCGGTCGGCAATGCTGCTGGAGGTGGCAGCCTGGTGGGGAGACTTATCTGACTTTCTCTGTCTGGAAAAGGTTAAATATGAATTGAGGGGCTCAGCGGAGGACTGCGAGGCAAGGTGGGGGGTGGTCGTGGCCGCGTTTGAGGAGTTGTTCGTGGCCGGGATGAAAATGGGGAAAACATTTGTACAAACTGTGTAAGGATGTGTTGCGGAGTAGGCTCCCCAGACTGTTTATGTTTTGCAGCCATTTGAATAAGTGTAGAATAAAATACATTTTTTTTTAAAGAAAGAGGTCAGGGCATGCAGAATTTACCAGAACATAGAATTTAACCCCATTAGCATATCCGTCTATTCCTTTTAGCCTCATACGTTTATCTCGCTGTGTATTAAATGTACCTATGCTGTTTGCCTCAACCACTCCATGTAAATGTTGAAATTTGAGGTTAGAAGGAGCGGGAGTGTTCCTTCGAGCTCCGCAAAGAAACGAGGTGCCTTGCTGTCCCGGGCTTTCTGCACACGACCGCCAACGCCCCCCTCCCCCCACTCTGTGCTCACAACACTCCCCATCCCTCCAAACTGACATGGTACTCCTGACGAAAGGTCACAGACACTGACGTGTAACCTTTACTTTCCCTCACCACAAATGCTGCCAGACCTGCTGCTGTTTTTCCAACATTTTCTGGTTTAATTTCTAATACTTAATACCTGACCCGGCCTGGCCTCCAGATGATCTGAAGTCGTGCTGGAATGGAGCAAGCGTAAACTGCATCAGGATGGCCGGGACACTCAGGATGAGGCCTGGCCCTCTGAATGGATCTGTGGGCACGCTGGCCCCGAGGAGCTGGCACACTTCACTGGTCGACTGCCCGAGAATTAAAATCCATCCCTTTGCATCCCGAATATTGGCACACTGTAATGAGCTGGCCATGTTGATTGGTCCATGCCAGATTAAAACATTGTTTCAGGCTAACCACTTTGAACTAGCGGGTACATTTTCAATGCTGGGTGTAAAGCGAGTTGGGCTGCTCATTATAGTAACCGCCCCGGTGCCCCTGTGCTGCAGCGAATGGCTAATACCTGCCCATTTGATGTGTGTGGGTAGAGAGGTGAAAATCTACCCTGTTGATCATTCAGACTCTCCCCAAAACACACAGCTATCTGAGGATTCGCACTGAAATAAAGTCAACAGATTGCTGAAGAAAGTTATCAATATCAGGGCTCCCGATTCAGGAAGAATGCATTTTGCAGCTCCAGCTGAATCCACCGCTTTCTGAAATACTGAAATCAAGCAGGACAAATGGAAAACATCAGCAGGCCAGCCACCTGGCCACAAGAAACAGAGCAATTCAAGTCAAAACAGTCGCAATGAGATGGAAAGTGGAAATGGAAAAGGTTCAGAGGCAGAGGGGATAGGCTTCAGGTGACATTGAACAATGCAGAGAAATAAGACCCAAACCATGTAAATCTGAGAACAACGTCCCAGGAGATTTACCAAGATATATTAATTCCACTCTCATTAATCAAAATGTCACAAAACTGAGCATAATGTTTTGAAATGCATGATGCTCTCGGATGAAGAATTCAATAAGCTGTCTGGGGGAGTGGGTTGGGGGGGGGGGGGGGGGGTGGGAGAGAATGGTCGCTGTGTCTTTGTTCTCTGGAACTGATTAACTTCTTGGAATGTAGCCAAGTGTGACACCCTTGCATAAAGTTACGATTACACAATATACAAAAAAAGGTCTTAGATCTGTAGTCCGTTGCTCTTGTCTTGTCTCCCAGCTAACATGAACCTACTGTAAGAAATACAACTTATGTTTCAATGTGTTCCTTTCGAAAGTTTCAACTGAATGTAACAGTTCTACAATTTCTCCCCAGTGCACAATAACAACCCTGTTTCCGGCAATAGAACATCAAGGCTGGATTCTCCGTCGGCAAGATCCTCCGATTCGCCGGCAGCACACTCACGCCCACGGATTTCCCAATGGTGTGGGGTTGCCCACAATGGGAAACCCCATTGGCTGGCTGCCGGGACGGAGAATCCTGCCCAATGGTCTCTGTAATGGGACAGCTATCATCGATTGTTGCAAAAACCCATCAGGTCCTTTGGGGAAGGAAATCTGCCTGCCTTGTCTGGTCTGCATGCGACTTCAGGCCCACTGCAACCTCCTCTGTCATGGCTGATAAAGACACTCAGTTCAAGGGCAATTAGGGATAGGCTTCATATGCTAGCCCAGCCAGTGATGCTCACATCCCATGAAAGAATTTTAAAAATACAAAATGACAGCAACAGTACACTCGAAAAGTTTGAAGTTTGAATGAGTCAAATTTGCACATGAAAATACTATTTGTACATGAAAAGGCATGTGCTATTCTCTCAACCAGCACCTGCTTTCCATTGGCTGACTAACTGCAGGCAATGTATTTTCCAAGGCCCTTTACCAATGATGCTTTTGAAACAGTCAATTAAAGGTTTGTGAGAGTGCTGCAGGGTGACTGTCTGAAGAGCTACCCTCTCTCTCTCTCTCGATCGCTCTATGTGGCTAACCTCAATGGCACAGCCACAATTAATACTGTATAAAAGTCAGCTGCTCTTGGTAACCTGGGCAGCACAGTGGTTAGCACTGCTGCCTCACAGCACCAGTGGCCCGGTTCAATTCCGACCTGGGGTCACTGTCTGTGTGGAGGTTGCACTATCTCCCCGTGTCTGCTTGGGTTTCCTCCGGGTGCTTCGGTTTCCTCCCACAGTCCAAAGATGTGCAGGGTAGGTGGATTGGCCAAGCTAAATTGCCCCTTAATAATAATAATAATAATATTATTGGAAAAAAAAAATTGGGCACTCTAAATTTATTTTAAAGAAATATTGACTCAGGTTTCCTGGTTATAACACAGGTGACAACCAAGGTTTCCTAGTTACGAAATTCTTCACTTGGATCATCCCTGGCTTGTGTAGCAGCTTCCAAGTGTGCAATCTGAGGCACATACCCCAAAGTGAAAGTGGAAAGTTAAGAAATTAATCAATCTAAGTCATGTTTCAACACCCCCTTCAATTCAGAGCAACACAGGCTCGGAGGAGAGTGATTCACCCACCCTCACTACGGACCGCTTATGATGCCGGACATTGCTGAAAGAGGAAAATCACAAGCCAGAAAATGGGTTGGGGAATAAATCTTTTCAAAAAACTCAAATTAATTTTGTCTGTCTATATTTTGTAACCTGCATCAAGCCTTTCGGGTAACATCTTCCGTGTTGCCAAATTAACACACAAATAAATTAGTGGGAAAGGCCAATAGAAAGCAATAATGCATTTACCTTTTGTTTTCACAAGGTTTGCTCTGCTGTTAAAATGTGTTCACAAGAATTAACGCAACAATTCTTATTCCGGTGCATTTGGAGACACTCGTGCCAGACAGAATTTCACAGGGTAGAATCAAATTCAAATTTTATTTCATTACTTAAAATGGCAGCATGGTTACAGTACAGGAGGCCATTCTGCCTGTTACGTCTGTGCTGGTCCTCTGAGGGTGCAATTTACCTAGTGCCTGCCTTCACCCTGTAGCCCTGCACATTCTTCCTATTTCGAAAACTGAGCCAATTCCCTATTGAAAGCCTCAAATGACCCTGCCCCCCCACCACACTCTCAAGCACTTATTGCACATCCTAACTTTTCCCTTTGTGTCGTCACCATCGCTTCTTTTTCCAATGACCTTAAACCGGTGACCTCTAGTTCTCCATCCTTCCACTGATGGCACGTTGTTCCCTGCGTCGTCCAGACCCCTCGTTAACACCTGGAGCAAATCTCTCAACGTTCTCTTCTCCAAGGATCACAGCTCCCATCTTCTCCAATCTAGCCATGTACCTGAAGCTCCTCTCATCCTAGAACCATCCTTGTGATTCTTTTCCGAATGCCATCACATCCTTGGTAAAGTGTGGTTCCCAGAACTGGACGCAAAACTACATACAAGACCAAATCAGAGTTTTCTATGGGTTTAACATAATTTACTTGCTTTTGTAGTCTATTCCCCTGCCGATAAAATCCAGAATGCCAAATGCTATATTAACTTCTCTCATAACGTAACCTGCCACCTTCAATGATTTTACGCAAATATACATCCGGCCCCTTTGCTCCTGCACCATTTCAAATTATACTCTTCATTTTACATATCTCTCTGTATTCTTTCTACCAAAATCAATCACTTCAGACTTTTCTGCATTAACTTTCATCAGCCACCTATCCTCCCATTCCACTATCTTCCTCCTGGGTCACAATACTTCCAAGTTTTGTACAATCCACAAATTTTGAAATCGTGCCCTGTACACCAAGGTCCGGGTTATTTGTACGCATCAGGAATAGCAAGGGTCCCAACACCGATCCCTCGGGAAGTCCACGATAAACCGTCCTCCTGTCCAAAAACAGCCATTCACCATTATTCATTGTTTCCCATCACTCAGCCAAATTCCTATTCATGTTGTTACTGCTACTTGTATTCCATGAGCTCTAACCTTTCTCACAGGCCTGCTGCCCGACGCTGTATCAAATTCCATTTAGAAGTCCATGTTCACCACATCAGCAGCATTACCCTCAATCGGCCCTCTCTGCTACCTCATCACAAATTCCAGCAAGTTAGTTAAATATGAATTGCCTTTAACAAATCCATGCTGGCTTTCATTAATCAACCTGTATTTATCCACATGATTCTTCATGTTGTCCTGAATTATTGTTTCTATAAGCTTAGCACACCACCAATGCTACATTGACTAATTTCTAGTTGATCAGCTTTATGTTTTGGCACAAGGGCGTAATATTTGTGATTTTCCAGTTTACTGACTCCATCACTGAGCCTAAGGAAGATTAAAAAATGATGGCCAGTGCCTCTACAATTTCCAGTCTCACTTCATTCAGTATCGGTGGATGCATCTCACGTAGATGTGGCAGTTAGTTGCAGAATCATCGAACATTATAGTACAGAAGGGGACCACTTCTGCCTCTACTAATGACTTGAAAGTTTCCATTTTAGAACACAAGAAGCAGGAGTAGGCCATCTGGCCCTTCAAGCTTGCTCCGCCATTCAATGAGATCATGGCTGATCTTTTGTGAACTCAGCTCCACTTTCCCGACTGAACACCATAACCCTTAATTCCTTTATCCTTCAAAAAACTATCTATCTTTATCTTCAATGAAGTGCCTCAGCTGCTTCACTGGGCAGGGAATTCCATAGATTCACAACCCTTTGGGTGAAGAAGGTCCTCCTAAACTCAGTCCAAAATCTACTTCCCCTTATTTTGAGGCTATGCCCCCTAGTTCTGCTTTCACCCACCAGTGGAAACAACTTCCCCACATCTATGCCATCTATTCCCTTCATAATTTTTAATGATCCCCCCCTCATTCTTCTAAATTCCAATGAGTACAGTCCCAGTCTACTCAACCTCTCCTCATAATCCAACCCCTTCAGCTCTGGGATTAACCTAGTGAATCTCCTCTGCACACCCTCCAGCGCCAGTACATTCTTTCTCAGGTAAGGAGGCCAAAACTGAACACAATACTCCAGGTGCAGCCTTATTAACACCTTATACAGTTGCAGCATAACCTCCCTAGTCTTAAACTCCATCCCTCTTGCAATGAAGGACAAAACTCCATTTGCCTTCTTAATCACCTGTTGCACCTGTAAATCAACTTTTTGTGACTCATGCAGATTTTGTCCCATTTTCCTCTTCTTTTCACAAAACTCTGCATATTTTTCTTTTCAAGGTATCCTTCATTACCCTCTGCTTCTGTCAGCCTCTCAGAAAGTGGATTCTAGATTTTAAAACTCACTGTATTAAAAATAAATCTCACAACTCCTCTGGCTCTTTTGCAAATTATTTGAAACCAGCCTTGTGACAGACACCTGGTCAACTCTCAACAGTGGCTAAGAGGTTGGACCAGAGCCATAACCTTTTAAAGTTTTAATGAATGTGGAAAGATTGGTTCGTTCCAGGAGATATAAGAAATAGGGCTTGGTTATTTTATAAACAAACTTTATTAAAACAAAATAAAAGAAAACAATATTTAAACTTTTAAACTTCAATTCTAACAATAGCAGATTCCATGTAGTTTCTTAACGTTAACACACTAGTTCTCATTAAATAACATTTTAACAGAACATGCAGCTCTCATACCACATACACAGTCGGACATAGGCAAGACTGCATTTACAACGCAATATTTCTTCTGTTAGGGAAATTCATTTAGAACCTTTTTCCAAAGCCTGCCTCGGTGGCAACTCTCATGACCTCTCTCAGTTGATTTACAAAGCCTTCTTCTCTACCTGTTCAAAACAGGATTCTTTTTCTCTCCCTCTTCAAACTCCACACAGCCCCGCAAACAAAGGTTCTCTGGGGTTTCCAGGGTTAAACCTTTCGGCACTATCTTGGTTGCTTGATGGCCCACTCCCGTTTATACAAAAGAACAGAGCTGTGCTACTCCACCATTGACGGCAAAGAGGGCATCAGACTCTGTAATGGGCTAATAGCTGGTCAGACTGGAATGCCCCAAAGAATAATGGCTCTGGGGCATCATGTGTGTTCCCACTAACTAGTTTTAAGTCTGACTAGGACAATGTAACTCGGCCAAATGTGGGCGTATCAGTCGGTTTAACCCCTAAATTACCTGCTACTGATATAATTTCTGGACTCAATTTCTTAATATCTCCCTCGTGTAACAGTCTCCTCCAGTAATTGACCCTGCTGCCAGTAGAAACAGCTTCTCTTACTTATTCTAACAAAACCCACCTGAATTTTGAACGCTCAGTCAAGCCCTGTCTTAACCTCCACACTAAGGAGAACAACCCCAGCTTCTCTAGTCTCTCCACATAACATTTGCACCTCAAGACTGACCGGAGCGAGTATTCATCCCAATGGTAAGACACCAGCTGCTATTGCCAGTCATCACAAAGCAACAGGATATTGAGATGAGGGCACTGCAGTCGTGCCAAGGGCTTGCACCATTTGCAGAATAAATTACCCATTCAGTGGCGCTACCACAACAGGGGAGGTGGTGGCGCAGTAGTATTGTAACTGAACTAGTAAACCAGAAAGCCAGAGTAATGCTCTGGTGATCCAGGTTCGAATCCCACCACTGCAGATGGTGAAATTTGAATTCAATAACAAAAAATCTGGAATCAAGTCTAATGACCAAGAAATCATTGTCGATTGTCATCTGGTTCAATAATTGGGTGGCACAGTGGTTAGCACTGTTGCTTTGATTCCCAGCTTGGGTCATTGTTTGTGCAGAGTTTGCATATTCTCCCTGTGTCTCCGTGGGTTTCCTCCGGGTGCTCCGGTTTCCTCCCACAAGTCCCGAAAGACATGCTTGTTAGGTGAATTGGACATTCTGAATTCTCCCTCAGTATACCCGAACAGGCGCCAGAGTGTGGCGACTAGGGGATTTTCAC
This sequence comes from Scyliorhinus canicula, assembly GCF_902713615.1. NCBI lineage: Eukaryota > Metazoa > Chordata > Chondrichthyes > Carcharhiniformes > Scyliorhinidae > Scyliorhinus > Scyliorhinus canicula. The sequence continues at coordinate 27,291,504 of NC_052159.1, forward strand.
AGTAACTTCATTGCAGTGTGAATGTAAGCCTACCTGTGACACTATTAAAGATTATTATTAATGTCCTTTAGGGAAGGAAATCTCACGTCCATACCTGGTCTGGCCTGCATGTGACTCAGGACCCAGAGCAATGTGGTTGACTCTTAACTGCCCCCTCAAGGGCAATTAGCGTTGGGCAATAAAAAAAAGATGCAGAGATCTGGAAGTTTGGGCCAGGAGCAAACTCACGCTCAGTAAAGAGGCATTGATTTAGTTATACCATGTGCTCCGCGATGACCTGTAGGACCAGTGAACTATCCACACTGCACCAGCAATGCAGCAGAAGTTTGGCTTGTTCATACCGATAACGTCAATGGTACAGGACAACAACAGCCTGAGAGCTAATTTCAGTCGGATTGCCTACTACATAAAGCACAGGGTATGGTTGAATGTCTACACGGAGCTGTTTCTGCAGTCAGCAACAATCCTGTCTACCTTTCTGTCCGGACTGCTACATTTTCTCTTATATCAAAGACCTTTATTATTGTAGCAATCCGTGTTCTTGAAGGCATTCTGAAATTCAATGAACCTTTACACGTGTCCCCTATACAATCAGCCATTTCTTCACAAAACTCAAAAATGACTTGCCTTTAACAAGTCTTTGCTGGCTGCCCACTATTACCCTCTGCATTTCCAATTGCTAATTTGATCAAAGGATTTGTCTGTTCTTTTCCCATTAAAAAGACAATGGACAATCACCCACTTACCTGTCTTACTAACTCAGTTTGCTTTTTCATGTGATTGCTGCCTGGAATGTGTACTACTAGAATCCCACAGCCTCACAATGGTGTCTTACTACCCTTCCCAACTCCTAATTGTTGCCCAAGCTGTGTGCCCTGTTGTGTGGCTGCTGGGATCAACATAATAATAATAATCTTTATTGTCACAAATAGGCTTACATTAACAGTGCAATGAAGTTACTGTGAAAATCCCCTCATCGCCACACTCCGACGCCTGTTCGGGTACATAGAGGGAGAATTCAGAATGTCCAATTCACCTAACAACACGTTTTTCAGGACTCGTGGGAGGAAACTAGAGCACCCGGAGGAAACCCGCAGACACAGGGAGAACCTACAGACTCCGCACAGATAGTGACCCAACGGGGAATCGAACCTAGGACCCTGGAGCTGTGTAGCAACAAGAGAACCAGGAGTACCCAGTGCTGCGGCGGCTGGGATGTGGAGATGCCGGCGTTGGACTGGGGTGAGCACAGTAAGAAGTCTTACAACACCAGGTTAAAGTCCAACAGGTTTGTTTAAAACACAAGCTTTTGGGTCACTGCTCCTTCCTCAGGTGAATCCTCAGGTGGCTGCTGGGAACAACAGAGCCTGGAGTACCTGGTGCTGTGGCTGCTGGCACCAACAGAGCCTGGAGTACCTGGTGCTGTGGCTGCTGGCACCAACAGAGCCTGGAGTATCCTGTGCTGTGGCTGCTGGGACCAACAGAGCCAGGAGTATCCTGTGCTGTGGAGGCTGTGGCCTCATTAATTTCCAATGTGGTGTCTGCAACAACATTCCCTGCAGCTACTTTATTGGACTGGTTGCTCGAAAACCTAAAAAACCCTTCCCCTGCATTAAACACTTCATAATCTAGAAATCTCAATTGGGCATATCAAAAGAAATGTTATGTTCTCAGGGTCGGAGACACTTTTATGCTGCTGTCTGTTAAATTCAGTGAAAAATACAGCCCCTGTTTCTATAGTGCGGATCATTTTCACTCAGCATGTTGCCTGTTGATGGTAAACGGCCACTGTGGAACTGTGCCCTGTAGACCAGGAAAGTGCCAGGTTCAATTATCCATCTGCCTTCAGTAATCCAATTTAAGCAGATTACAAATGATGCTGCCACGTACAATGCAACTAGTTACATCTGTTTCATTATTCCCACTTTTTTCATTCCTTTTATTATTTTTCCATCCTCTCTTCCTCCCTTCAATGCTATCTCACCCACCTCAAGGTCAGGAGTTAAGGAATAATGGAGTGAAAGTTATTAGTTCAGGATGAGTAACACGACCCCCCGCCGGGTCAGAGAATTGCCGACGGGCCGCGCGAATCGTGCCACATCGCCCCGATACCGGGATGCGATTCCCCGCAGAGCCAAGAATCATTGCCATTGGGGCCGGCACACCGAATCTCCGGCCTGAACGGCCATCATCAAAAAGCCGAGTCCCGCTGGCGTCGTTCCAACATCCTCTGAGCTGGCGTGACCGTGCCGTTGAAAGGGCTGGGGGTGGCCTGTGGAGGGGGGGGGGGTGATCTGGCCCAACTGCGCATGCGCGGACCCCGCCGGGAGCGGCATGGGCCGCTCTAGCGCCGTGCTACCGCACTGTGGGCCGCAGAATGGGGTCCCGGAACCGGCGCCGACGCTGGAGTAAAACACCCCCGTTTTTACGCCGGCGTTGTTCTTAGCCGCCCGATGGGAGAGTCCCGCCCATTGACTGTGTCCTACTGAAGATCAAGCTGTCAAAGTTCAAGCTGAATGTTGTGTTGATGATGACAAGATTATTAGTTAGGTTTTAATAAGACAGCCGCACTAATAATCTAGACTAAATAGTTATAATAGATGTCTTACTAGCTTATATTGTCTTTCATTCCAGCATAGATGAATCAGTAAAATGAGAGGAAAATCAGTTCAAATATTCCTCCATGCTCTACTAATAATTTGTGCTTCTAATCGTTTAGATAACCATTGATTTTTTTGAACTCTCGTCATAGCTGATGATTTACCCTTCTGCTTCCCTCGAGAGAGGTCCCAATTACATATTACAGGATCAAATCGGCTATATTCAACTGGCATGATGACTGATCCAGGATGACACCATTCCGGAACATCAATGCTAATTGGTGTTGGGACGCTGATTAGTATATATAGTATATGTCTGTCTTGTGAAGTCCTGTCTGTCTTTGTGTGATCGTTTAAAAGGCCGATAAAAATTGGATTGGTGGGGCGGGGGAAGAGTTGGAAAGTGGTTCATTGCCCAAATGGTGACAGAGGTTCTCCTGCAACAACCCCACGACCCCGCCCCCCCAAACCCCCACACGACCCCGCCCCCCCAAACCCCCACATGACCCCACCCTGACCACCGACCTTTCACTGCTAGCCGAATGTTTCTGTGCTGAAAATTGGCTGAAAAGCATACAAAAAAAATCATCCCCTGGGTGACCTTACAAAGCTTATCCGTCCAAGAATACAGGGCTAGTTTAGCTCAGTGAGCTGGACAGCTGGTTTGTAATGCAGTTCAATTCCCGTACCAGCTTACCCGAACAAGCGCCAGAAGGTGCAACGAGGGGCTTTTCACAGTAACTTCATACTTGTGACAATAAAAGATTATTATGGGTGGGACGGTAGCACAAGTGATTAGCACTGTGGCTTCACAGCTCCAGGGTCCCAGGTTCGATTCCCTGCTGGGTCACTGTCTGTGCGGAGTCTGCACGTTCTCCTTGTGTGTGCGTGGGTTTCCTCCGGGTGCTCTGGTTTCCTCCCACAGTCCAAAGACATGCAGGTTAGGTGGATTGGCCATGATAGATTGCCCTTAAGTAACCGAACAGTTCAGATGGGGTTATTGGTTCACGGGCATAGAGTGGAAGTGAGGGCTTAAATGGGTTGGTGCAGACTCGATGGGCCGAATGGCCTCCTTCTGCACTGTATGTTCCATGTCTATGCCAAGAATATGATCATTGACCTGTTGCCAGACTAGGGTTAACTTTTTTGATGGATGGTATGATTTTTGTCTCTGTGTCAGCAGCGTTGTCTTCCATTTGAAGCTTGCAGAATTTATTAACCATGGCCTGAATTTTATGTCCCAACGTCATTGGGCACGTGGGCAGTATTGAGGTCAGAGGGCACGTGCGCGTGTGTTGGAGCTGTACCGACCATCAATTAAAGGGCCAATTAAGGCCATTAAAAAGCCTCTTAACACACAGGGTGGAATTTCTCAAAATTGGCCAGAGTGCTAGATCAGACGAGAAAAGCTGTGTGAAACCTGCTGGCTTCACAGATGCCTTTTTCCCCCCACCAGATTTAACAGCACTCTGTGCGATTTTAAAGTGATGACGAGGATCAGACAGCCAGCTGGAGGGGTGGGGCCTAAACATACCGGCAAAGCAAGGACGCCCCAATTTCAAAATTACATTAAAGCCCCCTCTACGGAGATTGGGAACACCCTGCCTCCCCCCGGTCTCCAGCCCCCCACCCAATTCACAACCGTCCCTAATAGCCATTGCCCCCCCTCCCCCCCCCCCACACACACACATAAAGGACCCCCTCCAATGGGGCTCCCCAGAGGACTTGCCCCCTGCAATGCCAACCTGGCATCCAAGGGTGGGATAATAGGCCCCCAGAACACACGCACTTCCATTGTATTTGTGATTTTGCTGCTGTGATGTATCCGAGTTGTTCCAGATTTACTTTTGATTGTGCTTTCGTTCTAAGCTGGTTCACCTACAAATCTGGGCCAATGTTTTAACAAAATAGATCAGTCTAAACTGAACGTGGGGAACACTGATGTTTACAAAAGATATTGACCTTGAAAATCCACGGTCATCGGGCATATTGCCACTGTAATTAGTTGGGGAAGGTGGAGGTGGGTTGAGCTGAGGGTAAGGGCTCTCCGAAAGTCAGGCCACCCGTGACGCAGGACTTCATTATGACCCAGCATACAGATACTGCAGGTTGGTCATCGGAGGTGACCCCATTGGCCCAGCAGTAGATTTGAACGTGACCAGAACGTGACCAGATCCCTGCATAATCAAAACAGGTTTCCCTACAAAAGGGGACGACCACACTTTGTTTGCAGTACGCCCTCCCTCACTTGGCTCCCCAGCCCTCCGCGAGCTCTGGCTGCCTCAGCTCGGCAGTCCTGAGCTGCTGGAATAGCAGGTAAACCAGATGCACCATTGGCGGATGGGTGTCTATCACATTGGAGCATTCTGCTCTCTGGAGTTCATTAGGTTCTTGGGTTCAAGTCCCACTCCAGAGTGGTGAGTACGCGGGTTTACAGTTCCAGCACAACCCTGAGAGAGAACTGCATCAGCTATGGATCCAGTGCTCAGGCGAGATGTGATTCTGGGAGCACGTCTACCCTCTCAGAAGAATGTAAATGATCCAACATTACTACGGGAGCTTGATGTGCACAAAAGTGGCTGACCGGCACATTGTCTACATTAAAACAGTGGCCAGTAGCATAGCGGTTAGCACAATTGCTTCACAGCTCCAAGGTCCCAGGTTCGATTCCCGGCTTGGGTCACTGTCTGTGCGGAGTCTGCACGTTCTCCCCGTGTCTGCGTGGGTTTCCTCCAGTTGCTCCGGTTTCCTCCCACAGTCCAAAGATGTGTGGGTTAGGCGGATTGGCCATGCTAAATCGCCCTTCGTGTCCAAAATTGTCCTTAGTGTTGGGTGGGGTTACTGGGTTATGGGGATAGGATGGCGGTGTGGGCTTGGGTGGGGTGCTCTTTCCAAGGGCTGGTGCAGATACGATGGGCTGAATGGCCTCCTTCTGCACTGTAAATTCTATCTATCTATGACCACACTTCAAAAAGTGGTGAGGCCTCGGGGGGCATCCTGAAGTCATGAAACCCGCTGAAGAAACGCTGATTTATCAATAGTTCTCCCTTCTCTGGTGGAAATAGTTGAAGGGACCCCTTCCCAGCTCTTCAACACCTCCTCCCGCACCCCCCCCCCCCCCCCCCCCCCCCAAAAAAAAAAGTTTATTTCGATCAGTGGCAGAGGCTGGGCAGGATCTGTAAATTTTCAAGACATATTTCAGAGCTGCTACATACAAATCAGGTTAAAGTCCAACAGGTTTGTTTCAAACACGAGCAAACACGAGGAAGGAGCAGTGCTCCGAAAGCTAGTGTTTGAAACAAACCTGTTGGACTTTAACCTGGTGTTGTAAGACTTCTTACTGTGCTCACCCCAGTCCAACGCCGGCATCTCCACATCATGACATACAAATCAGTGAAGGTTTTACTCAGGGTCCAATCATAGCTGAAAGGCTGCAGTATCGCCTCAGCGATTCTCCATGTTGTAGGACCTACCTGTTTTCCCACCGGAGGTTCCATTGGAGCTTACAATAGCCCTGGGGGATACCATTGATCCTGATGCCCACGGCATTCCCACCCTAACCTCCAACCAACAGGAAGAAGTGTTTCACGCTGCGCAGGCCTTTATCGCGCTGTGAGCCAATCCCGCCAGGATGCAGATTCTGCATCTGTCCCAGTCACGCCAACTCTGCGCGCACTCCTCGCATGAAACTCAGACGCATGTTTATATTGAGTCAGGCAAACAATTTTGCACATTTGCCCAAAACACAAGACGACCTGCATCCTTCAAGGAGATCAATCCAAAATAATTATCAATAAGTCTTTTTTTTCCAATTATCCACGCCTATCATGCCCATCCTTGAGTTGTGGGGGTGAGACCTATGCAGACACGGGGAGAATGTGCAAACTCCACATGGACAGTGACCCGAGGCCGGGATCGAACCTGGGACCTCAGTGCCGTGAGGCAGCAGTGCTAACCACTGCGCCACCGTGCCGCCCCATTATAAATATTTCTATAAACAGTTTTAACGGTATACTAAGAATACTGAGGCATGTAGTGCAATATTGCAAGGGATTTAAACCTAATTATTATTTTCTCTCTGTCCTCACATGATTGTTAGCATTACTTGACTAAATATTGTCAAAATACCAAGGTTAGCTATTGTTAATATGTATTTGCATGAAGACGACTTGTCACTCAGGATAACAATGGATTTGTGAGAAAATAATGCAAGCAGTCTGTCAGATCCTGTGTGCCCGTCACTCTTGAGAAGACGAGGCAGCAAACACAATGGGCAGGATTCTCCGTTTCAGAGACTGGTGTTCCCGCCAGCGGAGAATTGGATCATTTTTGCGCTGCTGCTAGGAGCACCAGGGAGGCACCATTCTCTCTTTGCAAATGGGACAGTACATTGCCCACGTGCATCCCGCCCGAGTTCCGGTTCCCCATTCTCCAGGCGTGTGATTCGCTGGGCTTGGGAATCCCATTATGAGCTGGAGCAGCTTTTAAGCGCTCCACTCACCCCAGACTCTCATTCCAGCCAAGAATGTGGCGCTGGATTCTCCGGTCGCCGCCGCCAAAATCGCACCAAGTCTGCGCCCGATACGCGGGCAGTGTGCACGACGCCTTCATCCTGGCACGCACGGCATGTTTGAGACGCCTGCCTCCCCCAGCTGAGGGGTTGGCTCCTGAGCGACAGGGGTTATCCGCTGCGGTCATGGCTGATGACATATATCTGGAGGCCACAGACCGACACAGAGGCCCAGTACAGCGATGCCCACACAGTGACCAGGGATGTGATCGAGCGGTGATTCGGCTTCCGGATGCGGTTCAGGTACCTGGACCACTCTGGAGGGGCCCTCCAATATGAAGCTGATAGGGTCCCCCACATCGTGGCGGCCTGCTGCATCCTCCACAACATCGCACAGCAGAGGGTTGACGTACTGGAAGAGGAGGATGAACGCCAGGCCTCGTTTGACGAGGAGGATGCGGGGAGGGGCGGATAAGCAGGACATGGGGCCCAGGCAGGCACGGGAGCCCACACAACATGTGCACCAGGACCCACATGCACGGATGCTCTGATCGTCTCCAGGTTCACCAATTAGGGTGGGGGGGGAGATGGGATCTGGCCAGGGGCACAACATCCGCCTATTCTCACCCACTCCCACACTGCACACCCCTCTCTGATCAGCCCAGACCAGCCACACCTCACCCATCTGACAGAGCACCGGGCCAGGTTGTAACAGTGTGAACAGGTGTTTAATGTGACAACGTATGAACAGATTTGTGCCCTCGCCCCTATAACTAAACTGTGCCCTGCACCCATGCCAAATAAACTAGTTTCTAACATTCTGGCCTTACGGGCCCCAACGCTATATCTAGGTGGGTCCCCGTCTTCTGGGGTGACCGGGCCCAGTGGCTGCTCGGATGCCCCAGGTGGCATGGTGCCTCACTGTACCGCCCACTGCCCACAAGGTGCATCACGGACTGGGGTTGGGGGGTCACGGCACTTCTGCGGTGTTTGGCACCTCCCCTGCGGGAGGCAGCGGCACGGGTCCCATCACCTCCTCCTCCCTCAGGGTGCCCGATGGCCCCCGGGCTACTCAATGCGGCAGGGGTGTGTGTGGAACCATCCCCTGAGGCTCCCTCGCCACCTGGTCCACGGCCATGGAGCACAGGGAGTGGACCATCTCCGTCTGGGACTGCCTCAAAACACCCATTGACTGTGCCACTACCTTCTGGGTTTGTGTCACATCCAGCCAGTGACTGCGTGATTTCCCTCTAGGACTGGGTCACCTCCCTTTGTGGCTGTGCCACGTCGGCCAGCGATGGGCAATGCTGACGACGTTCCCAACCATGGCCTGCCGTGACTGGGCCAGGAGCGCCGCTGCAATGTCCAGGGTCACGGCCAGTACCTGCACAGAATGTCGCAGACCTTGGACATGCTGATCCATAGCCAAAACCGTTGGCCCCAATGCCTCCACCCAGGCGTTGTTGGTCTGGGTGGCACGCACGTCGGCACCATTTCCTGCGCCTGCACGCGGTTGAACTCCTCCGGATGTTCGCCAACATCCCCTCATGAAGTCCCTCGCTCTGCGACTGCATCTCCACGACCGTCTGTTCCATGGGTTTGGGCTGCCCTCCGACCGTCTGCCCCTTTGGGTGCTCCTACCTCCACCGGCTGTACCGGATCAGCTGTGTGGTGCGCACCAGAGAGAGTCCCAGGAGCCTCTCCACTAAAGTGCCCAACCGAGGTGAGTGTCTCTGGGATGGTGGAGGGTGCTGTGAAGGGAAATCAGTGGCCTGAGACTCGAGCTCTGGGGTGTCCTGGGTGTCGGGCTGCTCTCCTCATCGCTGCTTGGCTCACGGGGGTGGGGGCTCTGGCTTTGGCACTGGCTGGGGGGGGGGGCACACCGGATGGGCCCACTTCATCTCCAGCTGCTCCTGCAAGACACAAGACAAGACGTATGGTTAGACCATGGGTCAGGGGTGGTGGGGGGTGAACGGGTGTGTGGAGATGAGGGTGATGTAGGGTTAGAACATAGAACATAGAACAGTACAGCACAGAACAGGCCCTTCGGCCCTCAATGCTGTGCCGAGCCATGATCACCCTACTCAAACCCACGTATCCACCCTATACCCGTAACCCAACAACCCCCCCTAACCTTACTTTTTTTATTAGGACACTAAGGGCAATTTAGCATGTCCAATCCACCTAACCCGCACATCTTTGGACTGTGGGAGGAAACCGGAGCACCCGGAGGAAACCCACGCACACAGGGGGAGGACGTGCAGACTCCACACAGACAGTGACCCAGCCGGGAATCGAACCTGGGACCCTGGAGCTGTGAAGCATTTATGCTAACCACCATGCTACCCTGCTGCCCCAGGGTGTAGGGAGAGTGTGGGGGGTGAGGGTGGTATGAGGGGGGAGGGCTGTGGTTGACACGCGTGTCACGGGGGGGGTCTCACGTTCTCGCCCCCGGCCGAGCTCTACCTCGGCGACATCCCTTTCCTCCGGGCTGCCGGCCACGTCCAGGGCCCTCTGCTCTGCCATGGTCAGGCCCCTCAGGTCCGGCGGTCCTCCTCCTATCTTCTCACGCTCCCGGCGGTTGTGGCCGGCCTTCTCCTGGAGGTGGGAGGGGGGGAGGGGGGAAAACAGAAAACGACAGTGTTAGACAGTCTGACACATGTAGAACAGGGGTGGGTAGCTGATGGCCTCAGTGGCCAGGGCACCCGACTATGGCAGCCGGCATGAGTGCCAGCATGTGGTGCAGGGTAGGGGTACGGCCGTGCGCCGGGTGGTTGGGGTTACGGGTGTGTGGGATGGGGATTAGTGCCAGGGGCACAGTGCTGCCTACTCACCCTGGCCACCCCGAGGTGGTGGTGCAGTTTTTCTTCGGCACTGCTGGCCGGTCCGGACGGTGTTGCCCACGGCGCTGACGGCCTCTGCCACCTGGTGAATGGCTACGGCTGGCAGCCTCCTTCCCGGGCCGTGATACAGGGTCATCTGCCTCTCTTCCACGGCTTTCAGGAGGGTCTCAAGCTCTGTGTCCGTAAAACGTGGGGCCGCTTGTCTTGCTGCCATCTTGTTGGCTGGAGTGGTGTGGGTGGGGAGTGCAGTGTGTATATGCGGCTGCAGCCTCCTGAGTGTCAATAGTGAAACCTGTGAATCCGGCAGCATTTCTCACTGGAATAGATTGTGTTCCATGTGGTGCCGGTTCTAGCCCCTTAACTGTAGCTGAATCGGTCCAGGTTCGGCATCAGTTTTACTGTCGGAGAAGTCCACGCGTTGGCGTCAACACTTAGTCTCAGAAATGGAGAATACCTCCCCATTGACTTTGAGACACTGCTTTCACCAGCAACACCCGTCAGCTCAGTGTGATCTGTTAAGGGTCAGGCTTCTGGGTCAACCTCACACAGAATAATAATAATAATTGCTTATTGTCACGAGTAGGCTTCAATGACGTTACTGTGAAAAGCCCCTAGTCGCCACATTCCGGCACCTGTTCGGGGAGGCCGGAACGGGAATTGAACCCGCGCTGCTGCCCTGTTCTGCATTCCAAGCCAGCTGTTTAGCCCACAGTGCTAAACCAGCCCCATTAACTAGGTGGAGGCAGGGACTCCCGAGGTAGAGGCCGGTGGGAATGCTGCCTGATCCCAGGGAACAGCTGCCCCCAAGACAAATGTTGCGCTTCTGGAAAGGATTATTCCATCACTGGTGCAGATGCAGATTCAGAGCCAGAATTTAGAGGAGGGGGTATCAGCAACATGCCAACGCCTGAAGGTCCAGCTGGAGGAGTCCATTTGCCTTCAGGTGCAGGTGATGGTGCCAACAACGCGTGGCACCCAGGCCAACACTGGAAGGGAGGCGTCCGCGGTGGAAAACCTGGTGCAAGGGTGAGCACCTGGAGTCATGTGTTAAGTTGTCCAAGACTTGGGTCAGACTGTGCTGACCATGGCTGAGATGCAGGACAGGAGGGTCCAGCCACATGTGGACATGTCCAAGGCACAGATGGACAATGTTGTGGCACTCTTCATATTGGCTCATTCACAAAGTGTCATTCCTGAGGACATTGGGAGTATTGGTCGGGCATTGACTGACCTTAACCAGTCACAAAGGGACATGGCCGAGGTAATGAGGGACATGGCTCACTCACTGAGGGCCGTGTCCCAGTCATAGTGCACCATGGCTAAGGGCATCAACACCATTGTTCAGATGGGGGCGGGCCTTCAGGACTGACAGCGTCAGGTGACACTCAGGCCTCTGGAGCTCAGTTGACTGCCCCTGCGTCCCATGGAGTAGCCTGGGGGCCAGTGACCCCCCCACCCCCAAGGGAAAAGGAAGGGATGTGGCCCACAAGGGAGGCGCCGACTGCACCCTTTTGAAGCCCTCCTCCACCTGACATAGGCACATCTGATGGGCAGCAGGCAGAACAGGGTGACACCCAAAATTCGACCAATCCAGGGACAGCGTCCAAGGGCAGAGGGTGAGACAAGCAGCAGGCCGTCTCCAGTCCTGATGTGCAATCTGGGGAACACCAAGAAGGAGCGGCAGGCCACGGAAGATCAGAAAGTTAGATGACATTTCATAGTACCCCGACAGTGCAAAAGGAGGCCATACGGCCCATCAAGTCTGCACGACCCTCCAGAAGAGCACCCCATCAAGGCCTACTCCTGCGCCCTATCACCGTAACCTCATAACCCCACCTAACCTGCAGATCTTTGGACTGTGGGAGGAAACCGGAGCACCCGGAGGAAATCCACGTAGACACGGGGAGAACGTGCACGCTCCACACAGACAGTGACCCAAGCCGGGAATCGAACCTGGGTCCTTAGCAGTGTGAGGCAACAGTGCTAACCACTGTACCACCATGCTGTCCATTAATTTGGCACGAGTGTAGTTGAACGTACTGAGTCGGGGAAAGGGGACATGATCTATAAAAGCACTGCAGCCCTGCCCCCATTAGTGACTTGCATCTGAACCTTGACGTGCAAAGCCTCTATCCTGGTGTGTGGGCACGTCCTGCAGATGGGGGTCACTGCAGGATGTGAGCCTTTGCTGGGAGCTTGGCTGCAGTTGACGTGGAGCCTGGATTTAACACAGAGGCAGTGACAGAAAGCTGTTCAGGTTTCCTGGGTGGGTCCAGGCTCCATACAGTCCCTGTTAATCCCCTGCTTCATCTGCTGTGGAGCTGTGTATCTAAGCAGTGCAATGCACCCGGGGGTCTTGCGATTGAGCACGGTCAGGCCTATCCCCTTGATTATACTGCTGGTACAGGAGAGTTTCCAGATGGGCGGGTAGATGGATATCTACATGATCAGGAGACCTCGGTTAATTTCCAGCACACTGGCAGCAGTCAAGGGTTTACAGCAGCAATAGAAGGTTCAGCCTGGCACCCCGATCCCGAGGGGGATAGCCCGGGTTCCACACCTTTGCCACCAAGTCAGTCTCCACCAGTTCCAGAACTCCCAAGCTTACACTCCCCAGCAAGCCCGAAGACAAAGATAACAGTACTTACCTCCTTGCTCCCCCTCAAAGGCCATGGCGGAAAGACCCTATTTGTAAACGCTTGCATCAAATTACGCCCACATGACTCCCGGCTGGGAGGAGTGGAGCATAAGGGGGTGGGGGGGGGGGGGGGGGGGGTGGGGGGGGGGGGGGGGTGATTCAGGCTTCCAGCCTGTAAATCACACTGAAATGAAGGTGTAGAAGCCGTTTGCATGTTCCCACCGATGCGGGGCAGGAAGTCTGCTATGTCTGGTGGGGTGAGACCAGAGACGGGGGATGCGTGTGCCGCCTGCCCCTGATTTGGCCTGACGTGTTTTTTTTCCGCCTGAAGGGGGTTCCTGATCTTAGCGGCGGGAAGCGAAGAATCCCACCCAATTACTCAAATTCATGAAACACTACAATTGCCCATGGCCACGTCAGTGATAGTTTCAGGCAAGGTATAAAATGGGCTGTTAAATAATTATATTAATAATGACATTGGTTCAGGCATTACGGTGTTAACCATGCTTAGTAGCCTTATTCCAGAACTTTCTTAATGGCAACCGTGTGTACCATCTACAAGATGCCCTGCAGCAACTCACCAAGGCGCATTTGCACCAACCACTCCCCGCTGCCCCCACCCTGGCTGAATTAGCCATTAATTGATTGGAGGTGGAACTTCCACCCCTCAGAATCACAAAGTCCTGTTTCAGAGAGCCGCCTCACAACCAGAGGCCGACATCTCTCCAACACTGCCAAGGGCCACCAGGAGCAGTGGTCATTGCCGGTACTGCAGCGAGGCCTACGAGGAGGCGTGCATTGCTTGATCTGGGAGTGCAGGTAAGTCTTGCCTGGGCCAGGTTGGCAGGCCTTGGTGAGGTGTGGGTGGCGGTTAGGGGGTAGAAAGACCAGTGGAGGGATAGGGGGATTTCGGGGAGGGGAAACTGGGGATGGTTACACCTTGAAGCCCCACCTGCTATGGGTTCAGGAGGAATTAATTCATTGGTATCCTGGCATCATCCGGGGCACTTTATAAACATAAGTGCTTTCTTTCTTCCTGAATAAAAGAGATGAGGGATCAGAGTTGTGGAAATGGCAAATTAATTGGGGCTGGGTTCTCTTGATTACTGAAGATTGAAGGAGGACTTGGGAGGAATGTTTAAAGCAGTAAGAGAAACAGAAAAGTAAACTATTTCAATTAGAATTTTCAATTAAGCAAAGGCCATGATCACACAGCAAGCACCAATGCAGAAGATTGGAAGATTGTTTTTTCTAAAGAAGTTATTGAAATGTAGAAAGCATTGCCACGGTGATCAGTGTAAAATCTTAACAATGCACTGGAAGAATAGTGAATCTCAGGGGGGGGAGGGGGGGGGGGGGGGGGGCGGCCGAGGGAGAGGGGGTAGCAGATAGAGAGGGCAAAGAAGTGATAAGACAGAAAATGGCAGAGAGAGAGAAAGAGAGAGAGAGTGAGTGAGATAGGGGGAGAGAGAGATAGGGAGAGAGGGAGCCAGAAGGACAGGGGGAAAGAAAGGGAGAAGAGAGAAGGAGAAGATGTACAGGTTAGATGGATTGGCCAGGCTAAATTCTGTCTGAGTGTCCAAAAGTTTAGGTGGGGTTACTAGGTTACGGAGATAGGGTGGAGGCGTGGGCTTAAGTAGGGTGCTCTTTCCCAGGACCGGTGCAGACTCGATGGGCCGAATGGCCTCCTTCTGCACAGTAAATTCTATGATTCTATAGGAAGAGATGGAGAGAGAATGACAGAGGAAGAGGGAGAGCGAGAGAGAGGGGGAGGGAGTGAGAGAGCACAGACGTGGGATCAGTTTGGAATGAAGGAATAAAACGAGGCTGTGGAAAATCAGCGCTGAAAAGGTCCAAATGCAGTTTAGAGAAAGGTCACATTCAACAAAAGAGGATTCAATGTGTCTATTAAGCCCTACAAGCTTGAAATCTCTTACCAGAACTTTTACTGACACTTGATTTTTTCTCTGCATCTTTCAGCCTTTCCTGACTGGGTTTGAGTGGCTTGTTCGGTTTCTCTGTGGCCGTCGTTGCAATGTTCACATTTTGTAGGACGGGTTTTTTTGGTAAGGGTGGCTTCACAGCCAGGCATTCTGAAGATTTGGCTTGCAGTATCCCATCGTCGTCCTTCAGCGTGTTGCTAAGGGATCCTTCGGGAGGCTCCTTCGCTTCCCTCCTTTCGGCCTTGAGTGGCAAATCTGAGTTGTCCGAGTCCAAGGTGGCATCGGCGCCGTGGCGTTTCACCGCCTCCTTACTCTCAGAGTGAGAACTCTCCTTGTATTTCAGAGAATGGGAAGTTGTGCGGAGTTTAACACCAAACAGCCCTCTTCCATCTTCAACTCCACCTTGTCCCTCCTCGGCCTTTTCCGGTTTATCTGCCTCAGTTTTAGCCACGGAAGGTTCAGAAAGGGGGGTTTCGCCGTCCTTTTCTGTCTTCTCCTTCTGATGGGACTTATTGCGTGAAATGTCTGAATCTGCTGTCAGATTTCCTTCACTCCACTTGGTGCCTCTTTTAGACCTATTCCATGCTGAGGAAATTGAGAATTTGAAGGAGCCCTGACCATTTTTCTTAAACGAACTCTGTTGGTTTGTTGTTTTGTCGTCCGATAGATTGATGTTGGCTTCCTTAAATACTGCCATTTCCCTATTTTCCGGCTTGCCATTCGCAGTTTCTGAAACGAGCAAGTCCTTGGGAGTTTCTGCAGGTTGGGAATACACCTCAATACGAGTCGACACAATACTGCTGAATTCTTCAGGCACCTCACTGGACCTGCCTTCAAGACCGGAGGCTTCTTTCGCTGCTTGTTTGATCGAGCAAGCTTCTGAGAAAGAAGGTTCCTCGGATGCCCCGGCTGTTTTTGTTTGTTCACAAGATGTTTCTGGGCTTTCTTGCACAAATGCTACTTCATTGATTTCTGCCTCTCGGGGTGAGGGTGGCTTCTCGGAGTCTGGTGACAGTCTGTCCAACAGAATCACAGGGCTTGTTTGATATGCAGTCTCTTTAGCAAAGGAGGTATCGATCGAAACATTATGTGTGTCACACACTTTGGACTCGACTTCAGATCCCGGAATATTTACTCCTTTTTGTTTTAATCGGTCAATAAATTCAAGGGGAGTTGGATCTTCAGGCAGTACAGTAGTTGACCCTGGTAACATAGAGATTTGTGTGGCAGCCACTTCCACTATTTCAAATTCAATCAGATCAACGTCCTCTCCAGTTTCTGATAGAACGGCAGGCATGGAATTTGCTTTCAGATCATCATCCACATCCAAAACATTGGGAGAGGCAGCAATATCTACAGGGATAAGCTCACCCGTTTGTTGTTCTGGCTTACTAACCACTTCCATGCCACTTGACCAAACTATTATCTGCTCAACGAACAGCAAGGATTGCCCCAGAGTGAGAACCGGTGATGGAGGAATTTCCGTTCCATCTTTCAAGCTCACTTCAGAATTGGCATTCTCAGGGTCACAGCTCCTGATTTCTTGCTCATATTCCTCCGTTACCTCAGGCACGTCGTACATGAGCTCACTCGATCGCTCAAAAAGTAATCTCTGCAAAAACAGTGAGAAAGAGTCGTCAAGCGCAAGTGCATTTTTAAGTGAACTATTTTGGCACAGAAAGGTGAAAAAGGTTTACTTATCTTTCTGAGAGTGAGAAAAATGAGAAAGGCAACACAGGACCAAGTTGTGCGTTTTTAATTGGAAAACCTCGGTTTAAAGTAGGGATGATCAAGGTAGTACAGGGCCCGGTGTACCAAAACCAAATGGATATGACAAAAGAGAAGATAGTCACGGGAAAGAAATGATTGATAAATAGACAAAAGAGGTCACCTTGTAATTTACATAGACATAAAAAACAGCCAATAGAAGCAGGAGGAGGCTAGTTGGCCCTTCGAGCCTGCTCCACCATGCATTATGAATATGGCTGATCATCCAAATCAATAGCCTAATCCAGCTTTCTCACCCATTTCCTTTGACCCTTTGCCCCAAGTGCTATATCTAACTGATTTTTGAAAACCTACTATGTTTTGGCCTCAATTACTTCCTGTGGTAACAAATTCCACAGGCCGACTGCTCTCTGGGTGAGGATATTTCTCCTAATCTCTGTCCTAAATGGTCTACTGGTCATGAAACAAACCTTTGCCAAAACCCTCAGCACTTCCTTGTGCCATATGCTTCTATACCCATCCTATCCATGTATTTGTCAAGATGCCTATTGAACACTGTTAATGTATCTGCTTCCACAATACGTTCCAGGCACTCACCACCCTCTGCATAAATAACCTTCCTTGCACATCTCCTCTCAACTTTGCCCCACGGACCTTAAATCTGTGCCCCCTGGTGAGTGACCCCTCCACCCTGGGAAAGAGTGCCTGCCCATCCACTCTATCCATGCCCCTCATAATCTTGTAGACCTCTATCAGATCACCCCTCAACCAGCGTCTTTCTAATGAAAACAGTCCGAGTCTATTCAGCCTCTCCACATAGCTAACACCCTCCAGACCAGGCATCACCCTGGTAAACCTCCTCTGCATCCTCTCCAAATCCTCCACATCCTTCTGGTAGTGTGGCGACCAGAATTGTGCGCAATATTCCAAGTGTGACATTACCAAGGTTCGATATAACGGCATCAAGACTTGCCAGTTTTTATACTCGATGCCCTGTCCAATGAAGACAAGCATTCCATATGTATGTAGATAAATGGATATTTGTCAGATTTTCAGGATGAGGCTAGTGGTGCGATGCTGGGATTTCCCATTTATACAACTGACTTGGACACAGGCACAAGGTTTGAACATTCTAAATTAGAGGCATGGAAAATTATAAAGGAGAACATAAAACGGCACAATGTTAGGGGGGAGACTCGAGCCAGATGCAAAAAAAAAAATGTGATTAAGGTAAAAATAAGAGTGGAAAATGACATTGCCGAAATCCCGTTCGGCGATGGGGGTGAGAATTCCCGATGACGCCGCTTTCGCAATGCTCCGCCCCCTGAAAAGCGGGGTATTCACAGAGTATGCCGCACGCCGTATCCACGGCCTCTGTGCGTTGGCTGAGGCCCCTCCCGCGATGCTCCGTTCCCCGACCGGCCGAGTTCCCGACGGCACGGGTCTCTCGTGGTCTCACCCGTCGGGAAATCAGCATGGCGGCTGTGGACTCAGGGGGCACTGTGGTGGGGCAGTCTGGGGCGTGTGAGCCAGCCGAAGGGGGGGGGGGGGCGGAGACAGGGACTATTTTGCGGGCCGTGTCCGCGAGCGGCATCCGCCATGAAACACGGCGCGGCCACTGCAGACCACCGCCCTGCGCATGCGCAACCACGGACCCGGCAATTCTCCAGGCCATATCAGCAGCTCAGGCCAGGTGCTCTGCGCTGCCCCCCTACCAGCCCCCAGCAAAACGGGGATGGTGGCCGTTTTGTGCCAGCTTTCCTGGCGTAAACCGCTCCCACGCTGGCTTGGGGATATAGTCTCCAAATCAGAGAATCCAGCCCCATGTCTGGAATACCAAGTGGTGCTTTGGCGATCCTACCCGAGGAAGGGTGAAGATTCACTGGAACAAGAGCTGGAACGGCAGGTTCTAGCTATGAAGAAAGGCCTGAAAAATTGGAGCTTTTCACTGGAACTGAGAAGGATGAAATAGATTCGGAGCTTGTGCGTATTTCGAAAGGGCAGAGACTCAGGAATCTCTCTAGCAAAGTACTTTGAACACTTAGAAGCAATTCCTTTTCCACTAAGAGGGTTATTAGAGCATAAAGTACTCGACCAAAAATGGCTATCGAGCTAGAGGCTAACAACATCATTTAAGAAAGAACTGGCTAAGTACTTGAAAAGGTGAGGGAAAGGCCAAGAAAATAGGATGACAGTAAAAAGCTCCAAATAAGGAGCTAGCACCTGTGCAGGCTCAATCAGCCAAATGGCCTTTTGTGCTGTCATTTCTAGGATGTTGTAAGACAACAAAATAAGGCAGGAAGAAGTCGCTGGGTGATGTTTAGTTCTTTTTTTAAAAAGCCTGTCGATTGTTGGATGAAGGAAGCACTGAAGTAACAGTTGCACAATTTTGATGCTCTAAAAAGGAACAAATGCAATTGTTGGCCACATGATACAATTGGCCTCCACGGCCCTGGGTTAAGAAAATTAAAGACAGAAACAGCTTTCTAAATAACGATGAAGTGATTCAATCCGGAAGCAAGTTGAGAACCAAATCTAGCTTGCCTCTGGTTCCCCACCTTCCCCGTCCCCACAGAAAATACCCGACCCAATTCACGCTCCTTAAAAACCTGGGTGAAAATAGTCTGTTCCACGTACAAAATGAAAAAATAATTACCGAAGAAGGTCTTCTTCTTTTAGAGGAAGAGCGTTGGTTGCGCGGTTTCACTGAGAGTTTGTGCTTTGCTGCTGAGTTGTTGAGACAAATGGAAGATGTAGGCGGAGAGTTGAAATCAATAGCAGAGGAAGCAAAGCTGTCAGCAGAGGTCTGAACTGGTGTTGATGTCGGGCTCCTGGGTCTTGAGCTTGACCTGGTTGGAATGATCGTAGGAAGGGGACTGTTGGGCCTAGAGGAAGATCCTGGCGAAATCTGGAAAAGAGCAAGTCCGCATATAAATTGTACATCGAATACAAATGACTGCATGCAAGACACCACACAAAATGTTTTGTTTTAACTTTAAATATTCCAGTCAATGCAATAGCCATTAGCAATTCTGAGCAATATTGGTGATGGTTTGTAGATTTTGGTTTTAACGATCCAGAAAAAATATTTTGATTCCAACAAGAGAAGATTGGGCAGGACTTTCTGCTCCGCACCTCACCACTCCCACCCCCCCCCCCCCCCCCCCCCCCCACTGTTTTGCGGCGGGGAGGCGGCCCCCCCATTGGTTGGTGGTGGGATTTTCTGGTCCTGCCATTGTCAATAGGGTTTCCCATTGTTCACACCCGTGGTGTGGGTTCAGGTCACCGCCCGGAGGACCGGAAGATCCCACCAAGTGGGAATGGCTGGAAAACCCCACCCATAATCCCTGACACTCTGGTGCAGCACAACTGGAGTGCTATATCCTTGGAATACTTAAGGAAGAAATAAAATGAAGAATTTGCATTTATGTAGCACCTGTTACAACCACTGGATGTTCCAAGATGCTTTACAGCCAAAGGCGTACATAGAGTTTTACAGCACAGAAAGACGCCCATCGGCCCACTGTATCTGCGTCAGCCATCAAGCATCTATCTATTCTCATCCCATTTTCCAACACTTGGGTCCGTAGCCTTGTACGCTATGGCGATTCAAGCACTCATTTCAATGCCTCGTAAAGGTTGTAAAGTTCCCGCCTCCACCACTCTTTCAGGCTGTGAGTTCCAGATTCCCACCACCTTCTGGGTGGAAAAGATTTTCCTCACACCCCCTCTAAATCTCCTGTCCATTTCCTTAATTCTATGCCTGAGAAGGCAAGTCACAGTTCAATCACTATAAACTCCAATCTCTCGCCACCAACTCCATCCCATCACTTGGCAACCGTTTTGAGGTGGAATCTGAGTCTCCTGGCCTTGAGATGTGCTTCCGACCACATACCCACACCATCATTACGACCGCCTACTTCTAACATGTTAACATCGCCAACTCCACCCCTGCCTCAGCTTAACTGCTGCTGAAGACCTCATCTATCCTTTCGTTACTTCTCGACTTGGCTGTTCCAACATATTCTCAGTCTGCCTTATATATTCTAGAAAGTTGACTGTAGTAATCCACGGGAGGCAGGAGTTCCGTCCCCACACCAATATGTATTTACAATAACGATATTACAGGAGCAGCTACAAACAGTGCTGCTAGCAGTCTAGTCAACTTAAGACTGGCTCACAAAGCCTACACAGGTGCTTATATGGGCCCCCTCAATGAGCTATCATTGAGGGAGCTCATACTCCAATTGGCCAACCAATAAAGCCAATTGGAGTTCATTACACCCCCCCCCCCCCCCCCCAAGGTCCAAGGAATTCCTGCCAGTTGGCACTCCTCTGAGCTTCTTCCTGCTCCTCATGTCTGGGTCTGTCACCTCTGTGTCGTCCGCCGGGTCATTCTTCGAAGTGGGCTGGGTGTACCTTATAGGTGCCCGTCTTTTCCTTGACGACCTCCTTGGAAGTTGTTCTTCCTCCTCCTTGGGGAGAGGTGTCGCGGCGGCCTCGTTGAACGTGTCCATCTCCGACTCTGACGACTGGATGACGGGGTCTGGAGAAATTGCTCGGGGCTGGGGTGTGGGTATTCTTTCCGTCTGGGCAATCCCAGTTTGAGGCGGTCCTGCTTCGCCTGCCTCGAGGTGTGGTTCCGCTGCCCTTATTTGGTCTAGGTGTTTCTTCAGCACCATACCTCCTATTGAAACCTCATAGGATATGGGCCCTGTTTGGGACTCTACCGTGCCTTTGACCCACGTATGTCCATTCCCATAATTTGTGACCCAAACCGGTGCCCCCACCTGGAAACGTCTCTGCTGCCGACTATTATCATGCCACCTGCGTTGGGCCTCCTGTTGTTTCTCCACTTTCCCCATTAAATTTGGGAAAAGGAGACTAAGCCTCGTTCGCAGCCGCCTTCCCATTAAGAGTTCAGCTGGCGGTATGCCCGTTATGGAATGCGGTGTGGTCCTGTAATCAAACAGCCAGCGGGAGAGCTTTGTGCCCATTGACGCTGCCGGCTGCTTCTTGAGTCCCGCTTTAAGTGTCTGGACCGCTCTCTCTGCCAGGCCGTTTGTCGCTGGATGGTAAGGGGACGTTTTGATGTGACGGACTCCGTTTTCCTTCAGGAATTTTCCAAATTCCCCACTTGTGAATGCCGTTCTGTTGTCCGACACCAATACCTCCGGAAGTCCATGTGTTGCAAACGAGGCCCTGAGCTTTTCAATTGTCAATGCTGTCCTTGCCGCGTTTACCCGGTGGACCATTTCCATTCTTGCCCCTTTTTTAGTAGCTGGTGTAGGGGTTCTCGGATGGACGCCCTATTTTCAATAAATTTTCCATAATAGGTTACCAACCCTAGAAATGATCGTAGCTCCTGGACCGTGGTGGGAGCTGGGGCTTCTTTTATTGCCCTTACTCTTGTCTTCTAATGGGTGTAAGCCTGACTCGTCTCCTTTATATCCTAGGTACGTCACTTGTGGGGCCAGAAAAACACATTTTTCCCTTTTTAGCCGTACGCCTGCCTTTGCGAAACGCCTGAGCACTTCCTCCAGGTTCCTTAAGTGTTCCCTGTTTGTCCTACCCATGATTAAGACATCGTCCAAATAAATCGCCACCTGCGGTAGCCCCTGCAGAATATTCTCCAACGTACGCTGGAATATAGCGCAGGCTGATGACACTCCGAAAGGTAGCCTAGTATAACGAAAAAGGCCCTTCAGGGTGTTGATCGTAGCGAACGTCTGGGAGTCCTTGTCCAGTTTTAACTGCAGGTAGGCGTGGCTCTTGTCCAGTTTCGTGAACAAAAGCCCACCTGCCAATTTGGCATATAGGTCGTCTATTTTCGGGATTGGGTATTTGTCCAGCAGTGCGTATTTGTTTACCGTCTGTTTGAAATCTCCACAGAGACGTATCGAGCCGTCTGGCTTCAAAATTGGTACCACCGGCGCTGCCCGTTCTGAGAACTGTACTGGTCTGATAATGCCGTCGCGCCGTAACCTTTCTATTTCGTCATCTCCTTTCTTCCTTAATGCAAAAGGTACCGGCCTGGCCTTACAAAATTTCGGAAGGGCTTCTGGGTCCACGTGCAAAGTTCCTTTGGCGCCTATGATTTCTCCCAAACCTTCCTGGAAGACCTCCGGGTATTTTTGGAGTACTCTACTCAACTGCCCGTTTCCACTCTGGAAAATTTTCATCCAATCTAATTTTAGGTCTTTCAGCCAGTTTCGTCCAATTAAGCTCGGTCCGGAGCCCTCTACTATCGTCAACGGTAATCTGAGCAATTCATTCTCATATTCCACGGGTACGAGTCATGCCTAGAACTTCCAGGGGTTCCCCCGTGCAGGTTTTAAGTTTCGTCGATGTTTTTGTTAGGGTTAGTGGCTGGAGTCCATCTTTGATTTTTCTAAATGCTTCCACTCCCATTACTGATACGGCCGCACCCGTGTCTATTTCCATTATTGTCGGCTGCTCGTTCACCCGTGGGGTAATCTTAATGGGTTCTGCTTTCTTCGTTGCAATATTATATAATTGTTCCCCTTTGGAGGAGGGTGGGGCGTCTAGGTTGTGTACTTCCCTGCGTCCCCACCTGCTATTCCTCTTTTGCTACCTCCTTCTAGGGTTTCTGTCGCTGTTACCCCACTCTGTCTGGTGCCAGAAACGGTCCTTCTCTGTTGGGGGAGTCTCAGCCGGTACTTCCCTCTGTCTCCAGTTAGTCCTGGCAGACTTGGGGGCAGTTCTGGGGTTTTCCTTTTTCCCTCTATTCCTCAAGCTTTTCCTGAGAGCGGCTATCTGGTAGCAGGACCCGTTGTGGTAGTCCCTCTCACAGGTATCTACCTCCATTGGCGTGCCCAATAGTTCCTGCGCCCCACTTGCTGCCTTTTCTAGGGACAGTGCAAGCTGTAACGCCTGCCTGCAGTCTAGCTCCGTTTCCGCCAACAGCCGTTTCTGTATTGTGAGGTCGTTTATACCACACACTAACCGGTCCCGAAGCATTTCATTTAGCGTCGGGCCGAACTCACATTTTTCCGCCAGCCTTCTCAGGCGGGTCAAGAAATTCGTGACTGACTCCCTGTCTTCCCGCTTCGCTGTGTAGAATCTGTACCTACGCAAAATGAGGGGTGGTTTTGGGTCGTAGTGCTCTTTCACCAATTCCGTTACTTCTTGGAAAGTTTTCGTGTCCGGCGCATCGGGATAAGTCAGACTACGTTTAATGGCGAAAGCTGAGGGTCCGCACGCCGACAGCAGGATAAGCCGTCTCCTTTCGTCCGTCAGTATATCATTTGCCCGGAAGAAGTAACACATTCTCTCCACATACTGGGACCAGTCCTCAATAGCCGGGTCGAATGCCTCTAACCTCCCAAAAAACGGCATTTTTAAAATGGCAAGGCTTACCCTCCGAGTGCGGCAGCTGGTCTCCGCAAAATTCTTAGTTTACCTCGTCGCCACTGTAGTAATCCACGGGAGGCAGGAGTTCCGTCACCACACCAATATTTATTTACAATAACGATATTACAGGAGCAGCTACAAACAGTGCTGCTAACAGTCCAGTCAACTTAAGACTGGCTCACAAAGCCTACACAGGTGCTTACATTGGCCCCCTCAATGAGCTATCATTGAGGGAGCTCATACTCCAATTGGCCAACCAATAAAGCCAATTGGAGTTCATTACATTGACGTCTTCCAAAAATTCTGCTGCTTGGATCCTAGTTCACACCAAGTCACCCATTACTTGGCCGTCGCTTATACTATACAGGGCAGCAATGATCTCCACCCTTCTAGGAATTTTGGAGATTTGGGCAACCTACAGCAGGCGGAAGTACGACCAGTGTTGTTGCCTTTGCAAGATCCTCCAAATCCGGTAGCAGAAAAGGGGTCCAACAGCAAAGCTCTCTCCCAGGCCAACCTGCCCAGCATTGAGGTACTAATCACTTTAAAATCAGCTCCGTTCGTATGCCTGACACCAGATTCCCAAAACAACCGCTCTACTCGGAGCTCAGTCGTGGCAGGAGACTCCCAGGAGGACAGCAGAAACATTTTAAGGATGTCCTCAAAGCACCGCGGAAGAAGACACGCTTCCCCACCAACTCATGAGACACCCTGGCTTGTGTCTGACCAAAATGGAAAAAGCAGATTCAGGATGGTACTGAATGCATCAAGAGACTTTGTGAGCTAGATGAAGAGACAACGCTGAGGCATCGGAGGGAATGAACAAACATCTAAAGAACTCAGCTACCCAACCCTCCAAGCAGAACCTGCCCCACACGTGACAGAGTCTAAATGTAAAGGGTCACCCATTGGGGGGCACTGTTACATAGTGGTTAGCACAGTTGCTTCACAGCTCCAGGGTCCCAGGTTCGATTCCCGGCTTGGGTCACTGTCTGTGCGGAGTCTACATGTTCTCCCCGTGTCTGTGCGGGTTTCCTCCGGGTGCTCCGGTTTCCTCCCACAGTCCAAACATATGCAGGTTAGGTTAGGTGGATTGGCCATGCTAAATTGCCCTTAGTATCCAATAAGGTTAGGTGGGGTTACTTGGTTACGGGGCTAGGGTGGAGATGGGGGCTTAGATAGGTTGCTCTTTCCAAGGGCCGGTGCAGACTCGAAGGGCTGAATGGCCTCCTTCTGCATTGTAAATTCTATGATTTAAGGCAGAAGTGAGGACAAATATTTTCTCTCAGAAGGTAGAACTCTCTTCCTCAACAGGCAACGGAAGCAGAGTATTTGAAGAATTAAGGCAGAGGTAGATAGATGCTTGATAAACAAGGGGGTGAAAGGTTATTGGGAGGTGGGCAGGTGTTTACAATCAGATCAGCCTTAACTGGCGGGACAGGTTAGAGGGGCCAAAAGGCCAACCACCGAACCTAATTCGGATGTTCGTATGAAGATCATGTACTAGACTTATAACCGTCTCAGAAGCCAATGAACCAGAGTGGGAGCAAGTCATCATCAATCCTGAGCTGCCTAAGCAATGGCTCGATATTGAAATTCACATCCTTGCTTTCAAATCTCTCCACGGTCTCACCCCTCCCTATCTCTGTAATCTCCCCCATCCCTAAACCCTATCTGTGCTCCTCTAATTTCGGTTTCTTCAGCACCTGGAATGTCCCAAGCTCTGGAATGTCTTCCTCAAGTCTCTCTAAGGGTAAGGTTCTAACTTACTCAATACCCATCCACCTTGGAATGTTTTATTACAGTAAAGATACAACGTAAATGCAAGTTGTTGTTGTAGTGTGAGAAACGCCGCGTAGAAAATGTGATGAGCGGTAAGCCAAGGCCTAATCTTGCCGCCTAGTTATTCAGGATGATAGTACACAAAGATTCAGGGCACGGCTGAAGTAGCACCGAATTTTCCAGGTCAATGCTCCTGCTGGAACCAATAAACTATTAACTGGCTTGCCACTTTTTTTCACAGGTGAAATTCTGTCATTATTTTCATATTAAACAAAATATATATATATATATATACACACATATACACGCAAGGTTGATTTTATTAAAAGGAATATTCAAATAGTAATCAGTACTAATTCTAAATTATTGCTTAAGTCGCTTTATGTAATGTCACAACGCTAGAGGCCAAATATGAATTGACAGTTTTGATGGTCTGACTGATTCAGAGCAGTGGCTCAAATTGATTTTTAATTGCAATGTAACAAAGTTAACATATTTGTTGGGGCAGCACAGTGGCACAGTGGTTAGCATTGCTGCCTACGGCGCTGAGGACCCGGGTTCGAATCCCGGCTCTGGGTCACTGTCCGTGTGGAGTTTGGACATTCTCCCCGTGTCTGTGTGGGTTTCACCCCCACACCCCAAAGATGTGCAGGATAGGTGGATCGGCCACGCTAAATTGCCCCTTAACTGGAAAAAATAATTGGGTACTCTAAATTTTAAAAAAACATATTTGTTACAGTATCTTAAATCTTGATGACGGCTTCGCATTTGTAATACGTGCCCCTATAACTCAAGTTTCTAGAAAAGGAACTCGTTGCAAAGGCAATGCAGATAGACAATCTGGGCATGGAGGGCAATCTGTCACTTCTGATTTTAAGGTATTTAAAGTACTTGTTGTGTTATGTACTCTGGGATAACACAGGCTGCAACTCGATGCAGCTTTGACCAAAAGATACTCCAGACTTTGAAGTAATCAATGCAATTTATTGAACCATTAGCACAGTTCTCCACGAGTTCGACTCTCCTGCTAATCTTGCTATAGTAACACAGTCCAACTAACCAGTCTGCTCTAAGCCACGTGGTGGGTGTAATGCTTCTGATCTGCCCCATCCTACTCTAAGTGTTGCCTGTGGAAAGAGACAGAGCATGTGTTCCCTGTCCTTATACATGGGTTGTGTAATGCCCCCTTGTGGTCGTGTCACCTCTGGGTGTCTTGACTGCCCATTGGCCGTGTCCTATTCTATGTGTTCATTAGCAGTATGTCTGCATGTCATGAAGTCTCTGGTGCTCCCTCTAGTGTTTACTTAGTCGTAGTGTATTTACATTGATGCATATCACCACAGTGCTCTCATCATGGTAGCACGGTAGCATTGTGAATAGCACAATTGCTTCACAGCTCCAGGGTCCCAGGTTCGATTCCAGCTTGGGTCACTATCTGTGCGGAGTCTGCACATCCTCCCCGTGTGTGCGTGGGTTTCCTCCGGGTGCTCCGGTTTCCTCCCACAGTCCAAAGATGTGCAGGTTAGGTGGATTGGCCATGATCAATTGCCCTTAGTGTCCAAAATTGCCCTTAGTGTTGGGTGGGGTTACTGGGTTATGGGGATAGGATGGAGGTGTTAACCTTGGGTGGGATGCTCTTTCCAAGAGCCGGTGCAGACTCGATGGGCCGAATGGCCTCCTTCTGCACTGTAGATTCTATGATCTATGATGATCACGTGGGCAGTTTGTGGTGTAGAAGTAACAGTACAAATCAAGCCCGAATCTGAGTGTGTCACCGTATTCAGTGTAACCTGGTCCCAAACCTGACTTTGTATGATGGTCTCTCAGTGTCCAGTCACTGTCAACTCATGGAAAGGCTGTTTCAATGTTTTATGTATAAACCCACATGTGGACTTGCAGTGCATTCAAGTACACAGATATCAAACTCTCTTTCCTGCTCTTCAGAGTTCAATTTGAGGCTGGGCATTAAAAACAGACTTGGTCCAACTGGAATTGATTCTTTAGCCACTATTTTGAGGTTATCAATCTTCACACTATTTGTTCTGCGTCCGCCAACAACTTCAACTCTCCTCTAACTGACCTGGGAGTTGGTCAGTTTGTCTTGGCTCTTCCTAGACAGTACAAGCCTTCTGGGTAAGGTGGAGGTGGGGCGGGTGGGTGGGGGGGGGAGGTGTTTCGATGGGAACTCAGTGAATGAATACGTACAGAGGTTAGAGAGATAATGATCTCACTGACAAGAGAGTTCATGGCAAAATCGGGCATTGTTCAAACTTGTAACATAATCTCCTGAGGTGGAGAGTAACTAAATGAATACATTCATTACATCTCATTACATCACTAACTAACAAAAGCTTTTCAAAGTCTCGTGAAAGGTCTTGCGTTGTGTCTTTGCCAGTATTTAGTACTCACAGTTATGTATTGCTTCATCTATTCTTTGGAAGCAATATAAACGTTAAGATATTATGTACTTAGGAAGATTAGAACAGATAAAGTGGACTGTAGACAAGGAGGGGGTACACAGATAGTGAACTAACAACGGTGTGATTTAATGGCCTCGTCACGCCCAACCTGACGACGCTTAAACACACTGCACAAGATTTATCAATATCCCACAAGACTGCTCAATCTAAGGTCAGCACGGTGGCGCAGTGGTTAGCACTGCTG
Organism: Scyliorhinus canicula; assembly: GCF_902713615.1. NCBI lineage: Eukaryota > Metazoa > Chordata > Chondrichthyes > Carcharhiniformes > Scyliorhinidae > Scyliorhinus > Scyliorhinus canicula. The sequence goes on from NC_052159.1 coordinate 27,319,586, forward strand.
CCTCACGGCACCGAAGACCCGGGTTCAATCCCGGCGCCAGGTCACTGTCTGTGTGGAGTTTGCCCATTCTCCCCGTGTCTGCGCGGGTCTCACCCCCACAACGTCGGGAACTTTGCGTGGCGGCTGCGGACTCAGTCCGCGGCCGCCCTGGTTGGGGGGGGGGGGCGGGGAGACGGCCAGGGGAGCGATCGGGCGGCACTGATCCGCAGGCGCTCTGATCTCGGGGGGGGGGGGGGGCTACATTTTCCATGACGGTCCGCGGTGCGAGTCCGCCATGTCGCACGGGGTGGCCGGCACAGGCCACCGCTGTGCGCATGCGCGGCCTCCCAACCGGAAGTGTGGGGCCCCATATCCACAGCCAGAGCTGCGAGAAGCACAGTTAGAAGTGAATTGTTATTAAAAAGAAAATTATATTGATTGTCCTTTGGGATTCATAATGTATATTCAGGACAAAACTCAACATTATTCAGTTTGTACTTCCCAGCAGTTTTCCTTTATTAACAAGCTAACCCCTGGTATTGAAACTGAGATTTACATTGTACCATGTTCGAAGTGAACTCCAACAGCCACACTTCTCAATTAGCAGCCTCCAATACGCTCACGGGCAGTATTTGGTCGTGTTTAGGATCAAGCAGTCTTCCAACCCAGCTGGATTTACCTGCTTTAGGAGTCTCGTACTCAAGTGTTCAGTAGCAACATTGCTTCACACTGCGGGGTTTGGAGGCAGGGGATGGGGGGAGAGGCTGGATCTCCCAAAATTGGGAGTTGTGAATTATTTACCTGCTCTTCTTCTTCGCTGCCTGTTTCACCTAAAGTCAAGGAGCTATGGTTCTGGTGAGAGTCAGAGAGCTGTGGGATGGAATTAGGAAAAGGTTCAGTCAAAGATGGCAAATAAAAATGGACAAAATGACACAGAATAAAACTAGGAATCTGCTACTATTAACAATAGGATATAACCGAGAAAGTAGAAAGTACATGTGAAAGAAATCGGATAGAAACAAAATTTAAATATAAAGCAAAAACGTATATAGCGTGGCTGCCGTAGTTACCAAGATAGGCTCAAAACGCTGGTGTTCTACATATCGGAGAAGTAGAGACCAAAAGTGATCTGATCAAGATACTGAAGGTGATGAAGGGATTAGATTGTGGTTGCGCAGAGGGTGTGTTTGAACTAAATAGGTTAGGGAGGATGAAGGGTTACAATTTCAACTTATATACGGTCAGAATAGTAAAGGTATGGGACAGTTTGCACCGAACAGAGATTAGCTGCATTCTTTCAGCCAAGAGCTGGTTCAGTTTCCTGACTTAGGCAGAGACCATCTTTTACAATCGATACCGTGTAACATGAATCAGGGCCAGAGTGGTCATTTGTAATTGAATATATAGGCCGGGGGTTCTCCAATCCCAGTGCAGAGAATCCTGCTGCCGTGAACAGACCAGAGAATCCCGGCGGCATGAACGGACCGGAGAATCCCGCCGGCATGAACGGACCGGAGAATCCCGCCGGAGCGAACGGACGGAGAATCCCGCCGGCATGAACAGACCGGAGAATCCCGCCGGAGCGAACGGACCGGAGAATCCCGCCGGAGCGAACGGACCGGAGAATCCCGCCGGAGCGAACGGACCGGAGAATCCCGCCGGAGCGAACGGACCGGAGAATCCCGCCGGAGCGAACGGACGGAGAATCCCGCCGGAGCGAACGGACGGAGAATCCCGCCGGAGCGAACGGACGGAGAATCCCGCCCATAAACTCTCTTTAGATTTAAAGTTTCTTCATTTTCAACCTAATTTTATAACATCGATTTCACATTGAATGGTTTAAGTTGCTCTGGTGCTGGCAACAAACAAGTGAAACACAAAATATACAGAACAAGCTGTTGGCTCAAAAGGTAATATAGCGATTAGAAGGGTGTCAAAGACACTGAGCCTTTGGAGGGGATGAAAATGGAATACCTGCCAAGCTGCAATAGGATGTATATTAGCACCTCGAACATGCAGTGGTCTTTCTGCCCTGTCTAAATAATTTATTAGGTGGCGACACTGGTACAGTGCGAAGTCAGACTGTCAGGACGTCTTTATACATGGGGAGCATACCAATTGTATTGATAATCACATCTGGCAGGTTTGTTTTGATGCAAATGTCCAGCATTGTCACTGGTTTCCAAATACACAATGCAATGATGCCAAGACCCCACCAGATTGCTTTTACCAATCCGTCATTTTAATGAAAAAGATAATTTGGAAAAGCTGAAATATTTGTCCTTTATAGCCATTGTTGTGACAATTCGAAAGATCACAGCGAGCAATTGGATTTAAACATAATGTAGAACTAGCGAGTGACGGGGAAGCAAGATTCCCTCTGTGCATTGCTCCCAAAGTATGGGTCTATGGTTATGTCGCTCACTGTCATTTCCCACAGTGCCAGAGGACTTTTTATTTTGTTTCAAATGTGGGAACTCATCTCCATTTTATATTTCCACACAATTTACTGAAAAAAAATCACAAAAGGTAACCAGCTGAGGTTTGTCACTTATTTCAAAGTCCCATTGTCGGGCCAAGTGCGGATTAATACATTATACGCTAGCCCCCACTTTTTAATGCAGTAATTGCCAACTTAAGGGCCTCAACAGGCACACTGGTGGGCTGGCAACCCAATGTCACCCCCATCAATGGCATAATTGTGGTGGGGGTGGGTGGAAAGTTGGCAGGGCTGCCGCTGAACTTAATAGAGCCCCCCACCGTGAGGCTGTGTTAAATGCATTACATTGTATGCAGTGATTAAAATACAGCTAGAGTATCCTTTATCTGTAAACCTAAAAATAAAACACATCCAAAAACCGCACTTTCTTTGAATTTCATTCCTGACCATAGCCGACACAAACCTCGCCAACTGTACATCACCTTTAGCGATTTAATAAATCAACATTCAAAGCTGATAGAAGCACGTTTGTTTTTCTTTAACAGAAACTGGGATGAAACTAGAACGGTGTGTGTTTTAAGGCAATTTTATAGTAAAGCAGTAAAAAATTGAATATTAAAAGTATGGCAGCACGGTGGCGCAGTGGTTAGCACTGCTGCCTCACAGCGCCGAGGTCCCAGGCTCAGCCCCGGCTCTGGGTCACTGTCCGTGTGGAGTTTGCACATTCTCCCCGTGTTTTCGTGGGTTTCACTCCTACAATCCAAAGATGTGCAGGTTAGGTGTATTGGCCACGCTAAATTGCCCCTCAATTGGAAACAATTAATCAGGTACTCTAAATTTTTTAAAAAAGAAAATGAAAAGTAATTAAATAAAAGACAGGACATGAAAGCACACAACATCCTGGCTGGACAGGAACTAACGAGAATAAATGAGTTAAAGTGTGTTGTGGTAAATATTTAGCCACTCAATAATACGACGTTCAGGAGCTTTTCATGTCTATTTTGCTCATCTGGCTTGTTCACTGGTTTAGCTCACTGAGCTAAATCGCTGGCTTTTAAAGCAGACCAAGCAGGCCAGCAGCACGGTTCAATTCCCATACCAGCCTCCCTGGACAGGCGCCGGAATGTGGCGACTAGGGGCTTTTCACAGTAACTTCATTGAAGCCTACTCGTGATAATAAGCGATTTTCATTTAATTTCATTTCGTCATATTCTCACGAAAAGAAAAAAAAATGCCTTAAATGCAAAGCAGCTGTCAGCACCTGACAAGCGAGAAGCAAAGTTAATGGTGTGAATCGATACCTTTTGTTGGCCTGAAAGGCTTTCACCCAAATCTGTCATTTCGCTTTTTGAAATGGACAGGTTGTGAATTTCCCTTTTCGTGTTGGGAGGCGTAAGGGCACCCAGATCGTGCCATCTTCTGCCAATGTGTGTTAGCTGCCCAATACTCGTCTTTGTCTGGTTTTAAAGACAAATGCACTGATTTATTTTTCCTCTGGCTGCCACTCCTTTCCTGAAGGCACTGGGATAATTTTGACTTTGGACAATACAGTAAACTGGGCAATATCAAATCAGCTCCGTTACATATTTCTCCTCATATTCAGAAATGAATATGACGGTGATTAATCAGAATTCAGACATTTCACTCTGTCATCTAAAATTAATACGGCCCCCATTGGCTCCCTGCTGGGGTGGTGGAGTTCCATAGATACATCAATCTCTGATGATTATGTGCTGGAATAGGACAGGTGATTCCATGATCTGGTCCTCCCAGTCAGATATATAGCCCCTGATCTACTGAGCTGCAATTCCTGACGGCTCTGTTACCCACAGGGAATGCTGGATCACAACGGCCGGAATTTCTGTTCTGGAATCGAAGTTCGGTGGAGGGCACGGAAGTGGGAGTGATTTCCGTTGCAGTGGCGGGCAGGATAGCTCACCGTGCGCTGTTCTGCTCATTAACTATGCACCCGCAGGGAGCTTGTCGATTCTCATGAAGGGGCAGGCAGAGGTCACCATCGTCACCATTGCCTCATGGGGTTGAAGGTCCAGACATCATGTTTAAAGAGCACCTGGACAGTCTGCACTTGTCCCTTCCACCTTTGCCCAATCACCTCTCCACTTACTCTTCCTCCCTCCTGTGGCAATTCTCGATGCAACTTTCAATGCCACCACCTGGTCTCGAGCATTGGCTGGCATTTACAGGTGGTCCCCAAAGAGGACAGTGCATTGATCATGGATAAACTCTCCTCGTCTGGTGCAGTTGTAAATGTCAGTGTCTGATTTCCCGTTGCTGGGGTGCTTAATTTGGAGGGGATGCTTAATTCCAGTGAGCTGACTTTTTAATGAGCGTGCATTACATACAAAAGGGCTTCCCATCATTGTAGCCCTGCCTCTAATGTCCTGAGAACATAACTGCTGAGGGTTTCACCCTGCTATCGGCAAACTGATATTTGGCCTCACACCAAACTAAATTCCCCTGTTCGTCAAGCTCCCCGCTGATGATGGATAGCACAATCGCTTCACAGCTCCAAGGTCCCAGGTTCGATTCCGGCTTGGGTCACTGTCTGTGCGGAGTCTGCACATCCTCCCCGTGTGTGTGTGGGTTTCCTCCGGGTGCTCCGGTTTCCTCCCACAGTCCAAAGATGTGCAGGTTAGGTGGATTGGCCATGATAAATTGCCCTTAGTGTCCAAAATTGCCCTTAGTGTTGGGTGGGGTTACTGGGTTATGGGGATAGGGTGAAGGTGTTAACCTTGGGTAGGGTGCTCTTTCCAAGAGCTGGGGCAGACTCGATGGGCTGAATGGCCTCCTTCTGCACTGTAAATTCTATGATATGATGCAACTGGAAGATTTTGTCCTGGTTGGCTGTTTATTGCAATTACAGTTATCCGACAAAGACAGCTCTTACCTTGGCTAAATGGCTACGTGTTAAGGCTTCCTGTAGAGGAGAGCTTTCCGGAGGACTCCGTGGTAGTCCATCGTCTTCAGAACTAGCACCAGTATCTTCAGTCTTCTTTGCTGCAATCGACATCGGAGGTGGTCCCAGTTTAATGTTTTCTTGTACCTTTCCCTGTAATAAATAGAAAAAAGGAATTTATATAGATTTTTTAGGAATGAAATGCTGGATCACCAGCAAGGATACGGACAGGCCGATTGCAATGCACCCCACTACTCTTCCCAGCATCCTTTAATCAGTTACAGGCAGCTGCACATAGGGGCTAATCAAGCACAGACCTGCCGTTAGGTCAAACTGTTCACAGCGAGTGGTTTCCACGAACACCATAGTTATGTTCCGTCACAGTGGATCAAGACTAGGGTATGAGTGGAGGTGTAAAAGTTAGCGCACAAATGTTAAAAAGGCATTTTAATGCCTTGATTTAGTAGTTCCAACTGCGGCGGCGCTCCACAGTGGCCAGGCCCGCGATCGGGGTCTACCGATCAATGGGCAGGCTCATTCCAGGGGGAGCCTATGTTCCTCTGCGCTGGGCCCCTATAGGGCTCCGCCATGTTGCATGGGGCCCGGCACGGAGACAGGCGTGGCGCGCATGCGCGGACCCGCGTCGGCCATGGCGTGCATGCACAGACCGACGTTTGTAAGTGCTGGGGCACGTATCAGCGGCTGGAGCTACGTGAGGCGCTCTAGCGCTATGCTGGTCACCTGTGGGTTGGAGGATTGCTGCTCCTAGTGGCCAGATGACGACGTCGTAAAACACTCCGGCATTTACGAGAGCGTCAACACTCTGCCGCTAAAACGGAGAATCCGCCCCTGGTGTGGAGGGACAGAGAATCCTGCCCCAAATGTTTTTTTTTAAATGACCTTACTCCTACAGTCTGCAGAGTAGTCAGGAAACTCTGCAAATGTTTCATGGTCCAACTAACAGAGATCACTTTGACTCAGTTTACATCCCATCACCTTGCACAAATTGTGCTTCATTCATCATAGGGCGACCCAATAGAGGTCTTTAACACGACAAAAGGTTTTGGTGGAGTGGATACAGAGGGAATGTTTCCTATTAGAGGCCATTGATATATTATGATCACCAAAAGTTCCATGAAGCAATTTGTAAGAAACCTCTTTGTCCAAAGGGTGGTGAGAAAGTGGAATTCTCCACAACTGGGACTGGTCAAAGCAAATAGTAAAGATGCATTTAAGAGGAAACCAGATGGGCATTGGCGTATGAGCGAGAAGGGAATAGAGGGTTATAGTGGCAGATTTAGATGAGAAGGTGGGAGGAGGCTCAAGTGCATCATAAAAGCCGACATGGATGGGTTAGGCCAGATGGCCTGTTTCTGCATTTTATATCTGATGCCATCTATATTTGGAATTGTTTACAGGCCGTATTTATTGCCCATCCTTAATGAATCTGTTCCTAACCTGAATCGCAACTGTTTATCATGAACAGGGAAACGCCTGTCATTTATAACGACCTTACCTCAGTAAAATGAAATTCAGTTCATTACTCTGCACGAGCTGCCTGCTGGAACCTGTTCCTAGCCTCCTTCACGATTAATCCTCCCATTTACTGACTGCAGCACACAGCTGCTCTGTCAACTTGGGAGATCCATTTCCCTTTAAATATTGTCGCTTCAATAGGTGTGCTCCTTTATCGAGCACTGGGTCACTTCAGCTAATGGAAGACAAATTACAAACTGTGCAGTTGGATACTCTACTGCACTTTGAGTAAGTGCCGATTTGGTATTTGGTGGAATAGCATTAGGAGCCCTGAACAAGGTAAATTCAGATGCATTGGTTCATCCATCGGTTTCCAATGATTTAACAATTTAATCACCGAGAGTCTACTGGCCTCTGTTTAATGTCCTGTTGGTATGCATATCAAGTATTGCAAAATATGGAATCTAATAGCACTGTATACCAGCTAGAGATGGCTGGAAATAAAATGGGCCAGATTTTGCTCTCAAAATAATGGGGACACTAATGGTGCTCACCCTCATTCAGGCACAGTTGCGATAGTAACTTCAGACAAGGGATAAATAAACAGTTTGAGGTGAATATCCAACAGTTGCTGTCTGAGGTGCACTGCTCCGCCATTCACTTTGCCAAAATAGCAACTTGCTGCTCGCCTCAATCTTGCTCTCAGCTTCATTGTGGGATGCCGTGAAGTTACAGCATTAGTTAGCTCAGTTGGCTGGACGGCTGGTTCATGATGCAGAGTGACGCCAACAACGTTCCAACCGTACCGACTGAGGTTATTCATGGAGGCCCCGCCTTCTCAATCTTGCTCCCTTGCGTGAGGTGCGGTGACCCTCAGGTTAAATCGTCACCAGTCAGCTCTCAAAGGGGAGAGCAGCCTCTGAGACTGTGGCTACATTTATATTTGTGCAGTAGACACAAATTAAACTTCCCATAGTAAGGTGGGCAGCACGGTAGCACAGTGGTTAACACAGTTGCTTCACAGCTTCAGGGTCCCAGGTTCGATTCCCCGCTGGGTCACTGTCTGCGCAGAGTCTGCACATTCTCCCCGTGTCTGCGTGGGTTTCCTCCGGGTGCTCCGGTTTCTTCCCACAGTCCAAAGATGTGCAGGTTAGGTGGATTGGCCATGACAAATTGCCCTTAGTGTCCAAAACGGTTAGGTGGGGTTACTGGGTTACGGGGATAAAGTGGATAGGGTGGACACGTGGGGATCAAGTAGGGTTCTCTTTCCAAGGGCCGGTGCAGACTCGAAGGGCTGAATGGCCTCCTTCTGCACTGTAAATTCTATGAAGGTAAGTCTCATCATTTCAAGTTCAAGTGCCTCTTTAATGATGTGGTAAGTATTAATTACAGCCAACCTATTGAATACGGAAAATTAATTATGACAATTCTGGGGCGGGATTCTCCGCTATCCAGCGGGGCGGGCCACTCCGGCACTGAGGAGTGGTGTGAACCACTCCGGTGTCGGGCCGCCCCGAAGGCGCGGAATCCTCCGCACTTTCAGGGGCCAGGCTGGCGCGGAAGGGGCTTGGCGCCACGCCAACCGGCGGCGAAGGGCCTCCGTCGGCCGGCACGAGTTGGCACATGCGCTGGAGCGCCAGCGTGTGCTGGCGTCATCCCAGCGCGTGCGCGGGGGGGGGGGGGGTTCATCTCTGCTCTGGCCATCTTGGACCATTACAGCAGCTGGTGCGGAGGAATAGAGTGCCCCCACGGCACAGGCCCGCCCACAGATCAGTGAGCTCCGATCGCGGGCCAGGGCCACCATGGGGGTACCCCCGGGGCCAGATCCCCCTGCGCCCCCCCCAAACTTAACTCACACTTCCATCCTGGTGACACTTTCCCTGATTTTTGCAGGTTATTTGAGGGTGAATTCGTCAGTGTTCACGGTCATTACCCCGCTGAAGCAGACCATAACTTTCGGAATTAGCGGTCTGTGACTCTGTTCTCCATCACAAACTGCGCTACAGAAACCAACCCCACCCCACATTCCTCCACATAGTAGTCTGTGGGATCTTCCTGTGCGCATATTGCCTGCCGCGTTTCCCACATTACAATGGTGACTACAGTATTTCAATGGCTGTAAAGCATTTTGACGCTTCCGCTGGTCTGTGAAAGTGCTGTTTAAATGCAGTTTTTTAAAAACATATAAACATGCAAGGATAAATCTAACAATCGGCAGATGTTAGATGCCTTGCCACTACACAATCCAGACCCATCTTTTTGGATGCATGGGAAGGTGTGGTTTGTTTAATTCCGAGGTATCTGGTGATATTTAGGCAGTGTTATTATTAATTAATCCTTTGGGTCAATGCTGATTCTTCAACCATATTGCTGCTTGATGTGGTAATGTTATGAGAGGCAGCGTTGAGGGGAAGGGGTCATTTACCCTATGGCTATGGTAATTTTCAAACGATTACAAGTGGACTGTTTTAGAGACACGTGAATGTCTGAACTTCATTGCTTGTCAGCAATCTTTGGCTTCTTTGATTACAAGTCCCCTTGCATCTCACCTAATCCTGTAGCCCAAATTCCAAATAGTCTTACAAGCAACATGTCAGCCATCTTACCCACAGGAGGGTGTCAAGGTGAGCTCCTACCTCTGTCAATAAGCATAATCCCGGGAGAACTGTCAGGAGGCAAGCCGCTTAGTAAGTAGGCGCATTGGGAAATTATGTCAAAAGAAAATTGTCAATAAAGGCTACACTAAATAATGCAACTGAAATGATGTCCCAGCTCTTCTCAAGTCGGGCGAGAGATTGTGCTTTCATTTTTTTCCCAGCCTAAATACTGCCAGTATTTGTATGGCTTTTTGTTTGCAAACTGAACATAATACAGAAGGATGACATTACTGGGAAGTAGGTCTGCGATGATAAGGATTAATATTGACATAGTAATCACAGCACTGTATAACCAATGTGAGTAAACTGTCTCCTGGTCAGAGTCGATCTTCATTGTTGGATGCCCAATTGCCCTCAGCTTGAATTACAGTTCACTCCACGCTCAGAAATGATGATTGTGGTAAATGAGAAAATAATATGGTAGGATTATCAAAAGTGCTGGGTGTCAGGTTACACCTCTGCAATGGTAATATTATAACCATCACACAGGCAGAAGCGGCATTGTTTGGATTGAGCTAAAAAGCCACTGTTGCAGTACGGTTTTCACTGTAATCTACACAATAAAGACACCTCGACTCCTCATCACGATCCAATAACTGTTACATGCTGGAGGACATCGGGCAAGGACAGATACTTCTTCAATGGGGCAGCACAGTGGGTAGCACTGCTGCCTCATAGCGCCAAGGACCCGGGTTCAATTCTGACATTGGGTCTGTGTGGAGTTTGCATGTTCTCCCCGTGTCTGGGTGGGTTTCCTCTGGGTGCTCCGGTTTCCTCCCACAGTCCACAGATGTGCAGATTAGGTGGATTGGCCGTGCTAAATTGCCCCTTAACATCCAAAGATGTGCAGGTTAGGTGTTGTTACGGGGATAGGGTGCGGCAGTGGGCCTAGATAGGGTGCTCTTTCAGAGGGTCGGTGCAGACCCGATGGGCTGAATGGCCGCTGTCTGCACTGTAGGGACTCTATGGTCCCATCAATCGAAAGAGTTCACAGGCCATTGCTGTCTGTCGACTCACAATGGATGATGGCCACAGAGGCAAACGCATTAAAAAATAAATAAACGGCATTTAACTAACCAGATGATAAAGCACATTTGCGTACGCACATTACTTGTTCATTACCTGTAAATCTTTGATAGGTCCAGATACGCTCTCCTGAGAAAACACTCGTACAGGTTTAGGAGGTTGTTGCACAGATGTGTCTGAGATGAAGATGCTATCGTGTGACAGTGCTCTGATTCCCAAGATACTTTTGTAGGCACTGCAAGACGAAACAAACAAGACCGCTGTACCAGAGACCATATGCTGTAGCTACACAAAGAGTCAACAATGCTGTACTGAGATCATTTGTTCCATTACCGACATACTTGGTGGTGACCAGAAGCTGTGTGTTGCATTATGGGAATTTGACATAAGAATATTAGGACTAGTCCTGTTGCGTGCCACTAAACATTTACAGATGAGCAAAAATACAAATGTTTTACTCCCTTTATTGCTGATATTTTGAACATACTTGGACATTAGTGGGATTAAACCCAAAAACAGTGCCGTTTTATGCACCTAGGCCCACTCCCCTACTCTAGCCCCATAAATGCGTAACCTTCACGTCCACAGACACCAAGGGGCAATTTAGCAATACCCCTAACCTGCACATCTTTGGACTGTGGGAGGAAACCGGAGCACTCAGAGGAATCCCACGCAAACACGGGGAGAATGTGCAAACTTCACACAGACAGACAATCACCCAGGGCTGGAATTGAACCCGGGTCCCTGGCACTATAAGACAGCAGTGCTAGCCACCGTGCCACCCTTGTCCCCACATTCAATGCCTAGTTACTCTACAGGTCGGACATCACATAGCCCAACTCTTCAAGCAGTCAAGCTGGTGTTGTTTCATCTCCTTCAAACCATGGGACAAATTTGAAAGCCACTTGGCACATTTTCAGGAAATGCGATCAAGAGGGATGAGTTTTCATTCTTGAGACAGGTCGCGGGAGTTGGGAAATTTCCTGCCTCATGCCAAGACTGGCACTAAGGCATTCTGAGGTGCACTCAGGAACAGTCAGACCTGTCGACTTGGGAAAAGATTCGGAAGCAGCCATGGCGGCTGCCGGGCTCCCCGGCTGAGGTGCTGAAAAGACACACCTCGGTGCTGTGGGACTTCATCCCAGTTATAATAAAATCAGAAAGGCCCTCCAGCCTTCACCCATTACATACCTCCCACTTCCCGATCCAAGCCATCTTTGCAAACCCCCACCCCCCTCAACCACCACACACACCGGGCGGAATTCTCTGCTCCCGGGAAAAATCGGGAAGGCCGTCGTAAAACTCGGCCGAGTTTCACGATGGCCTCGGAGACTGCTCCTCGCACCCTATTCACCCCCACCTGGGGGGCTAGGAGCGGCGCTCCGTTATTCTCGGCCGCCGGGCCTTGACGCTTGCGTCTAGGCGGCGTGCCGAGAATGATGCGACAGCAGCACCTATGTGACGTCAGCCGTGCATGCGCAGGTTGGCCGGCTCCAACCCGCGCATGCGCGGCTGACGTCACGACGGCTTTCGGCTCAAACCCGCACATGCGCGGTTGCCGTCTTCCCCTCCGCTGCCCTGCAAGACATGGCGGCTTGATCATGCGGGGCGGCGGAGGGGAAAGAGTGCGTCGCTTTGCGATGCCGGCCCGACGATTGGTGGGCATCGATCGCGGGCCAGTCCCCTCCCGAGCACGGCCGTGGTGCTCACTCCCCTTTCTGCCCCCCACAAGCTTCAAACGGGCCTTTGGCGCCCATGTTCACGACGGCAGTGACCAGGTGTGGTTGCCGCCGTCGTGAACCGGTCGCGAAAGGCAGGCCGCTCGGCCCATCCAGGCCGGAGAATCACCGATCGGCGTGAAAAACGGCGGCGAGCAGCGATTCTTCCGAGCAGGGGGTGGGGGAATCGCGGGGGGTGCCAGGGGGGCGTGAAATGAGTTGCCCGGCCCTCCCACGATTCTCCCACCCGGTGTGGGGAGCAGAGAATCGCTCCGCCCATTTGGCCCAATGTGCCTGACTCCGCAAATATTGCGGAGGATTATCACTGCAACGGAACCGGACAGGGCAGGAAAGCAGGGTCCGGACCCTTGACCTGAACAGCCCGGACTCTGATTATATAATAATCTTTAATGTCACAAATAGGCTTACGTTAACACTGCAATGAAGGTACTGTGAAAATCCCCTAGTCGCCACATTCCAATGCCTGTTCGGGTACACGGAGGGAGAATTCAGAATGTTCAAATTACCTAACAGCACGTCTTTCGGGAGTTGAGGGAGGAGTCCAGAGCACGCGGAGGAAACCCACACAGACACAGGGAGAATGTGCAGATTACGCAGAGACAGTGACTCAAGCCGGGAATCGAACCTGGGATCCTGGTGCTGTGTAGCAACTGTGCTAACCACTGGGCTTATGGAGAAAATTGGACACCCTAAGAATGGGTTTTGGAATCCTGCAATCGGGTCCTGGCTGCTATTTGTAAAGGTCCAAGGAGTTTCCTGACTCAACAAAACTTAAGCCCGTCATCTCCACTCAAAGAACAAGAGGGGTAAATCCATCCTCTCGCCAAGACCAGAGGTCAGGTATTAAGTTGGTGCATGTTTGATTCTCCAACCTGCACTGCACCCTCCCTCCTGAGCTCCTTTAAATAACTAGCTCACAGGTTGGTATATTACCAAGCTTGCTGACAACACAAAGCTGGGCGGAATTGTGAGTTATGAGGAGGATGGACGGAGGCTTCAAGGTGATTTCGACAAGTTGAGGGAGTGGGCAAAAGCATGGCAGATAGCTAAATGTGAAAGTTAATGGACACGCAGCCATGCTGTGCCAGAATAGCAGCTCGCCACGTGGCGCAGCATGGCCGATGAGAGCTGGCGACCCCGCTCCCGGGATCTACCCGGCTCATCAGGCACTGTGATATGAATCCCGTCCACAATGGGCATCATATTAGATCGAGGCAGCTAGCTTCACTCCAATGTGCAGATTTCCAAGGTGCCCAAGACTTTGGGATCCATCCCCTTCATCTCGCCGGTCAGCACTTGTCCCCACAAACGAGGACCAGAAGGAAAGGCACCCTGGGGATCGGAGGCCCCCCGTTTCATGCCCTTGGGCAGCGTGGTGCCCTGGCACTTCTGGTGCCAGCAGTGCCAGCCTGGCACCTTGGGAGTGCCACCTGGGTACCTGCCTGGCACAGCCAAGGTGCCCAGGTGGCTCTGCCAGGGTGCCAAGCTGGCATTTTGTTTGAAAGCCTGGATCAGGACAGGGTTGCCCAGCATGGTGTTTGGGGGTTGGGGGGGGGGGGGGGGGGGGGGTTGCAAGGGGAGGACGGGGTCTCTCCCATAGTGCGTTTGGGCTGCGGCAGTGATCCTCAGAGATCAGGGCGCCAGTCTCTCGCTACAATAGGACGTTCCGGTGAGCTGAGCTGAGCTCCCACTGTACCACACCTTGGCTGTCCCCATTCAGGCCCCTTACACGAGTCGTGTTGAATAGCCATGTTTTTCTTGACACTGTGAGCACTGGGAAATACACAGCTAAATGCACTCATCTTTATTCCCTTTTGGCGGAATCGCGCCCATATCTTTTGGTGGTGGTAAAATGTGTGTTGAAGTGTTCTGTCGGTCTTGCTCAATTCTTTTCAAATAAATGACACAGAAGGAAACATATCCTAATTTTCAGAAATAAAACTTGGAAAGAAACGGGAATGTACTATTCTCAATTCACAATTTTTAGAAATAAAACTTGGAAGGAAATGAGAATGTACTATTTATAGAATTTACAGTGCAGAAGGAGGCCATTCGGCCCATCAAGTCTGCACCGGCTCTTGGAAAGAGCACCCTACCCAAGCCTACACCCCCGCCCTATCCCCATAACCCAGTAACCCCACCCAACACTAAGGGCAATTTTGGACACCAAGGGCAATTTAGCATGGCCAATCCACCTAACCTGCACATCTTTGGACTGTGGGAGGAAACCGGAGCATCCGGAGGAAATCCACGGACACACAGGGAGAATGTGCAGGCTCCGCACAGACAGTGACCCAAGCCGGCAATCGAACCTGGGACCCTGGAGCTGTGAAGCAATTGTGCTAACCACCATGCTACCGTGCTGCCCAATTCTCAATTCACAATCACTATACACAAATGTTTTAGGACTAAACTTCAATTTTGCTGTGTTATTTGCATCACTCCATTCAAATTATTGAAAGTCTCCACTTTTGTACAAAAAGAAACAACTTTGAATTAAAGGGAGCAGATTGTAAACATGAATTAATTAGCAAGCTTGCAACAGTGAAGCGACCTCCAAAATATGACTCATTCCATTGCTTGTGTTCTTAATTCAGAGTCTACTCTTTGTGAGAGACATTTTCTGCCCAGACTTTGTGGCCCTGTCATGCTGCCTTTTCCCACTGCGGATGCAGGGGACTATGTAAATCCCCGTTGACTTTGGTGCGACCGGAAGATCCTGCCAGTGGGAGAGCCGGAAATCCTGCGCTTGGTATGGATAATCTATTTTCCCTGATGCAAGCTGCACTGCATCTATCTGTTGAGCTTGAATTCGCAGGCAGATCCTTTTGAACTCAGAGTAACCTAGCCTATCAGAAATAAGCACAAGTCCCTTTAGCTGTCTGAAATTAGTTTGCATTTTATGTTTTATGGCGTTTGGACAAAATCCCCGAGACTCATCTAAATTTCAATCAGTTCACTCCCGAGTAAGGGAGAAAGAAATCACATCAATTTACAAAGTCCGATCTCGGCTGTTGCATAGTCTAAAATGCAAAAATCAATCTCTGATCGCTAACTTGGGCCTCAGAATGTCACTCCTGTGTGAAGGATGGTGGACTAGCTACCGTTTGTGAGGCGCGCATTAGAGAAATCACATTGATTCACAGCCAATTATAATATTTTATAGTGCGTCAATAAACATCTGAATAATCAACCTCATTGAACCCGACATGAAAAGAACATGTTTTGTGTTTTTATAAAATATGCAAATCATTTTCACACTTCAAAGTCATTAGCATGGGTCGTCTGTGAAATGGCTATGATAATTACTACTAATTGGGGTGCTCGAAGGCAGATGTTACTATAAAAATCGTCCCTCAGAATCCACTTAAAAAGACCACCATGTTGGTTAGCAGAGTTCATGGGCACTGTAACAGATGTTTCATCCCATAATCGTTCGGCTATGTTTAAATAAATTATTAACACATTGCCCACACAAAAGCAATGGCATGAGGTATGAAAATTAATTGCTGCTGGGTAAACCTCACGTGCATGGCAATTAGGGGTTGCTAGAGTTCACAAGCAGTATTGTTGAAGCTTCCTACCACTGATCGCTCTTCAGGTCTGGAGTGCAAGACTTTGGACTCGTGACATCGCTCGTCGACTGACTCTGCTTCATGCTGCTCTTCCCCGCGTTGACTACAAACTCCTTTTTTTTCTTTTTAACAAATAGCTTCTTGAAGGATTTGAATTTTGACTTCTTCTTTCCTGTAAAGTTCCAAAGCAATGTCACAAAAGAAGAATCTATAAAGACAACAGAAAACACCAGGAAAGCACAGCTGGTCAGTCAGCATCTGAAAGAGAAAGACAGGCGAGCATCACGGATACCGATCCTGCATTAAGACGCACAAACTGGAGGATGGGATTTTCCCGGTCTCACCGGCCGCGGGGATCGCGGTGGATGGGTCGGAAAACTCGACGCACCGCTTCGGTCGGGCATTTTGCAGCGGCAAGAATGGAAAAACCCGCACCGATTCTTGTCAAGTTAATAATAAGCCTGAATTTTTCCAGATGGCAGGGGGACATGCCCATCGACTCCAACAGGTCCTCTGCCATTTTCCGCCCAGGGGCGTGTTGACTGGCAGCAGGCGGGACTTCCATCTGTCACGGGGAGGAATTCCTACCTTGGAGAACAACCGGCCAATCGCAACGAAGCATCACTTCCTCACAGTGGAATGTAATTCCCTTAGAGATAAAGGGCAGCGTTCCATTAGCCTTTTTAATTACTCTTTGCGTCCATGCCTCAGTTGAGTCTCTTTGGGCATTGAGGGGCCAATGGTGTTCCGAAACCATAATAAGAAAAACACGTGGAGGCGTGAAATAGAAATTAATATACGCAACTAGATATGAATTTTATATCCTAATGCCCTTCTGTCACAATTGTGTTCTTTTATTAAACATGAACTGCATCTGGGGAAATGTGTAAAAATCAAAGAGCATAAAGCACTGAGGTGATCTGAAATCCCCATCAAATCTGGATAATGAATCTGTAATTATATTCTAATTTAAATAAATGCTGGGATGCAAAGATATCCCCGACTGCTATGCTATCGCAGGCTGCACGCATTGTCGGCTCATAGCTGAGAACAATGAACTACACGCAAAACACACAAAACTTCTAATGCCACATGTCACGTTACATTTATGGGCTTTTTTCTGTTGTGGTCCCATTGTTTACAAAGGTGGCACCTAGCCTTACGGAAACCCCATAGCACTGCCTTTCTTGCCCACCCTAGCAAAGATTTTTTTTTTAATTTTTAAAAATAAATTTAGTGTACCCA
Organism: Scyliorhinus canicula; assembly: GCF_902713615.1. Lineage (NCBI taxonomy): Eukaryota > Metazoa > Chordata > Chondrichthyes > Carcharhiniformes > Scyliorhinidae > Scyliorhinus > Scyliorhinus canicula. The sequence goes on from NC_052159.1 coordinate 27,336,640, forward strand.
ATTCATTTTATCCAATTCAGGGGCAATTTGGTGTGGCCAATCCACCTACCGTGCACATCTTTGGGTCATGGGGGCAAAGCCCACGCAAACACGGGGAGAATGTGCAAACTCTACACGGACAGTGACGCAGAGCCGGGATCGAACCTGGGACCTCGGCGCCGTGAGGTAGCAATGCTATGCACTGCGCCACCATGCTGCTGTTACCATTACTAAGTTAGCAGTGGCTCAAGATGGTGTGTGACTTGGAGGAGAACTTGGGAGTTGGTTGGTATTCCCATGCAACTGTTGCCCTCGTCCTTCTAGGCGCCTCGTGGAGGTGATGGGTTTGTGCGAGCCTTACGGCAGAAGCTACTTGTCACAGTACATCCTAAATACTGAGGGAGGGAGTGAATACTTACATTAATCTTTTGCTGGATATGCTTCTTTTTAAAAAAAATAACATTTACAATAGCATTACATATAACAGAAACATTCCAACTCTCTGGCATCTCCCCTTAGCTGTATGTATTTTTTTAATAGAGTGTACCCAATTATTGTGTCCAATTAAAGGGCAATTTAGCGTGGCCAATCCACCTACCCTGCGCATCTTTGGGTTGTGGGGGGTGAAGCTAATGCAGACACGGGCAGGACGTTCATGGACAGTGAACCGGGGCCGGGATCGAACCCGGGACCTCAGCAAAGTAGGCAGCAGTGCTAACCACTGAGCCACCATGCCCCCCCCCCCCCCCCCCCCCCAACCCCCCCCCACCCCAACTTAGCTGAATTTTGTTTTCCTACTCTTCAATTCGGATTCTTTGAATATTAGAATTTATAATCTCAGGACAATATGTTTAACTAGATTGTACACACAATAGAATGTAAATCCTTCTTGTCATGATTAATGTTCAAATGCATTTGTACAGCATTATTCTACCCCATATTTTAACAGAGTAGTTTATCTGTTTATTGCAGCCAGGCTAATATCACCAATAATTGCTGACTTAATGGCTCAGGTTTTGCCGTAAGGACTATGAGGCTATTAGCACTCACTGGTGTTAAGGAGAGAGTCAGATAGAAATTTCAAGCTTCCACACATGCAGTTAAACGTGGAAATCAGGAAGCTGTTGTCCGATTTGCCCTGATCCTCCACAAGCTTCCCCACACCTGTAAACCTGCTGAGAGATTTTGCATTCCAATAAAAGAAGGGCATGAAGTTGAGGTACTCATTCTCTAGATACCCTTTAACACCAGAAAAATTATTTGGGCTTGTCCATTCAAGTGTAAGTTAATTATTGTCTAACAACCTCTCCTGCTCTGAAAATTCACTTTCACTTTTCTTCCCCCCCCCCCTCCCCGCATTTGTTTCAGCACCCTTCCTCTTCTTTTGTCGTTTCCACATTTCTCTCCTCCTCTCTCTCTCTCTCTCTCTCCTTCTCCACACACCCCCCGCCCCCCCCCCCCCCCCCCCCCCCCCCCCCCCCCCTCCCCGGGGTTGCGCAGTCCTTTGGTTCTTCATCTTTTCTTTTTTTTTTCCCTGGCTTACTCCTCGTTGCTGGCCTCAAACAGGTTTTGGAACAGGCCGATGGACTGCCCAAGTATCCAGGAAGCCTTCCTCTGACCCTCGGATGGTGTACTTAATCTTCTCCCGGTGGAGAAATTCTGAGAGGTCAGCGAGCCAGTCTGCAGCTTTGGGTGGTGCTGCCGATCGCCAGCCGAGCAGGATTCTCTGGCGTGCAATTAGGGAAATGAAAGTAAGGGCATTGGCCCCCTTCCCCATGTGTAGCTCTGGCTGCTCCCATACCCCGAAGATTGCCACTACTGGGCATGGCTTCACCCTCACCCCCACAACCTTGGACATTGCCTCGGAGAAGGCTGTCCAGAACCCAGCAAGCTTGGGGCAAGCCCAAAACATGTGGGTGTGGTTGGCCAGGCCCCTCTGGCACCGCTCATATTTGTCCTCCACCTCCGGGAAGAACCTGCTGATTCGGGTTCTGGTCAGGTGCTCTCTGTGCACCACTTTGAGCTGCTTAGCCTTGCGCAGGAGGAGGTGGAGCTCACCCTGCTCAGTGCTTCGCTCCAGAGTCCCCATCCTACCTCTGTCACCAGTTCATCCTCCCATTTTTGTCTGGTCCCGTCCAGTGGCGTTCGGGCTCTGTCCAGTAGCTGTCCGTATATATTCCCACATCGCCCCTCCTTCTCGCTGCTTGTGCCTATCAGGTCCTATAGTAGTGTGTTTTCTGGGGCCCTGGGGTACCCTACTGTCTCTTTGCAGAGGAAGTGCTTTATTTGGTGTCTCAATTCCTGTCTTCCTGCTCGTTTCCACTTCCTCGTCAGTTCGTCCAGTGTCGCCAGTCGCGCCCTAGGTCGAAGTCCCCAACCATCAGTGTGCCCCTGTCCTACCTCCATCTTTTGAAGGTGGTATCTAGCATGGCTGGGGGGAATCTGGGATTGCCGCAGATGGGGGCCATAGGGGACATTTTGGTTATCCCGAAGTGCTGTCTCAACTGGGTCCACTTTCTCAGCATGGCCGCTACCACTGGGCTCATTGTGCACCTTGTTGAGGAGGATGGGAGTGCTGCTGTGGCCAGGGCCTGGAGGGTTTACAGAATGCCTCCTCCATTTGTACCCAATCTGTGTTGGGTTCTTGTTCCCATCCCCTCACTTTTTCTGCCGTTGCTGCCCAGTGTTAGTATTGTAGGTCCGGTAGAGCCAGGCCCCCTATGACTTTCCCTCTTTGTAATATCGGTTTGGGAATTCTCGGGTTCTTGTGCCCCCACACAAATGCCATGATTAGCCAGTCTATGTTTTGGAAAAAAGCCTTGGGAATGAAGATCGGGATGGATCTAAACGGAAAGAGGAACCTCAGCAGTACATTCACCTTGATCGCCTACACCCTCCCCACCAGGGAGAATGAGAGTGAGCCCCACCTTTGAAGGTCTTTTCTTACTTCCTCGACCAGGCTGGTTAGGTTCCACTTGTGGATCTGTGTCCAGTCTCTGGCTATTTGGATCCCCAGGTAATGGAATCTGTTCTGGGCCGTTTTAAACGGGAGCCCCTTCAGCTCTGTCCCTCCCCCATTTGAGTTCACCTGGGAATGCCTCGCTTTTGCCCAGGATAAATTTGTAGCCAAGAAGTTTCCAAACTGTCTCAGTATTTGCAGTATTGCCTTCAGTCCTTCCTATGGCTTTGAGGCATAGAGGAGCAGGTCATCTGCATAGAGTGAGACTTTGTGCTCTCTGTTTCCTCTCCGGATTCCCTTCCAGCTTTTTGCATCCCGCAGGGCCATCGCTAGGGGTTCGATCGCTGAAAATTTAGTTTTGCAAGTGTAGGGTCTCATTTCTTCAGATTATATCATTGGAAATTTTTTTTAAAAATCCCTTTGCTTTTTGTTTATAGTATCCCTCTTCCTTAATCCCTTACTCTCCCCTTTTCATTTCAATTTCTGTACATGATTTTACATTGAATTAAATGTTCTAAATAACACTCCCTGGTTATACTCGAATGCTGCAGTAAGGGTTCTGCAATCTGAATGGTTCAGGAGAGATGGGGCAATATTTTCACAATGACAGCTCCACTCCCAGACAACCCCGCCTGCCCCCAATGAAAATCCCAATTTCCAAGGCAACCTCCCCCGGGTTGGCTTTGCGGAGTCGACAAATGTCCCGACTCTGAGCTCCTGACCCAAGAGGGAAAATTTGGGTTGTGCTGTTGCTTACCTAGTCCACACAGATGCTGGATCTGTTGCATGGGCACCATGCTGCTTTGACTGCCTGAGAATCACAAATCACAGTTCTTTTTGTTTTAAAATAAATTTAAGAGTACCCAATTATTATTTTTCCAATTAAGGGGCAATTTAGCATGACCAATCCACATAACCTGCACATCTTTGGGTTGTGAGGGTGAAACCCACGCAGACACGGGGAGAATGTGCAATCTCCACACGGACAGTGTCCCAGGGCCAGGATTCGAACCCGGGTCCTCAGCGCCGCAGTCCCAATGCTAACCACTGCGCCACATGCTGCCCGCACAAATCACAGTTCCAATAGCCCACAGAAACCTGGGGATGCAGAATAAGCGGCGAGTGCTGTTCAGTCGCTAAAAGACCATAAAACCTAGGTCAGTATTTTATTTTAAGTTCTCAGTTATCACCGAAAATAATCCTTCATCGTTTCAAACCCCTTTGGATTAAAAGGAAATAAACTTAAATATTCATAAAAGTCTGATGCAGTTCTAATCTGTTTACCTTCATCTCTGGGGCTTTCAGCTTCATGTATCTTGCTGTCTGTTAAACCAGTAGCCATGATGATGTTCTCACTGGAAAAGAAAGGCATAGATGAAATGAAAATCGCTTATTGTCACGAGTAGGCTTCAATGAAGTTACTGTGAAAAGCCCCTAGTTGCCACATTCCGGTGCCTGTCCGGGGAGGCTGGTACGGGAATCGAACCGTGCTGCTGGCCTGCCTTGGTCTGCTTTAAAAGCCAGCGATTTAGCCGAGTGAGCTAAACCAGCCATATATTTGCTAGTCTTTCTGATTATATTATTTCAAGATCATATGAAGCATTAAAAAAAAGTCACAGTTACTCCAGTTTTTTTATGGTACATTCAGCTCTTGAAAGGTGGCTTTCCGCCTTCCCCACATTTTCTAATGGTGATAAATCATCCGGAACAGACTTCTGTGGATACCAGAGGCCCTCTGTTACCTCAGCCCAAAAACACCATTCTTCATGCCTCGCTATCTGATCAAAAGAACGTGCTTATAGTTAATTTACAAAATTGTATTTATTTTTAAAATTCTTCCAATTAAGGGGCAATTTAGCATGGCCAATCCACCTGGCGCGGCACATCTTTGGGTTATGGGGGTGAGATCCACGCAGACACGGGGAGAACGTGCAAACTGCACACGGACAGTGGCCCAGGGCCGGGATTGAACCCTGGTCCTCGGCGCCCTGAGGCAGCAGTGCTAACCACTGCGCCACTGTGCCGTCCGTGTTTACAGTGTCATGAGAAATATTGGTGGTGGGATGCAAAGCTGCTCTGCACGGTGACCTGAGCAACTCTTCCATCACAATGTTGGGGAGGCAGTAGCATAGTGGTATTTTCGCTGGCCAAGTAATCCAGAGACACAGGGCAGCACGGTGGCACAGTGGGTTAGCCCTGCTGCCTCACAACGCCGAGGTCCCAGGTTCGATCCCGGCTCTGGGTCACTGTCTGTGTGGAGTTTACACATTCTTCCCGTGTCTGCGTGGGTTTCGCCCCCACAGCCCAAAGATGTGCAGGGTAGGTGTATTGGCCATGCTAAATTGCCCCTTAATTGGAAAAAATGAATTGGGTACTCTAAATTTAAAAAAAAAAAATTTTTTTTTAAAGTAATCCGGAGATACAAAGTCATGCTCCGGGGAACCTGGGTTAGAATCCCGACATGGCAGATGGTGAAATTTGAACTCAATAAGAAAAAAAATTAAAACTCTTAAGATGACCGTGAACCATTGTTGATGTCGTAAAAGCCCATCTGGTTCACTAATGCCCTTCAGGAAAGGAAATCTGTTGTCCTTACCTGGTCTGGCCTACACAGCAATGTGGTTGACTCTCAAATGCTCTCAGGGATGGGCAATAAATGCTGGTCCAGGCAGCAACGCCCACATCTCATGAACGAATAAAAATAAAATGTTCAAACACAACCCAAACTAGTAAATGCTCTTCAGGATACAATGGCCAATCTTAATGCACGACCACTCCTTCAACTAAGTCCTCCTTTGAGTCCAAAGCCCAGCCATGCTTTACAGTTCATGCTGTACAATATACCATGTTTCAATATTTACCATGTAATGTGAAGGAAGTTTTATATCACATCTTGTGCTTCATAACAAGTTTGACTGCTTTTGAAACGTAGTCACCAAAATTCCCACTAAACTGTGCAGCAGGGTAGCATGGTGGTTAGCATAAATGCTTCACAGCTCCAGGGTCCCAGGTTCGATTCCCGGCTGGGTCACTGTCTGTGTGGAGTCTGCACGTCCTCCCCCTGTGTGCGTGGGTTTCCTCCGGGTGCTCCGGTTTCCTCCCACAGTCCAAAGATGTGCGGGTTAGGTGGATTGGCCATGCTAAATTGCCCGTAGTGTCCTAATAAATGTAAGGTTAAGGGGGGGGTTGTTGGGTTACGTGTATAGGGTGGATATGTGGGTTTGGGTAGGGTGATCATGGCTCGGCACAACATTGAGGGCCGAAGGGCCTGTTCTGTGCTGTACTGTTCTATGTTCTATGTACAGCTGTGCAGCTGCCTGAAAGCTTGGCATCCTCTGCTACCCTTACTTTTTTCCCAATTAAGGGGTAATTTAGCGTGGCCAATCCTCCTACCCTGCACATCTTTGGGTTGTGGGGGCGAAACCCACGCAAATACGGGGGGAATGTGCAAACTCCACACGGACAGTGACCCGGCGCAGGGATCGAACCTAGGACCTCGGCGTCGTGAGGCAGCAGTGCTAACCTTGCCCTACCGTGCCGCCCTCTACTACCCTTATTAATCAAATGTTTCCACTTTCGACCAGTTCCTCCTCCACCTAGATTGGGCTTAGTTTGACCTTGCAAACAACTGGCTCGGAATTAAACTCAACTCGTAACTGAGGTTTCTGAAATAAATACTTTTAACTTTCAGTGCACAAACGTCTCCAATGAGCATGAAGAAGCTGCATTGCACTACGTAATTCGATACTTTAAGCATAGCTTTGGGAAAGTTACACTATGTCAGGATGTTTAATCATTTACAGTTGAAATAGATTAACTTTTCTTTGATTCAAAGTAACTCGTGTGTTGAATTTACTTCCTTCATGCACATATAAATGGACATTAGAAAATCTAAATGCTCACACGAGCTCTTTTGACCATTTATGCAAATTAAATATCATGCTTTAGCAAATTCCTAAATCATCGCTTCTCATGGTGGTAATAATACTCACCGAAGCCTAGCGAAAAAGACAGGCAAATGTTCAAAAGTCCAAGCGACTGACACTCATCCAATCACATGCACTTCCTGCATTTCAATATTTTTGTTTAACACATTCTGTAAAGAATGTTGAAGAGCTAACCTGGTCAATGCATCAAATTGAATCCTCAGGTTGGGATGTTCTCTATGACGGGGAGGCTCTCCATTGTGAAGGGAATTCCAGAAACAGCCGGAAATCCTAAGTCCCGCCCCCGGATTTGGCATGTTCCATTTTTGTGTGGATGGGAGTGGAGTAGGCCCAGGGTTCATGTCTGCAAGGTTCACAGAGGCGGCTGGCCCTTTATATCACCATCCGCCCCCACTGAAGTGGGATTTTGAAAGGCTGGGACTGGGTAGATTAGACCAGGTAAGAGCTGGATTCATTTGGATAGCCAGGCTACTCCTTTGGAAAGGTGAGGTACCCTGTGTATTTGGACACCTTTGTGAGCGAGAACGCACATTTTAGGAGAGGGCAGGCGCTCTTTGAAAGAGGTATAGCATCCTTTGGGACTGTTAGAGTTAAATATGATTATGCACATTTTATGCACAAAATCATTTGAACTGTCAAGCTGTCAAGGAACTGGCAGACTGTCAAAGGATACTAGGTGAATGGCATAGACGGAGTAAGGGGAAATGGTAGTGAGCACGGGTTGGCATGAATTGACACTAAATTAGCAAATGGGGCTATAAAGAGCCATGGGAATATGGGAGGCTTAGGTGAAATGTCGGGACACGGGGATGGGGGGGGGGGGGTTAGAGGGTCATAGATTAGCATGGGATGAATGAGGGGCCAGTGGTTATGGAGGGGCATAATGTAGCATAGGGGGTTTAGGTTGTCATGGATGAGGAATGTGTGAGTAGCGTGAGGCTAGAAGGATTTTTTCGTTTCATTCTTTTTATTTCAACAAAGTGCCAGAGCCCAATGAACCGCCACACCCAGCAGGCTCTACATTGGTTCCAGAGATGGCCGGCCCAAGTGCCAACCCACCCCCCACCCCGGAACAAACACCAGAACTGCAGGAGGTCATTTTTAAAGGTTGGCTTCGGAGTGCTAGGAATTGTACTGCCTCTGCACACCCAACCCAGGAGGGAAAATCTAGACCCTGGTGTGCAAGGATCGCTACATCGGAGGTTACAGGCAAACCAAAACTTTATATACAGTGATTTTCGGATAATTAGGGGTGAAAGATTTCTGCCGTAGCTTTGGTGCATTGAAAGTTCATTAAAGACCAACATAAATTTCACTGTCAAAACACTGCCGCTCTGTTGTAGAAACACAGCTTGCTGCTACATGCACCAAGTCCAAACTGACTGACAAATTACTCTGCATTCAGCCATTTTTTGATGACTTATTTTGTGGATAATAATCAGACCCTTTAATCTCGGAGATCTGCGTTTAAATGCAACTCGGTCTTGAAACGAGTTTCGTAAGAGCATGAGGTAAAGCCAAAACATGCCCCTAGTACTGCAACTCACTCAGTCCTGAATTTAGTGCATTTCAAGGTTTGAACATCTTGGACAAACATTTGCAAATCAGCTATAAATAATCAGTCCTGCAGAGAATGTGACTTTTGCAGGCATGGATATATTGTGGCAACAATTTTGTGCTGTGCTATTTGTTTGCTTCGCTGATTTAAAAAAGTTACTGATCTAAATAGCACACAGACCATCTGGACTACATTTTGTTTGCTTACAGTTGCTGAATAGATCAGTAACCATCAACTCGGTCTATAATAAGATAGTACACTTTCTCCCAATTTGGTAAATTCTCTTCAAAATGAGAAACAAAATGAGAATGAGCCTGTCTTTACAATTTCCATTTACTCTCAAATCTCCATTCGTCATTCAAAGCACCATCTTTTCTAGTTACGGCTGACCTGCTGTGTAATTCTAGAACTTTCTCCTCTTATTTCAGATTTCCAGCATTCACAGTTTTTCCTGTTGATTCCACTTTCAGTCTTCTTCAATGCTGATTTCTCCCTTTAACTTGAGAGGACCAAAGTTTTTGGCTGTATTTTGTGCCCCCCCCCCCCTCCCCTTCCCCCACACCCACAGTGTGATCTATCCACTCCAATTCCTGCCCACCCTGACACGTCTCCTATTTTACGGGTGACGGCGGTGGCGTTGGACGGCCTGCTCGCCCTTGGGTCCAGTGAAGCCTAATTTTCTCAGTCGGCTGAACAGCTGGTTCGTGATGCATTTCTGGGACTTCCACAGTGCTTTCACAGGTTTGGGGCCACTCGGCTCTCGCTCTTGGTCCTACACCCTGCATTTCTTTTTTATCTCACGCATTCGCCTCACATTTTCCTTCTCGTTATCCCTCGATTCTTTTTTTTTTGGGGGGGGGAGCGGGGGAGACAGCATTCTGTGCAACGACTCTCCTTCCGGCTGTAGCAGCATCCCAGCAGAGTCTCTTTGTCCGCTCTCCAGGAGCGCGGTTTCAAATCACGCACTGGTTGAGATTATCTGTGAAGGCCCCGCCTTCTCAACCTTGCCCCTCGCCTGAGGTGTGGTGACCCTCAGGTTAAATCACCACCAGTCAGCTCTCCCCCTCAAAGGGAGAAAGCAGCCTACGGTCATCCGGGACTATGGAGACTTTTCTTTTACTTATGATCATCTGGACACCAAGGCTGTGGCACGACATATTGCAAAGGAAACTGGAAATTCTACTCTATTTTCTGGATACTAATGACAATAAGGGATATGGGGCTAATGGGGGAGAAAACGGTGTACAGTTGGGTTGTCAGTCTGAATAGTGCAGCAGGTTTGACGGGCAAATGCTCGAGCCTTCAAACTTTTAAAGAATATCTGAAAGGAGGTGGAGAGTTGTAAAGAATTGAGGAGGGAGCTCCAGAGCTCAGGACATGGATGACTGAAGGAATGAATGCCAGTCGTGGGGTGAAGGGGAAGGGGGGAATTCTCAAAAGGATGGGAGGTGTAGGAACAGATTTTTGGAGAGTAGGAAGAGATGACAGCGATCGGCAGGGGTGAGGCCAAACATGATGATAGGAATTTTCATTTTGAAGCACCAGTGTATCGGAGGCACATCAGCGAAGATGGGCTTGATGGACGGGATGGGACGAGATGAGAATATGGGCAGCAGAGATTATAGAGAATGAAATACTGGAGGATGGGCTGAAGGGCAAGGAGTGACAGATGTACAGATGAAGGTTTCAGCAGCAGATGAGCTGACGCAGGACAGAATCAAGTGACATTGTGGAGGTGGAAATAGGTGGTCCTCACAAGGGAGAGGATGGAGAAGTCAGATATTCAATGTTGCCGGAAATGCATTCCCATGATTATGTTTGGCAAGATACAATAGTTTGCCATTGCCTTCTGTACCATCTGGCTGACCGGGAAACTCTCTCACTCTTTGCTGCCTGCCAACAGGCATACTGGAAGGAGTTACAGGCTGATAATCAACCTGTTATAAACGTATTTTCCATGGCCATCAAATCCTAGAGTGGGACTTGAATTCACAGATTGTAGCTCAGAGGCAAGGGACCCTACCCACTGCGCCACAAAACCTCCACATCTCATAACTAGACAGAAATATACCTGTACGACCAGAACTCTACCTGGTACCTCTTTCTCTTCTGTCCAAACCATCAGATGGAGGGCTCCACGACCACAGCGCGCTCCACGGTCAGTGCACGAAAGCAAGCGGTATTCAATACAGCTTCAAATGAGATCAGGCAGAAATCGGGTCCCAAAAGAACAACTCACACTCACGCTGCAGGGACTGATGGCTTTCCTCACCAACATGTTCTCGAAATATTGATTTGCAAAAGTATCTTCATTGTGCAAACTGACCATTTAGTATTGAGGTGCAATATGAAATTACTAGATTTCTTGACCTTTTTCCACATGTAACTGCTCCCAGAGGTGGTAATATAAATACTTACTGTTAAATACTTACTAGCTATGGAAACAGATGGAAGTCTGCCTCAAGTGCACTACTAGGTGCAGGAGGAGATTTGGAATCGGACTGCCGAATGCTACAAGCAAACGTTAGGAATGTAACTTCACAGCATAATACCCAAAGCATTCGAGTGCATCCGGTTTAAATTACAATGTATTTATCCAAGGCTACAATTAGGCCAGCAATAGCTGAGCACTGAGAACATACAGAGTCAACTTCACGAATTGCTGAAGTCCTTGATTTGATTGTGTTTTCACAAATGCTGTTTGATAAGCTCTATGATATTGACCTGGCTACATTGAAGACACAGTGATATTTTTCCAGGAAGTAACTTTACATTTTAGTTACACACCCAGGGGGCAGCATGGTGGCGCAGTGGTTAGCACTGCTGCATCACGGCGCCGAGGACCTGGGCTCGATCCCGGCCCCGGGTCACTGTCCATATGGAGTTTGCACGTTCTCGCCGTGTCTGCATGGGTCTCACCCCCACAACCCAGAAAGATGTGCAGGGTAGGTGGATTGGCCACGCTAAATTGGCCCTTAATTGGAAAAAAGAATTGGGCACTCTTCAATTTATATATTTTTAAAATGTTACACACTCAGGAAATTCACACCAAGTATAAAACTTGCGCTGATATGTCTCCAGGTCTCCCTTGGTGAGTGCAAGTAGATTCAGAGGAAGTAGGAATCCACTGCGCAAGGAAGACAATGATTTGAAGAGTGTCCAATCACTTCACGGTGAGGTAAACTGAAGGACCATTGTTAATGGATCAGGAAAGCTCGTTCAATAGCACAACGCAACATAAAGTTACCTATAAATACAATTCAATTTGCCAATAACTTCTGGAACTGCGGAGAGTCTTGAGGGTTAAATGTATCGAGAGCTGGTGACTTAATATTCCAATCTACACTATCCAATTCTCCTTTCCATTGAAATTAATCAAAACAATAAGAATCAGATGGGCTGTAAATCAAGTCTTCAATTCACTATTGCCCATTTTATCTTACTTCTCAGGAACAAACATTGGCAGCTTCTTGGGCGGGGGATTTGGTTCTTTCTTTGGGGATTTCACACGGCATGTGAGAGGACCTGTGTTCAAACCCCAACAGGTCCTGCCTTTCGGGGATGAGAGCTCGACCTGACAAAAGGAGACACGGGGCAGAATTTTACGTTGATCATGCGATGTTATGTGTTTTCACAGTTGGCGGACTGGCCAAGCGGCCTTCACATTTTCACTACACCCTCACCCCAGGGTGGGATGAAGTGTCCAGGGGTGTAAGTTAAGGAAAAAAGATGTCTGGGGACTGAGGTTTTTTTGAGTATTGCTGTCAGGTGCTTGAATGTGCTGCGTTGACACAGTTTGCTGCATTTGTTTCATCTCATTTAATTTGTACAGGTCTACAGCTCCCTGTGGTGTTCGACATCAGCTGTCTGCCTTCAAGAAGATGGTTAGAAGCACCCGCTCACTTTTCTAGGTGCCCACCCCCTTCTCAATCACACCACCCCCCCCCCCCCCCCCCCCCCACCCCCTCACCCCACCCAAACAGTGCTTCGTCTTTCCCTGTGTGAATTTCACACTTGCTGCCTACTAATTGGCCAGTGAGCGTGAAAACGTGGTCGGGTCCGATCTCGGCCAGAAGCACACATCTCCTACTCTTCCAGACCCGCCAGTCACGTCGGCCCAACAAGCGCAAGATTAGGGCCATAGACATATGGAGAGTGAGGATCAACATAAAATAAACTGCATACAAAAATGAAAAAATAAAAATAAAAATAGAACAGGTCATGGTGAATGGAAAAGATACAAACAGTAACAGGATGGGAAAAACAGATAGTGAGCACAACAAAAAGGGAGAATGATTTATTATTATAGAATATAATTTACAGTGCAGAAGGAGGTCATTTGGCCCATCGAGTCTGCACCGGCTCTTGGAAAGAGCACGCTACCCAAGGTCCACATCCCCACCCTATTCCCATAACCCAGCAACCCCACCCAACACTAAGGGCAATTTAGTCTGGCCAATCCACCTAACCTGCACATCTTTGGACTGTGGGAGGAAACCGGAGCACCCGGAGGAAACCCACGCAGACACGGGGAGAACGTGCAGTCTCTGCACAGACAGTGACCCAAGCCGGGATTCGAACCTGGGATCCTGGAGCTGTGAAGCAATTGTGCTAACCACAATGCTTGCAAAGGAGGTAAAAACAAACATGCAAAATATAGGAATTATGTCAGGAAAAGAGATGTGCGCAGACCTCTTGAAAACTAGAAACAACAATTTAAGAAATGCTGAATAACTATTTCACCAACAGTATTTAAAGTAGAGAAGAGGTCAGTACGTCAGACCATAAGGAAGCTCACATTGAATTAGGCACAGAGACCTCTCAAAATTACCACAAGAATAATAAGAGCAATGAGGAAGATGACACTAAAAAGAGTGACTAGTAACCACGGCAAGATGATTTCCATCCCAGCGTTTTAAAAGTAGCAGCTGAGAGCATTGCAAATGCCCTAACTACAATCTTCCAAAGTTCTCTTGATGCAGCTGTTAAATGGATCCAAATTTGAGAGTGAAGTACGAAACAAGACACAAATTTCTGTTTCTTTGTTATTCACAAGATCTAACATCACAGAGCACTTCACAGCTGCAGGTTGTGTTTGCTGCTTGTGGGCAGCATGGTGGCAGAGTGGGTTAGCACTGCTGTCTCACGGCGCCAGGGTCCCAGGTTCGATCCCGGCTCTGGGTCACTGTCCGTGTGGAGTTTGCACATTCTCCCCGTGTCTGCGTGGGTTTCGCCCCCACAACCCAAAAATGTGCAGAGTAGGTGGATTGTCCACGCTAAATTGCCCCTTAATTGGAAAAAATAATTGGGTAATCTAAATTTTGGGAAAAAAAAGTAGAAATGACAGAACATGGTTTATTTTGATACAATAACAGTACTCCTCCACTCCCCTCAGGGTCCTTCCCCGACCTGCAGCTAAGCCGGGATTAGTACACTACTGAAGCTCTGCCTGTAAAGGGAAAACCCTGCCCCTTTTAAAGGGAAGGCCTGCCTGCTTTAAAGGGGGAGTTCATATTCCAGGGAGGTCACGGGAAAGCGTATAGTCCTGATCCCAGGACCTCCATGGTACAGCCCTGCTGTCTCATGGCGCCAGGGTCCCAGGTTCGATCCCGGCTCTGGGTCACTGTCCGTGTGGAGTTTGCACATTCTCCCCGTGTTTGCCTGGGTTTCGTCCCCCACAACCCAAAGATGTGCAGGCTAAGTGGATTGGCCAAGTTAAATTGCCCCTGAATTGGAAAAAATGAATTGGGTCCTCTAAATTTTTTTTAAAAAAGTGTTTGCTGCTTGCTCCTGCTGGTGCCGATGCCTGGAGGCCGTTGTTGCTGTTTCCTTCCTTTTCTGTGGCAGGAAAGAAGGACAGTTATTTCGAAGTAACCTGGGTGTTGGAACACTGGGATCAGGGGGATGTCTGAGTCCAGAAGGACATGATCAATTGGATCAAATCATGTTTGAAACAATAACATGCTGTGGGACCTGGTGAGCGACATTGATCCAAATGGGCCACCTGATAATGCTGTTGAAGAAATGCTTTTGCTGATTGCTGATGCTTTTGTTAGTGTGGTGAGTGCTACATGTAACTGACATGTCACTGCGGGTTAAACATGCTGGAAGTCAAGGATGTTTAACTGCACCTTGAGCACCAGTGGATGTCAGGATTTAGTTCCGGTGAGATTGCATAGCTATGGCTCCTGGTCGGAGAATGGCAGTGATATATAGAAAAATCATATGGTGATGGACAGATCATTTTTACAACAAAATTCTGGACATGATAACACATTCTAAGGCTTATCCTCCATTTCTGTTGAGGAACCTGCAAGGGGGTGATACCCTGTGGTTTTTTTTGTGAAAGTGAGCTGATATGCGCTGTAGTGTTCTATGTTCTATATAGCTTTGTATTGGTACCAATATCAAACAGTGACGTTTCCTTGTTGTTTAATGGTTAGTGTGATATGTTACATAGTTGATTTTCAAATCTTTGTTACTGTTGACCGTTTAATAAACAAAATATTCTCTGCCTCCTAACTATTAATCCAATGGTCCAGCTGACTCTCTTTATACGCTTTTGAGTACCAGTAAAACAAACAAATTAACCAATTAAACCAATTGATAACCACAAGAGGCACTGCAACTAAGAGGCACTGTGATTAAAAAAAAGTTCTTGGAACGTTACCAAACTAAATTTCAATATACTTTTGGGGGTCAATTATGCACTCCAGACCCTACAGAGCCCACTAGCCAATTCCCTATTTATACTCTTTTAAATAGAACAGGAAATATCCGTCAGGGCGGTACAGAGGCAAGCACCCAGGTTCAATTCCGACCTTGGGTCACTGTCTGTGTGGAGCTTACGCGTTCTCCCCGCGCCTGCTGGGATTTCTTCCGGGTGTTCCGGTTTCCTCCCACAGTCCAAATTGTGGAGGTTAAGTCGATTGTCCACGCTAAATTGCCCTTTAGTGTCAAATGGTTAGGTGGGTGCTATAGCGGTAGGCCAGGGCCAATGGCCTAGGTAGAGGGTTCTTTCGGAGAGTCGCTGCAGACTTGATGAGCCAAATGGTCTCCTTCTGCACTGTAGGATGACATTTAACATAATTGACAGGGGTGACTGCCCCCGGTAGGGTGCTGAAATTAAAACAAAACATTGAGGGAGACATAACTAACAAAACGAAAATATAATTCACGGGGACTGTCCCCTGTTTATACTCTTTTCAATAAAGCTAACATCAATAAATTAAACAAAAAGGACAGGCAGATGGTGATAGCCCAGGGTGGGGCACTTTAACTAAAACATAACATCCAAAGGATGCGCAATAAATTAAAATAAAATGTTCTCTCCAGGAGTAATGATACACCCCAGTCTCCACGGGGTCCACTGGTCATTAAGGCATGAAGTTCCCTCTCCAAGGCCACCTGCCCACAAACGTAGCTGCTGCAGAGGCTGACTCTCTTTACATGTGCTCTTAGTCCTTAATCAAATTGGAAAATTGTGTATGTTGCTCCAGCATTTAAGAAGGGTGACAGAGCGAAACTGAGGAATTCTGGACCAATTAGCCTAACATCTGCTGTCAGGAGATTATTGGCGTCTATCATGACTAAGCACCGTGCACAATTTTCAGCTAATCAAACAGAAGCAGCAATATTTGGAAAAGGTAGGTTGTGCCTGCCAAATCTGATTGAGTTTCTTTGAATAGGTTGCCAATAGTCACAGCAGAATGTCTTTGAATGTTATCTATTGGGAGTTCTAGAAGGCATTTGGTAAAGTCTCTCATGACGGACTATATGCTAAAGTTGAAGTTCATGGAATTGAAAATTTTTTGCTTTTTTTTGTTTGTTCATTTACGGGATGAGGGTGTCGCTGGTTAGGCCAGCATTTATTGCCCATAAAAGGTGGTAGCGAGCTGCCTTCTTGAACCGCTGCAGTCCAGGTGGTGTAGGTACACCCACAGTGCTGTTAGGGAGGGAGTTCCACGATTTTGACCCAGTGACAGTGAGGGAACGGCAATATATTACCAAGTCAGGATGATAAGAAGTCTTACAACACCAGGTTAAAGTCCAACATGTTTGTTTCAAACACTAGCTTTCGGAGCACTGCTCCGTCCTCAGGTGAATCTGGATAATGGGCAGTTGCTCTAATCAGCAGGATGTATTAGTGGTGTCCCACATGAATCAATGCTGGGGCCATAACTATTCATTATATTTATTAATGACTTATGATGGTGGGATAGACAGCCACTAATCCAAATTTGCTAATCCACACTAACATGGAGTTTGATTCCAGATCAGCAATGATTGTGTTTTATGGAGGAAGAGTCTCAAAGGCCTACTCTTCTTCCTCTGTTCCTCACATCATCCTCCCTCCACTCCTTTAAGCATGATCACTCTTAAATTTTAAAACTGAAATTTGTTCTGCTAAGGCCCGTAACACTCTATTTTGTGTGAATAATAATTTTTTTAAAAGTAACTGGACTATTTTTGTAAATATTACAACGGCCTTCAGCCTCTCAAAGGATTCATTTGACCGTCAGCAACATTCTGCCACAACTCTGGATTACCGTTACACTGATTTCTGTGTGGTTAGAATGCTGGCTCATCAAAAATACACAAAGGGAAAAAGAAAATTACATTTCCTGAGTTTATAGGCCAACTGAGTATAGGACAACAAGGTGCTAAAACAACAATAATTCCGTGAACAAAATATATTCAGATTCAGTTCAGTTGGTTGTTATTACTGGCTGTCCCTGGGTTCGAGGATGACATCTACTCAGGGTTGTGGGTTGCCTCCATGGGTCTTGCGACTGTAAGGCCGGTTCTGTACCCACTGATCTTTGAGCACAATGCCCCATCACTCATCCGGTAGTGGGATCTGGAGAGCAGGATTTGCTTCGGGTGAAATTTTCCAAAAACAAAAGGCAAAGTGTCAGGTTCTGACTGGAAAGCAGCATCTTCCCAGGTTTACGCTCCATGATCTTCTGATACTTTGTCAAAAAAAAAGCAGGGCATGTTTTGCCTCTCTGGCAAGGTGGGGCATCATAGAGTCAGCAACCCTCCCCCCCCCCATCATCACTGACATTGGGGCTTCAGTGTTTCTCCACATCCCCCCCCCCCCCCCCCAAAGAATCCACAGAAGTTGTTTTGAGTGGCATCTGTCACTTGGTTTCAGAGTGTGGGGTGTCTGACCACATTCCTCCTATTGGTTTACACAGGCTGTATACTTACTGGGAACGTTAGAGTCCAAGTCAAATTTTGTAACTTCTGTCATCCTTTACAAATCTGTATATATCTGTAAAGGTATAATTGGGGTGAAGTAGTAGTATATCATAGTTAATATTAATAAATTTGAGAAGATGGACAGATTTTTAATTAGTCGTCGGTTGAAGGGTCATGGGGAACGGGCAGGAAAGTGGAGCTGAAGCCGAGATGAGATCAGCCATGATCATATTGAATGGCGGAGCGGGGCTGCGTTGCCCACTCCTGCTGCTAGTTCTCATATTCTTTTCTTATATAACGGTTTTACTCTTTTGTTACAAATTCATCGGCAGCCCTGGCGATTCTTTCATCCATGCATCTAGACACAATGGATTGTGTCGTGGCCTGAAGCCTGTAAACTCAGGGGCTGGAGGCAAACTAAGAATCATCCAACACACTTGTAAGGTGTGGACATAATACTTCACAAAACTTTGGGGGTATATAATGGTTGAAAAAATTGGGTTGTGATCCAAAGCAGTCAAATTGGATTTGTTTATTGTCACGTGTACCGAGGTACAGTGAAAAGTATTTTTCTGCAAGCAGCTCAACAGATCATTAATAGAAGAAAATACATAATCGGGCAACACAAGGTATACAATGTAACTACATAAACACTGCCATCGGATGAAGCATACAGAGTGTAGTGTGAATGAGGTCAGTCCATAAGAGGATTATTTAGGAGTCTGGTAACAGTGGGAAAGAAGCTGTTTTCGAGTCTGTTCATGCGTGTTCCCAGACTTCTGTATCTCCTGCCCGATGGAAGAAGTTGGAAGAGTGAGTAAGCCGGGTGGGAGGGGTCTTTGATTATACTGCCCGCTTTCCCCAGGCAGCGGGAAGTGTAGATGGAGTCAATGGATGGGAGGTGGGTTCGTGTGATGGACTGGGCGGTGTTCACGACTCTCTGAAGTTTCTTGCGGTCCTGGGCCGAGCAGTTGCCATACCAGGCTGTGATGCAGCCAGATAGGATGCTTTCTATAAAAATGACTGGAATAGAAGGAGAGCTGTTTAACACCCAGGCTATCCCCTCATCCAACATTTCTGATACACCCCCCCCAGTACTCCTCCGCACCACAATCACCAAAGAAATAAATGTACCCTTTTGGGTTTTGTCACTTAATATGGTCATTACATGAACTACCCTTGGAACATAGGGACAAGGAGCAGAAGTAGGCAATTCAGCCCGTCATTCAATCAGATCACAGCTGATCTCTTCTTGGCCTCAAATCCACTCACCCATATCACTTTAACCCGTTTTTAAAAATCAGAAATATATCTATCTCCTTCTTGAAACCACTTAACGACTCATATTCCACCACTGTAGGACCTCTTAGTTTCAAATAAAAGGTGATTGTGCGAGTTTGAGTTTTATTGCAAAAACTTGGTTAGTACAAAAATTTCAAAAATACAATAAGAACCAAAAGCAGGGCATAAAAAAGAAAACAATGGAAAGAGAACAAAGGCGAACTTATGGCGGTAACTTTATACCTGCACGGTTTGATACCACCTCCCTCTCTGCTCTTCCAGGTCTTGAATTGTGACTTCTGAATAGTAGTCTTTACCATCACTCACACTGGTATCTAACTTTCTGGCTGTACTTACTTTGTTACATTGTCACATTTGTAGTCTGGGTCCTGAAAAGCTGATGTGGTCTCAGTATACTTTCCCACAGATACTAGGGGTTGCATTCCCGAATTTGAGGCTATGTCCCGAGGATCCGTGCCGTTTTTCATGGGAAAAATCGGCGCCGCCCCAGCACTGATCCTCCGACGCAGTCCGCAGGCACCACTCTGGGTTCCTGACCGCGGAGATCACACGTCAACCGACCGGTCAGGAATTCGGCCCATCGGGGGAGGGCCTTCAGGTGACGTCCTGAGGCTGTCCCAATGGTGTGCGGTGCACGCTGCAGCGACACCGATTTGGAGGGGGCGGCGCATGCGCAACCTGCGTAAAATGGGCGCCACCCCAATTCGGTTGTAAAAATGGGTTCTCCGCCCGATTGCCGATTACGAGATCAGCTTCGGGAAAAGGAGAATCCCGCCCTATGGATGGGATTCTCCGGCTCGACAGCTGGCCAATGAGGTTTCCCATTGTGGGCAGTCCCACGCCGTCGGGAAATTCCTGGACTGTCAGCGCAACAGAGAATCCTGACAGCGGAAAATCCAGTCCAATATTTTCAAAACTTGGTTTTTAGCTATCTCCCTACGATGGGGCAGTGAGGCCCACACATTCACCACCTTCTGTGAGAAGTAGTTCCCTGCTCTGGAATCACAAAATCATATTGCAGCACAAAAGTAGGCTATCTAGTCCATCGCATTCCGCAGACTCTCTGAAGAGCCACTCAGCTAGTCCCCTCTACCCCTCCCTTTCCCCACACCCCCGCAAATCCATTCTTTTCAGCTGCTCTTCCAATTCCCCTTTGGAAGCCACAATTGAATCTACCTCTCCCCACACTCTCAAGACCGTGCATTCCTCGTCCTGAGATCGCACTGTGGAAAAAGAGGGGTTTTCCTCACGTCACAATTGGTTCTATTCACCTTAAATCAGTGTCCTCTAGTTCTTAACCCTTCAGGAAGTTGAGAATAGTTTCTCCCTGTCGACTCTGTCTCAATGCCTCGTTGGTTTTGAACACTTCCTTTGAAACACTTTCTCAACCTGCCTTGCCATCTTCAATGATCATGATGTGGAGATTCCGGCGTTGGACTAGGGTGGGCACAGTAAGAAGTCTTACAACACCAGGCTAAAGTCCAACAGGTTTGTTTGGAATCACCAGCTTTCGGAGCGTAGCTCCTTCCTCAGGCGAGTACACTCATCAGGTTAGTCCACACTCACGCCACTGCCACTCTGCCTGTGCTCTTGGGGGTTGCCAGCCCAGACTGGTGCTGCTGCTAGCCCAATAGTGCAGTCCAAAGCCGGGCCTTCTCGGAGCACAGCTAAAAAGGAAAAACCTGCTGGGCTACAACAAAAAGGCAAGAGAGCCAACACAGGCACGACAGGCCAAATGGCCTCTGCGAGTGCTGTAGTCACTCAAACAAATTCAAAGCTGCTCCAGGGAATCCTACAAGGCCACTGGCAGTCTCCCCCCACTGAAAGTCAGCAGCCTTCAATCTGCCATGCGATAGTCACTGGGGTACCACTGCATAGGGGCAGTGGGACAGACAAAGCCTCATGGAAGACTGGTTACCCAAGACCTGATGATGTTTGGAGAGTGTGGGGTTATACTCCAGCTGGATGTTTGAGGGATTGGAACACATCATGGTTGTGGTACATGTGAATGTACATGTGACACCTGCAGTGACACGCATACAGAAGGGCGACACGGTAGCACAGTGGTTATCACTGCTGCTTCACAGCTCCAAGGATCTGGGTTTGATTACCGGCTTGGGTCACTGTCTGTGCAGAGTCTGCACGTTCTCCCAGTGTCTGCGTGGGTTTTTTCCGGGTGCTCCTGTTTCCTCCCACAAGTCCCGAAAGATGGTCTGTTAGGTAACTTGGACATTCTGAATTCTCCCTCAGTGTACTCAAACAGGTGCTGTAGTGTGGCGGCTAGGGACTTTTCACAGTAACTTCATTGCAGTGTTAATGTAAGCCTACTTGTGACAATAAAGATTATTATAAAGTTAATGGCACTCTCTTTGGGAAGCCTGCTAACGTGGCACAAAATCCCATGTCAGCCCTGCCTGCTGCTCTCTGCCCACAGAGGATGTAATGAATTCCCCATTTCTTTGTATACAGTGCACCAGTGCCTCTCATACACAGCAATAAAGAGTGGGCCACAAAATGTTGAAGATGTTGTCTGCTCCAGCCAGGAAGGAACCCAATGAGGAGAAGGAGCTGCTGACCACAGTCAATGTTACAGCCACTGGCAATGCTATCCTTGCCCTGCTCGGAGGATGCAGGTTGAGGTGGCAAATTTCAATGAGCAGGTTCTTTGAGAAACGGAGACCACACGTGCGTTGTTCCTCACTAAGATTCAGAGAGGAGAACTGCCCCCAAAGACCCTTGTCTCCTGCCAAGAGCTCTTCTCCTCGCTGTCCCCTCTCCTCCTTCTCCCCACCATGCTGCAGGAGGGGGGGAGGGAGAATCTACAGCACCCACCACTGGGACCAAGCGGAAGGTGTGAGCACAACCCTTGAATTGAGAATCAAGGCGCTCAGTTTGTGCCACACCACTCCCTGTAGATTCTACAAGCGTTAAGTGGCAGTACAAACCTCCAGACACTATCCCGAAAGTGGTTCATTAATCCTTTAAACTGGTTGGGGGAGGAGGGGTGGGTTGCTGCTCCTGAACACACACCCAGCCGTGCAAGGTTAAGAGACAGCGTTATCTGGATGGAGATGAAAACGACGCCACTAGAGCTAATTCAGCACATGTTGACCGAGATCACAATCTGTCCTCCCCCCCCCCCCCCCCAAACCACACTTCCAGTCCAGCCGCCAGAACCTAGAGAGTCATAGATGTTTACAGCATGGAAACAAAGCCCTTCAACCCAATCGGTGATAATAACCGCCTCAAAATGGCGTTCACTGTGGCCAGCACCGCAAGTGTCTGGGTGCCATAGCAGCATCAACAGCATCGAAAGTCAGGGCACTATACAATTGAACCTTTTGACCGTTAACTCTCACAAACTGACAGAATTTGTGTGGGGTAATTTGCAGTGACATGTTGCATGGATTTTCAGAAAACAAAATGCGTACATGGCTGTTCATCGAGTCTGTGTGCAACCACCAGTGAACAAACTGAGCTCATCAATTTGTACAATCTTGCCAAGTGCTTCAATGCAGTTCAGTTCAGTATTGTCCTTCAGGGCAAATGGTATCGCTTTGTGAAGTTCAACTACTGCCTGTCCATTGTTCAACAGGTTGATGCTGTGTTCTCCTGGTAAACAGCCAGGAGCTGGAAGCAAATCACTGGAAACACTGACAAAGACACAAAAGGTTTCTCTTTTCCCTCTGTTGGCTTTTCCACAGTAGCAACCACTAATACTCTCTTCACCTGCCATGTTCCTGCACATTCCCTCAAACCCAAGTAGCAATAAATAGCATATAATGCTTTGTATTTCACTGCTCTTATAATCTCAGGCCATTTCCAGTACATCGCCACAGGAATGTGCTTTCAGTTTAAGTGACTTTGGGCCTCTGCCTACAGACAGAGCCAAAGCTGTCACGCTCATGATATCCCACACTGTGCCTGGTATTAATGTTCAGGAGTAAAGCAGAAGCCAGAAAACTGCAAACGCTGGAGACCAAACAAACGCTGGCGGAAGCGTTCAGCGGATCACTCCATATCTGTGGTAGTATGACTAGGGGTATTACGGTACCTGGGAGTGTGAGCTGCCATTGGTGCAGAGGGCTCGCTGCCCATTGGCCCAGGTATCGTGTGCCTCTTATCACTATTGGCCAAGAGGAAGGTAGCTCCGCCTACGAGGTGGGGTATAAGAACCTGTGTTCCACTGCAGCCAGGCCATTTCCTGTACATCTGCTGCCGGGCTCACTTCTTGCTAAGTAAAGCCTTTCATTTCGGACTTCACCTACGTTTCGTGTCCATTGATTGTGCATCAGTATCCGTGGAGAACACACACATGTACACGTGTCCAATGTGGGCCCGTCAACAAAACACGTGAAGAGTGACACCCAGAGCATTAACTTGTCTGTTCACAGATGCTGGCTAACCAGTTTGCGAATAAAACCTTTGGGAGCCTGAGGCCTTCATCAAGATTCATGAAGACCACATTCCACCAGCGTCCACAAAATGCTACTCTTCACGATTTTCACTGACTGAGGCAGCACTCAATGAATGAACGGTTGATGCTTATGACATCTGTCGTGATTTCCCGACAGGAAGGTCTCAAATAATTTTAACACTTGTTGTCATGTATCCAACATTGCTGTGCAGGAATGCTGATATGTATTTGGTCATACTTTTCTAGCTTGCTGCCAAGATATTTTGGAGCAAAAATACTTGAAGGTCTATTTTTCTACCATAAGCTACCAACATTTCAATAAAACATACAGTGTGTAGCACAGGGCCCCAGCAATGGCAGGGGCCCATTTGGAGAAGTGACAACTGTTGTGGTGGGAACACTAATCAACCTTGGTAGCTCTAAATTTGCTCCTAGGCTCAAGATAGGCCTAGCAGCAGGCACTGCAGAAAAACATCGTTGCCAGACGTTCAGAGGTGGTGGAGACTTAGACAGTTCAGACATAGATCTCCTGAATTGGTGTGAAGTTTCTGAACATCGAACATATAGTGCAGAAGGAGGCCATTCGGCCCATCGAGACTGCACCAACCCACCTAAGCCCCCACCTCCACCCTATCCCCGTAACCCAATAACCCATCCTAACCTTTTTGGTCACTAAGGGCAATTTATCACAGCCAACCCATCTAACCTGCACATCTTTGGACTGTGGGAAGAAACCGGAGCACCCGGAGGAAACACACGCAGACACGGGGAGAACGTGCAGACTCCACACAGACAGTGACCCAGCGGGGATTCGAACCTGGGACCCTGGCGCTGTGAAGCCACAGTGCTAGCCACTTGTGCTACCGTGCTGCCCGACCGAGAGGGTCGGACTCAGAGTGAGAGGGCCGGGCCGGGGGTGAGAGGGCCGCGAGTGAGAGGGCCGGGCCGGGCGTGAGAGGGCCGGGCCGGGCGTGAGAGGGCCGGGCGTGAGAGAGCCGGGCCGGGAGTGAGAGGGCCGGGCCGGGAGTGGGAGGGCCGGATTGAGAGGGCCGGGCCGGGAGTGAGAGGGCCGGGCCGCGAGTGAGAGGGCCGGATTGAGAGCGGGAGGGCCGGTCCCGAGAGCGGGAGGGCCGGGCCGAGAGCGAGGGGGCTGGGCAGAGAGTGAGAGGGCCGGATTGAGAGCGGGAGGGCCGGTCCCGAGAGCGGGAGGGCTGGGCAGAGAGTGAGAGGGCCGGATTGAGAGCGGGAGGGCCGGTCCCGAGAGCGGGAGGGCCGGGCCGAGAGCGAGGGGGCCGGGCCGAGAGCGGGAGGGCCAGGCCGAGAGCGGGAGGGCCAGGCCGAGAGCGGGAGGGCCGGATTCAGAGTGCAAGGGCTGGGCCGAGAGCGGGAGGGCCAGGCCGAGAGCGAGGGGGCCGGGCCGAGAGTGAGGGGGCCGGGCCGAGAGCGAGGGGGCCGGGCCGAGAGCGAGGGGGCCGGGCCGAGAGCGAGGGGGCCGGGCCGAGAGCGAGGGGGCCGGGCCGAGAGCGGGGGGGCCGGGCCGAGAGCGGGGGGGGCCGGGCCGAGAGCGAGGGGGCCAGGCCGAGAGCGGGAGGGCAGGATTCAGAGTGCGAGGGCTGGGCCGAGAGCGGGAGGGCCGGGCCGAGAGCGAGAGGGCCGGATTGAGAGCGAGGGGGCCAGGCCGAGAGCGAGGGGGCCAGGCCGAGAGCGAGAGGGCCAGGCCGAGAGCGAGAGGGCCGAGCCGAGAGCAAGAGGGCCAGGCCGAGAGTGAGGGGGCCAGGCCGAGAGCGAGAGGGCCGGGCCGAGACTGAGGGGGCCAGGCCGAGAGCGAGAGGGCCGAGCCGAGAGCAAGAGGGCCAGGCCGAGAGTGAGGGGGCTAGGCCGAGAGCGAGGGGGCCGGGCCGAGAGCGAGGGGGCCAGGCCGAGAGCGAGAGGGCCGGGCCGAGAGCGAGAGGGCCGAGCCGAGAGCAAGAGGGCCAGGCCGAGAGTGAGGGGGCCAGGCCGAGAGCGAGAGGGCCGGGCCGAGACTGAGGGGGCCAGGCCGAGAGCGAGAGGGCCGAGCCGAGAGCAAGAGGGCCAGGCCGAGAGTGAGGGGGCTAGGCCGAGAGCGAGGGGGCCGGGCCGAGAGCGAGGGGGCCAGGCCGAGAGCGAGAGGGCCGGGCCGAGAGCGAGAGGGCCGGGCCGAGAGTGAGGTGGCCGGGCCGAGAGTGAGGGGGCTGGGCCGAGAGCGAGAGGGCCGGATTGAGAGCGAGGGGGCCAGGCCGAGAGCGAGAGGGCCGGGCCGAGAGCAAGAGGGCCAGGCCGAGAGTGAGGTGGCCAGGCCGAGAGTGAGAGGGCCGGATTGAGAGTGAGGGGGCCAGGCCGAGAGCGTGAGGGCCGGACCGAGAGCGAGGGGGCCGGATTGAGAGCGGGAGGGCCGGGCCGAGAGCGAGAGGGCCGGGCCGAGAGCGAGAGGGCCGGGCCGAGAGTGAGGTGGCCGGGCCGAGAGTGAGAGGGCCGGATTGAGAGTGAGGGGGCCAGGCCGAGAGCGAGAGGGCCGGGCCGAGAGCGAGAGGGCCGGGCCGAGAGCGAGAGGGCGGACAGAGAGCGAGAGGGCGGACAGAGAGCGAGAGGGCGGACAGAGAGCGAGAGGGCGGACAGAGAGCGAGAGGGCGGACAGAGAGCGAGAGGGCGGACAGAGAGCGAGAGGGCGGACAGAGAGCGAGAGGGCCGGACAGAGAGCGAGAGGGCGGACAGAGAGCGAGAGGGCCGGGCCGAGAGCGAGAGGGCCGGGCCGAGAGTGAGAGGGCCGGGCCGAGAGCGAGAGGGCCGGACCGAGAGCGAGAGGGCCGGATTGAGAGCGGGAGGGCCGGATTGAGAGCGAGGGGGCCAGGCCGAGAGTGAGAGGGCCGGGCCGAGAGCGAGGGGGCCGGGCCGAGAGCGAGGGGGCCGGGCCGAGAGCGAGAGGGCCGGGCCGAGAGTGAGAGGGCCGGGCCGAGAGCGAGAGGGCCGGGCCGAGAGCGAGAGGGCCGGGCCGAGAGCGAGAGGGCCGGGCCGAGAGCGAGAGGGCCGGGCCGAGAGCGAGAGGGCCGGGCCGAGAGGGAGAGGGCCGGGCCGAGAGCGAGAGGGCCGGGCCGAGAGCGAGAGGGCCGGGCCGAGAGCGAGAGGGCCGGATTGAGAGTGAGGGGGCCAGGCCGAGAGTGAGAGGGCTGGGCCGAGAGCGAGAGGGCCGAATTGAGAGTGAGGGGGCCAGTTCGAGAGTGAGAGGGCTGGGCCGAGAGCGAGAGGGCCGGATTGAGAGTGAGGGGGCCAGGCCGAGAGTGAGGGGGCCAGGCCGAGAGCGAGAGGGCCGGGCCGAGACTGAGAGGGCCGGATTGAGAGTGAGACTGAGTGTCATATTTCATGGATGGCAGTGGTTAGCACTGCTGCCTCACAGCGCCGGAGACACAGGTTTGATTCCAACCTTGGGTGACTGTGCGGAGTTTGCACATTCTCCCGGTGTCTGCGTGGGTTTCCTCCCACTGTTCAAAGATATGCAGTTAGGTGGATTGGCTATGCTAAATTGCCCCTTAGTGTCCACAAAAGTTAAGTGGAGTTACTGGGTTAGCGTGGAGGTGTGGACCGAGGTGGGGTGCTATTTCAGAGGGTCGGTGCAGACTGGATGGGCCGAATGGCCTGCTTCTGCATTATACGGATTCTATGGATACCATTGTTTCTCTGTCAATCTTAAACCATGTTAGTAACATCTAAAACATTCTGCAATACTATATAGCGCTGTCTAAAATCCGATCTAATGCCAACCAATATCTTGGGCGGGATTCACCCCTACCCTGCTGGGGTGGGGGGTTCCCGGAGGGACGGGGTTGCGTGAACCACTCCGGCCTCGGGCTGCCCCAAAGGTGTGGAATCCTCCGCACCTTCAGGGGCTAGGCCCGCCCCGGAGGGAAAGCGGCTTGGCGCCACGCCAACCAGCACCGAAGGGTCTCCGCCGGCCGGCACGAGTCGGCGCATGCGCGGGAGCACCAGCGCGTGCTGGCATCATCCCCGTGCATGCGCAGAAGGATTTGCTTCCGTACCGGGAATGGCGGAGGACCACAGCCTCCGGTGCGGAACAATAGAGTGCCCCACGGCACAGGCCTGCCTGCGGATCGGTGGGCCCCGACCGCAGGCCAGGCCACCGTGGAGGCACCCCCCTGGGGCCAGATCCCCCTGCACCCCCCCCCCCCCAAGAACCCCGGAGCCCGCCTGTGCCGCCAGATCCCGCTGGTAAGGGACCTACGCCGGCGGGACTGGCAAAAGATGGGTGGGACTTCGGCCCATCATGGGCCGGAGATTTCGGGCAGCCCCAGCGCCCATTGAGTCGCGCCAGACCCCGCCATTCTCAGAGGCAGGCAGCGCGACTCACGCCGGGCCGGTTTTTGGGGGGGTGGGAGAATTAGGAGGACGGCGGGGGCTGGATTCACGTAATTGTAATGTTGAGATTGGGAGTCGGTTTAACTCAGTTAGCTGGATGGCTGGTTTGTGATGTGGAGTGATGTAACAGCCATTACCATCACTGAATCCCCCACCATCAACATCCCAGGCATTACCATTGGCCAGAAATTGAACTGGACTAGCCATAAAAATAATGTGGCTACAAGAGCAGGTCAGAGGCTCGGAAGCATGTGGCAAGTAACTCACCTCCTGACCACACAAAGCCTGTCCACCATCTACAAGGCACATGTCAGTAGTGTAATGGGCAGCACAGTAGCACAGTGGTTAGCACTGTTGCTTCACAGTTCCAGGGTCCCAGGTTCGATTCCAGGCTTGGGTCACTGTCTGTGCAGAGTCTGCATGTTCTCTCCATGTCTGCGTGGGTTTCCTCCGGGAGCTCCGGTTTCCTCCCACAAGCCCCTAAAGACGTGCTGTTAGGTGAATTGGACATTCTGAATTCTCCCTCAGTGTACCCGAACAGGAGCCGGAGTGTGGTGACTAGGGGATTCTCACAGTAACTTAATTGCAGTGTTAATGCAAGCCTACTTGTGACAATAAAGATTATTATTATGGAATACTCTCCACCTGCCTTAAATGAGTGCGGCTCCAACAACCCCAGAGAGCTCGACATCACCCAGAACAGAGCAGCCTCCTTGATTTGCATCCCATCCACCACCTTAAACGTTTACTCTTTCCACCACCAACGTACAGTGGCAGCAGGTTGTGCCAACTACAAGATACACTGCAGTAACTCAGCAGTCTCCTTCGACAGCTATTACCATCCCAGACCAGACTCAACAGTGGACCAAAAACCCCAATATTTTAGTTTATTTAAGACTGTGGTGAATGAATAGTTCACTCCAGGAGTGATTGCACGAAGGAATTGGGCTTTGGTATTTCTAAAACAAAACTTTATTATGAACACAATATTAAACTTCGCACCTGCAAATAACAGCTTACAATTACTCAATTTCCCATTAAACAACAAAAGAAGCATACAGGCTCTCAATCTATCTAAAACTCTGGCCTACCTCAAAATGACAGTGGGCCAAGCTGAGAATAGTTAATGCAGCATAGACTGCAGATTGATTCTGACCACTGGGTACTGTTGGCCTTTGTGGTTTAATAAATACACTGGGTGGCATTTTCAAAAGTTCATGGTGAACCCCACAACCGAATTGGTGACTGGTCCCTACAGTGACTGAATGCACTGACACCATTGGAGATAATTAGCAGCGAAAGGAGATTCTCACACATTATCCATACTGTATAAACGATTAGCAATAGAGTTTATCCACTGGCACAGCCATCAGCTCTGGAATAAATCACCCAGGACCTCCCTGGCATTGAACATTTCACATTACAAATATAAACGCCGGCTGACATTTACGGACACCTGTTTTACCAAAGATAGAAAGCAATAAACAGATAAACTTCTGGCAAGCACACCAAACAAAAATTATTCCCAGGACACCTGCAGAGTGAAGATAATCAACTATTTTTATTGAAGCCTCTTAAGAAGTCTTGCGCATCGACATGTTTATTTTTGGCTGTGTTTCTCATCTTGTTGTTGTCTGCAAAGGTGGATTTTTCAGCAATGCTGGGGGCAGGA
Organism: Scyliorhinus canicula; assembly: GCF_902713615.1. Classification (NCBI taxonomy): domain Eukaryota; kingdom Metazoa; phylum Chordata; class Chondrichthyes; order Carcharhiniformes; family Scyliorhinidae; genus Scyliorhinus; species Scyliorhinus canicula. The sequence continues at coordinate 27,366,067 of NC_052159.1, forward strand.
TGGACGACACTGCCATTTGCACGGGGTGGGGTGGGTAGGCAGCCTGGGAAGTGCAGCTATGTGGCAATCGGACAACTGACTGCCAGCGGGCGGAGGTAACATCCAGCATGGCGGGCAGATAGCTGAGGAATGCTGCTGTTATCTTTATAGGGCCGCTCTGTAAAAGGTATTGTGGCAGCAGTCAACAAGGCCGAGAGGACTGTTTTGTTAACTGCAAGGCAGGTAATCTGTGCTACTCATCTCAGTTACAGTAGAGGCTTTGGACGTGTGGTGATATGCATCACTGTAAATACACAAGGGGTTAATGTAAATACACATAGACTAGATAGACACTAGAGGGAGCACCAGAGACACAACACACAGACATTCAACCAATAGGTCAGTAAGATAGGACACGACCAATGGGCATTCACGACACACACACACAGGTGACACTACCACAGGGGGGCATTACACCAACCCATATAAAAGGACACAGCAAACATGATCTTTCTCTTTCCAGTGGAGACACTCAGTGAGTACACAGGGTTGATTTGAAACACATCACACCCACCACCTGGATTGTAGCAGACTGGTTCGTCAGTCTGAGTAGCTATAGCAGGATTAACAGGAGAGTCGAATCCAAGTAGGAGGATCATTTACAGTTTCATAAATGTGTTAAAGCTATCTCCAAGTCTGAACCTGCTTTTGTCAGAGTGCACATCAAGGTAGCAGCTTATGCTACATCAAGAGCATAACAAAACAGGAAGGCGGCTCAAAGTCATCCAGAAGTTTTGTAGGTTTATTGAGCAACATAACTTAAATAATTGCGTGAGGTCTTACTTTAAGAACTGTACTAGTAGAAAGGTTACAACTACTAGGCCTGACCACACTAGCAGTCCTGAGCTAAATCTCTGCCTCTGTTCTCCTCACAGTCTAATCCACCCCACAGCCCAGAGTGCTGCTTGCTTCCCCCTTTTATACACGCCCGTGCTGCCCCCTAGTGGTCTTTCCATTACCCATCAGCCCCTTCTGTACATATCCATGTAACGATCATTACAATGACAAGCTGCAAGGAAGAGGCAAGTGCAGCAATGAGAGAGGCAAGATCTCCCCTGGAGGACCCATGGTTTAGCGATGGTTCCCAGCAGGCTCTCCCCCAGGCTAGCTCTTTCCCCGGGGATGGGAGTGGAGACCTGCCCGCCACATCAAGAAACCTGGATGAAGATTGCAGAGGAGGTCAGCGATCGCGGAGTCATCCCTCGAACCTGCCCACGGTGCCACAAAAGACCCCCCACAATGTCCTCACTTTAGGGGCTTACATGTGGCAAAGTGTTAGCTAGATAGAGTATTCCACACAATGGAGCCACACAATAGTTTCACTGACTGTGACAGACATGACTGCATTGCGGTGAATGGTGTTATCTCAGTGGAAGGCAGCAACTTTATAATTTTCTTGTTTGGAAATCTGAACACACAGGTATTTAATAAACGAATTAAACCACAAGATTCATGGTTCATAACAAAAGAATGTTACGACACAAAAATCAAAGAACAGGAATACTAATCACTACACTCTATCACAACTGGGCAGTTATGTTAAAAATATTAAAAGTACAATGAACACAAGTCGCTTATTCTCTCAACTGAATTTTTTTAAGTCAAACTTCCTTCTACATCCAATTTGACTTACAACCACAAAAACTCAAGTCAGATACCTATCAAAAATTGGAATATTAAACACATGGGGCTGGATTCTCCGCCTTTGTAGCTAAGTGCCGACGCCGGCATGGGAACTGTGGTGTTTTACAACGCCAATATCGTCGCCGAATCCTCCCCGGTTCTGGGATCGGTGAGGCATTAGCAGCAATGCTGGGTAAAACCCCTGGCTCCCATGCAAAAATGGTCAGAGAATGGCCAGGACCGTGGCCGCACATATGCATGCCAACGGCCTGCAGTGGTCGCGCCGTACAACATGGCGCCGGCTGTGCGCGGACCCGACGTGCCAAATACTACCCCACAGGACAGCCCATCACCAGTCCCTCCAGCCCTCGCGGAAGCCCCCCCCACCCCGGACAGCAGCACGGATCCCGGCCGAGAGTGGTGGCGCTGGGCACAATCCACAGCTGCTACGCCACGTTCCTGACCATTCAGACCACACGTCAACCGTGCGGTCGGGAAATCGGCTCATTGGGGGCGGAGCTACGGAGGAGGGCCTTCCGATGACGCCCCTATGTCGATCCAACAGCGTGCAGCGCGAGGCGTTCATCAAGCGAGTGAAAGCCTTTTCTGGTGATAAAGACTGTTGCCTAATCTGTGGGAGTCCTAGTGGCCATATGTGTTCAGGCAATCACACCCTGCTCCTGAGGGAATCCAGCATTGGCCCCAAATCCAATATACCGCTCAGTCCGACTGTCTTGGTCGGCCTGGCCCTCTTGAATGTGCCACTGGTGGTCACCTTGATGCAGTAATGAGCTGCAGACTGGGAGATCTCACAAATGTGTCCAGAAGGTCCCTGGAATGGCCCAGAGGAGTGAAGTTCACCCTCAGTGCCACTGATACTGCCCATCACTTCCCATGGAGCTCAGCTCGGCCTCCGACATGGCGACCAGCTTGGTGACCGCCTCACTGGAGAGGCGCAGTCTTCAGTGACGCTGCTGTTCTGACATCTGAAGGCAACTGAGCCACAGTGTGCACGCCCTTCTCTGGTGGGTAATGTCTCCTCTGTCTCTGCAAAGAGGCTGGTAGAGTGCCACTCTGTTCACCCCCACCCCCGAGGCTTGGTGCACCTGCTGCCCTATTGCTCTCTCTCTCTCTGCAGCCCTCTCCCTCTCGGTTCTCCCTCCTCACTGGAGGCACCAAAGACAGGCCCATGGCCGTAGGCTCGCCGTGTGTCCAGGGCTTCCTTCGACCTACATAGGTACCAGCAGGCAGATGCCACTCTGGTAGTATACCTTCCAACAGGTCTGCTATCGTTTCCCCTTCTCCCCACTGTGTCTGTGCCAATGCCCGTGCTGTTTCACCCGCCCCGTCAAGACAGGAGGTGAACTCCCACTTGTTCAGCGCCTCATTACACCTGGCGAGATTCGGAAACCTCCTGGCTTATGTTCAGAGCTGTGATAATCCGTTAAGTCCTCATAGCTTCCTTCTCAATACGATTAATTACCTGCCTGTCTCAATGAATCACATCATCCACGCTGGCTGCCCTGGTAAAATTCACTCCGTGGTAACAATTGTTGTTTACTCAAAATATTTTCAATAAAATCAAGATGACTCAAGTGAGACATTGACCCATACATCCCGATTTGCTTTGTCAATCAAATTCCAATGTTTGAAACTCCCCCAAACTAAAAGGCAGTCTGTAGGTCATGGATCTTCCTACTTGCCCCAGTGAGGACAGCGATATTTCCCCCGTGCAGTTTGCACTAATCAGAACACTGCTACCAGTTTTCACTGAGCTAGGGTTTGTTGAAGGAATGTTGGATTTGTACACGGTTAAATCTGCCCATCAATCACGTAACAGGACAAAATGATCATCGGAACCAACAGCCAAAGAGCTCAGAATGGGCTTCACCTTTATAAACACAGGAAAGAATGTTCTGATTATAGAACAAAAGTTGCCATGTCCTGTTCAGTCAGCATAATTCCAACTCCGTTTGCTTCTGGCAACAGCATTAATAAACCATGTTTTATAGTTTTTGACAGCTCCTAGCCTCCCCACACAGACAGTCTGAGAACTGAGTTCACAGCTGGAACACACAGCAGCCATTGTTGAGTGGTCCTTCGCCGGATAAGGTGCTGCTCCTCAGAGGTGCTGCTTTATTCCAAACCAAACAAAACCTTTAGAGGAGCCGTGTTTCTGAGCATGTCAAATCGGGGTTTGTTCGTGTGGCTCTGCTGGCAGTGCAGAAATCGCACTTTGCACCCTCCCAGTGTTGTACAGAACACAGAACTGTCAGGAAGGTTCCTCCTGCTGAACTCGCATTAACATACCCAGATTCCAGCCTGGTCTTCCAGTCAGATTTCACTTACCTCGAATCAGCTCGCAGGCACTGGTAGAATCCAGCCATGTTGCCCTGGTGCGAACCTCTTCCCTCTGACACAGGCTGTCGCCCTGACTGCACTGTCTCCCCACGGGGCAGATGTATGGACTCCTCTGCATGCCTTTGCTGATCAGCAACGGGGTTGGGTTACTGCTGAGTTTAAAAGGACACAGTGCTTTTGTTTTTGAGCAAGGTGCAGCACCAACCCTGCACCGAGTCAAAGAGGAGTTTGAGCGGGAACTTCGCCCTGAAAAGGATTCTCCCAACTTTGAGCTTCATTTTAAACTGGAATTAATCTGGTGTTTAATGGACCCCCATCAGACCATCATTCGTGGAGTAAAATCACTTCTCAACCGGCGTCAAGAATAAATTTCCGCTGGCTCCACTCGTTTGGTTTTAAGTTTTAACAATACTTTTTGATCTTTGCAGGTCCGATCTTCTGCTCATTGTGAAATAATATTTTTTTTAAAATAAAATCCCTGTGACCCGAGGGCTGCTCTGTTTAAACCAAACATGTTCCTCTTGACATTAAGAACCCCTTTTTTAGACAAACCAGTTTCCCCAGTATTTTTCTATTTTACAAGAAACATATCTCAATTTGGAGCGCTCGCCCCAATACTCTGCAGTTTATACTTAACCTTACCACCGTACTGGCAATACCAGCTTCTTGAAGGGGCACACTTTTTAATTAGCGTTGTCAGAGGTGAGGATGTCAAGGGTCAGAGTGTAGTTCAGAGTTCATACTGACTGCCCTAGTGTTGCCAACAGTTTGATACCTCAATCAGCTTGTCTGATCGAGATTGGTTGGGAGTAAATTAAAAGAACTTGCATTTACATAGCGCCGTCCACATCCTCAGCACATCCCAAGGCACTTTACAGCCAAGGAGCTACTTTTTCTTTTCAGGGGTGGTTGCCATTGTGATATAGGAAACAGGGCAGCCAAACTGTGCACAGTGAGATCCCACAAACAGCACTTCGTAATGATGCGTTTGAATGATGCCGGTGTCCTCCTTTGAATAAGGCTCGGGGGTTCCTGGCATTGGGGTTCCTGGTATCGGGGATCCTGGTATCGGGGATCCTGGAACATTCACCCGAGAGACACGGACATTCTCGGTTTAACATCTCATCCCGAGATTGTGAAAAGCGAATATTCACATGGGTGGCACGGTAGTACAGTGGTTAGCACGGTTGCAACACACGCCAGGGACCCGGATTTGATTCCCGGCTTCTGTGCGGAGTCTGCTAGGTAATTTGGACATTCTGAATTCTCCCTCCGTGCACCCGAACAGGCGCTGGAATGTGGCGGCTAGGGGCTTTTCACAGTAACTTCATTGCAGTGTAATGTATGTAAGCCTACCTGTGACAATAAAGATTATTATTAACCATCTGATTTTCAATTTAGATAATATTTTCTCTACACCTCACTAAAAAACCGTGAGACATTGTTATAGAATAATATGTAGTACAGGGTGTTGTTGTTAATGACCATGAGATCAGTGAGCGTGGTGACATCAGAAAGAGTGACACAAAATAACTTCTATGCCTTCCAAATGTTATGATAGTCTCTTAAGGTGATCGGAAATGTGAGCATTTCAATATGTTAGGTCAGCGACTGACGTAGGCACACAATTCTGGCGACCGATGTTCTCCATGCCATAGCTAAAATGGCGCCAGAGCCTCAATTCAAGAAGCGCTGGCCCAAAACTAGCAGCCACCATTTTCACTGGGGTGATCGTGGTCAGGGGACGGGGGTAGTGCAGTTTACACATCTGTGGTCCACAGAGGCAGCTGCAGATGTAAAATCTCAGCTGAGTTCAAAAAGTTGCAATTTCCATCAAAGGACATGTTCAAAACGCAACTCATGGACTTTAGCTATTTGAGCAAAAGACCAAAACCCAGAGTTATTTGGAGAGGAGGGGTATCTTTTTGGAGAGTTCCAGGTAGACCTTTGGGAGTGGCCCCTTAGGGGCTGGTTTAGCACAGGGCTAAATAGCTGGCTTTTAAAGCAGACCACGGCAGGCCAACAGCACGATTCAATTCCCGTACCAGCCTCCCCAAACAGGTGCCAGAATGTGGTGACTAGGGGCTTTTCACAGTAACTTCATTTGAAGCCAACTTGTGACAATAAGCAATTTTCATTTCATTTCATAAAGTACCCCTTCGGAGAGGTCAAGAGCCCCTTTAGGATTGTTAACAGTAGGAGTAAATTGGTAAAACTATCAAGCGGTCAAGGCATTTAAATCCCCAACCTCCCTAAATGTTTGCAAAAAAAAAAACATGCATGTGAAAAAAAATTAATGTTTGCAATTTTGCTAGCTGTCTGTTGACATAAGGCTGAGGGCAATAATTATATGATCAATGATGTATGACTGTTTCTACAATGTATCATTATCACAGTGGGGGCCTGAAAATACAGTTTGATTGACAGCCCAAAGTGGTTACAAAGCCTTAGATGCGAGGCTATGAATACAAATCTTTAATTTCATAAATTATTAAGTGCTTGAAGGAAATATTTGTTTTAAGGAATTTAAATGTACTGATTAGGTTTTTATGAAATAATGTTTTCTTCAATATTGAAGTTATCAAGAATGTTATTTCATCTCACCATGGTTGCTGTGGTCTGCCCATATTGGATATTGGGTGAGCAGACATGGGGGATATAAGGGCAAAGATGGTGGGTGGGGAGGCATGGGATGACATTAAGTTCATCTAGGGGTAATAAAGAGACATGGGGAAGGGTAGACGGACATGGATTAGCATGTAGGTATGAGGAGTCGTGGGTGTAGTTGAGAGGCACGAGGTGGCATTATTTGGCATGGGTAGAGCAGTCCTTTTAAACAAACCACCTCTGCACACAGCAGTAGCTGCCTTCACATGGTTTCTGGGGCAGGGCTCAACTCCCATTAACACCCAACTCACAAGTGAAAATTCAGCCATAGAATCCCAAGTGCAGGAGGTGGCCATTCGGCCCATTGAGTCTGCACAACCCTCTGAAAGAGTACCCTACCTAGGCCCACTCCCCCGCCCAATCCCTGTAACCCAACTTAACCTACACATCTTTGGGCTGTGGGAGGAAACCGGAGCACCCGCACGAAACCCACACAGACAAGGGGAGAATGTGCAAACTCCACACAGACAGTTACCCAAGGCAGGAATTGAACCCTGGTCTCTGGCACTGTAGAGCAGCAGTGCTAACCACTGTGCCATGGTGTTACCCACACAGCCCACATATTCAGACACATAGATGTGATAATGTGACACAAGGCCAGTAAAGCTCTTAATCTATTTTCAGGAGTTGATCCAATGTATAGTCCTGAATATGTATAGTCATGAAGGCTCCGCTTTCTCAACCTTTCCCCTCACTTGAGGTGTGGTGACCCTCAGGTTAAACCACCACCAGTCGGCTCTCTCCCTCAAAGGGTAAAGCAGCCTCTGGTGTAGCCACCTGGGGTGGTCACATCCCGATTCCAAAATGGATACTCGCAAAGAGTACAGGGAAAAATGGACAGCACTAGGAAAACAAGCAGGTGCAAAGTTTCCTGTGGATTGGAACTTGCAGAACCCAGACAGAATGAAACTACAATCCATTAGCATAATAATGACCTATCTCCGGGGACAAAAAGAAACAATCGGTACCAGGACAGACTCCCCGGAGCAAGTGGAGACTAAAACAAAGGCAGACCAACGGTTACCTAGAGCCCGTCCAGCGATCGGGGAACGACCCCGGTATTGGAGAGAATCGATACAAACGATTGGGACATGGTCCAATTAATTGGGACCAAGTCCAGGGTCCGCCCAGAATGGCGCAAAACCCCTTGGGGTATAAAGCAGAGTCCCCAAGGTCAATTCGCTCTCTTACTCTTATTTTCTCCACCTTCACCTTGGCATTTGGCTGTCAGCGACGAGAGGCCCGCCAAGCACCAGCCAAGTAAGTCTAAGGGTCAACGCACGCTACGAGATAGACGCTCCTAGCTACTATTCTTTACCAGTTCGAAGCCAGCAGTATCAGAACCGGACAACGGCCATTGTTCCTCTGACTGAGTGGGCCACTCGAAGCTAAGTATAGGCTTTTAGTAGTAGTTGTAGCTTAGTGAGTAGAGTTTGTGCATGAGTAATAAGTGACTGTGTGTGTAAATAAATGTGCATTGATTTCAAACTTACTAACTGGTGTATCGAATCATTGATCAGTATTCACTTTTGAACCTTGTGGTGGTATCAGAAAGATACCTGGCGGCTCTTGAGCAAAGGTAATCAAAACAGAGCAAATTAAGGGAAGGCATAACGAGCAACATTGGGCATCTGGAACTATGGTGATTTTACTTTTACTTTTTTTAGTCCTGAATAAAATATAGCAAATGATGATTGGTTCCCACTGTTTTCGACCTCCCACACTAAATTAGTTTACAGAAAATTGTGATTTGGGCAAGGCTGACGTTAATGAGATGAGATGGAGTCTGCCCACAGTAAACTGGGAATATCTGCCAATGGGTAAAACAACTGAAGATGTTTATACCCCTGAGAGCGAAAAGATCCACTTCACAGAAAAAAACAGCCATGTCAATGACAGAGATAAAAAAAACGGCATAAAACTAAAAGAAAAGGGTTACAAAAATCTAAAAAAAACAGCACAGATCCTACTGTGCTATACTATATGTGCTGTACTATAAAGATATAAAGACCAACAAAGGGCCACAAAGCAGTTTATAAGAGATAATGAAAGGGATTATGAATGGAAACTTGCACGGGACATCAAAATCAATAAGATGTTTACCGTTACATAAAGGGAAAGCGGGTAGTCAGGAGCAATGTTGGCCCACTAAATACTGAGAGTGGGAATATTGTCGGTGACTATGGGGATGTGGCAGCCATGTTGAATAATTACTTTGCCTCAGTATTTACAGTAGAAAAGGAGGATAGCTTGCCGGAATTCCCAAGAACAAGGGGCTGGTTTAGCTCGCTCAGCTAAATCACTGGCTTTTAAAGCAGACCAAGCAGGCCAGCAGCACGGTTCGATTCCCGTACCAGCCTCCCCGGACAGGCGCCGGAATGTGGCGACTAGGGGCTTTTCACAGTAACTTCATTGAAGCCTACTTGTGACAATAAGCGATTTTCATTTCATTTCATAGTGGATCGGGGACAAGGATGAAATAAAATTAACATGGGCAAAACATTGATAATGAGGAAATTAACGGAACTAAAGAGTAACAAATCCCCAGGTCCTGACAGTTTTCATCCAAGGATGTTAAAGGAAGAAGGGGGGCACGTTGTAGATGCCCTAACTATAATCCAGATTCAGGAGTAGTCCCTCTGGATTGGAAAATTGTTCATGTCACTCCCTTTTTAAAGGAGGGGGAAACCAGGAAATTACAGGCCAATTAGCCTAGCATCTGTGGTGGGAAAATTGTTGGAATCTATAATCAGGGATGGGGTAACTGAACATGCCAAAAAGTTTGGTAGACCAGGGAGAGCCAGCATGGATTCATGACAGGTAGGTCATATCTGACAAACCTCACTGAATTTTTTGAAGAGGTGACTAAGCGAGTGGACAGGGGAATGTTTATGGATATTGTTTACATGGACATCCAAAAGGATTTGATAAAGTCCCACATAACTACGATAGAATCTGGGGCAATTTAGCGTAGCCAATCACCTATCATGCACATCTTTGGGTTGTGGGGGCGAAACCCATGCAAACACAGGGAGAATGTGCAAACTCCAGATGGACCCAGAACCAGCATCGAACCTGGGACCTCGGCGCCATGAAGCAGCAATGCTAACTACTGCGCCACCGTGCTGCCCTCATTATTCATTAACAACTTGCATAATGGCATAGAAAGTCATTTATCCAAATTTGCTGATGACACAATGCTGGTGGCATTGTAGACAGTGTAGATGATAGCATAAAATTGCAACAGAATATTGATAGACCAGGTGAATGGGCAAATTGATTTCAATGTAAATAAAAGAGGGGTTATCCATTTTGGATCAAATATGGATAGATTAGGGTGCTTTCTGGATAGCATGAAGCCAAGTTAAGTGGACGTCCAAAGAAATCTAAGATTCAATTGCATGGATCTTTAAATTGCCGCAAACAAGTGCAGAAAGTAATCAAGGCTAATGGAATGCTGGCCTTTATATCGAGAGGATTGGAGTATAAAGACACAGAAGTTAAGCTGTAGCTGTACAAAACTCTGGTTGGAGTACAGTGAGCAGAAGAATATATTGGCCTTGGAGGGAGTGCAATGTAGGTTTAGAAGAATTATACCTGAACTTCAGGAGGTTAAGTTATGAGGAGCGAATATACAAATCAGATCTGTTTTCTTTAGAATTTAGAAGGTTAAGAGATGATTTGATCCAAGTCTTGAAGCTATTAACTGGAAAAGATAAGGTAGATAAAGATAAACTGTTCTCACTGGTTAGAGATTCGAGAACTACGGGCATAGTCTAAAAAAATAGGGCCAGACTATTGAGGACAGATGTTAGGAAGCACTTCTACACACACAGGGTGGAAGAGGTTTGGAAGTCTCTCCCACAAATGGCAATTGATGCCAGATCAGTTGTTAATTTTAAATCGGAGATAGATAAATCTTTGTTGAGCAAAGGGATATGGGCCAAGGGCAGGTATATGGAGTTAAGCCAAAGATCAGCCATGATCTTATTGAATGGCGGAGCAGGCTCAAGGGGCTGAATGGCCGACTCCTGTTCCTATGTTCCAGCTATAGAAAACTGGTGATAGGAATAAAAGATGTAGCGAAATTACAGTGCCACTAAGCAGCGTTTACTTCACGATACCCTGCTCATGGACGCTCAGTTGGGTTCTGCCAGGGTCACTCAGATCCTGACCTCATTACAGCCTTTGTTCAAACATGGACAAAAGAGCTTAATTCCAGAGGTCAGGTGAGAGTGACTGCCCTTGACAGCTTTTGACCGAGTTTGGCATCAAAGAGCCCTAGCTAAACCGGAGTCAATGGGAATCAGGGGGAAAACTCTCCGCTGGTTGGAGTCATACCTGGCACAAAGGAAAATGGTTGTGGTGGTTGGAGGTCAATCATCTTAACTCCAGGACATCACTGCAGGAGTTCCTCAGGGTTGCGTCCTCGGCCCAACCATCTTCAGCTGCTTCATCATAAGGTTAGAAGTGGAGATGCTCGCTGATGACTGCACAACGTTCAGCACCATTCATTCGCGACTCTTCAGAAAATGAAGCAGTCCATGTCCAAATGCAGCAAGACCTGAACAATATCCAGGCTTGGGCTGACAAGTGGCAAGTTACATTCGCACCACACAAGTGGCAGGCAATGACCATCTCCAACAAGAGAGAACCTAACCATCACACCTCGGCATTCAATGGGATTACCATCGCTGAATCCCCCAGCATCTTGGGGGTTACCAGAAACTGAACTCGACTAACCCTTTAAAATACCGTGCGTTCGAATTAGCGGGCCCATTAGCCGTCGGCACAAATCCAGTCATGGCCGCAAGATGCAGTAACTCAGCAAGGCTCCTGAGGCAGCACCTTCCAATCCCACAAGCACTATCATTTTCGAAGTTCAAGAGCAGCAGATATCTGGACACCACCTGGAGGTTCCCCTCCAAGCCAGAGACCATCCCGACTTGTAAACATATCCGAGGTTCCTTCACTGTCATTGGGTCAAAATCCTGGAACTCCCTCCCTAACAGCACGGTGGGTGTACCTACACCACTGGGACTGCAGCGAGTCAAGAAGGCAATTCAACACCACCTTCTCAAGGGCAATTAGGGATGGGCAATAAGTGCTGCCCTAGCCAACAACTCGAATGAATGCAATTATTTGGGGCCTCACGGTAGCATGGTGGTTAGCATCAATGCTTCACAGCTCCAGGGTTCCAGGTTCGATTCCCGGCTGGGTCACTGTCTGTGTGGAGTCTGCACGTCCTCCCTGTGTGTGCGTGTTTCCTCCGGGTGCTCCGGTTTCCTCCCACAGTCCAAAGATGTGCGGGTTAGGTGGATTGGCCATGCTAAATTGCCCGTAGTGTAAGGTTAATGGGGGGATTGTTGGGTTACGGGTATACGGGTTACGTGGGTTTAAGTAGGGTGATCATTGCTCGGCACAACATCGAGGGCCGAAGGGCCTGTTCTATACTGTTCTATGTTCTATTCCCGAGGAAAATATCCAAAATGATGCCATCCGAGAATATGAAATAATCCCAGCAGGTTTGAAAGCCTAAATGCAGATAGCCCGATTTAACTCCACGTTGTCATCATGGAGTTTCTTTTCACGATAAAGATCTGGAAAAATATCTCGCGGCAAACCACACCACAAAACAAAATTCTGGCAAAATATGCAAATGATACACACAGCTCGCAACACACGACTAAAGTAATGTTCCTGCCGTCAGTGCATTTGAAAAACTAAGTAAACCCCATCACGCGGCTAAAATGCAGAAATTTTAATCCTCTCATGACAAACAAATCTGCAGCCCTGCCGATTCCCCCAGCTTTGGGGTTCCCATGTTCATCCACTGTGCAGCCGGTGACACCCCCAGGAGGCCAAGTACAACTTTCAACAGCAGCATCAAGTAACCCAAACTGCTTCAATTCACATCCTCGACCACCTAGCCCGCCAAATCATCGTGGAAGCAGGTCGGCTGTCAACTTGGCAGCGCGAGACTGCTGAATTCCCACCTCTTTCTCCCATCCCCCGGGCCGGATTCAAACCAACACGATAAACATGCCCCCCACCAGGGAGACATTTTCAGTCTGCAGACACTGCCCAGTGCAGACAGCTGGTGCTTGTAGTCGGAATCAAGATGACATCCATCAGAAAGTGTGAGCTGCACATAAATTATTTTCATCTTGGGTTTTTTATTTTACAAAAACAGCCTTTCCAAGCTGTGGAAACATGCCACACCGATCAGATTCAAATAAGAAGCAAATTTTTAGAGCTAGTACTTAAAAATGAAAGACGGGTGCTTGTAGGCATGTCTCACAGGACTCCCATTTTATAGGCTGCTAATTTACAATGTAATAATAACCTGTCTCACACTCTTTTGTAGTAAAGCCTGATTATAATTAAAAGAGATGCCACCAGCGCGTGCATTGTTCTCCGTGTAATCCTTGGCCTGTTACTTATTGCTTTCCCCCCTCCCCCAGTGTGTATTCAAATGATCCTCAGCAGGCTCAAGGCTAATTATGCAAATTACCTGTCAACGTCTCGGTGGCCTTTTTCTCCTGACTGCCTCCGATTTCATTCCTTCATCCACCCCCCCCCCCCCCCCCTCCTCTCCCCCTCCGGCTTCCCCCATTCCTCAATGCCTGCGTGAGACCTCCTGCCTGCTCTCTGTCACCACACCTAATCCCCAGCCACCCCCAACGTAGCAAGGGAGATTTAAATGAACTCTCTTTGGATGTGCAGTAGTAGCTACACGACTGGTGGTCCCATTTTCTAATGACACCCCTTTTCATGACATAGCTCTCCCAGTAAATTGAGCTTTAGTGCCTGCTTTAGAATTCCTCGTCAATGGTTGTCACATGGAAATAATATAGTGTGCTGCTGGAGCTGGCTGCTGTGACTAAGTCCTTGCCGAGCCCATTGCTTGCAGTGTGTTTTCAAGAACTGGAATTTTACAGTGGCAGACCGCTGTGTGTGTGGGCAGCTATGGATGAGCACAGTGTGAAACAAAGTACAAGTGTCACATTCGTTTTACTTGCAGCATCCTTCGGGGCATTGATACCAAAAGCAGAGTGTCAGATGTGTAAATATATATCCATAACGCAGCCCAGATTATGAAGGCAAATCACATCCATACCCCCTCCAATTACTGTCCACTGATTCTCATTGGAAGTTACGTGAAGTGAGGATTGGGTTTGGATCCATTTGATTGACGTACATGAGGTGATGGGCTTCCCACTCCACCCCTCCTAGGCTAAGAGGTTGGGCGTGCGGAGGGGGGCATCGAGGTGATCAGCTTACCAGTGGCCATTCGTGACAGAGAGGTGCGGCACTAAATTGGGAATTGGGTCAGTGTTGGGGGTCCCGTGCCAGACGCCAGGTTGGTAGGCTTCAGCAAGAGAGGGGAGGCTGATGGAGAGTGGAGGGAGAAAGAGGACAACTTTGTCGGTAAGAACACTTGGGCATGGTGCCCTCGAAGTAACCAGGGGAACTAATAAAGAAGGATGCCAGGCAACAGTCCATGCATGGAAACCAGGCAAGTTGGCCGCTAGGTGTGGGCCTCTACCGCTACCGGTCAAACCCCAGTAGCATCAGGGCGAGACCCTTAAGTGCCTGAAGTGGGAATGAATTGCAGTGGGAGTAGGGATGGCGGGGTAGGCTACCTATCGGATTTAACAAGGCTATCTTCACTTCCCCCCTCCCCTAGCCTTCAAACCCACAGTGGGGAACATTAAATCCAGCCCCATGTCTGTGATTGAATAGCCTGTTTAAACTAATCATAAAGACCTGCCCATAAGGAAAGAATAAATGAATTTGCCTTTACTTATCATGACCTTATTTCATCCCAAAGTGCTTCACAGCCATTGAAGCACGTTTTGAAGTGGTAATCACTACTGTAATGTAGGGAAGTATGACACCAATATCACACAAACTGACATCAAAAAGAGATAAATGATCAGATAATCGGTTTAAGGGCAAGGCATTCCCTAGGAAAGCACCCATGCTCTTTTTGGAAGGCTGGGTGATACTTTATTGACACCCGAGAGGATTGACATGATTTTGGTCTAACATCTGATCTGAAAGATGGCACCTCTCAAAATGCAGCACTCTCAATACTGCAAAGGAGCATCAGCGAAGGTTCTCAAATCTATGGAAAGAAGCTTTAACCCACATTCACCGGTGAGTGCTACCAAATGAACCCCGGCTATCACCTAACACTCCTATGCAGGTACTTAACGGGATAGAGAAAATGAACAAGAAGCAATTGACCTGTTCCTAATACATGACAAATATCATAAATTGTTTAAATCAACCTTTACTTTCCTGCTTTGTCGGAATTTGGGCAGATGGACTTTGTTGAAACAAAAGATGGCTGCTATAGGTCTTATGATTTGCAAGTTGGCTACAGTTCCTGAAAATTCCCAACAGCAGTTATCGGATAAAAGCTCAACCCTCATCCTTGTGGAATCTCGCACCTCTCAGCCTGTAAACGCAACAGCAGGACTCCAGACTGACCAAGAGCCTGGATCAAGTTTATGCCTTCCTGCAGCTTGTTTCTCTGGAATATTCCTGCCGTTGCCTGCTGAGCAGACAAGTCTCTAATTACCAACACCATCTCAGTGGGGCGGCATGGTGGTGCAGTGGTTAGCACTGCTGCCTCACGCCAAGGCCCCGGGTTCGATCCCGGCCCCGGGTCAATGTCCATGGGGACTTTGCACATTTTCCCTATGTCTGCGTGGGTCTCACCCCCACAACCCAAAGATGTGCAGGGTAGGTGAATTGGCCACACTAAATTGCCCCCTATTAAAAAAATAAAATAGTCTCACTGGATTAACATCGACGTCAAAGGTGCTTCAGCTAGCTGAAGCCACCTGAACTGTAGCGCCTCTGTGAAGGAACCCTCTCTGGATGCTGACTTTATGGATTCTGATAATCATGCAAACTGACATCCAGATTGGAGGTTATTTGTCATTTAGTTATTCACAGTCATAAAAAACTTTCCTATCTTTTTGTTGTGTGCTTTTATGCGTGTGTGAAATTGCAATCATTTCCAGGTTTGAATGTGTGAATAAACTAAATTTCTGATTTAACCCTGAAGAGAGTTAGTTGCGAGTCAGTTTAAAAAACTGAGCTCACAAACAGAGGGCTTGGGTAAACACACCAAAGCCTATTCTAAAAATGTAAATAATGTCTGTCTGTTTATGGACAGATGGCAAGAAAACTAAGGAGTTCAGATTTGGCTCTCTCCCCTGTCCTTTACTCTTTATGTTTAGATAGACCATCAGAGTGAAACAAGAAAGCAAACATTCAAAGTTGTATGAAGCATATTTCTGACAGACATCAGGAAGTTTTTATTTACATAGAATGCTATCAACAGCTGGAACAGATTCAGACCAGGATACTGTAAGGAAAAGTTAGATGTCAAAATAGGAACTGAGTACGACTGGTATCCTGAACAGATGAGACTAATTTAGCTGGTGTGCCTGCTTCTTTCAAACCCATGTTTTTAATACATTAGAAATGAACATTATTAAGAATGGAACGGGAACATCTTAGTTGACTAAATGCTATGTGGAGAAGGTGAGAATGCCCGTGAATAAAGGGAAGGGGAAAGGGAGAAGGGAGAAAATTGTCGAGAAAAAAAAAATTGCACTAAAAAGGAAAAAAGCAGATTAGTGACCAGTTGTGCCACAATTTAGATTCTACCGTGTGGAAACAGCTGACTGCTTCAGCCGTGCTCGTCACGTCACTGCACGTTTCATAGGCAGTGGGGGGGGGCAAGTGGACAGTGTTTCACACATGGAGAGCTCCACCACCACCTACTTTAGAGTAATGTGGAGAAACAGCACATAAATAGGGGGGCACAGTGGTTAGCACAGTTGATTCACAGCTCCAGGGTCCCAGGTTCAATTCCCGGCTTGGGTCACTGTCTATGCAGAGTCTGCATGTTCTCCCCGTGTCTGCGTGGGTTTCCTCCGGGTGCTCAGGTTTCCTCCCACAGTCCAAAGATGTGCAGGTTAGGTGGATTGGCCATGCCAAATTGCCCTTAGTGTCTAAAAACGTTAGGTGAGGTTATGGGGATAGGGTGGAGGTGTGGGCTTGGGTAGGGTGCTCTTTTCAAGGGCCGGTGCAGACCCAATGGGCCAAATAGCCTCCTGCTGCACTGTAAATTCAATGAAATATTTTTTCAAATGATGAGCTGTGGAATAATCTCTACATTGATCACTTGCGTAAGTTTAATGTGCAAACTTGGGGAAAAATTTCCTCATTTGCTATGTATTAGTTACATTAAAAGCTAAACACTGTTGGCAGTATTTGAAACCATAAAATCATGCTGAAGGTTTCAAAATGGTCGAAGTAGGCACCAAAGGAAATGGTGGCCATTGACAACAATTCACATTAATTGAACTCCACTCCATACGTTCTGGGGAGGGGTTTGTGCTTTCATATAATAGAGGCGTTGGGGGGGGGGGAGGATCTTATCTGCTTGCTGGAGAGTGGATGAGAGCCCCATGACACACTTCTTATAATACAATAATAATCTTTATTGTCACAAGTAGGCTTGCATAAACACTGCACTGTGAAAAGCCCCTAGTTGCCACATTCTGTTCAGGTACACAGAGAGAATTCAGAATGTCCAATTCACTGAACAAGCACGTCTTTCGGGAATAGTGGGAGGAAATTAGAGCACTTGGAGGACACACTCGCAGATACGGGGAGAACGTGCAGACTCTGCAAAGACAGTGACACAAGCCAGGAATCGAACACGGGACCTTGCCGCTGTGAAGGCCTGCCACACAAAGTGTCACTTAGGCAGCAACAGGTCTTCCATGGGATCGGGGGCGGCGGGGAGATTATCTTGTCCACCAGGAGCTTCTGGATTGGAGAGAAGAATAATTATCGAATGCCTGATAATAAGGAAGCCTCCACCCCCTCCCCCATCTCCAGAATACTCAAACTAACATCTCAGGGCTTCCCAATATAGCTCCCCAGACGTTGCTAAAGAACCACAGTTAGCAGAGGAGTAGGAAGGCCCTCAATAGGTCTTCCGTCCACTGATTTAATCAGTGCCGTTGCAGGAAGGTGGGGGGGTTCCCAGCCGCCACTCTCCTGTCTGGTTAAACCCCCACCCTGCCACCAAAATCACCATGTAGGAAGGCACCTGCAACACAGGAACAGGTCACGTAGTCCTACCTGGCTCTGTCAACTGGTTTATGTTCCGCCGTCCTCTTTATTTCATCTAATTCTATCAGATTTTAAGGCAACATGGTGGCACAGTGATTAGCACTGCTACCTCATGCCGCCGAGGAGCCAGGTTCGATCCCAGCCCCGGGTCGCTGTCCGTGTGGTATCTGCACATTCCCCCCATGTCTGCGTGGTTCTCACCCCCACAACCCAAAGATGTGCAGGGTAGGTGGATTGGCCACACTAAAATTGCCCCTTAATTGGAAAAGAAGAATTGGGTAATCTTAAATTTAGGAAAAGCATTTCATTCTTCCTCTAACCTCCACACGTCCATGCTATTCACTTCAGGAGAGTGGGCAGAAGTCATCTTAATGAATGTGGAAAAATAACTCCTTACTATTATTCTTCAGGTTGGATCAGTTACAGAAATGTCACCTCATGGAGGTCATATAAAAGAAAATACTTTGTACAAAAGGATGAAGCCAGACAGTCCAACCACCAGTTCAAGAGCGTGACAAGGGTTGACCGAGGGAGCCCGACATGTGCATAGAAAGCGTCGAGTGATTCACGCAGGCTTCAACTCTGAAATTTGATCTAACTGACCTCGTCCACTAGAAAGACTGCAAGTAGAATAAGTGCACATGTGAGAGCAGAACAAATAAAAATGAAAGGAAAGTCAAACAACTGAATACACAACGTACGTTCCACTGATACATTTTTACATATTGCAGCATAACTTCAGAGGACACGCTTTTATTATCTTTTATCCTTTGTCACAATTGATTACTTAAATATTGGATTATATTGGAGTAATAATGTCCTTGCCGACTAGTTAGCTTGACGGTAAACAATTGCACTTATCTCTGAGCTAGTATGTTACTTCACACAATTACAGTTCCTGCATTAATTTACAGTTAGGAGACCAAACTGCTCGCTCAAAATGAAACGGTGTCAAGTTTGAATAAGTCTAGCAGAGCAAAGCATTCTGCAATTCAAGTTAAGTCTGGGTCTTTTGAATGAAAGACAAACAGGCGAACATCAATTTAATCAAAGTACGTTTAGCCAATTCCTTTATGGGGGGATCCAATTTCATTTTTTTTATTATTATGTTCAGAATGGTTCCCCCTTGGGTGCTGCACAAGAAAATATTTCAGAACTAATTAGTGACCTTTGTCTATAAGGAAGGAATGAGACACTGGAAAATCAAATGCTCAAGAATACTTCACCTACATCGGCTTGTTTTAGTGTAGCAATGCTTCATTGACTGGAATAGCAGAAGTTTAGCTTAACGGGGTCCAACATTCCGTCTCTCCGACCGTGACTATTGAACAAACCTCAGAGCAAACTGGTGGTTCAGTAATTGTCCACATGAACAGAGTTTCCAATAAAATGGCCTCCACTGTGTCCTTCTTTCTATGTCATTCTTTTGGTTGCAGTCCAGAAGTTGGCCCCAGCACAGGTTTGTAGAATGAATAGTGTACTTTTATTCTACCCAGTCGAGAAAGTAAATTAGGGCGACCATGATATCTTTTTGATGACACTCTCAGGGTCTAACAATCCCCAGTCCACATCACAAAAAGAGATTCTGGAATATTAATGGCGGAAGTGAATGTTTCAGATCCTGACCGTCCCCAGCTTCCCTAATAAACTCAACCGCAAAGGGTTAAAACCAAGATTGTCCATTTTTTAGCCGACATTTTTGCAATAAATGCTGCACATGTACATCTGAGACTGAATCTATAAGTAGAATATATGGCATAACCTAAATTAGATCAAAATAGAAGGACAGATATTCAAAAGTTGTCGGAATTATTATTACGTTTTCTCTTAGTGATTTAGCTGAAGGGTTATTTCTAGATAGGAGTGAACACGATAATTACCAGATAATCTTTAACTGCAAAAAATCTAAATAATTGTTTCCAGCACAATAGACACATTTGCACTGTGAAATTTCACAAACAGAAGTAAATCTTCACAATGGAGTTCTTATTAAGCGGTTACTGATATGATGCAGAGAATTTGTTCAAACTGCGTAATCGGTATAAATCAGTTGATAACAATGATTGAACGACTGTTTAGCTGACCTCTAAAACTGTGCCACCCCTTGTCATAACCACAAAGGGTTGGCTGTGAATTGAAGGTGGGGAATGGGAAAAGGTGAGTTGGATATATAAAGCCACCTGGAGGTTCCCGACAAAGATAGGCCAAGGTTGCAATATCGCTGACCTGGAGGAAGGTTTCTTTTAAATTAAACACACTCTGTTCTATTCATAGAATTCCTACAGTGTAGAAGGAGGCCATTCGGCCCATTAAGTCTGCACCAGCCCTCTGAAAGATCAGCCTACCTAGGTCAACTCCCTCGCCCTATATCTGTAACCCCACCTAACCTGCACATCATTGGACTGTGGGAAGAAACGGGAGAACCCGGAGGAAACCAGTGCAGACACTGAGGAGAACGTGCAGCTCCACACAGTCACCCAAGGCCAGAATTGAACTGATCTACATATTACTTTGCCTCGAGTTTGTTTGGAAAAAATGGAAGATCTTATTATCTGGTGCTGTATACAAGGTATTAACAGTGCTTTTCCTCTTCGGAAGGTGGCAAGTGGTAACCCGACGGTACCATTCCCAATTTGCCATTTGTCTTGCAAACCCTGCGGATGGTCAATGGATCGGAGATGTTTTAAGGGAGGACGCTACTCAACAACTTTCTGCCCTTTTTCCAAGAGAGGGGTCCTGTCACAAGACAGCAAGTTGGCCCATCTACCGGAATACCTGTGAGAGTTGAATGCTGGAGAGAAACCCATTTCCACATTTGCCGATTGCAATGCTGGACGTGGGGGCCATCTGTTCAGCCCCAGTTTCCAAAGCTCAATGAGAGGGGAACCTTGATTGGGGCTCAAGAAGAAGAGTCTGTACAAGGGCCCATATACATAACCCACAAAAAATGTTAAGAGTGCAAATTTTAAATACATGCCTCCCTCCAGTGATGTAATCGTGGTACCTTAACGATTGTATCAATTATAAGATTGGGCCAGTTGCCCACTATGGGCACGGTAGCATAGTGGTTAGCACAATCGCTTCACAGCTCCAGGGTCCCAGGTTCGATTCCCGGCTTGGGTCACTGTCTGTGCGGAGTCTGCATGTTCTCCCCGTGTGTGCGTGGGTTTCCTCCGGGTGCTCCGGTTTCCTCCCACAGTCCAAAGATGTGCCGGTTAGGTGGATTGGCCATGATAAATTGCCCTCAGTGTCCAAAATTGCCCTTAGTGTTGGGTGGGGTTACTGGGTTATGGGGATAGGGTGGAGGTGTTGACCTTGGGTAGGGTACTCTTTCCGAGAGCCAGTGCAGACGCGATGGGCCGAATGGCCTCCTTCTGCACTGTAAATTCTATGAAATTCTATAAAAAATGAGAACTAATTTATAAATACCATTAAAAGCATACAGACTCTCGAGGCCGTGGTCCTGACAGTTACAGAGGGATTGTGCCCACTGCTATTGATCTTCCACCAGTGCTCAACGCACCGCAATTTGCAAGTGTGATGCTCATCTCCTATGCATGGGACCAATGGGTGACCGGTCATCGCTGACATCTCCCTGCCATTGAAGGGGTCTGGGGTTTGCTGAGAGACATTCTGAACGCTATTTTGTTGGGAACAGAAAACATTTTAGGCAGAATTTTACCATTTTTTAGCGGCGGTGGGAAAAGGGGCATTGACAGCGGCGGCAACGGTGACTTTTTCTGGCCAACTTGTTTGTAGAATATAGCAAAAAACTTCCATGGGCAGCCCGCCACGCCAGCAAGTTCATTTTTCAATGATCGGGGCACCATTTTGAAAGGCCACCCTGGTGCACAAATGTTAAAATGGAAACCCCTCCACCCCCGGCACCCCTTCTCCCGTCTGGGCGATGTGGTTCCCCCGGAGCATCTCGGGGGAGGTCTGCCCGCTCGGTGCACATCGCGAGAAACCAGCATAATTCGCACCTGTGCACCCTCACGTCAACATGAATGGATATCTAACGGGGGAAGGGGAGATGATCAGACACAGGGGGCCCGATAATGAAATTAAAATTCATTATGATGGTGTTCTCGATGTCAAATGCCGGATTCCCGTTACGTCACTGGTGGGTGGGGGGGGGGGGGGGGGGGGGGGGGGGGAGAACGGACGGACACATAATCGCGGAGAGTTCCTGCCTGTGTAAAACACACCTTGGCGAGATTTTCCTCCCCAATCACCAAACTCGCCGGAAAGTAAACGGGAATACCCGACGCTGGTCTTCCCTTAGCGTCAACGCCAGAACTCTTGAGTCACAATGATTGCACAGTTGGCTTTAAAATAATGCTGGAAATCTGAAACTACAGCAGAAAATGTCAGAAAAGCGGAGCAACGTCTGGAGAGAGGGTAAGGGCCTTCATTTCATAGATAACCCCTCAGGCAGAATTGTCCCCACCTCACTCAAGCATAAAATCATAGAATTTACAGTGTAGAAGGGGGCCATTCGGCCACTGAAAGCAAGTCGCAAAGTTGATGGCTGGACACAGGACATTCCAACAATTGTCAGAGACAGAGAATGTGTCGAGATTGTGCACGGGTAGTAAACTGTGCCTGCCATTCTTTTCATAATTGCCATTTCATTTGGAAAATTTTTGTTGCACAAATGTGTGCTATCCAAACAAGAGCCCTCAGTGGAGAATTGCGGAATATGTAATTAATTTGTCTTGTGAAAAGGATTTTTATAATTCACCAATGCCTCTTTGAGCAAGGCTGCCTATTAAATCTAATTAGTGCAAGAATTGAGAGATTTTCTATGTCCATTGGAGACTGATGGGGACTCATTGCCAAAACATGTTGCACACAAAACAGCCATTAGAGCAAAGAGACCTTCCTATTAGATGTAGATCAGAGTCCAACACCAGTACCGGTGTCAGCGCAACACTCTTTAAATCATGTAATAGAACCAGACTGACAGTCTTAATTGATCCAGATTGGACTAATTTAGTGAGTCCCACTCACACGTGGGACCATTTGTATTGTTTATTACAATATTTACTGATTTTTCTGAAAAATAGGAAACCAAAGAAAGCCACAATAGGAACCCAGTCTTCCTCATCCTTACCTTTTCCTCATTACCCTCGCCTTCTGCAGTTTTATTTTCCCTTTTTTACTTATTTTCCTTAACTGACCCTTAAGTGAGAAATTCGTGACCACTGAAGGGCCTTACAAAATCATAGAATCCCTAGGGTGCAGAAGGAGGCCATTCGGCCCATCGAGTCTGCACCAACCCTTCGAAAGACCACCCTATCATGGCCCAAAATCCCCCTCCCTGTAACCCCGGCCTAAAAGGCAATTTAGCATGGCCGATCCATCTAACCTGCACATCTTTGGATTGTGGGGGGAAACTGGAGGACCCGGATGAAACCCACACAGACACGGGGAGAAGGTGCAAAGTCCATACGGACAATCACCCAAGGCCAGAATTGAACCTGGGTCCCTGGCACTGTGAAACAGCAGTGCTAAGCACTGTGCCGCGGATATTAACCCAGGTCAAGGCAGGCCTGTTACCAGCCAGCTAAAAGCGTGTGGCTGACTTGTTACCTCTGGGCGGTGGAAGGGTCTTGATGGAAGGCACGCACTGCTTGACACAGGGCGGTATTTTCCAGCCGTTCCCACTGGTGGGACCCTCCTGTCCCACCAGCAGCAACTGGGTGCAAAAAAAGAGAAATCCTGTTGGCAGCAACTGTACCGGAAGATTCTGTCGCTAGCCAATGGCAGCAGCCTGCACTGCCACAAAACAAGCCGCGGGGGTGGGGGGAGGGGTTTGCCAGATATTCCGCACCACGGGACTGGACAATGGGAAGGTGAATGAGGGGGAAACCGACTGAGGGCCGCCTCTCACCCTTGCTGCGGACCCCACCCACAGCCCTGCAACATTACCCGTGGCCTGAGTCGGTCCTTCATCCTGGGTCACTCATCAGCAGGCAAGACCCCCAAAACCTTAGCAGGATTCAGCTCATTGCTTTTCTTTCTACACCTGATTTGACAGTGCATTCACCCATTCTATTTTACACTTTCTTCTAATGTACATTTTAGTTCTCAGTCCTTGGGCGGCATGGTAGCACACTGGTTAGCACTGTTGCTTCACAGCGCCAGGGTCCCAGGATCGAATCCCGGCTTGGGTCACTGTCTCTTTGGAGTCTGCACGTTCTACTCGTGTCTGCGTGGGTTTCCTCCGGGTGCTCCGGTTTCCTCCCACAAGTCCCGAAAGACGTGCTAATAGGTAATTTGGACATTCTGAATTCTCCCTCCGTGTACCCGAGCAGACGCCGGAATGTGGCGACTAGGGGATTTTCACAGTAACTGCATTGCAGTGTTAATGTAAGCCTACTTGTGACAATAAAGATCATTATTATTGTGCTGTTAAATTTCACAATTCTGATTAGTTAAAGAGGAATACATTTCTTGCCCTGGGTCACTCAGTTCCCAGATGCCTGATTTGTGATCCGGCTACATTATTCCCTCACACTTTCAGCAACCTGTCACACAAAAATCAATATCCTGCCATTGACCGAAAACTGGACCAGCTATATAAACACTGTGGCTACAAAAGCAGGTCAGAGGCTAGGAATCCTGCAGCAAGTAACTCACCTCCTGACTCCCAAATCCTGTCCACCATCTACAATGCTGAAGTCAGGAGTGTGATGGAATACTCTCCACTTGCCTGGATGAGTGAAGCTCCAACAACACTGAGGAAGCTCAACACCACCTTGAACAAAGCAGCCCCCTGGTTTGGCGCCCCTTCCACAAATATTAACTCAACCTCTGGCACACGATAGCAGCCGTGTGTACCACCTGCAAGATGCACTGCAGGAACTCAGCAAGGTTCCTTAAACAGCACCTTCCAAATCCACGACCACTACCATCTAGAAGGACAAGAGCAGCTGATACCTGTGAACCCCACCACCTGCAGGTTCCCCTCCAAGTCACTCATCATCCTGGCTGAAAATATACCCTTCACTGTCGTCAGGTCAAAATCCTGGAACTCCCTCCCTATCAGCACTGCTGGTGTACCCACACAACATGGACTGCAGTGGTTCAAAGCGGCAGTTCACCACCTCCTTCTCAAGGACAATTAAGGATGGATGCACCCCTGAAGGAATATTCTTAAAAAATTAAAAACTCTAAATTGGCAAGTATAATGAATTTGAAGGGCGGTACAGTGGTTAGCACTGCTGCCTCACGGTGCCGAGAACCCGGCTCGGTCCCAGCCAGTGTGGTTAGCATTTTCTCCCCACATCTTTGTGGGTCTTCTTCTCTCTCTCTCTCTCTCCTCCTCCCCCCCCGCCCTCTCCCACACACACAAAACTCAAAAATACGTGCCCCCCCCACACACACACACACAACTCATAAAGATGTGCAGGGCAGGTGGATTGGGCACGCTAAATTGCCCCTTAATCGAAAAAAAAAAGGTATAATGAATTTAATTTAACATATGCTATTAGATAGTTTGCGAGGACACAATCTGGCCCATTCTATTTTTAGTCAGATCTTCTTTGGCTAAATTAATCAGACAGTTAAATCCTTGTGCTTCATGTCGCGGGATATTGAATAAACATCAGCTAAAAATAAATTCCTGAAAAAGACATTGTATAGTTACTAAAAATGAACTGAACTTGATCCAAACGTAACAAGGTCTGAGAAAGACCGACACAATTAAACACTGGCTACTGTCTCCCTCTTTCTATTGCCCTCCCGTTACCTAACTCCCAGACAATCCCCCTTGAGCTAGTCTACAGCCTGCTGTGCTACTATACTGTATGCAGACATTCATCTGCTTTCACATTATTGACTTGACCAGCTTTTAACTCAAACCTTTGCTTTGAAAATCAATTTCAAACATTTTATTTCCACATTTGTGTCACAAACTTTCCTGTTCATCTTTGGCTTAAAAGGTCAATGGTTGAAGAGATTTGGTAAATTCTGGAGCAATTCCTTTCAAATCTCACTGGAAAATAAGTTGTTGATGTTGAAGAGAGTGGACTTAATGTGGTCTTCAACATAAATATTTTCTCGATTTGTGGTTTCCGGTGAGACTTGATTGCATCCTCCTAGGATATATGTGTTTCCATTATAAGTAACAAAGGAAACTGTCCAACTAGGTTTATAAATGTTGTTAATGACCAGAGGAAAAGTACTAATGGAGGAAGAGGGACGGGGCCAATCAAACTGAAGAATCCTTACTTGGGGCACGCAGAGCCTAAACCAGGAGTAGTACTATGTCATTCCACGTACAGAGAGTGAACTAAAGAGATACAAAGAAAGAGGACTTTATGGGAGCGATAAGAGAGACATAAAGAAAACAAGAAAACTTAATTTTTAAAATTTAAAAATGAGACAAATAAGAATTAAAATCTGAAACAATGAGACCCCACACTTGCAAAATTAAGGTTTCAGTGCCTGACAGTTTGCTTGGCAGTAATTAAATGATGTCAATGGACAAAAATTCACTTACACTTAAATGGGCAAGCTCTAACTTTTTCTGGCATCTTCGGTCGGTATGTAATAAGTAAGAACCTAACATTCAAGCTCTTACATGTATTTGGATGGTGAATCTCTCAACGGGATACAATTAGTGCAAGGTTTCTGGAGGAGCAGGGCATCTCAGACAAGATCTTATCTTCTTGTTAAATGGTACATGTGCAGATACCAGAGGTTGATGTCCAATTAAATCCTTAATAATTATGAGCACTAGATACCCTCACCATTATTCTTAGCACACAATCCAGGCTACTGGTGCCAGATATCCTGCTGAGGTGTCACGTTGTCTGTGTGTCCAAATAGCATAAGCCAAAGTGTAAAATCCCACAGAAAGCCAAGTGGGTGTGTAATGAACTGTGAGTGGTGTTCAATCAACCCTGACCACAAATATCTGGCCAAATACACAGATTGTGAAATTGGTCTACACTGCAGCACAAAATGTCGGTGTAACAACTGGGTAGCCTGTCATACGCTGTGCCAGTTTTAATTTCCCATTTACCTGTAAAATCGTGCCAAGATTTTTTAATTATAAAAAAGTTGAAGTAACATTGAGACCAGGAGATAAAAGAGTCTTAACTATTCTGTGAACTTCAATGGAAAGAGGATCAGTAAAAGGTGAAACAGCTAGCTGATTCACCACAATCCTATATTGTTCTACTAACATAGACCAATTTCCAGATTTAATAATTTAATAATAATCTTTATTGTCACAAGTAGGCTTACTTTAACACGACAATGAAGTTACTGTGAAATGCCCCTTGTCGCCACATTCTGGCGCCTGTTCGGGTACACAGAGAGAGAATTCGGAATGCCCAATTCACCCAACAGCACGTCTTTCGGGACTTGTGGGAGGAAACCGGAGCCCCCGGAGAAAACCCACCCAGACACGGGTAGAACGTGCAGACTCCGCACAATGACCCAAGCCGGGAATCGAATCTGGGACACTGGAGCTGTGAAGCAACAGTGCTCACCACTGTGCTACCACGCTTAGAGTGACTATGGAATTGTTACTGTTTAGTTTTTTTTAAGTAGTGAATAAACTTATATGAAGAATATCACAGAATTATGCATAATTTTCTAGTTATACAAATTGCATACTTTCAACCTAAATTACCAAAGTTATGACAATACAGATTTTCGAAAAATAATTAACCATGGGCTGGATTCTCCGCCCCGCCGCGCCACATTTCTGCCTCAACCCGCCAGCGGGATTCTCCGTTACGCTAGCCGGACAACGGGGTATCCCATTGTGGGGCAGCCCCACGCCTTCGGGAAACCCCCGGGCGCCAGCAAAACCGAGAATCCCGTCGGCGGAGAATCCAGCCCCATGTGTTTGGTACCAGGTCTTAAAGTAGCTAACTTCTCTCTGGACACCAATGACATGCAACTCTGGGTGCAATTTAATGGAAAGATTTCTAAGTGTTATTTTGGGCGTGATTGGCAGGGTGTTTCTCGACGGCCGCATGGGCAAGATTGCAGCTCGAATTTAATGGCACTTAGTGCAGGATACGAGCCCCCACGAAGTTTGCGACATTACTGGTTGTCTCGCCGTCTGATTCACCAGTCTCAGGCCTCAGCATCTTGTCGCTAAGAAGGGGGAGCTGCTTTTAAACACTCCCTCACCACTCACTCCCAGTCAACACACAACCATGGCAGCGCACAGACCTGCTCCTAGCTTTGGCGATGCTGACCCGGCCAGGCATCTTAACGCTGTTGATGCGAGACGGGACATCCTGTTCCCCTGAGGGGGTCGGAGGACCTGCTGCAAGGTCACCAATACCGCCTGGGAGGCAGTGGCAGCGGCTGTCAATGCGGGCAGCATGACCAGGAGGATCGCCATCCAATGCAAGAAGACGACCAATGACCTTTACCAAGCTACAAGGGTAAGTTACCACCTCTCTCCTGGCATCAGTTCTGCCTGCCACCCTTCCAATTCCCTACCCCTCTCCCCAATCCATTGGCTGACACCTCACACCCTCCCCACGTCCGATCTCCATGCTTGCTCCTCAGAACCCGCTGGCACTCACCAGCACAGCTTGGAACGGGGGGGGGGGGGGAATGGAAATTTCAAAGAACAAAGAAAAATGACATCACAGGAACAGGCACTTCGGCCCTCCAAGCCTGTGCCATCCAGATCCTCTATCTAAAACTGCCGCCTATTTTCTAAGGCTCTGTATCCCTCTGCTCCCTATGTTCATAATTATGTTACACCTGATACATGTCAAGCCTCTGTCACGTTAAACTTCACAGCGGGCTGGCCTGCACCCCCGCCCCGCAGGAGGAATGGGGGGGCCGGGGAGTGGGGGGGGGGGGGGATGACAGACAAAGCCTTGTCCAATGAGAATTGGGTGAGGATGAGAGCCTCCCTGGAGCTCTGGGCACGCCAAATCCTGGCTGCTGCCTGTCTTCATCCTCTGGCAGCTCGTGCACCCGTCCTCCCTGGCTCGTTCTCTAGCACCTCCTTCTCCTCCAGCATTGCCCCACTGCTGTATCAGGCTGTGGACGGCACAGGAGAACACCAAAACTGTAGACTCTTTGAGGGGTGTAATGCCGGGTACCACCAGAGCAGTCCCGTCATAGTAACCGCAATTTGAGCAGTCTGATGCACCGCTCAATGACAGCACAGGTGGCAAGATGGGCCCCATTCTAATCTGTGCACCGAGCATCCGTTATCTCAAGAATGCACCGTAGCTTGGGAAATAACGCACAAGTGCTCACTCATGAAACCGGCTGCATAGAAGTTCAGAGCTGCAGTGACATTTATGGCCACCAGGATGGAGTGTCCTCCACCTCCATAGTGTGGCGATGTCCACGGGCCATGGCACAGGTGACACACTGTCTCTTTGTTGAGGCGCAGTCTCCTGTGGCACATGTTGTCCGTCGGCTCCTCAAAACACCAATGAAGTCTGTACAACTTGGGCCGTCACTGGTATTCCGCTCTGGGCTCCTCGTTGGCCTGATGGGCAGCCAGGTCTTGAGGGTGTGCGGCAGGACTCTGCACATGGGGTGCCACCTCCAGCCTGTGTCGAGGCTGCTGCCACCTTCTCCAGTAGCTGTCCGCCTGGGCTGCCCCAGCACGGTGAGGGGCAGTCTCTGCGGGACTGACATAACCAACCATGTTGTTATATCTGCCAGCAATTGGAGAAGGAGAGAGACTGACAATCAGTTAGGGCTTTCACCCCGGGATCCTCAAATCCCCCAAGCTTGTCCCACCCTTACATGTTCTGCCTTCTCTCATGGTGCCATCCAGCGAGCGAATTTATCTATACTTTACTCGCTCTCCTCAAATTCAGGCCTCTTGAGTATCCCTAATTTCAATCACTACATTGTTGGTTGCCATGCCTTCAACTGTCTTGGTTCTAAGTTCTGGAATACCATCCTACATCACTCTAACTCACTTTCCTCCTTTCCCCCAAATCTGCCCCGCTGACCAAACGTTTGGTCATCTAACCACCTTGTGGTTCGGTGTCATACTTTGTTTTAAAATGCTCCTGTAAAGTTCCTTGGGTATTTCATTGTGTTAGAAGTGGAAGACAAATCTAAGTTGCTGCGTTATTGTTGTTATGCCTTTGTTGATGCCTTTGTTGCAGCATCCAGGCTCAAATACTTCCATCACCCTTCACAAAAAAATACAACTGCTTTAGATCCCTTATTATTCTTGTGCTCAGGTAGGCATGGTGGCACAGTGGTTAGCACTGCTGCCTCACGGCACCGTGGACCCAGATTCAATCCCGGCCCTGGATCACTGTCCGTGTGGAGTTTGCACATTCTCCCCGTGCCTGCGTGGTTTTCACCCCACAACCCAAACGATGTGCAGGGTAGGTAGATTGGCCACGCTAAATTGCCCCTTGATTGGAAAAAAATAATTGGATACTCTAAAACTTAAAGAAAATATATACTTTTGTGCTCGTCGGCCATTGTGCTTTAAATTCACAGCAAAATATTTTGTTTTCAATAACAAATTAATGCATGGTTTTTCCCCATTCCTACCTCTGTAACCTCAGGTTGATGTTCCTTGCATGCATGCTCCATTCTTTCTATCCTGGCCTCTGTTATAAATTGTTCAGGATCTCCACCCACCTTCTTAGCACATTCTTCAGCCACTTCAGCCCAGCAATCTGGAAACCTCTCCCTAAACTCCTGCCTTCCTTGGAGTACCTCCCTTAACCTGAATAGCTTCTTCTTTGATCTTGCCTTCAGTCATCTCCATTCCCCCCCCCCCCCCCCCCCCCCTATTGAGTGTCTAATTATTTTCAGCCCTGGGGTATTTTATGCATTAAATATGCTACTTAAATGCAAGCTGTTACTGTGTGGGTGAGTAAGACAAAACCTCCTTCAGAAAAACCCATAAGGACCAAAGTTTACACTATTTGCTGTGGCAGTTGTTTTTCATAGTGAGTATTCAGTAAACACTGCACGATGCACATAAGCACACAGAAATGTCAGGAATTGTTTTAGGCAAGGAATGAAACACGAATGCGAGACTACATTTCACAAAGCAAATAAAACCCTTATTCTCATGTACGTGGTGCTGTGTTGGTTAAATACTTCCACTCGGCACTTCAGCTATATTACAGCTGGGGATGTAAATCTATTATCGTGTAGAATGAAGACAGAATGTAACTATTGTCAGATTCAGTGTTCCTGTAAACCTGCCAAAACCTTCAGAATGAGAAACATTACTAGTTCGGTTACCACAGTAAACAAAGATTTTTCAGCACTGACCCCCCCACACATTAGATTAGCTCTCGGAGCAAAACAACAGCATCCGTTTCCAAGTCATTCAACAAAGAAAATGTGCGCCACATAATAATATTTTCTTCCTTACCAGGTTCTGCTGCTGTACTTTTAGTTCGGCTCCGAACACCACTCGAGGCACCTCCGTTTTTAAAACAATACAGAAATCAATCCTCTCATACGCTCGCCATCTGAAAGCAATATGGTGAGAAGGTCAATGATCTGCACTCGACAAGCGTCCGAGGTGAGAACTACTCCTCAAACCGTGAGAGGGTGTGTGCATTGTTAATCCTCCTTTGGGTTCCGCAGGGCAGCTTGCAGAGCAGTGCCCGGACAAAACTGCACACGGAGAGTTGCGTGTGTACACTTCACATTGCCTCGAGCACTCCACCAAATGATCCCATTTCTGCCACTGGATGATTCTGTCTGAGCAAAAGCCACCACTATCCCAGTGTTGCTAGGAAACGGGGTGTTTCTGACCTGAATTCTTAGCTAAGTTTGCTGTTGCCCAGGACGGCGAGGCAGCACAGGCTGCCCTTCATTGAGATGCAGCAAGAGGTCAGTAGCAGCAGAAACAGCAAAGTTCGAACCAAATACAACTATTTCACTCTTTATTCTTTCCAGACTGCAGCAGATGTCTGTTTTTTTCCCATTTGGAACTTGTGGCAAAGGTCATGGCTGCCATAGGCCAATTAGTTTCTTCTGAACCCCCACCCCCCCGTTGCACCAGCTGATGCAAACTCCCAAAAGATTTCTCCTATTGACAAACTGTTTCCTTCCAGTCCTAAGCGGTGACAACCACATTGAGTATTTTCAAAAAGTGTTTTTATACAGTCACTCTTCCACGAGAGCTCAATTCAGGACCACCATTATTTATTCATGCTCATCTCCATGGATGACCATGAATCCATCATTAAAACAACAGTTAATGATGGTGATCTCCTTCAAACCAAGTGACGACTATACATACAACACATCCTCCCTCAAAACGGTGAACATAAACTACATGCCAAATTGGGTTATAGTATGGCAGCACCAAGTAAATGCATACATAAGGGAGTGGATAGAAAGATAGATCAGTTTAACCAGATAGAGCTCACAGCTTAGAGAAGGTATAATAAACAATGCGCGCTCAACTAACTCTGCAATGTATCAGGACTATATATAGAACAAGAAACCCTGGAGGGAGTTACAAAACATTCCCTTAATTGAAGGATTCAAATCATGAGAGCTTTGCCCATATTTAATTATACAACTCCTACAATGATAGTCACTGTTATTGGCTTTAACTCTCTGGTGTTTTCTTGTTAATTGGGCATATACATGCAAATTACATTTTTAGCAGGATATGTGGATAGTTTTCAATGCCTTTGTTCATTTCTGAATGATGTAAATGGCCTGCGCTATTGATACAAGCAAGCGCGTGATACTGTACCACATTACAAGACGAGTTAAAGGGTATGCAAAGATTGTGCAAATATCAAATTAATTTCTAGACTAACTGTTGTGCAAGGATAATACATTGCAATTGGACCAAAGGTTTTAAAGATTGGTTTCAGTTCAGATAAAGGCTTTGTTTTTTACTTTTTCTTATCTCATTGGTTTATTAGCAGTAGATACATGGAATATTTTCCATTGTAGGCACTCACTGCCAGCATCCAGCATTGCCCAGGTTGGGAGAGAGCATGGTTGAAGACAAAGTACGGCCCCCTCTACCGCAACATGCCTATTCTGAGAAATATAGTTAAATACCAGTGTAGAACCGACACACTCGGGAAACATCAAGCAGAGTGGGGGATGGGAATTCTTCCCATCATATACAATAAGACAATTCCAAATGTGTTTTCCTGTTTTTGTTAGGAGCCTCCGCAAAAGACTAATTGACTGTCAATTACACATTCGAATCAAATGAAAATTATCCATTGATCGCAAAAACAAATCTGGAATTAAAAGTCTAATGGTGGCCATGAAACCATTGTTGATTATTGTAAAACCCATCTGGTTCACAAATGTCCTTTAAGGACGGAAATCTGCCGTCCTTACCCAGTCTGGCCTACATCTGGTTCCAGACTCACAGCAATGATTCTTAGAACAGTACAGCACAGAACAGGCCCTTCGGCCCTCAATGTTGTGCCGAGCAATGATCACCCTACTCAAACCCACGTATCCACCCTATACCCGTAACCCAACAACCCCCCCCCCCCCTCCCCCCTTAACCTTACTTTTTTTTTTAGGACACTACGGGCAATTTAGCATGGCCAATCCACCTAATCCGCACATCTTTGGACTGTGGGAGGAAACCGGAGCACCCGGAGGAAACCCACGCACACACGGGGAGGACGTGCAGACTCCGCACAGACAGTGACCCAGCCGGGAACCGAACCTGGGACCCTGGAGCTGTGAAGCATTTATGCTAACCACCATGCTACCGTGCTGCCCCTGTAAATTCTATAAAATTCTATATCTATAATCATGGATTCTTAAATGTCACACAGTTCAAGGGCAATTAGGGATGGGCAATAAATGCTGATCCAGTCAGCAGTGCCCACATCCCATTAATTAATATTTTAAAATTGATGGACATGTAAGGGGGTCTTCTGGATGGCTGTTTGCTCAAGTTTAGACCTGATTCTTCAATCTTTGTAAGTGAGACTTGAGACAATCGTTCAGTTCTCTGTAAATATGGCTCCAAGCATTCGATATTTTTAGTTTATTTAAGGTTTGAAGGGTCATCATAGATTGATGTGCAGGTTAGGTGGACAGTCCAAAGATGTGCATGTTAGTTGGATTGGTTATGCTAAATTGCCCCTTAGTGTTCAATGACGGCTAGATGGGGTTATGGGGTTGCGGGGTTGAGAAGGGGGGAGTGGGCCTAGGTCGGGTGCTCTTTCAGAGGGTTGGTGCACACCCGATGGGCTGAATGGCTCCTTCTGCACTGTAGGAATTCTATGGTTCTATGATATTGTCTTATCATAAAATTCCTACAGGCCATTCACCCCATCGAGCCCACACCAACCCTCTGAAAGAGCACCCTACCCAGGCCACTCCCCCACCCCATGCCCCCAACCCCACCTATCCTGCGGTAGCATTGTGGATAGCACAACTGCTTCACAGCTCCAGGGTCCCAGGTTCGATTCCGGCTTGAGTCACTGTCTGTGCGGAGTCTGCACATCCTCCCCGTGTGTGCGTGGGTTTCCTCCGGGTGCTCCGGTTTCCTCCCACAGTCCAAAGATGTGCGGGTTAGGTGGATTGGCCATGATAAATTGCCGTTAGTGTACAAAATTGCCCTTAGTGTTGGGTGGGGTTACTGGGTTATGGGGATAGGGTGGAGGTGTGGATCTTGGGTAGGGTGCTCTTTCCAAGAGCCGGTGCAGACTTGATGGGCCGAATGGCCTCCTTCTGCACTGTAAATTCTATAAAATTCTATATCTATAATCAATGATACTAAGGGCAATTTAGCATGGCCAATCCACCTAGTCCAGATCTTTAGACTATGGGAGGAAACCCAAGCACCCAGAGGAAATCCATCCAGACACGGGAGAATGTGCAAACTCCACACAGTCAGGCACCCAAGGCCGGCAGTAATGCTAACCACTGTGTTGCCGGCCGCCCCTCGTCACGCCAGAAACAACAAGAATTGCTGATTCAACCACATTATAATCCACACTGTACCACAGATCTGGTCACAGAACAGAATTCAGATTGTTAGCCCAAAGTGACAGGAACGGGCTTTTCTTTTCAACACCTAAGTGGTTTGCCAACATTTCAAAATCTATTAAGCAACTGTTTATGTCACCATTTAACTGTGTACCAGACTGGACAAAATTAACTGATACAATGTGTTGAATTAACTGGATTTTCACTCTGGTCTTAGAGTCCTTTTGTGTAATTATGGGTGGAGGGGTTCTATCTCTCCGTTTCCTCTGGCTTGTCTTTACATCAAAGTTTCTGTTCTCCCTCCCACTGTTCATCTGACAATGATCATCTTGTGCTTCTGCTGTTCATCCCATTGCCCCCTTCTGCTGGCTTCCTCACCTGTAACATTCCTCCTCCTTTCCCACCACCAGTCTGTGTGTTTCTGCCTCATGATGCTGCTGCTTTTCTCTAGGTGAGCGCAATCTAACTCTCAATCTGTCTCTGTGGCTCAGTTGATAGCAGCCTTCCCTCTGGGTCACCAGATTCTGGCTTCAAGCCCCACCCCACAGGGCCTGAGCACCAATATCAAGACTGACACTGCAGTGCAATACTGAAGGAGTGCTGCACTGCTGAAGCGGGCTTACCTCCGGATGAGATATTAAACTCTTCCAGCTCAGGCAGATGTAAAAGATCCCGTGGCGCTATTTAGTTGACGAGCAGGGGAGCTGACCCTGGTGGCCTGGTCAATATTTATCCTTCAATCAACACCACAAAGGAAAAACAGATTCGCTGGATATTGTCACATTTCTGTCTGCGGGGTTTGCTATGTGCAGATTGGGTTCAGTGTTCCCTACAACAATGACTAACGGTTTGCTCAGTTGGCTGGACTGGACTCACTTGGCTTTTGATGCGGAAAGACCACAACAGTGCAGGTTCAATTCCCGCCCTGGATGAAGTTATCCATGAAGGCCCCACCTTCTCAACCTTGCCCCCCCCCCCCCCCCCAATCTGAGGTGTGGTGACCCTCAGGTTAAATCACCACCAGTCAGCTCTCCCCCTCAAAGGGGAAAGCAGCCAATGGTCCTCAAGGACTGATTTCACAACAGTGACAATTCAAAAAATACTTCATTGGCTGTCAAGTGACACCCAGTGGTCAGGGAAAGCATGGTGTATTTATATTTTTTGGACTCTAATACTGCTGTTTTCCTCTGGCAACTCATAAAATTACACTAAGGTCTGCAGAGGATGCCGGCATCTTATGCCACATTTAGCGGCCCCCAATTGTTGGAGTTTCACTTTTTTGTCACCTTTAACTTGGGATCATATAGCATTCCATAAACAAATGCATCACCTACGGACTGAAACTTCCACTTCAATACCAGTGAGTAAATCGCACACTGCGAGACAGACTATTAACACGTGTCTAATGTTTTTTAGTGAGTACCCAATTCTTTTTCCCCCCAATTAAGTGGCAATTTAGCGTGGCCAATCCACCTACCCTGCACATCTTTTGGGTTGTGGGGTGGGGGGGGGAGACCCACGCAGACATGAGGAGAGCATGCAAACTCCATACGGACAGTGACCCGGGGCCGGGATCAAACCCGGGTCCTCGGTACTGAGGCAGCAGTGCTAGCCACTGTTACATGTTCTGACCTACAGGATAATGCATCAAAATTGCAAGTGACAACAGGGGACCAGAAGTAGCATACCTCGAAAGTAAAGATAGAACCAGTCCACAAACGGTTAAAGCATTCATTTTAAAATGCGTTCCTCGCAATCGCATTATCTGCGAAACATTTGCATTAAAAACTGTTCCGCATATTTTTCAAATGCTGTTGTGTGTGAAACATCAATCCCACAAATTCAAATTCACAGGTGAATTAAAGTTGGGCAACTGATGGAGCATTAATTATTGCAAAAGAAGTCAAGCACAGGAAATTATTGAGGTAATTCCTGCTCTTGTTCAGTGTGTGTTCCGTTGTCTAAGAACAGATGGCCAATGGAAATGATATGCCCTCCCCACTGATGTTGCAAATTCTAGTGGCATCAGTGGGGGTCAGTGAGTGTATGACGACAAGACTGCATACTGCTGGGTGACTGGCCATATCCTTTTGCTTTTCACTGAATTGTTTATTTATTTGTGAAGCAAGGTGTTGTTTTTGCATTTTGCTTCATTTTTGTCTTCTCTTCGTGCAGCCGAGGAGAGTTTCCTCCCCAAAAAAACCCGGATAGCCACGGCTTTCGCCCCTATCATAAACTCACCGCAGATTCCATCCCTCTCCCCTGCTATTGTCCAAGGTTCTTCCAACCTCAGCTTCCTCTATGAACCTGAGCTGATCTCCTGTCCCCATGTCCTATCCTTTCACCCAAACCACCTGCTTCTAACTTGTTAATCACCAGTTTCTGCTCTGCTCTGCCCGAGACAATCATTGGTGCTTTTGGTACATCCAGACTGGACACTTCCAATGTTCTCCTGGTCACCCTTCCATCTTTCATAATCCAGAGCTCCTCCGAATGTCTATCCCAACTCACACCATGCCCCGTTCACTCATCATCCCTGTACTCACTGACCGGCATCGGTTCCAGATCCACCAACATCACAAATTTGTCAATTTCTCCCTGACCTCACCCCACCTCAAGTTTTGTAACCTCTTCCTCCAATCTTCCTAGAACTCTGTGGCCCTCCAATCCTGGCCTCCTGCGCATTGCCACTACTTTGGTCCCTTTTTAGAGCCTTAACAGAGCCCCCCCCCCCCCCCCCCCCGCCCCCACACCCCACAAAACCCTTCAATTTTCTCTCCTCTTCTAAGACATTATTTTCTTTAAAGAGTACCCAATTATTTTATTCCAATTAAGGGGCAATCTAGTATGGCCAATCCACCTACCCTGCACATCTTTGGATTGTGGGGGTGAGACATATACAGACACGGGGAGAACGTACAAACTCTACACGGACAGTAACCCGGGGCCGGGCTTGAACCTTATCTTCTAAGACATTGAGGGGAAACTCCTCTGGGACTATTGTCAGGGTTGTGGGAACTCCCTCCTCTGACCGTAGTCCTGTCTTTGCCGTCGATCAAGCGGACTGCTTTGTCCTGGATGGTGTTAAGCTTCTTGAATGCTGTTGCACTCATTCAGGCAAATGGGGAACATTCCATCATACTCCTGACTTGTGGATGGTGGACGGCATTGGGGAATAAGGTGGTGAGTTACTTGCCGCAAGATTAAACAGTGGGGGCGGGTTCAGTCAGTTGTATAGAAAATTAGAAAATCAAGTTAAATTGGAGGTGGGAGTGCAGGTTAATGATGAGGATTTAAAATAGTCAAAGGGGCAGAGGGCTCAGGAGAGGTTAGTAAAGTTTCCACAACACGTAATAGACCCTAACAACTATGAGAAGGGGTTGGTCAATGCAGGACTGAGAGTGTTGTACCTACATGCGCGCAGTATACGGAACAAGGTAAATGGGCTTGTTGCGCACATTTATGTGCAATGTTGCGGCCATCACAGAGACATGGCTGCAAGGGGATCAGGGCTGGGATCTAAATAGCCAAAGATATGTGTCCCATTGAAAGGAGAGGAAGATGGGGCGGGGTTGCATTGTTAGTCAGAAATGAAACTACATTGACAGCAAGAAATGATATAGGGATGGAAGGCGTAGAATCTCTGTGGGTAGAGTTAAGGAATCGCAAAGGGAAAAAAATACTGATGGGAGTTATGTATAGGCCCCCTAGCAGTAATCAGGATGTGGGGCAGGACATAGAAAAGGCATACAAGAAAGGCAATATTACAATAATCATGGGCGACTTCAATATGCAGGTGGACTGGGAAAATCAGGTTGTTAGCAGATCCCAGGACAGGAATTTGTGGAATGTCTAAGAGATGTCTTTTGGAGCAGCTTGTGACAGCGCCTACTAGGGAACAGGCAATTCTGGATCTGGTGATGTGTCATGAGGCAGACTTGATTAGGGAACTTAAGGTGAAGGAACCCTTAGGGAGCAGTGACCACACTATGATAGAATTTACCCTGTAATTTGGGAGGAAGAAGCTGGAATCAGATGTAACGGTATTACAATTGAGTAAAATTGAAATGAACTACAAATACATGGGGAGGAGCTGGCCAGAGTTGATTGGAAGGGGAGCCGAGCAGGGAAGACAGTTGAACAGCAGTTAGGGGATTTTGGAGGTTATTCGGGAGGTACAACAGAAATTCATCCCGAGCAGGAGGAAACATGCTAAAGGGGGTTTGGGGGGGGGGGGGGAACGAGGCAACCATGGCTAACGAGGGAAGTCAAGGACAATGTTATAACCACCATGGAGGTCCTGGGATCAGGACTATACGCTTTCCCGTGACCTCCCTGGAATATGAACTCCCCCTTTTAAGCAGGCAGGCCTTCCCTTTAAAAGGGGCAGGGTTTTCCCTTTACAGGCAGAGCTTCAGTAGTGTACTAATCCCGGCCTAGCTGCAGGTCGGGGAAGGACCCTGAGGGGAGTGGAGGAGTACTGTTATTGTATCAAAATAAACCATGTTCTGTAATTTCTACTTTTGTATATGTGTTTTGCCTACCACAGATTCAACACTGGCGACGAGGATGGGATTCAAATCCACGCATGCAACACAAAATGTAAATATTATCTTGAAGCTACGTTTGGTGGCCTGGAATCTATGCGGTCATCGAGCGGGTAGCCCAGTGCTGTGTCCAGTGTCAGGGACACCAGAAGGTGCCTCCACCTTCCGCTCCCGCTACACCCGTGGAAGTGGCCGTGTCGTCCGTCATCTAACCTCCATTTAGACTTTGAGTGGGCACCGAGGATGAGGAATACGCCCCAAAGTGGATGGGGGTCCTCAGGAAACAGGCGACGATGGCCTGGACCACCATAAATGAAACTCTGGCATGTGCGGTATAACAGAGGTGCTCGAATTGGACAATCAGTGGGGACCGCCCCATACCACCCAGCTCCGAATGGGTTGGCCGAGGGGGTGGTGCAAACATTTAAGCTTGGCATGAAAAAAGCAAACAAACATCGGGATCCTGGGAAGCCCGCTCAGCAAGGTTTTTATTCTGTGACCGGACAACCCGGCATGTCACAACGGGCCAGCCGAGATGTTGATGGTTCGCCACCTCCGCACCCAATAGGGTGTCGTTCCTCCGGATATTAGCGGAAAGGTCCGCCCTGCCCATGACCAAACCGAGGCAGACACTGGTCACCACAGACTACTGCGCAAGTTTGCACTGGGAGACACAGTACACGCCCGGAATTTCAGCAGATGGGGCCGCTTGGATCCCAGGTGTCGTGTTGGTGAAAACCAGCCATTTTCTTACCAAATGCGGGCACAGGACCGTGAGTCTAATTGGAACGTGGACCCACCTCCGAAGCCGCGTGCCGGATATACCCAACCTACTGGCCGTTGATTTGGACGTCTCGTCTTCACCGCTGCCCCGGCCACACGTTTTGGCTCCGCCGGCTGCCGAGGATTCGGTGGTGATTTTTGAGGACCACCGAGATGCCGGACGATGAATCGTTTCGCTCCGACTCGGAAACCAAGCTGGATATTCGCTGTCCGCTGGAGGTGCCCATTCCGACTCCCGTGGCCACGGCGGCTTTGCTGCCACCGCCCAGTTGCTCATCACATAAATGCCATTCCCTGGTCTGATACTCGCTTCCTGTGGCGTCTACGTGCCACCCACTGGCAAAACGGACGAAAGGCCCGCCGCACTTCCCCATGGATGTGGATATTGCTCTGGACTTAGTGGGGGATGGGGAGGAGTGTTATAACCTGAATGGAGATCCTGGGATTAGGACTATACGATTTCCCGTGACCTCCCCGGGAAATGAACATCCCCTTTAAGACTTACAGGCCTTTCCCTTTAAGGGGGCGGGGCTTCCCCATTACAAGCAGAGCCTCAGTTGTATAAAAGCCCGGCCTAGCTGTAGGTCGGGAAGGAGATCCTGAGGTGGCAGATGGAATACAATGTGGAAAAGTGTGAGGTTAGGCATTTTGGTAGGATGAATAGAGGCATGGATTATTTTCTAAATAGGGAAAGGCTTCGGAAATCAGAAGCTCAAAAGGATTTAAGAGTCCTAGTTCAGGACCTCTTGAGGTTGACATGCAGATTAATTTGGCAGTTAGGAAGGCAAATGCAATGTTAGCATTCATTTCGAGAGGGCTAGAATAAAAGAGCTAGAATTAAGAATAAAAAGGATGTACTTCTGAGGCTGTATAAGGCTCCGGTCAGACCCCATTTGGAGTATTGTGAGCTGTTTTGAGCCCTGTATATAATGAAGGATGTGCTGGCCTTGGAGAGGGGCCAGAGGAGGGTCACAAAACTGAATGAAGAGCTTGTCATATAAGGAGTGGTTGAGGACTCTGGGTCTGTACTCAATGTAGTTTAGAAGGATGAGGGGCATCTTATTGAAACTTACAGAATACTGACAGGCTTGGACAGAATAGATGTGGAGAAGTTTCCACGAGTAGGAGACACTAGAACCCAAGGCACAGCCTCAGACTGAAGGGACAATACTTCAAAACTGAGATGAGGAGGAATTTCTTCAGCCAGAGGGTGGTGAACCTGTGGAACTCTTTGCCACAGAAGGCTGTGGAGACCAAGTCACTGAATGTCTTTAAGACAGAGATAGATAGGTTCTTGATTAATAAAGGAATCAGGGTTAATAGTAATAATCTTTATTAGTGGCACAAGTAGGCTTACATTAACACTGCAATGAAGTTACTGTGAAAATCCCCTAGTCGCCATATTCCGGTGCCTGTTCGGGTACACGGAGGGAAAATTTAGAATGTCCAATTCACCTAACAAGCACGTCTTTCATGACTTAAGGGAGGCAACCGGAGCACCTGGAGGAAACCCACGAAGACATGGGGAGAACGTGCAGACTCCACACAGACAGTGACTCAAGCAGGGAATCAAACCTGGGATCCTGGAGCTGCGAAGCAGCAGTGCTAACCACTGTGCTACTGTTTACGGGGAGAAGGCAGGAGAATGGTGATGAGAAACATATCAGCCATGATCGAATGGTGGAGCAGATTTGATGGGCCTAATGGCCCAATTCTGATTGAATGTCTTATGGTCTTAGGATTTCTAGCCACTGTCCTGCTCTTGTAGCCACAGTATTTATATGGCTGGTCAAGATCGGTTTCGAATCAATGGTAATCTGCAGAATGTTGATCATGGGGGATTCAGCAATGGTAATGCCATTGAATGTCAAGGTGTGATGATCGATTCGCTCATGTTGGTCATTGCCCGTAACTTGCTACTTATCAGAGACAGTCATGAAGGCAAGGAGGCTTCCACTGCACACCTTTCTGTCCGATTAAACGGTTTCAACGCCTCCCCCCACCTCCGCCATCTCCAGGCCCAATTAGAGGGGAGCACTAAATCCTGCCCATCGAGTCGGTGCTAATCTTTATCCTCACATCAGGCACCAATGTTAAAACCACTCGCTCGCTCCCCACATCCTTCTATATTCCTCTGTCACAAACTGTTCCCTTTCAGTGGAATTTCTGGCTCTTCTTAAAACAACAGTTGGTGGCAGAGGTTCCACAATGTAACCACTCTCTGTGTCAGGAAATTATTTTCTAAACTCTTCAATTATTTGCAACGCCTGGTGTCGAAGGGCATGCTCGACGCTCTGCTCGTAGTAAACACTGGGGTTTCACTGAATTGCCAACTTAGCATTCATTTGCATAGTTCTCAAAAGGTTGGATGAGGCTGGTGCGGGGAATGTGAATGGGCAGAGGATTCTTATTCAGAAAGATCGCAGTTTCAGGTGGTGGGTTATTGGAGAAGGGGTTCAGGTATCACTTGTACCCTAAATTCTGGCTTCCCACTCCATGACGCGTGGTCTCTCAGCATTGGCTGCAATTTTTCCCTTTCTGTTTGCACAAGCAAAAAATTGAGAGAAGCCTTAAAACGGCGTGGAGCTTATTAAGGGGCAAATATTTAATGGCTTCACAAAATTAGTGACGTTTCAGGCCCAGAAGCCGGTCTAGTGTCCTGTTGTTTCTGTGCTCCTTGTTACATCATTCTAAAGTTAATCTCTCGCTCGCTCCCCTGTGGCCTCAAATCTTCCTCTTCTAAAAAGAATCCAATTTTCCTGGTGGCGAAACATTTCCTGCTCTTAGACAAAAGCAAAATATTGCAGATGCCAGAAATCTGTTGAAAAAGGTCGTTAACCGGCCAGGTTAACTTTTGTTTCCTCCTCACAGATGCTGCCCAACCAGCTGAGTATTTCCAGCCTTTTGAGCTTTTTAATTTCACGTTCTCACAACGGCCCGCGCGAATCAACTTTTCAGCGACATTTTGAAATTGATGCTCCCAGTCCCTCGCTGAATGCGCGGGAGTTCACGACTATTAATTAACGCTGGCACGAACTGTGCAATGGCCGTTTTAAATTGTTTGAACTGAGTGAACCCACTGTGTCACAAATCAGCTCGTAACAATGGCCTCAGGGCACACCGCAGGGCATAAAAGTGTTTGTCGCCACCACAAAAGTATATGTGGTGAATGTGATTCACACTATATATAGTTGCCAATATCACTCCATGTATATATGTTCGTTATCTACCCATTGTAAGTGCAGTTGCACTATCCGACCACCAGGGGGAGTCGCTCTGGGAGTACACGAGAGTTTGTACTGGGCTCCTCCCTTGGCTCCGCCCAGGACTCCTCCCCCTGGGACCGATGTATAAAGATCAGTGCCTTAGAGCCAGCCTGCCAGTTCACCTGAAGTTCAACGACGAATAGGCTGGCTCTATTGTAAGTGTATTAAAGCCTCTGTTCAGATCCAACTATACGTGTTCGGTGAATTGATGGTTCCATCAGTATCATCGGTCAATAAACAACCAAAAAAGGGGTTACTTCCGCCTGAGCCGCATTTTAAAATCACACTGCCACTAATGTCAATGTTGATCGGGCACTAGTTTGCCAAAAGAGTTGAGGGATCAGATGGCACGGGTAGAGAGAGAGAGAATGAGAGAGAGAGAGAGTTGCCGCAGAGCTTTCCCTGACCCTACC
Source organism: Scyliorhinus canicula (assembly GCF_902713615.1). NCBI lineage: Eukaryota > Metazoa > Chordata > Chondrichthyes > Carcharhiniformes > Scyliorhinidae > Scyliorhinus > Scyliorhinus canicula. The sequence goes on from NC_052159.1 coordinate 27,409,864, forward strand.
TCTAATTCTGGTGCAAGATTGGTGGAAGCAATGGGAGCAGCTATATTATACACAGGAGCTATTACTCATTCCAAAGCTGAAGTTAAGCCCTTTTGTTGTTTTATTAACTGGGCAAAGCCTATGATACTTCAGTGTTTTGTGACAGAATAAAACCCCATTTTTACACACATGCCAAGTCGCCATTGTTACCAGATGATTTATAGAACAGCAATGTTTACTGACGTTCGCTGCAGTAAGGAATGAAACAAGATTGTTGGTTAATGATTTTAACCCTGACAATCATAAACAGTGAAACCACACATTTTCTTTTCTTCCTACTCCAGGTGAGTTACTTTAGTGGCTCAAACAAACCAGTGTTTTGTCGAAATGTGCTGTGAGTAATCTTTATTTGTTTCATTTTTAAACTAAATTATGGTGTCGCAACATTTCAGAATCAATGGATTTTGCAGCTGCAGAAGGGATTTCTCTTAAGTCATCTACTTCGGTTGCCCAGAGTGTCGACATTTATCTCTGTTGACACCCTGGACTTTGAGCTCATGAATCTGCTTGCTGGCGTGAGTCAAGCTTTAGCTCACACAATGGCTAGGCTTACCTTGAAATAAATAGACTGGATGAACCTTTTGTGATAGTTTTATCTCCTCATGGTTCAGCTCGTGTTCTAGTCAGTTATACAGGATTTTACGTCATCATAACTGCTTACAAAGTATTTCCCCGCACCTTTGTAATCCCATGAGGATTGGTCCTTTCTAGATGTTGGAATCATATTGTAATATCAATAGTAACTTGCTATGTGCGGTTTATTTTGTTATTGTGCCTGATAAAAATGAAGCAAATAAATGTAGTGCATCCAAGAAAGGTCCAGAACTCTTTATATGTAAAAAGTGGCATTTGTACAGCATTTCACAACCACCAGACATTTCAAAGCATTTACAATCAGTGAAGTGTAGTTACTGTTGTAACGTAGGAAACCAAAGCAGCCAATTGCCACACAGCAAGCTCCCACAAGCATGCCCAAATACTGTTTTCGTAACATTACTTGAGGGGTGAATGTTGGCCAGGTCATCAAGTATAACACTCTGGGCTCTTCTTTGAATAGTGCCATGGGATCTTTTACCTTCACCTGAAAGGTTGTAGGTGGGACCTCAGTCTAATGGCTCATCCAACAGACAGCACTTCCAAACGTGCAGCACCCCCTCAATTGTGCACTGGAGTGTCTGCCTTGATTTTTGTGCACAGGTCCTGGAGTGGGACTTGAACCCAGAACATCATGACCCCATCACGAGACAAAGAACAAAGAAAAGTACAGCACAGGAACAGGCCCTTCGGCCCTCCAAGCCTGCGCCAACCATGCTGCCCGTCTAAACTGAAATCTTCTACACTTTCGGGGTCCGTATCCCTCTATATTCATCCTATTCATGTATTTGCCAAATGCCCCTCAAACATCACTATCGTCCCTTCTTCCACCGGAAGCGAGTTCCAGGCACCCACTACCCTCTGTGTAAAAAAAAATTGCCTCGTACATCTCCTCTAAACCTTGCCCCTTGCACCTTAAACCGATGCCCCCTAGTAATTGACCCCTCTACCCTGGGAAAAGGTGTCTGACTATCCACTCTGTCTATGCCCCTCATAATTTTGTAGACCTCTATCAGGACGCCCCTCAACCTCCTTCGTTCCAGTGAGAATAAACCAAGAGTGCTACCAACTGAGTCATTAATTGCCACAGAGGAGGACAGCATTTTGAAAAGCAAATTTTCCTCATACTGTCCCCTCCTCACCTGAAGTCACTTGACTCATGTTGGGAAATGATTTTGAAGTCCAAACCAGGGGTGGGGGCGGGGGGGGGGGGGGATCAGTGCCTGCTCTCCATGTAAGAGCTCAGTCTGGGAGTTCAGGCAGGCTAGTTGACAACACTGGACATTACAGACCATCCTACCCTTAGCAAGGTGGAACATTATTTGATGTGAATCAGCAGCATTGCAGCAAAGAGATGTGCCAAGAGATATTTGCCCAGAATCTGTACTGGGCCCTTAGGTTTTCACCTTATAAATCAATATCCTGAAAGAAGGAACAGAGATCGTAAGTTACAAGGCACAGTAAACGGTCTCAATTGGAATAGGAAGAATAGGAATAGAAAGGATCAGAGACAGAAAATGTGCAAATCCATAGTAGATAAAGTTCAAGGTGGGGAAACATGAAGTTATCCACTTTGAATATGGAAAAGACATATCAGCATATTTTGTTTTTATTTCAGTTCCAGCATCCACAGTATTTTGTTTATTATTATTTTCTTATCGTTAAGCAATCTGGAGCCATGTGTGGTAATATGCCAGTGCACAGTTCTGCATATAGTTAGTAATGTGACCTCCAACCAGCTGGTGGCGATAGAGATCTCTCTCGTGACTCAAGCCACCTGCCAGTTGATAGTAAGACATACGTGAAGATAGTCGCACTTGAGTAGCTCCAGGAGAATTCATTTAGTAGCCATTGTCTGCACTGTAATTCCTTAGTTATCCTTTCGACGTGTTTATTAAGAAATCATCTTCATACTGAATCAGCTTTATGTTCTGTGTACATCATTATAATGGTTACACTGCAGAACACAACATGGTACCAGGAGTTTGAACACGTAAAGATAACAACAGGATGGTGAGTGGCTTGGAGGGGGATTTACAGATGGCAGGGTTTCCCATGTGTCTGCTGCCCTTTCCTTCTATGGAAGGTGCTGTCTTAGGAACCTTGGTGAGTTACTGCAGTGAATCTTGTAGAGGGTACACATGGCTGCCACTCTTCGGTGGTGGTGGAGAGACTGATATTTGTCAAATGGATGCCAATCAAGCAGGCTGCTTTGTCCTGCATGTGTCGAGCTTAGAGTATTGTTGGAGCTGCACTCATCCAGGCAAATGGGGAGTATTCCATCAAACTCTTCCTGACTCCCCAATGTCTGTCCACCACCTACAAGGCACAAGTCAAGTGAATTATTCCCCACATGATTCCTAGCCACTGACCTGTTTTTGTAGCTAAATATGGCTCGTCCAGTTCAATTTCTGGTCAATAGTAACCCCCAGGAGTTGATTGTGGGAGATTCATCGCTGGAAATCCTATTGAACGTCAAGGGGTGTTGGTTAGATCCTTGCTTGTTGGAGATGGTTATTGCTTGGCACTTCTGTGGCATGAATGCAACTTGCCACTTGTCGGTGGTGGAAGGTTTGAATGTTTGTGGAAGGAGGAGCAATCAAGCGTGCCTGCTTGGTCCTGGATGGTGTTGAGCTTCTCGAGTGTTTTTGAAGCTGCACTCATCCAGGCAAGTGAAAAGTATTCCATTATACTCCTGACTTGTACCTTCTAGAATCAATGGTGGGCAGGCTTTCAGGGGTCAGGAGGTAAGTTACTTGTCATAGGATTCCTCGCCTTTGACCTGTCCTGATAGCCACAGTATTAATATGGCTAGTCCAGTTTAGTTTCTGATCAATGGTAACCCCAGGATGTTGATTGTGGGGGATTCAGCGATGGTAATGCCATTGAATGTCAAGGGGCAGTTAGATCCTCTCTTGTAGGAGATGGTCATTGCCTGGCACTTGTGTGTCACGAATGTAACTTGCCATTTGTCAGCCCAAGCACGGATATTGTCCAGGTCTTGCTGCATTTGGACATGGATTGCTTCATTAAATCGGACGAGTCACGAATGGTGCTGAACATTATGCAGGCATCTGCAAACATCCCCACTTCTGACCTTATGATGGAAGGAAGGTCATTGATGAAGCAGCTGAAGATAGTTGGGCCTTTGGCATTTCCTTGAAGAACTCCTGCAGTGATGTCCTGGAGCTGACTGACCTCCAACCACCACAATCATCTACCTTTGTGCCAGGTATAACTCCAACCAGCGGAGAGTTCCCCCCTGATTCCCATTCACTCCAGTTTTGCTCGGGCTCCTTGATGCCATCCTCAATCAAATTCTGTCTTGATGTCAAGGGCAGTCACTCTCACCTCAACTCTGACATTCAGCTCTTTTGTCCATGTTTGAATCAAGACAGTAATGAGATCAGGGGCTGAGTGACTTTGGCGGAACCCAAATTGAGCATCAGTGAGCAGGTTATTGTTGAGTAAGTGGCGCTTGATAGCTCTGTTGATGACTCCTTCCATCACTTTGCTGATGATGGAGAGTAGACGGATAGGACGGTAATTGGTTGAGTTGACTTTATTCTGTTCCTTGTGTACAGGACACACCTTGGTAGTTTTCTACATTGTCAGTTCGATGCCAGTGTTGTAGCTTAACTAGTCTGCGAGACAGTTCTCCCAATTTTGGCACAAGCCCCCAGGTGTCAGTAAGGAAAACTTTGCAGGGTCGCCAGGGGCTGGGTTTGCTGTTGTCAGTTGCAGTGCCTCTGGTTTCATTCCTTTTTCGTGTTTTACTCATCGCAGTTGAATACAAACGAGTGGCTTGCTCGGTCATTTCAGAGGGTATTTAAGAGTCAAACACATTGCTGTGAGTTTGGAGTCACATGTAGGCCAGAACAGGTGAACTGCAGATTTACTTCCCTTAAAAAAAGGACATTAGTGAACCAGCTGATTTTTTAAAAAATGATGATCATCAATGGTGCATTGGTCATCATTAGACTTTTGATTCCAGGTAACTATTGGATTCAATTTCCCCCATCTGCCGTGGCGGGTTTGAACCCAGGTCCCCAGAGCACCAGCCTGGGGTCTCTGGATCACCAGTCCACTGACAAAGTGCTGGGAAAATAGCACCATTCTCCAAATCTGGTCACAAGAAAGGCAGGAAGTTCATGAGTCATCAGCTTTCTTTCCCACATCAACGTGTCTGACACGGTGCTAATCTGTCAAAACCAGCCCCGCTCGGCAGGACATGTCATTTGAATGCTTATCACCAGACCCCCCGGAAGCAACCGTTCCACTCAGGACTTGGCCATATCTGGGGACTCCCAGGGAGCACAATAGAAACACTTTATCGTCGAAAGTATCGCTGAAGAAGTCAAACATTCCTGCCACCTTATGGGAGACCCTGGCTTGTAACAGGCCAAAATGAAGAAGGCTAATTCATGAAAGGCACCGAACACATCGAGAGACTCCGTCGGAGAGGTGAAATGGAGAGAGCACACACACCTCTAAACAACTTCCAACAACCCTCCAAGCTCCATCAGCCATAGCAGAGTCTACTGATCCTGCCCATCTCAGAACCCAGTGAATCGGAATGGGAACAAGTCATCCTCAATTCTGAGGGACTGCTGATGAAGACTGGAAACGTTTTCTTCCAATCGACCCGGGAAGCAGGGTGGCACAGTGTTAGCTCTGCTGCGTCACAAGCGCCAGAGACCCGGGTTCAATTCCGACCTTGGCTGACTGTGTGGAGTTAGCACTTTCTTCCTTGCCTTTGTGGATTTTCTCCGGGTGCTCCGGTTTCCTCCCGCAGTCCAGAGGTGAGCAGGTTAGGTGGATTGGCCATGCCAAATTGCCCCTTAGCATCCACAGGTTAGAACATATAACATACAGTGAGGAAGGAGGCCATTTGGCCCATCGAGTCTGCACTGACCTACTTAAGCCCTCACTTCCACCCTAACCCCATAACCCAATAAACCCTCCTAAAAAATTTCTTTTAGTCACCAAGTTTAATTTATCATGGCTAACATGCAAGTCTTTGGACTGTGGGAGGAAACCAGAGCAGCCGGAGGAAACCCACGCTGACACGGGGAGAACGTGCAGACTCCGCACAGACAGTGGCCCAGCAGGGAATCGAACCTGGGAACCTGGGACCCTGGCGTTGTGAAGCTACAGCGCTATCCACTTGTGCTACCGTGCTGCCCACTGGGGTTTGGGGGATAGGGTGCTCTTTGGGATGGCTGGTGCAGACTCGCTGGGCCGAATGGCCTCCTTCTGTCCTTCTATGACTCGATCAAAACTATTCAGAACTTTGGGTTCCTTTACCAGTTCTCGAAGGAGAACTGTGCTAGATCCTCTTGTCTTTCTATGCGTCATTCATCTCTGATCTCTTGGACTAAGTTTAGAAATTTGACATGAAACACAAATTTGTATTGTGGAAATTATACCAACCAGGAATTGGATTGAGATCGTCCTTACAACAGCTCCCAGTCCAGTCCTCACTGCCTTTTACACAATATGGAGTTTAACTGTAATAATAATAATCTTTTTTGTCACAAGTGGGCTTACATTGCAATGAAGTTACTGTGAAAAGCCCTGAGTAGCCACATTCGGTGTTCGGGTACACAGAGGGAGAATTCAGAATGTCCAAATTACCTAACAGCACATCTCTTGGGACTAATGGGAGGAAACCAGAGCACCCGGAGGAAACCCACGCCCACAGGGGGAGAACGTGCAGACTCTACACAGACAGTGACCCAGCGGGGAATCAAACCTGGGACCCTGGCGCTGTGAAGCCACAGTCCTAACCACTGTGCTCCCGTGGCACCCACATCTGAGAGACCTACCTAACTGTTTTTAATTTATAACACATCCCAATTAATTATCACAGTAAGAAGTCTTACAACACCAGGTTAAAGTCCAACAGGTTTGTTTCAAACACGAGCTTTCGGAGCACTGCCCCTTCCTCAGATTCACCTGAGGAAGGAGCTGCGCTCCGAAAGCTCGTGTTTGAAACAAACCTGTTGGACTTTAACCTGGTGTTGTAAGACTTCTTACTGTGCTCACCCCAGTCCAACGCCAGCATCTCCACATCAATTAATTATCATAACTAATGATCCAGCATAATTGGTTTAACACCTAAAGAAAGGAAGGAGAACAATACGACAACATAGCACATTATTACAGGGTAGATTTTTAAAATTAGCACTCCTGACACATGCGATGGGAGCACATAATAGAAGTTCATGCATAGAACTCAGCGTGCCCTAGACAATTTTTTTGTTCATAACGGCATGTAATTCAGGCATCTGTGCCTGAGTTTGCAAAATGCCCGGACATTGCCTCAAGTCTGTGTGAGTGCTAAATTTGTCATATTGTAAACACATGGAATAATTTGGAAACATTTTTGCATGCCTATGGCAAAATGCTACATTTTGGATTGAATCAATTTTGATCATTCCAATGTTTCCCAGAGCCAGACAAAGATTAGATTTCTGGAAATAAAAACGATGAGAGGGATGTGAGCCTATTGACAGCTAAAGGAGCAACCTCAAATTAATCTGGGATAATGGGCTGGTAAAATGAAGAATTGGGCAGAACATGCATTTCAGAATCGCTGAACACTGCCTCCCAAATCACTCTACTTGCCAAGGGCTTTGGAATGAAAACAAGCAAAACCGTCTGTAAATATAATTAACCGTGGTCGGGTTTGTTTAATTGATAAGGGCGTCAAGGTGTCACAGTTGATCCCGGCCCCGGGTCACTGTCCACGTGGAGTTTGCGCATTCTCCCCATGTCTGCGCGAGTCTCCCAAAATGATGTGCAGGGTAGGTGGATTGAACAGGCTAAATTGCCCCTTCATTGGCAAAAAAAAAGAATTGGGTACTCTAAATTTATATTTAATAAAGGTTTGTATAATTGATACTGAATTGGGGACTGAACCCTGCTACAAAGCTTCTGCATTGCACTGGCGACATGTTCCTGCTGCCCCCATGTACATCAATCATTGCATCTGAGCTCGCATCTTACTCAGTAACAACGTATATTTATATAGCGCCTTAACAATCAACATCCTAGGGGTTACCATAGACCAAAAACTGAACTGGATTAGCACATAAATACTGTGGCTACAAAAGCACATCCTGATTCCACCCGCACCCCCCACCTCCACCAAAGCATATCCATGAATACTCCCCACTTGCCTGGATGAGTGCCGCTCCGACAACACTCAAGAAGCTACACACCATCCAGGATAAAGCAGCCCACTTGATTGCTACCCTTTACTCAAACATGGAGAAGCGGTAGCATAGTGGTGTTCTCACTGGACTAGTAAACCAGGGACCCAGAGTAATGCTCTGGGGACCCAGGTTCAAATCCCACCACTGCAGATAGTGAAATTTTGAATTCAATAAAACTCTGGAATTAAAAGTCTAATGATGACCATGAAACCATTGTCAATTGTCGTAGAAAACTCATCTGGTTCACTAATGTCCTTTAGGGAAGGAAATCTGCCACCCTGACCTGGTCTGGCCTACATGTGACTCCAGATCCACAGCAATGTGGTTTACTCTTAACTGTTCCCCCCCCCCCCCCCCCCCCAGGGCAATTAGGGTTGGACAATGAATACCCGCACAGCCTGCGATGCCCACGTCCCAAAAACGAATAAGGAAACAAAAATTCAATCCCTCCACCACCGATGAATAATGGCAGCCGTGTGTACCATCTACAAGATGCATTGCAGGAACTCACCAAGGTTCCTTTGGCAACACCTTCCAAACTCATGAGCACTATCAATTGGAAGGATAAGAGTAGCAGATATCTGGCAACACCACCACTCACCATCCTGACTTGGAAATATTGTTTCTTTGTCGCTGGGTCAAAATCCTGGAACTCCCTCCCTAACAGCATTGTCGGAGTACCTACACCTCAGAGACTGCAACCGATGAAGAAGGCAGCTCACCAGCACCTTTTCAAGGGCAACTGGGGGCAATAAATGCAATAAATGTTGGTCTAGCCAGCGTAGCCCACATGCCATAAATGAATAAATTTTGAATTACATGTTCCAAGGCACTTCACAGAAGCATTACAAAAAACAGTATGACACAATAGATCATATAGGTGGCATGGTGGCCAGCGCTGCTTCCTCAGAGCGCCAGGGACCCAGGTTCAATTCCAGCCTTGGGTAACTGGGTGGACTTTGCACGTTCTCCCCGTGTCTGTGTGCATTTCCTCCCACAGTCCAAAGACGTGCAGGTTAGGTGGATTGACCAGGCTAACATTGCTCTGTGTCCAAAAGGTTAGGTGGGGTTAATGGGTTGCAGGGATAGGGTGGGGGCCTGTCCCCAGGGAGGGTGATCTTTCAGAGGGTCAGTGCGGACTTGATGGGCAGAATGGCCTCATTCTGAACTGTAGGGATCTATGATTCTCTGATATTAGTTCAGGTGACCAAAGGCTCGACCAACGAGTTGTTTGAAGTATTGCGTTAAAGGATGGAAGCAAAGTGGACAGACGAAGAGTTGTAATAATAATAATAATAATCTTTATCAGTGTCACAAGTAGGCTTAGATTAGCACTGCAATAATGTTACCGTGAAATTCCCCTAGTTGCCACATTCCGGCGCCTGTTCAGGTACACCAAAAGAGAATTCAGAATGTCCAATTCACCTAACAAGCACGTCTTTCAGAACTTGTGGGAGGAAACCAGAGCACCTGGAGGAAACTCACGCAGACACAGGGAGAATGTGTAGACTCCGCACAGATAGTGCCCAAGCCGGGAATTGAACCCGGATCCCTGGTGCTATGCTACCATGCCGTGGGATTCTAGAATTTAAGGCCACCAATAGGAACAGGAGTAGGCCATTCAGCCCATCAAGCCTGCTTTGCCATTCAATGTGATCATAGTTGATTGGGAATTTCAATGCCTTTACTCACACTGTCACCATAACCCTTTACATTATTGCTAATCCAAAATCTATCAGATTCTACCTTAAACATATTCAATGGCCGGAACCTTCCGGCCATTCCTGCCAGCAGGAACATCCAGTTCCAGACGGCAAATCCCGGTGGCAAGGTATGCATTCAACGGGAAACCCTGTTGACAACGGTGAGCCCAGAAGATCTGCCAATGGCCAATGACGGGCCACCTTTTCGCGGCGGGTTGCGAGAAAACCCCAGCCCAGTGATTGAGCTTCCAAAGCCCTCTGGGACAGAAAATGCCGAAGATTCACAATCGTCTGTGTGAAGAAATCTCTCCTCAGGGGTCTAACTGGCATCCCGCTTATTTTGAAATTGTGCCCCATGGTTCGAGACTCCCCCAACAAGGGAAACATCTCACCTGCATCTATCCTGTCTATTCCTTTACGTATTTTGAAGGTTTCAATGAGATCACCTCTCATTCTTCAAAACTCTACAGGATAAATGCCCAGTTTGCCCAACCTCTCTCCATAAGACAGTCCATCATCCCAGAACCTTTGTTGCTCTCCCTCAATGGCAGTTCTATCCTTTCTGGGATAAGGGGACCAAAACTGTACGCTGTACTCCAGGTGCAGTCTAACCAAGCTCTTCTCCAATTGAAACAAGACTTAACTACTTCTGTAGTCAATCCTCTTGTGATTAAAGGCTAACATTCCATTGGCCTTCCTAATAGCTTGCTGCATCTGCACGTTAGCCTTCAGTGACTAATGGACAAGGACACCCAGGTCCCTTTGTACATCTATACTTCCTAATTTCCTAACATTTAGAAAATACTCTGCACATCTGTTTCACCGACCGAAATAATGGAGTAATCGTGAATATTCAAAAGGCCAGAATTTGATGAGGACTTGGGATGGTTGTGGAGCTGGAGGAGGTTACAGAGATAAAGAGGAGGCAGGCCATGGAGGAATTTAGAGACTAGGTGAGAATGTAGAAAATCAGGTTATTGTTTGACCAGGAGCGAACACAGATCCATGCCCATCAGCCATGATTGAATGGCGGAGTGGACTCGATGGGCCGAATGGCCTTACTTCCACTCCTATGTCTTATGGCCTTATCAGCAAGCACGGGGGTGAGCGAGAAACAAGACTCAGTGTGAAGCAAGACATGAGCAACAGAATTTTGGATAACTTCAGGCCCACGGAGGGTAGAAGATGGCAGGGCAGCCAGGAGTGCTTTGGAATAGTCAAGTCAAGAGGTGACAAAGGCACAAATGAAGGTCTTGGCAGCAGCTGAGCTAGTGACAAACATGGGGGAATGTTACAGAGGTGGATGTAAATGGTGAAAATGTGAACATATAAACCTGAAACCTGGGTCAAATCTAACACCAAGGTTGCAGACAGACCGGCCTAGTCTCAGCCTTCTTCCGCCAGGAGAAAAATACAAAGGTTTGAGGTCACATACCAACCGACTCAAGAACAGCTTCTTCCTTATTGCCATCAGACTTTTGAATGGAGCTACCTCGTATTAAGTTGATGTTTCTCTACACCCTAGCTATGACTGTAACATCCTTCCTTGCTTATGTACGGTATGTGTTATCTGTAAAGCATGTTGTCTGTATAACATGCAAGTAACAATACTTTTCACTGTTTACTAATACATGTGAAAATAATAAATCAAATCAAACATTTGATTGGAGGGAATTTCAGTCAATCCATTACTAGATTTTGGATAGGGATTGGCCTGCTCGTAGCAAAACGTTCAGTACCATGTGAATTGCAGTCGGCGCTCCTCTCGTGGTGAACAGTTGTTTTGAGGATTGGAGGAGGATATATAGATGGGATAGTACTGAGACTGCTTTTCTGGACCTAGACTGCTGGCCTAGTAGGAGGCGGGCAGGCAGCGGCGTGCAGAGGTCTGGTGATGCCCGGGGCAAATCTTGATTGTATGCCCCAAAGACTCAAGTATAAGGCCTAATATACTGAGAAATATTATGAGAAAGGAAAACATTTTACACAGATGAAACATGAAATAAACGCTTTATTCGATTTTAATATTAATCAATCAAATTTATTAAGTTCTTTTCCCCAAATGATACCTCCTGTCACAAAACACCTGAACTACTTCACTTTTTACATCAGCTGTGAGAAAATGTTTTTCAATGCTTATTAAAGCTAGGTTGGTCAGTCGCTCCTGTGACATAGAAGACCTCAGATATGTTTTTATTAATTTCAGTTTTGAAAATGACCTTTCACAGCTTGCGACTGAAAATGCAATTGTAAGCAGTAATCTGTATGAAACACACAGCGTCGGAAAGACATCTCTCCCATACTGCAGTAAAGACTCCAGAGCATCTTTAGGATCAGGGGGAACTCTATTCCCTCCAGCTCGAAGGAGCTTCACAAAATCAATAATTTCGTCATATAACTGAATTGCAACCACATCATTGTCATAATAATTTGCAAAGTCTGAACATTCCTTTTTTAATTTCTCTCTTTCTTGTTCATCTTCAATCACTACTGAATTCAAGTTCAGAAGAAAAGAAAATCGGTCACTGAGTCTTTGAAGACGGACACTGCGGTCTTCAATTTCAGTTTTTAATCTGTTCACAATCTCTACCATTACTCTATTCATTTCTTCTTATGCCGTCAGTCCACTATCTCTTGCTGACTCTCCAGGCATTCTTCTTCTTCTCCTTGTTCGTGCAATTGGTATTCCCCAATTTTCACAATATTCATTGGCTAAATCTATTGCATTGTGGATAATTTCGTCACTCTTCAAATTCAAGATATGAATAAGTCCTCTCAGATCACAAGAAGCTTCATGGAACCCCATTTTCGGATCCTGCAAACGTTTTGAGACTTTCTCCACTGATGATAAAACTGAGTACCAAAAATTTAATAAAGCTATAAACGGGAACTGTTGAATAGAGTTAAGTAGCGATCCTGCATCAGATTTAGTTTCCCTTGAAAATTCTCCTTCCAGCAGGTGTTGAAGGCTTGCAATAACGTTGTCACACTCTTCGTGGATTACTTGCACAGCATCATGGCTGGAACTCCATCTTGTGTCACACTGTCTTTTCACAGTCCGAGTGACAAATGATTTTAACACTTCCCAACGAGAAGTAGATGAAGAAAAAAAAGTAAAGAGTTTTTCTAGAATGCCAAAAAATGTAACAACAACAGGTTGCACCTCACTTGCATGGACACAGGCCAAATTGAGGCTGTGGTTCTCGCAGTTCACAAACACAGCTTTTGGGTTAACTTCAAGAATTTTTTGTTGAACACCTCCTCTCACTCCAGCCATAACTGCTGCGTTATCATATGCTTGACCACGACAGTCATTCATGGAAATTTTGTCTTCTTCCAATTTTTCCTGAATTTTATTTACCAGGCTGACTGCATCTTTCTTGTTGACTTGAAAAAATCCCAGAAATGTCTCCTTTATTTCTAATTTTCTGTTTTCATCAATATGAACGTAACGCAGAATTTCAGAAACCTGATCTTCATGGGCAATATCTGGAGTTGAATCCAGCATTATGCTAAAATATTTTGCGTCCTTAATTTCGGAAATTATATTTTTCTTGACAGTTTCACCAAGAAGATTGATTATTTCGTTTTGAATTCTGTTGGACAAGTAGGTGACACTTTTTGGTTTCTCTTTCCCTCTCTGCAAGTGTTTTGCTAAGATGTCATCATATTTGGCCAAAAGTCTGATTGTTGCTAGAAAGTTTCCTGTATTTTCACTGACTGTCTCCCCTGGCTCTGATAACCCAGATATTCCTTCTCCTCGATGTCCACGATAGGCCAGATTCTGTTTTGCCAGAAAGGATATAACCTCGACAATCCGTTCAGTTATAGCTTTCCATCTTTTCTTTTCAGCAGACATTTGCTGTTGAAGTTCAGCATCTATCGTAGTTGAATGATGGAGTCGAACTACAAGGTTCAGGTATTCCCTCATGTGAGCTCTATGAGAAGGGCTTTTCCCATGGTCAGGTATTGTTGGATTTAATTTTCTCCAAGTGGAGAAACCGTCTTCCTTTCCAAAGTTTGACACAGACGACAAATGCTCCTTTTAAAACAAAAAGCAAACAAAACAGTAGCATGCTTTCCGATATGGAGAGTATAACAACCATTTTCTCACCACAATTTCTCCATTTGTGGAAACTTTATCAAACCACTGTTTGGAAAATGATCTCCCATCCTTCTCAGCAAATGGACCACTTTTATTCTGATATCTTTCAGGGCCATGTTGTAATATTGTCATCTTCAAATGATCTGGAATCGGTTTCTTCAAACAGCCAAAATCGCTTCTTTGCAAAAATATGCAAATATCTTCTTTATTTTCTTCACATGGATCATCATCCTGACAACGAGACTGAGGAGAAAGAGTATTATGTTCTGACCGAGCTGAATCCGTATCAGAAAATTCCTTCTCTGCACCCACATCATCTTTTACTTCTCTAGGTTCTCCTACTTCTTCTTTACTTCCTTTTATCCATGCATCTAATGCCCCTCTTTGATGGGACTCTTCTTCGACTCTGGCCCTCTTTTTTTTCCTGTTCTGTGCTCCACTCGGTTGTACACGAAATACTCGTAACATTTCATTTTCTATCTCAAAAACCGTAAGACGCATGAGAAAATGGGAAGAAAATGGTAAACAATCGGTCAGTTGCAGACGGATAAACCATATTTCATTTCTTTGTTCCTTCGTATCAAATTATTTCACACTGATTCTCCACTGATAATTTTGTGCAATTTATATCATAGACTTGCAAATTAGTGGTATCTGTATTCGAATATTAGCATGTTAAGGAATAAATGTCTCCTATTCCGAGATTAAATGCCATAGCAGTCCTCTGATCATCCAGGCTTCACTCTTACTACATCCCACGTAAATATTTCATTAAATATCGCCAAAAAACCTATAAAAACCATAGTTGCACCTGTTCTAGAGCTATTCACTGACCTGAGTAGGTAAAAGAACTAATCTAGATGCACAAAAAGCTGAAGAAAAGACGAGTTATGATTCGAGGAAACGCAGGAACGAGCAGCCACGTCTGCTTGTTGCTTTTTATGGTTGCACCACGTACATCATCCGCATGCGTGTGGGGGGATGGGGAGAAGGACCATTTTCTCTAGACAGAAAGGGTACACCATGTTAAAGGAATAAAGGGCTAACAACTGCCTCTGCAGTGTGGTGAGCCTCCAAAAATTGATTTATCACCGCTGAAATTTTAAAATTACTATCTTATTTCCTTCTCTGGGGCAGCACGGTGGCCTAGTGGTTAGCACAACCGCCTCACGGAACTGAGGTCCCAGGTTCGATCCCGGCTCTGGGTCAATGTCCGTGTGGAGTTTGCACATTCTCCCCGTGTCTGCGTTGGTTTCGCCCCCACAACCCAAAAAATGTGCAGAGTAGGTGGATTGGCCACGCTAAATTGCACCTTAATTGAAAAAAATAATTGGGTAATCTAAATTTTAAAAAAAATTAAAAAAAAAAAAAAAAAAAAAATTTTTTTAATTTTTTTTTTTCCTTCTCTGATTGGATGCCCCCATCCAATGGATGCCCGGGGCCAATGCACCGTCGGCCCCCCCCCCCTCTGCACGCCACTGCGGGCAGGGCACAATTTCAAAATTTGCAGATGATGAAAACGTGGAAGCAGTGTGTGAACGGTGAGGGAGGATAGTGAGAGACTTACCATAGAATTTACAGTGCAGAAGGAGGCCACTCAGCCCATCAAGTCCGCACCGGCCCCCGGAAAGAGCACCACTCATGCCCCTCGCCTCCACCCCATCCCCCTTTATCCCCGTAACCCCACCTAACATTTTTGCCCAAGGGCAATTTAGCATGGCCAATCAACCTAACCTGCACGTCTTTGGACTGTGGGAGGAACCGGAGCACACGTAGGAAACCCAGACACATGTGGGGAGAACGTGCAGACTCCACACAGACAGTGACCCAAGCCGGGAATCGAACCTGGGACCCTGGGGCTGTGAAGCAACTGTGCTAACCACTGTGCTGCCCTTCCCCTTGAAGGTGGTCCCAGACTGGCTGGTGGTTTGAGCGGGCATGTGGCAAATGGAATTTAATGCAGGGAAGCATGAGGTAATGCGTTGTTGGCAGGAAGAGAGAGAAGAGGAAATATAAACTACAGGATAGAATTCCGAAGGGAAGGTGCAGAAACAGAAAGACCCGAGGTGGGGTATACATGTACGTCATTCAAGATTTATGGAGGGTCAACAGCTTTTAAACATTTACCACTGAGCAGTAGCTACACGAGAAGACTTCACATTTCCATTGCTCCATTGGCTTTCAAGTACAAGATCAGTGATTTAACTCCCTATCCATGATGTTACATGAATTATATACAGCCTACATGGACAGGGATTTCTTTTATTTACCACTCCACTCAATGTGCATTTAGTATTCAGCGAACAACCGCATTGGAGACTGTTAAATAAATTAAGAGCCTATGGTGTTAAGGGTAAGATCCTGGCGTAGATAGAGGATTAGATAACTGGCAGAAGGTGGGGATAAAGGGGCATTTTTCAAGGTGGCAACAGTGGTGTGCCACAGGGGTCTGTGCTAGGACCATAACTTTTCACAATATACATTAATGATCTGGAAGAAGGAACTGAAGACACTTGCTAAGTTTGCAGATGATGCAAAGGTTTGTAGAAGAAGCAGTGGGGGCTGCAAAAGGATTTGGATAAGCTAGGAGAGTGGACAATGAAGTGAAATACAATGTTAAAAAGTGTGAAATTACACACTTTGGAAGGAGGAATTTAGGCATAGACTATTTTATAAATGGGGAAATGCTTAGGAAATCAGAAGCATGAAGGGACTTGGGAGTCCTTACTCACGATTGTCATAAGGTTAACGTACAGGTTCAGTCGGCAGTTAGGAAGGCAAATGCAATGTTAGCATTCATGTCGAGAATACAAGATCAGGGATGTACTTCTGAGGCTGTATAAGGCTCTGGTCAGACCCCATTTGTGAGCAGTTTTGGGCCCCGTATCTAAGGAAGGATGTGCTGGCCTTGGAAAGGGTCCAGAGGAGATTCACAAGAATGATCCCTGGAATGAAGAGCTTGTCGTATGAGGAACGGTTGAGGACTCTGGGTCTGTACTCGGAGTTTAGAAGAATGAGGAGGAATCTTTTTGAAACTTACAGGATACTGCGAGGCCTGGATAGAGTGGATGTGGAAAGGATGTTTCCACTTGTAGGAAAAACAAGAACCAGAGGACACAATCTCAGATGAAAAGGAGGATCCTTTAAAACAGAGATGAGGAAGAATTTCTTCAACCAGAGGGTGGTGAACTCTTTGCCGCAGAAGGCCGTGTAGGCCAAATCACTGAGTGTCTTTTGGTTCTGGATTAATAAGGGGATCAGGGGTTATGGGGAGAAGGCAGGAGAATTGGGATGAGAAAAATATCAGTCATGATTGAATGGCGGAGCAGACCCGATGGGCTAAGTGGCCATATTTTGCTCCTCTGTCTTATGGTCTAATCATTTCAGTCAACGTCAGGCTCCATAGAAGGAAGGTGCCAATGAAACAAAGACATTCTACTGGAGCCCTTCCAAATAATCCAGTTGCGGCCGCCACAGACTAAACCCCCGAGTGTCAAGGCAGCCAGGCCCGGGCAACCCCCCTCAGGATTATTTGTGAAGACTTGGTTGGCATTGTGAACTTGAGCTTCAAATGCCTGGACGGGCAGTTCAGAGGGCACATTCCAGTCTAGCTCTCGCAAAGGATCATTGTTGTGTGGAGCACGTGCCACAGTCAGTTTGTGAAACTGCCCTTTTCATGAAATGGCCAAATTACCGAATCAAATTAAATAGTCGAGTGAAATTAAACAGTCAAATGACCCATCCCCTGAAATGAGCAGCCTCCCTGCACAGTCCATGAAATGGGCAGCTTGACACCCAGCCGGAGAGACGGGCATTGGAAAACTTGCCCACTTCGTGAAATGGCCAACCACTTATGAACAAAAAGTAACATTTCATTCACAAATTTATTATCTGCTTAATTCTGTTTCATGTCCTCCCTGTGCCTTTGTTTAAATGTACATTTCAAATTCATTGTGATATCCAAACATTTCAAATTCATTGGTTTATATTTCATTCAGAATCACACCCAAACCATTCAGATAGCTTATACATCAATGCTTACAAAAACAGGATATAATTCATACATATTAATATGCCAACGCTGGTAAATGTGGTCCCAGGACTTGTGGCTGTGACAGGCACCGTTGCTGTGGAGAGCTGCTTTCAGGATCACTTTGATTAGCAGTTCCTCCTGCAGCGACAAGAGTCTATAGAATCCCTACAGTGCAGAAAGAGGCCGTTTGGCCTATTGAGTCTGCACCAACCCTCCGAAAGGCCCACTCCCCTTCCCTAACCCCGGAATCCTGTGCATTGAAGATAGTCAATCCACCTAACCCGCACATCTTTGGGCTGTGGGAGAAAACCAGAGCACCCGGAGGAAAATCATGCAGACACAAGGAGAACATGAAAACTCCACACAGTTACCCAAGGCCTGAATTGATACCGGGTCCCTGGCACTGTGAAGAGACAGTGCAATGTCTCTAGCCAGAAGTGACCTTGTGCTACATGCCATCATCCGCTTGGCATGCTGTGTTAATGCCCTGGTGCCATCTTCCTTGCTCATCTGGCCGGATGAAGTTCTTCATCAGATTTAGGGTGATCTAGAGGACTGCTCAGGGTCATTCATGAGAGGATGGTCCCAGGTTCATCCATGTTGAATGATCCGGGGACTGTCTCAGGATTCCCCATGTTGGGTGGTTCAAGGGTCAATTTAGGGTCATCTATGGTGGAGCATTCTGGGACTCACTCAGGATCTTCCATGTTGGTGCCCCAGGGGCTGAGTTCTCTATGGTGGACGGTTCTGGGACTCGTTCAGGATTGTCCATGGAAGATGATCTCGGGATCAATCCAGGATTTTCCACGTTCTCAAGAAGTCTTTCCAGTTCTTCTTCTTCAATGCCTGTGGACATTCTGTTGAGGAAGTCATCTTGTAACTTTGATCTGAGGCCAGGCGCAGTATATTTCCAGTGAGTGCTTAATAAGGAAACCGATTCAATCAAAAAATGTCGAACTAATTTTGGGCGAGTTTGGCAAGGTGTTTCCCGTGGGCTTTTTGGTGAGATCCACACTGGTATTCACCCACATTTAAGTCATTTTATGATGCCTTGGGGAGTTTCTCCTCGGTTTAGCGTAAACATAGAACTTTCTTCAGCAGTGGGGGCCTGAACTTGCTGGGGTGCCCAGCTCACCATTTTAAAAGGCTGCCCTGATCTCTAAGCATGCTTGAGAGTCACACACATACCCCACCAATGGGCAATGACAGCCCCACCCAGGCATTACCACCTCCTCACCCCAAGTGAGGACACCCCGCTATGGGGTCACAGTGGACCCCCCCTATTTTCAGGCACCCCAAACCCACTTTTCACCCCATCCCTTTCAGCACTCCCCCTTCACCCTCCCCAATGTTTATGGGGTGCCTTTATACCTCACTCCCCGACTCTTCCTGGCTCTTCCCCACTCTTCACACCTTTTGTGGGCATGACCCCTCTCAGGACTTGAACCTTTGCAGTGCCAACCTGGCACGCAGACACCTTGGCACTGGCAGCTGGCAGCGCTCAGGTGCATATCTGGATCTCGCCCAGCGAGTGAAACATGAAGAAATCGCGCGCGATTCCATTGAATCTCACGAGACATTGAGCGTAGGGAATCTCGCTTCAACATCATATCATCTTTACTGCATTTCACGGAGTCTCGACTCTGGACAGTCTGGGATGCTCACTGAACAACACCAGTTCTTCCCAGAGAGTTTTCAGCTCACGGATGACCTGTGAACGTCCTTCCATTATCTGACTGAAGAATGTGGAGCGCCAACGTCTAGAAATGTAAGTAGCAGCTCATGGGCAATCTCTGCTGCTGTCTTGATTTCAGAGGACCAATGACGTCTAACTTGGTTAGAAACACCATGTAGTGCAGTATGAAATCATAACTTCTGTCCTTCATACGTTAACCAGGTCTACTTCTCCATGTTCATTCAAGTAATTGACAGACAGAGGTCTCACAACCACCATTCCTGTTGCTGTCTGCTGCCTGTGATGCTTTTCTAAGCACCTCTCACAGTGACCGATGTACTGACCTAGAAGACACTGGGATGTTTGCCTAGTTTTCAGAAAGTTTCTGCGAGTCTGCTTTCCACCACCATGGCCAATTGTATATTTTTTTCATTGATGGAATGCAGGCGTCGCTGGTTAGGCCAGCATTTATTGCCCATCCCTAGTTACCCTTCAGAAGGTGGCAGTGAGCTGCCTTCTTTAACCGATGCAGTCCCTGAGGTGTAGGTACACCCACTGTGCTGTTAGGGAGGGAGTTCCAGGATGTTGCCCCAGTGACCGTGAAGGAAGGGCAATATATTTCCAAATCAGGCTAGTGAGTGACTAGGAGGGGAACCTCCAAGTGGTGGGGTTCCCAGGTATGAATGTGGTTTCAATGTAGGCATGTCGCCTGACATCTCGGACTGCTTGCTTGGTAGCAATGTACTTACCATTGTTATTGGTAACCTTGTCCACACCACTGAAAGACATAGGCGGCACAGTAGTACAGTGGTTAGCACTGTTGCTTCACAGCGCCAGGGTCCCAGGTTCGATTCCCGGCTTGGGTCACTGTCTGTGTCTGCATGTTCTCTCTGTGTCTGAGTGGGTTTCCTCCCACAGTCCAAAGGTGTGCAGGTTAGGTGGATTGGTCATTCTAAATTGCCCTTAATGTCCAAAAAGGTTAGGTGGGATTACTGGGTTACAGGGATAGGGTGGAGGTGTGGGTTTAAGTAGGGTGCTCATTCCAAAGGCCGATGCAGACTCGATGGACCAAATGGCCTCCTTCTGCACTGTAAATTCTATGATTCACAAAGGTTTTCAGGATGTGATGTTCATCTCTGAAGAGTTTTCTGCCCACTTTCCCCATGCTTAAGACAATAAATCTTCTGTTCATATTTAGCAGACCACCTAACCTGCACACATAGAATTACATAGAACAGTACAGCACAGAACAGGCCCTTCGGCCCTCGATGTTGTGCCGAGCAATGATCACCCTACTTAAACCCACGTAACCCGTATACCCGTAACCCAACAATCCCCCCATTAACCTTACACTACGGGCAATTTAGCATGGCCAATCCACCTAACCCACACATCTTTGGACTGTGGGAGGAAACCGGAGTACCCGGAGGAAACCCACGCACGTGCATACTCCACACAGACAGTGACCCAGCCGGGAATCGAACCTGGGACCACTGGAGCTGTGAAGCATTGATGCTAACCACCATGCTACCGTGAGGCCCTACCGTGAGTGCTAAGCACTGCGCTGCCCACTGTTAAGCTTGTACACTGTAACAGGCTTGAGCAACAATTCCACAAATAAGATTTTAAAACTTGTACATAAAATGGCCAGTGCTATGAAATGAGTGGTGAAACTGCCTATTTCATAAACTGGGCAATGGGCACTTTCACAAATTGGGTGTAACACATGCAGATGTTTCTGCAAAAAAGCCGAATCAATGGAAGGAGACTGTCATAATATATACACCAGTATATCATGGTGCAGACACACACACTGATTGACACACAGCAAGACCAATCAACACACACAACACCTCAGCCAATCACCAGTGCCTGAACCTTCTGACTGGAGTCGTTACATTCCATGATTATGTCTACGGACTCCCTCAGTTCACCGTCGAGACTGACCATCGCCCGCTGGTCAATATCATACAAAAAGACCTGAACGACATTACACCTCGCCTCCAGTGTATTCTTCTCAAGCTCCGGCAATACGACTTCCAGCTGGTATACAACCCGAGCAAGGAACTCATCGTGGCTGATGCTCTCTCCAGGTCTGTCACCACTCCATGTGACCCAGCGGGATTTGTCAGTCAGGTTGACGGCCATGTGGCATTCGCGGCCTCCAATCTACCTGCCTCGGATGAACCCCTCGTCCAAATTCACCGCGAGATGGCGGCTGACCCCTTGCTACAGCGTGTCTTGCACCACCTAACGGACGGGTGGCTCAAGGGCCAATGCCCTCAATTCTATAATGTCAGAGATGATCTGGCCGTAGTAGGCGGGGTTCTTCTAGAACTGGACCGCATTGTCATCCCGCATAGCATGCGCCAGCTTGTCCTGGAACAGCTACATGAGGACCACCTTGTAGTGGAGAAGTGCCGCCGACGCGCCCGATAGGCAGTGTACTGGCCTGGCATTAATGAGGACATAGCCAACACAGTGCTCAACTGTCCCACTTGTCAGCGTTTCCAGCTGGCCCAACCACGTTAGACCCTGCAGCCCCATGAGTTGGTCACGTCACCATGGACCAAGGTGGGCATAGACTTGTTCCACACGCTGGGTAGAGACTATGTTCTAATCGTAGACTACTTCTCAAATTACCCGGAGGTGATACGGTTACATGACCTCACCTCGGCTGCAGTCATTCGTGCATGTAAAGAAACCTTTGCTCGACACGGAATCCCGCTCACGGTCATGTCCGACAATGGCCCCTGCTTTGCCAGCCAAGAGTGGTCCACCTTTACCAGGCGGTACAAATTTGCCCATGTAACGTCCAGTCCCCTGTACCCCCAATCCAACGGCAAAGCAGAGAAGGGAGTTCATATCGTCAAAAGGCTCCTATGCAAGGCTGCCAATGCTGGGTCTGATTTTTACCTTGCTTTGCTGGCCTATCGCTCCGCCCCCCTGTACACTGGCCTGTCGCCAGCCCAACTACTCATGAATCGCACCCTGAGGACGACGGTGCCGTCCATCCATGTCCCAGACCTCGACCACATTCCGGTCCTTCGCCGGATGCAGCTGTCTCGTGCACAGCACAAGGCGGCTCATGACTCCCATGCAGCTGATCTCCCTGCTCTGGCTCCAGATGATAATGTCCGCATCCATCTCCCGGATGGTGGCTGGTCTGCAACCACTGTTGTCCTCCAACAAGTGGCCCCACCGCTCGTTCCTGGTTCGTCTACCGGATGGCTCTATTCTGCGCCGCAATCGACGTGCACTTCGTCTCACTCCACGCTCGCCACGTGATCTTCAGGTCCCGCCTCGCCGTCATGACGACCCTGCCATGGGCTTTGCAGAGCTCCCTGTCGCTCTGCCACCCTCTGACTCTGACGCAGTCCAGCCCGCTCCTGAACCGGCAGCTCTCAACCCACCCTTGAGGCGGTCAACCAGAATTCGTCGCCCACCTCAGAAAATAAATTTATGAACTTTTCGAATTTATGGACTCTCTGAATTGTTCCGTTGCTTTGTTTGATCGATTCCCTGGTTTGTATATAATGTTGCTCTAGTTACTATTTTGTTGCATACTGTTTATCTGCACCAGACACCTTCCCATGTAAAAAGCTTAGTTCTTATGTACATAGTCTTGTAAATATGCCTTCGCATTCCACACGTAATTAGGAACATTCTCACCACACATTATTTATTACCATAACCACACATTTTTTTAATAAAAGGGCGGCTGTCATAATATACACACCAGTATATCATGGTGCAGACACACACTGATTGGCACACAGCAAGACCAATCAACACACACAACACCGCAGCCAATCACCAGTTAGAGCACGCTCACTATAAAGACAGAGGGCAGCAGTTTTCTCGCTCATTCGGGATGCAGCCTCTAAGAAGGACAGAGCTCACAGCTTGTAGCACAGATCTTCACCATGTGCTGAGTGCATAGACTGGTTAGGATAGGCATAGGTCTTTAGTTTAATCTAACATAGTGTCGACCCACAGTGAAAGTATGTTCAACAGTTTCTAGCTTAATAAAATAGTGTTGTACTATTTCAAGTGTTGGTAGCCTGTATGTGTTACTGCTGAGGTAAACGCAGTCTCCACGGATCCAGAGTACCCAACACATCAGAGACGAGCGTACTAAAACAGGTCTGTACTTTCCAGGGAGAACTGCTTCTCAAATGTTTCAAAATACCTTTGGTTCCTGGCAGGCAAGAGCTATTGAAAAATCCGTAACAAAAGTTTGCAAAGAGCTCCTTCAACATGGATCCCCAAGTAACATTCGCAAGGGGGGCAGACACCCGTCTCCCAGCACAATGGTAGCTGGTTCTCACTGCTTCAGAACTACACTCAGCCCAGTGACCCATCAGGGAACAATACGACACATTTTCATTGCAAATGTTGGGACATCCCCATTCGTGACAAACTGCTGGGTGATCTTTCTTTCTGTCTCACACTTATTAGCGTTCCAGATCAATTCACTACAATTAAAAAGTGATCCAGCGGGTACAAAATGTGAAATATCGAGGGTTTTGCAAGTTGAGAGGAAGACTTCTTTTCTGCAATTATATATTAGCCCCTAAGCTGTAGATGCAAATCCACAATGAATCATTCAGTAATAATGGTTTTTTGTGAAAGCCCGTTCTTCCACACTTGATCATCGTTGCAACAGGGTGCGTGCACCTGGGGACAAGCAAGCTTCTAAATTACCGAATCCGGTCACATCCCAATATCGAAAAAGCCTTGCAGCTCAGAATGAACCTGGCAGAGAACTGGCTCATGCGGATGAACTGTAACCAAGCAACCTTAATCTGTATTTTTTACTGCCTATTTTTCAGAGTTGGGAAGATAAGCTCCTCTCAGAACAGCCGCACAATGATCTCGGTCAACAACGAAATACATAGAGCCCTAATCAAACAGCTTAGTGTTGTGCTCTGCTTGTCTGAACTTGGCCAGAGTCTTACACTTGTATTTTGGGCCTCAAGTCCAGCTTTTTGTGAAGCTAAACTGTTCTTTGCCATTGGCAGGAATCAGGCGATGGGGAAATCACCAGGCTGTTTTATATCTAGTTTTATTCCCTCCCCCCATGGTCCTTTTAAAAGATGCATCCCCAATATATTTCATTTCAGTGCATGGAAATAAAACCCATTTTGAAATAAAATGCATCTCATTATCTGTACTTATGCACAAGCCTACCCTATACAACAATCCTGAACCTCATAGTTGTAGTAGTTAAAGGCAAAGAGGCGGCTGGTAGCAATGTCATACTAGCACAGTTTGCGAATTAGCACGGGACAGATCTTTTGTTGTTGCAGAGCGCTGTTTACACTGATAATTAGAGTCCTTTGTAATTGCTACAGGGAAAAGGTAGGATACACCCTGATCTGGTCTATACTGCTCTACAAGGGGTTCCAGCCCTCCCAACTGCAGCTTCCCAGTACATATCCCACCCACTCCCATGATAACAGTGGTGATATGTCAGTGCACAGTTCTGTATATAGTTAGCGATGCAACCTCCAACCAGCTGGTGGTGATAGAGATCTATAATGAGGCTCGAGACACCCGCCGGTTTGGTAGTAAGTTGTACAAGAGGACAGTCACACTTAGAGTAGCTCCAGGAAAATTCACTGTATTTGTTAGTTCAGTAGCCATCGTCTGTATTATAGTCGGTTAGTTATCTTTCCACGTGTTGACAAATCATGTTTCTAGTAAAGAACTAGATGTTCTGTGTTCATCATTACAACGGTCATAACACAGAATACAACAATAACCACCAGCATTAGCTTCTACCAACTGATGAGGCAGTTCTCACAGGTCCCAAGTTGTGCCCTCTTGGTAACAAGTGACAATATCAAGGGTTGCAGGGAGGGGGCACATGTAAAGGTGACTGAGGCAAGTGTACAATGGTGTGAGCTTCTTCAGTGAAAGCGACAGGCTGGGCTGCCTTTGATCAGTGAAAACTGAAGCCACAGCCTGGTCAGAGGCTCCAGCTCACAGCAGCCTCTCGCGGAGAGCATCTTCCATTGCCAGACAAGTGATTGTCAATCTCAAAGAAGTCAGTTCTCCTGCCGAGTATACTTCATTCACTTTCAGTTGCATCGCCCTGCGCCTGTCTCCACCACAGCATGGGAGTAGCTAGCGTAGCTCTATCGTCCACCTCTGATAAAGAGCAGGAGTAGCAGCAACACCAACAATGTGCCTCGCCATGAGGGAATGAACAAAACGGAGTCCCACTCGCGGGAGGAATTTAATACCTTCTTCGGAGGTGGGTTTGAAAGCAGGAGGGCACTGGGTGGGAACCCCACCTCTGCCCTGATTTACTCTGGGTGGGAAAGGTCATGGACAACTTTCCACCGCTCCACCAACCGAGCCCCTCAAATGCCTATTTAAAGGCCTCTTCCCACCTCCACTGGTATTCAACTGAAAATGGCCACACAGGCCTGACGGAATGCAAAGCCTGTCGGGGCTGCTTGCAGGCTGCCAGATGGGAGGGAGGGAGTGGGGGTGTCCCAAATTAACAGCCACTCCGGGCCTGATCGAAGGACCCAGCAACCTCCCACCCTGGGACCCCTATCCTGCCCTCACTCACTTGTGGCCAGGGTCCATTGGTAATCCGAGGCCTCTGGAGAGTTAATTGCCCAGCAGTTACCATAACTCCGACTGGCCCTGATATGATCAGAAATGGACAGGTGCCAGCTCTCTGGCGGTGGGCAGCTCCTGGGGGCAGGATTTCCCCCCCCAATGTCCTCAATCCCAGGATAGATGATGAAGGGAGTGACAAGCAGAACTCTCAGTCTCCAGTTGGTAGGCAAGACCCCTATCTGCTTGATTAAATACCGCACCTGAAGGAAGCTATAACTCCAACACAGCATCTATAATCAGTTCTCTCAACGTTTGCCTCCGGAGGCTCAGATTTTCACAGCAGGTTATTGCTGACATCCGCTGCCTGCTGGAAGACGATCACTTTCCCTGTGGTGCAGGTGAGCACGCACTGCCAGTGGCCATCAAGGTGTGTGTCACAGGAGGGGCCCCCTCTGACCCATGACCCTTTAACTACAATTCCTTCCTCTGACACATCTGGCAAGTCAACCTGCCCACCCTTCCTGGCTGGCAGGGGTCCGGGAGCTGGGAGGCTAACGCCATAGCGGAGCCTCGGCAAAGCCCACTGCATCAGGTAGCATATCCCCAACCTGCTAATGGCTCCACCCTTTTGGCAGATTCCATCAGTGAAACATTTTGCTCCAGCGCTCGATGGAAAGATTACAACACAATACCAGCTTTCTGCCCAACTGTCAAACTGAAAGTCTAACCAGTAGCGACGAAGCCATGGCCTTAATGTTAATACTGCAGCAATGTGCCCAGCTCAGACAATACATTTAGGAGGGTTGAAATTGTCAGCACTGATCCTCACTCGCAGTGTGTTCAGGCCAGAGAATCATGGTTTGCACAATTCCAAGCTGAACTCACAACCCCCAAGACACCTCCTCACAATCCGAGCCTTAATCCCCAACACAACAACCATTGGGAAACAGAGAGCGAATCAGAAAGAATATAAATTTGGCAACGCAAGCATCCCGCGGTGGCTTATTTACAAATGTCTTAAGTGTAAAATGGAGCCAAGAGGTTGTGGTCCAGACCATCCCAATTTGGGGAGAGAGTAATTGGCAAAATCTGGCTTATCAAAAAAAAAACTATTCTGTGACCGACCCATCGCCCACCGCAGACATAAACTTTTCTGTAGCTTTCCTGATCAGACAGGTTATCAATATGAGGGAAAGTAAAAGGTGTCAGCGTTCCTTCCTCTCTTAAACCTTTTGACATTTTGTGATTTGAAGTGTGACAAACATGCAAAGGGCTCAAGAGAATTATACACACTTTTTAACCCAGTGTCCAATTTGCTCTTGAACTCAAAGCCTTTAATATTTTGTGAAAAAACATGTATAAAAACAAAAGGATTTCATTTGAAATCATAGAATTTACAGTGCAGAAGGAGGCCATTTGGCCCATTGAGTAAATGATTACTGGATATCGGAAGGAACTAAAATTTGGAGAATCCTGGCTGGGAAAGAAACAACGCGCTCGCCCGTCTTACTCTGCAAGGGCTGAAGGTAGAAATATGATAAATAGGCATCGTTAGGAACTACAGACACAACCACAAAAAGTCAAAGGGAAGATTAAAAATAATTCTCTATACAGAGCACAGTTAAGGTGTGACATTGACTGCACAAACCATTGTTGAAGCACAGCCCATAAATTTTGTATAAAGGAATTAATTTGTTGAAGAAAATGAAAGGCG
Source organism: Scyliorhinus canicula (assembly GCF_902713615.1). NCBI lineage: Eukaryota > Metazoa > Chordata > Chondrichthyes > Carcharhiniformes > Scyliorhinidae > Scyliorhinus > Scyliorhinus canicula. Next base: position 27,437,526 of record NC_052159.1, read on the forward strand.
AGGAAAACCAAATAAATAAACAAAAAAACATTAGTGCGGATTTATGGGTCTAACTCAGCAAGTCTCATTAGGCAGCATCTCCCAAACCCATGACCTCTACTCACTAGAAGGGCAAGACCATAAGATATAGGAGAAGAATTAGGCCATACAGCCCATCGAGTCTGCTCCGCTATTGATCTTGGCTGATATGTTCCTTATTCTCCTGCCTCCTCCCCATATCCCCTTATTAATCAATAAATCCTCTTATTAATCAAAAACATCAGATTGTGCTTGAGGTGCTGTTACTTACAGGAGTAGGATTTAGATAGAATAGTTCTTCTTAGAAGAACTTGGAGCAGGAGTAGGCAATGTAGCCTCTCAAGCCTGCTCCACCATTCAATACAATCATGGCTGATCTCATCCTGGCGTTAAACTCCACCGTCCTGCCCGTTCTCCGTAACCCTTCACCCCGTTATTAATTTAAAATCTGTCTAACTTCTCCTTAAATTTACTCACTGTCCCAGCATCCACCACACTCTGGGGTAGCAAATTCCACAGATTTCACCCTTTGGGGGAAGTAGTTTCTCCTCAACTCTGTTTTAAATTTGCTACCTCTTATCCTGAGACTGTGACCTCTCATTCTGGAATGCCCCAAAAGAGGAAGCATCCGCTCCACGTCTACTGTATCCATACCGTTTATCGTCTTAAATACCTAAATTTGATCTCCTCTCATTCTTTCAAACTCTGGAGAGTATGGGCCTAAACTGCTCAATCTCTCCTCATAAGCGAAACCCCTCATCTCTGGAATCAACCTAGTGAACCTCCTCTGAACTAACGGGCAGCACGGTAGCATTGTGGATAGCACAATTGCTTCACAGCTCCAGGGTCCCAGGTTCGATTCTGGCTTGGGTCACTGTCTGTGCGGAGTCTGCACATCCTCCCCATGTGTGTGTGGGTTTCCTCCGGGTGCTCCGGTTTCCTCCCACAGTCCAAAGATGTGCAGGTTAGGTGGATTGGCCATGATAAATTGCCCATAGTGTCCAAAATTGCCCTTAGTGTTGGGTGGAGTTACTGGGTTATGGGGTAGGGTGGAGGTGTTGACCTTGGGTAGGGTGCTCTTTCCAAGAGCCGGTGCAGACTCGATGGGCCGAATGGCCTCCTTCTGCACTGTAAATTCTATGATATCTATGAACTGCCTCCAATGAGACTACATCTTTCCTTAAGTAAGAGGAGCAATACTCCAGGTACGCAATTCCTTTAGCTATAGATGCCAACATTCTATTCACTTTATTACCTGCTGTACCTGCACAAAGATGCCCAGATCCCTCTGTACCCTGAAGTCTCTCCCCATTTAGATAATAAGTTGCATTTCCATTTTTCCAAGCAAAATAGAGGACCTCACACTTCTCCATGTTAAACTCCATCTGCCATATTTTGGCCCACTCCACTCACCTAACCTATCTATATCCATTTGTAAGGTTCTTATTTCCTCACAACAGGGCAGCAGGTACCTGGGAACATGACCGCCTGCAAGTTCCCAAGTCATTCACCCTCCTGTGAGTGGGTTTGAGTGGGGTGATCATTGCTCGGCACAACATCGAGGGCCGAAGGGCCTGTTCTGTGCTGTGCTGTTCTATGTTCTATGTTCTGACTTGGAAATACATCGCCGTTCCTTCACTGTCACTGGGTCACAATCCTGAAACTCCCTCCCTGTGGGTGTACCTATACCACATGGGCTGCAATGGTTCACGGTAGCAGCTCACTGTCACCTTCTCAAAGGCAATTTAGGATGGGCAATAAATGCTGGCCTAGCCTACGAAGTCCACATCCCATTAAAGAATCTTTTAAAAACTCCTGTAATATTCTATAATTCTGCCAAATTGGCATCACTTTTCTATAATTTCAAATTCATGATTGGGACTTAGATTAAAGTGGAGTGGCATATTTTAAACACAGTAAACCATTTCGTATAACGGCATCAACAAATCCATACTGAATTTATTGATTTCTATATACAAAGGCGTTTGTTTTACAGATTGGTATTGAGTGCTGGGTTCAGGAAACAGAGATTGGTTTCGCTCTGACTGAAATAAACTATATCCTGTTGGATCCTTAAGTCCTACAATCCTACACTGGCTAATACATCATTCCCCATTCGAAACACAAGGCTCAAAGCTAATGGCAAAATGTCAACTCAGCAAGATTGTTCAAAGCCTATTTGCAATAACTGCTAAAGAAACACAAACAATATTGTATCCATTTAGGTGTCCGATATACATTTATGTGAAATAAGATAGGTATAGTTACACTGTACAAGGAACAGTGGGGGTACGCGCTTGATAAGGCTACATTCTTACAACTGTGAAAGTCATGGTGTGAACAATGGTGAAGGTTTTAATCGAAGACAAAAGGAAAACAGCAGTGGAAATAGCAAATCACATTAATAAACCAGAATGTACAGTGGTAATTTCTTTTTTAATTTATAGGAACATTAGAGTCTTCTTTCTCAAAATACTCATTAAAAATTCATGATCATTGATTAAGATGCTCTCAGTCTAGCCTAAACTACAGCACCTCCTCGCCACTGTATTAATTGTGAAAAGCATACAAGTCAATCAGACTTTTCTTGTGTGTACATGTCTGTGTGTGTAAATAAAATAGTCAATAGTTTGACAAAAAACACAACGGAAAATTGTTAAGTCTCTTGGTATATTCCATCACAGATCAACTGAAATACTTCCAAATATTCTTTAGCCTTGTTAGCATTTGTTCTGGCATATTTTCTTGCATTGTCATATATAACAAAATTATTTCAAATGTTTAATGTCATTATCTCGAGGTCTAGTTTTAAAATTTCACTGCAAAGCTAACTTTTCCTCAACATGGGAAATGTCTGAGCTGACACAGGGGATGGGGAGTGACGCAGGGCAGGGGGGGTGACGCAGGGCGGGGGGGTGATGCAGGGGAGGAGAGTGTGACGCAGGGGAGGAGGGGGTGACGCAGGGGAGGAGGGGGTGACGCAGGGGAGGAGGGGGTGACGCAGGGGAGGAGGGGCCGACGCAGGGGAGGAGGGGCCGACCCCGGGGAGGAGTGGGTGACACCGGGGAGGAGTGGGTGACACCGGGGAGGAGTGGGTGACACCGGGGAGGAGTGGGTGACACCGGGGAGGAGTGGGTGACACCGGGGAGGAGTGGGTGACACCGGGGAGGAGGGGGTGACACAGGAGATGAAAGCAAAATAAAAGGTCAGAACCATGTAGGCAGAATCTTCATTACCACTTGTCACAATAATCATTAACTGAGAAATCATTACTTTCTTCTGCTTCATCTTTAGCATCGCTATCCTCTGCTAGTGCTATGCTGGATCTGCGGAAGAAGGGGGAACCAGCGAAGAGTGGATATGCAGCAGCCAGAGAGGTTGATCAGATGGAGATAGCCTGGAGTGCAATGGCAGCCTTTAAGATACAGCAGCTGATGCAGGTCCTGCCTTTCACCCAAGCGGGTGCTTCTGGCACTGGCTCAGGATCTCTACCATTAGTCATTGCCATGTTGTACCGATCTGGGATTCACTGCCTGAAAAGATTCAATAATAGCTTTCAAAAGGGGACTTAAAGACCGGTAAATTTGGAGGACTATGGGGAAAGAGCAGGGACCAATTGGATAGCTCTTTCCAAATAGATGGCACAGGCATGATGGGCCAAGGGGCCTTCATCGTCCCTGTATCAATCTATGGCCGAGACGGGTTCCCTGCTGGTGGGGCAGGCGGCCATGCAAAATGGCTAGATTTCGATGGCAGTGGATGATCCCACTGACGTCCAATGGTGAACCACCTATGTCTTGGGAAACAGCATTGCAGGGGCTGGGGGAATCCCAACCTCTGTTTCTCTGTAGAATGCCTTCCGAGGTGACCTGTCTCCCCCAAAGCATTGGTGATCCACATTCTCCTGGAAGGATATTACCGACATTCAATGGAAGATCTACCCCAACAGCAAGTCAGCTGGCTTAACAAGCAATGATAAAGCTGGAATTGAAAGGGGCTGTTTGCAAGCAACAAAAGGTTTCTGTTAGAGGTTTCAAGTACAGGTTCCAGGTGGAAACATTAGAGAATCGTTGATGCAAGTGTGCAGTGTAAATGATGTCATATTATTCTCTTTAAGTAGTGAGGGTGATCTGCACATGCAGCCAAAAATGAAAATAAATAACTATCCCTGAAAATTATGTTCAGCGCTTAAAAGCTTGGCGTTAATTGCTAGGTAAAGCTAATAGCTTCACAGTTGAAGAATTATATCCTGTCAAGTATTCTTCAATACATTGTTGTTTCAAGGAACTCACTCCCAGCTCTGTGCCAATATCACTCGATCTTGCGGTGTGTGCTTTGCTCACCAATATGTTTTATCTGGATGAGCAGCAGCTCACTGTGGATAATTAAGCATCCACACCTACATTGTGTGGATATCCAGATGACTGAGCAGCTACATTAAACGGTCGAGACATTAATTGCAGCGATGTTGGAATATTTTCACTGTGAATTTAGTACAGTGAGTTTTGAAAGCCAGAATCTTGATTTTCAGTCAGTTTACCTTATGATGCTCCTACATTGCACAAGTAACTGACCCCACATCTCAATTTTACTTTTAGGGATGCATTTTCTATTTCTGCAATTGCATTTCTGGACTCCCCAATTACAGACAATGTTTTGCTCATGTCAACAGTACTGTTACAGTTAAGGAGTCTTTAGCAAACTGGTTGTCATTAGATCAATAACCCAGAGAAGCGAGTTCAAATCCCATCATGGTGGCTGGTCTTTCTAGGAAGCTCGTCAGAACAAAGAGGCAGCCTCACATTGAATGTAAACAATGCAGTTCAAAGCTTTTCGGCTTGAAAATGTTGAAGGGCAGCGAAATTATGAATGAAGCACTTCAAAAAGATTTCCACTAGATTATAGGAAAGACTTTCTGATGGGTCATTGATATTGACATGTTGGGAGAGACAAAGGGTTCAAACACTTACGAAAGAAGACTTTAAACTGAAAGTTGACATGCTGAAAGATAGTTTAATGATTTTCAAGGCTACAGGTGGGATGATCTGCCATATAACCCCCTGGGGTGAGCTTCTCCAGCACAGCCAATGTCCCCCACCTCCCCTGAAGGACCCCCTCGGTACCCTGGAGGCAAGTCTAGAGAAGGTAATCGACCCTTGCCCCCCCTCCCCCCATAAGAGTGTAAGGCACCAGGTTCCCACTTGCCAGGACTTGCACCAATTCATGCCAGCGTGACTCCTAGCAGCGAGGGGGGTGGTGCTGGGGCATCCCAGTAGGCCGGTGAATCAAGTTTCCTGCCTGATAATCGCATTCAGATGAATGTAAATGGCAATCAGCATGTTCTCAACTGCTGTGGGCAAGAACCTCATCGGGACTGGCAGAGCAGGCTGGCATGAGTTTGCTGCCCGGTGAAAATCTCTCTTTTGGCCTCTTTCCCGATTCAGCGGGCCATCATGATTCTCACCTCAGGCTCGCGGAGAATCCCCCCATAATCTGTAACTTGACAAAGTCTTCCCTCCCTGACAGCACTGTGGGTGTAGCTACACCACATGGACAGGAGTGATTAAGGCAGATCACCATCGCCTTCAATGCAAACAGGGATGGGGTAACACACGCTGCCCACATCTCATGAGTTAATATGAAACTGGGGATTGTGGCTTACTATCTACCATCAGTTGATGAGCTGCCCATGACAATGTTCCTTTGTCACTGTTCTTTGAGTTGTACCTCAGCTAAAAGAACATTTTTCTATTAATAATGAGAATCGCGCTACACTCTGCATGTATGTCCCTCCTTTCAATTCAAACTGCTCAATTATGACCTTCCACCAAAGATACTTGGCTGAATAAAAGGAAAGCTGTGTTTGGTGTTATTTTTAATCTTGTTTGTGCAGCTGGGACAGTTCCCAATTATTTGTTTAAAGGATTTCTCAAACCTGGCCACCACATACTTTGCTAAAATCATTAGCTGTATGTCTTACACACGCGAATCTTGCGTATAACGTGTTCGGTCTTGTAGACAACATGAGTGATGTAGGAATCGTTAGGCAAGCATCCCTTACTAGTAGCTCATCTTTAAGCATTAGTTCCGCTACTATTGCCTGGTAAACCTTTGGTTTATTCAGCTGTTCCTGTGTACATTGTTCTATAATCAGCTGATTATCCTTTACTCTGGGGAACTAGCTCATAACACTTCTCTGTACCCCCTTCTAACACCTGAATGTCACCTGTGTGTGTGTCAGCAACCAGAGTCACATGCATCAAGGTGTAGTCTGACCAGAGCACTGCACAATTTGATCGTGGATCACGCAATTTATATGCTATACTTTTGGCTATTCTGTTCAACATTCTTTTGTTTTATCCACTGCTGTTGTTCTTTGAATGGACACGCTTTATATTGAACCAAAGGCTCATGCGTCTATCCCAACTTCACCCGTAAGTTATTTCAAAACCTCCCGTGAAACGCCGTGTCACATATCATTCCCTTTAGGCATATAACTTTGCAACTGTCCGCAATACATTTCATCTGCCATTCCTCTGCCCACACTTTGCACAACTTATTCTGCATTCTACATTTCACTCCCCTCCGTGCTTTTGCCTACAGTGAATGTCAGAACCTTGGGGTTATTTGTGACAAATGTAGAGCAGCAGTCCCGAAGTCAAGGCCTAATGCTCAAATCACCATGCTCCTAATTCCACCAATGAGGACTTGTTGGTTTCTGCCGAATAGCCTTTTTGGAACTTGGAAACATTAATTTGTCAGACTTTCCACAGAACATTTCGACTGTTTCGTCTTCAAAGGAATTGGTCAGAAAGAATTTCCCCTTCTGAATCCATCTACTAGATTCTTCTTGAACAGATCATTCATTTTACACAGAATGGAAGAATGATGCATCTGTAATAATATCCTGTCCATTTTTTAAAGTTATGAACACCATATTATTTTGATTCCAATCAACTGATAACTCCCCTGTGTCAAATGACTCATTCATGATAGTTAATGCTCACAGATTTCCTCTGTGGTTTCTCTTAAGAACAACAATAAGAACAACAATAACTTGCATCTAAATAGCGCCTTTAATGTGTAACACATCCTTCCGCATTTCAGAGGAGATGGGATGGGCTGGATATTCCAAACCAGCAACCAGCGCAGGAAAGTGAGCCTGTTTTTAAAAATTCTTCCATGGGATGTGGGTGTCACTGGAAAGGTCAAGATAGCATCGCTGGCAAGGTCAGGATGGCGTCGCTGGCAAGGTCAGGATGGCATCGCTGGCAAGGTCAGGGTGGCATCGCTGGCAAGGTCAGGATGGCGTCGCTGGCAAGGTCAGGATAGCATCGCTGGCAAGGTCAGGATGGCATCACTGGAAAGGTCAGGATAGCATCGCTGGCAAGGTCAGGATAGCATCGCTGGCAAGGTCAGGATAGCATCGCTGGCAAGGTCAGGATAGCGTCACTGGAAAGGTCAGGATAGCATCGCTGGCAAGGTCAGGATAGTATCGCTGGCAAGGTCAGCATAGTGTCGCTGGCAAGGTCAGGATAGCATCGCTGGCAAGGTCAGGATGGCATCGCTGGCAAGGTCAGGATGGCATCGCTGGCAAGGTCAGCATAGCATCGCTGGCAAGGTCAGGATAGCGTCGCTGGCAAGGTCAGGATAGCGTCGCTGGCAAGGTCAGGATGGCATCGCTGGCAAGGTCAGGATAGCATCGCTGGCAAGGTCAGGATGGCATCGCTGGCAAGGTCAGGATGGCATCACTGGAAAGGTCAGGATAGCGTCGCTGGCAAGGTCAGGATGGCATCACTGGAAAGGTCAGCATAGTGTCGCTGGCAAGGTCAGGATGGCATCACTGGAAAGGTCAAAATAGTGTCACTGGAAAGGTCAGGATAGCATCGCTGGCAAGGTCAGGATGGCATCATTGGCAAGGTCAGGATAGCATCGCTGGCAAGGTCAGGATGGCATCACTGGCAAGGTCAGGATAGCGTCGCTGGCAAGGTCAGGATGGCGTCGCTGGCAAGGTCAGGATAGCATCACTGGCAAGGTCAGCATGGCGTCGCTGGCAAGGTCAGGATGGCATCGCTGGCAAGGTCAGGATGGCATCATTGGCAAGGTCAGGATGGCGTCGCTGGCAAGGTCAGGATAGCATCATTGGCAAGGTCAGGATAGCATCGCTGGCAAGGTCAGGATGGCATCGCTGGCAAGGTCAGGATAGCATCATTGGCAAGGTCAGGATAGCATCGCTGGCAAGGTCAGGATAGCATCATTGGCAAGGTCAGGATAGCGTCGCTGGCAAGGTCAGGATAGCATCGCTGGCAAGGTCAGGATAGCATCGCTGGCAAGGTCAGGATAGCATCACTGGCAAGGTCAGGATAGCATCGCTGGCAAGGTCAGGATAGCGTCGCTGGCAAGGTCAGGATGGCATCACTGGCAAGGTCAGGATGGCATCGCTGGCAAGGTCAGGATAGCGTCGCTGGCAAGGTCAGGATGGCGTCGCTGGCAAGGTCAGGATAGCATCGCTGGCAAGGTCAGGATGGCATCGCTGGCAAGGTCAGGATAGCGTCGCTGGCAAGGTCAGGATAGCGTCGCTGGCAAGGTCAGGATGGCATCGCTGGCAAGGTCAGGATAGCATCATTGGCAAGGTCAGGATGGCATCGCTGGCAAGGTCAGGATAGCATCGCTGGCAAGGTCAGGATAGCATCATTGGCAAGGTCAGCATAGTGCCGCTGGCAAGGTCAGGATGGCATCACTGGAAAGGTCAAAATAGTGTCACTGGAAAGGTCAGGATAGCATCGCTGGCAAGGTCAGGATAGCATCGCTGGCAAGGTCAGGATAGCATCACTGGCAAGGTCAGGATGGCATCGCTGGAAAGGTCAGGATGGCATCGCTGGCAAGGTCAGGATAGCGTCGCTGGCAAGGTCAGGATGGCGTCGCTGGCAAGGTCAGGATGGCGTCGCTGGCAAGGTCAGGATGGCATCGCTGGCAAGGTCAGGATGGCGTCGCTGGCAAGGTCAGGATGGCGTCGCTGGCAAGGTCAGGATAGCGTTGCTGGCAAGGTCAGGATAGCATCGCTGGCAAGGTCAGCATAGTGTCGCTGGCAAGGTCAGGATGGCGTTGCTGGCAAGGTCAGGATGGCATCATTGGCAAGGTCAGGATAGCATCGCTGGCAAGGTCAGCATAGTGTCGCTGGCAAGGTCAGGATGGCATCATTGGCAAGGTCAGGATGGCATCGCTGGCAAGGTCAGGATGGCGTCGCTGGCAAGGTCAGGATAGCATCATTGGCAAGGTCAGGATGGCATCACTGGCAAGGTCAGGATAGCATCATTGGCAAGGTCAGGATAGCATCATTGGCAAGGTCAGGATGGCATCGCTGGCAAGGTCAGGATAGTATCGCTGGCAAGGTCAGGATAGCATCGCTGGCAAGGTCAGGATAGCATCGCTGGCAAGGTCAGGATAGTGTCGCTGGCAAGGTCAGGATAGTGTCGCTGGCAAGGTCAGGATAGCGTCGCTGGCAAGGTCAGCATGGCGTCGCTGGCAAGGTCAGGATAGCATCGCTGGCAAGGTCAGGATGGCGTCGCTGGCAAGGTCAGGATAGCGTTGCTGGCAAGGTCAGGATAGCGTTGCTGGCAAGGTCAGGATAGTATCGCTGGCAAGGTCAGGATAGCATCGCTGGCAAGGTCAGGATAGCATCGCTGGCAAGGTCAGGATAGCGTTGCTGGCAAGGTCAGGATAGCGTTGCTGGCAAGGTCAGGATAGTATCGCTGGCAAGGTCAGGATAGCGTTGCTGGCAAGGTCAGGATAGTATCGCTGGCAAGGTCAGGATAGCATCGCTGGCAAGGTCAGGATGGCGTCGCTGGCAAGGTCAGGATAGCGTCGCTGGCAAGGTCAGCATGGCGTCGCTGGCAAGGTCAGGATAGCGTCGCTGGCAAGGTCAGGATGGCGTCGCTGGCAAGGTCAGGATGGCGTCGCTGGCAAGGTCAGGATAGCGTCGCTGGCAAGGTCAGCATGGCGTCGCTGGCAAGGTCAGGATAGCGTCGCTGGCAAGGTCAGGATAGCGTCGCTGGCAAGGTCAGGATAGCGTTGCTGGCAAGGTCAGGATAGCGTCGCTGGCAAGGTCAGGATAGCGTCGCTGCCAAGGTCAGGATAGCGTTGCTGGCAAGGTCAGGATGGCGTCGCTGGCAAGGTCAGGATAGCGTTGCTGGCAAGGTCAGGATAGCGTTGCTGGCAAGGTCAGGATAGCATCGCTGGCAAGGTCAGGATAGCGTTGCTGGCAAGGTCAGGATAGTATCGCTGGCAAGGTCAGGATGGCATCGCTGGCAAGGTCAGGATGGCATCGCTGGCAAGGTCAGGATAGCGTTGCTGGCAAGGTCAGGATAGTATCGCTGGCAAGGTCAGGATAGCGTCGCTGGCAAGGTCAGGATAGTGTCGCTGGCAAGGTCAGGATAGCGTTGCTGGCAAGGTCAGGATAGTATCGCTGGCAAGGTCAGGATAGCATCGCTGGCAAGGTCAGGATAGCATCGCTGGCAAGGTCAGGATAGCGTCGCTGGCAAGGTCAGGATGGCGTCGCTGGCAAGGTCAGGATGGCGTCGCTGGCAAGGTCAGGATAGCGTCGCTGGCAAGGTCAGGATAGCGTTGCTGGCAAGGTCAGGATAGTATCGTTGGCAAGGTCAGGATAGCATCGCTGGCAAGGTCAGGATAGCGTCGCTGGCAAGGTCAGGATGGCGTCGCTGGCAAGGTCAGGATGGCGTCGCTGGCAAGGTCAGGATAGCATCGCTGGCAAGGTCAGGATAGCGTCGCTGGCAAGGTCAGGATAGCGTTGCTGGCAAGGTCAGGATGGCGTCGCTGGCAAGGTCAGGATGGCGTCGCTGGCAAGGTCAGGATGGCGTCGCTGGCAAGGTCAGGATAGCGTTGCTGGCAAGGTCAGGATGGCATCGCTGGCAAGGTCAGGATGGCATCGCTGGCAAGCCTTTTAAAGTCCAAGTTGAATTACACTGAGGCCAAATGGAATGGATATTCTGAGCAGGCGTAACAGGGATTGCAATGGTCAGTAGTGTTTGCAGATGGCATTGAACTGGATGGTGGGGATGATGTGAACATTATGGAACATCTTGAGAACTGAATGGCAGGGAAATTAAGCTCATTAGCCCAAAGAATATATGAACGGTCAGTTTGAGCCTAGGGAAGATGATGAGAGGTGTGAAGATTATGGACCAACCCTCACACAATCCCACCCAACCTACGCATCTTTGGATACCAAGGGGCAATCGAGCATGGCCAATCCATATAATGTGCACATCTTTCGGACTGTAGGAGGATACCGGAGCACCCAGAGGAAACCCACGCAGAAACGGGGAAAATATACTACCTCCACACAGACAGCCACCCATAGCAGGAATTGAGCCCGGGTCCCCTAGTGCTGTGTCGTGCAAGTTAGGTTAAGGGGTTATTGGGATAGGGCGCTCTTTCAGTGGGCCAGTGTAGACCCGACGGGCCGAATGGCCTCCTTCTGCACTGTAGGGATTATATAATTAATGAGATTCTCACTGCAGTATCGACTTTTTGTTGCAAAGTAGGTGCAATTCTGTGTCATGGACTCCCACAATAGTAGAGTCCAATCTGACTTATTTCATGCAGCATCTTTACGGGCAATTCAACAGAAAAGATTATCAACCTGTGCGACACACGAGCTTAGAAACCAAAGATAAAGGTTTGTGTCTAACTGATTGAACTACTCACTTCCCAATCATTGGATCACTGGCCTGAAACGTTAGGCCGCAGATTTTGACAGACCCGCTGAACATTTCCAGCACTTTCTCTTTTTATCTCAGGTAGTCAGCATTCACACTAATTTGCTCTTGTCCTAAACTTAGGGGTTCCTTGCCTGCTAATGTCCTTTCACTGAAAATCGGTTCCATCAAGAACTGTCTCTTCATCCCAGCAGTCTGACACCATTTCAGTCTAAAATTTAATCCAGTTAACTAATAAACAGGTGACGTCTTTAATATTCATGAATTAGGTTTGTTTCTTTTTGAAGGAAGCTCTTTTGTAGTTAAATGGAACAGTAGTGTAAGAATATTTGAAAAGTAGAACATAGTTGTCGAAGGCAACACCCCAGGTGACAGGTCACATAGAAAAATATATACTCTGGCTTTCTATGGAGACGATGACAAAACGTCTGGGAGTGTACTGTATCCTTGTAAACATATGCAGATCTCTCATTAATACATAGATGGTTTGAGTGTCGGCGGCAGTCACCAAATATGTTCATTAGTGGTTAACTGCTTTTGCCAGAATGCCCGCAGTTTACAAAGGTAACACTTTCTATTACAAAAAACCTACTTACAGCACTTTGTGGAGCCCACACACTTGAATCAGCAAACGTCAGAGAGGGTGTGCAATAGATATAGCAGTATCATTGAACAGAATCCCACTGGTATGCTTTCATTGCACAACATTGTTGTCAGTGGAACCAGTCTCTTAGAGACTGAGGTCACCTGTATTTGTTTTTGTTGCTTTTCCAGTTTTCACGGTGCATCTTAAACAGGAGACCAAAAGGACTTTTTGAAAAAAGCATATCGCCTCTCCAGTGATACAGGTATAATTCACATTCACAGTGCAGAAGAGGCCCTTCAGCCCACCACGTCTGCACCGACACATGAACACCTGACCTGCCTACCTAACCCCATTTTCCAGCACTTGGCTGATAACCTTGAATGTTATGACGTGTCAAGTGCTCATCCAGGTACTTTTCAAAGGAGGTCAGGCAACCTGCCCCTACCACCCTGTCAGGCAGTGCATTCCAGACCGTCACCACCCTCTGGGTAAAGACGTTCTTCCTCACATCCCCGTAAACCTCCTGCCTCTCACCTTGAACTTGTGTCCCCTTGTCACTGACCCTTCAACTATGGGAGACAGCTGCTCCCTATCCACCCTGTCCACGCCCCTCATAATCTTCTACACCTCGATCAGGTCGACCCTCAGTCTTTTCTGCTCCAACGAAATCAACCCAAGCCTATCCAACCTCTCTTCATAGATACTTCTTCAACATTTACTGAGTGGAACACATATCCTATGTAGACCTTTAGCCATAATCCAACATGCCATTATGTTTTAACTCTCCACTCTGTTGGCAAATCACCACTGCTATTTGCCGCCATTACAATTGACGAATCATTTGTTTAATTTAATATTAAAGTGTTACAGAACTACTTCCTTTAAACAATATATTACTGGTTGCACAGCTATGTTGGAGATGCCATATACGGTTCTTTTACATTATAGATGGAATATTTCGGCACCTTGGATAATGTTGTGAGAGGGTTTGGTAGACTTCACTCACATCTTCCAGGTCTCCACAGGGCTGGGGTAGTTCAGCGCCATGTGCCCCAGCACTCAGATCCTTCTCCTCAGTTTGCAAACAATAAAAACTAAAGCGGAAATTCCCCTTTGCAAAGGTCAAGCAGTTCAAAATTATGTAACCTGTCCCCAACGGGGAACCCTGTCCTAGTCAAAATGCTGATGTTAACTGGATGGATAAAGTGGTTTGGAAATTTTATGACGCCAGATGGAAAGTTGTCACTAGAGATTTTCAATGCGTGCTTGCACAAAAACACAAACCAGTGTGTCTCATTCGGCACTTTTCTCTAAACACTGACAAGGAAACATTTTGGCTGCTTTCAAAGCTAGTTCTGTGTTTAGGAACAGGAGACCTCAGATTCACAAACAACTGGATAATAGAACATAGAACATAGAACAGTACAGCACAGAACAGGCCCTTCGGCCCTCGATGTTGTGCCGAGCCATGATCACCCTACTCAAACCCATGTAACCACCCTATACCCGTAACCCAATAACCCCCCCTTAACCTTACTTTATTAGGACACTACAGGCAATTTAGCATGGCCAATCCACCTAACCCGCACACCTTTGGACTGTGGGAGGAAACCGGGGCACCCGGAAGAAACCCACGCACACACGGGGAGGACGTGCAGACTCCGCACAGACAGTGACCCAGCCGGGAATCGAACCTGGGACCCTGGAGCTGTGAAGCATTTATGCTAACCGCCATGCTACCGTGCTGCCCAGTTCAGTTCAGTTGCTTTACTAAGGGTTAAAGCTCACAACCCTATCATAGCTCTGGAGCAAGTACATTCTGGCCACACAACTGCTGGGAAGAAGCTCTCTCCTGCTAGATGTTCTTCCTGGTGAAGATGGCTTGCTAATTGTTGATAATAATCCATGATTTCTCTACAATAATAACTATCGAGCATATATGCTTGTTCAGGTACTCTTTTAGAATGAAAAATCTTTTCAGATAAGATAGGATTGTGTACCTTTGTTCCATGGTGTGAAGTTAACATCAAATGTCAGCAGAGCACAAAGATAACCCCAGCAACTACAGGCCAGTCAGCTTAGCCTAATGATAAGGGCAAGTTTTTAAGAAATGAAAATTTGAGACAAAATTAATAGTCACTTGAGCAAAATGTGAATTGATTAAAGAAAGCCAACATGGATTTGTTAAGGGCAATAATGTTTGACTAACTTGCTGGAGTTTTTTGAGGTGGTAACAGAGGGTAATGCTGTCGATGTGGTGCACATGCACTTCCAAAAGACATTTGATCAAGTGCTGCACAAAGACTTGAGCAACATTAGAAATTGTGGAATAAAAGAGACAGGACCAACAAGGGTACAAAACTGGCTCATTGACACGAAATTGGAGTAGTGGTTCGATGTTTTTCAGGCTGGTTTGAGCACAGTTTGTAGTAGAGTTTCCCAGGAGTCAGTGTTGGGACTTCAGCCCTTCCTTATATATAATAATCTTTATTGTCACAAGTAGGCTTATATTAACACTGCAATGAAGTTATTGTGAAAATCCCCTAGTCGGCACATTCCAGCGCCTGTTCGGGTACACAGATGGAGAAATTGGAATGTCCAAATTATCTAACAGCACGTCTTTCGGGACTTGTGGGAGGAAACCAGAGCAGCCGGAGGAAACCCATGCAGACGCGGGGAGAACATGCAGATTCCGCACAGACAGATGACCCAAATCGAACCCGGGTCCCTGATGCTGTGAAGCAAAAGTGCTAACCACTGTGCTACCGTGTGCCCTGTTAATGACCTAGACCTTGGTGTACAGGGTACAAATAAAACATTTGCAGATGGTACAAGACTTGGAAGTACTGTAACTCATGAAGAGTATCATGTAGAACTTCAAAAGGACATAGGTGAGTGGTGGAATAGGCAGACGAGTAGCAGATGAAATTTAACGCACAGAAGTCTGAAGTGATTTATTTTGGTAAGAGGAATGCAGAGGGACAATATAAAATAAAGGATTAAATTATAAAAGAGGCAGGAACAGAGGCATCTGGTTGCATTCATAACAAACCATCGAAGGCAGCAGGACAGGTTGAGAGAGCAGTTAATAATGCAAAGCTTTATTAATAGGGACAGAGTACAAAAGCAAAGAAGCTGTGTTAAACCTGTATAAAACACTGGTTCAGCATCAACTGGAGTACTGTGTCCAGTTCTGGGCACATTACTTCAGGAAGGATATGAAGACCTTAGAGAGGGTGCAGAAAAGGTTCACAAGAATGAAGTTCCTTATCCCTGGAACCAGTTATGTAGAAAGATTGGAGAAAATTGAACTAATCTCCTTGGAGAAGACAAGGTCGAGAGGAGATTTAATGCATGAATTCAAAATTAGAAAATCATACTGTGATCAGGCAAAGTCAATATGGCTTTGTGAAATTAAATCATTTAATTAATTTATTTCAGATTTAAAATTTTTTTTAAAGAGTATCCAATTAATTTTTTCCAATTAAGGGGCAATTTAACATGGCCAATCCACCTACCCTGCACATCTTTGGATTGTGGGGATGAAATCCACGCAAACACGGGGAGAATGTGCAAACACCACACGGACAGTGACCCAGAGCCGGGATCGAAATTTATTCCAGTTTTTTGAGGAAGGTAGAGAAACTAGAACCTGTAAATGTGGTGGTTATGGATTTCCAAAAGGAATTTGATAAGGTGCCATATCAAATGTTACTACACAAGGTACAACAGGGTGTAGAGGGTAACATATTAGCATGGATAAAGGATTGGTTAGCTAACACAAAGTAGAGAGTAGGGATAAATGGGTCTTTCTCAGGTTGTAACTAGTGGAGTGCCACAGGGTTCAGTGCTGGGACCTCAACTATTGACAATTATATCAAAGAGCTAAATTTGTCAATGATACCAAGATAGGTAGGAAAGTAAATTGGGGCGGCACGGTGGAACAGTGGTTAGCACTGCTGCCCCACAGCACCAGGGACCCAGTTTCAATTCCGGCCTTGGTGACTCTGTGGAGTCTTCATATTCTCCCCGTGGCTTTCCTCCAGGTGCTCCCACAGTCCAAAGATATGTAAATTAGGTGGATTGATCATGCTAAATTGCCCCATAGTGTCGAAATACATGTAGGTTAGGTGGGGTGATCTTTCAGAGGGTTGGTTCAGACTCGATGGGCTAAATGGCCTCCTTCTGCACTGTATGGATTCTAAATTGTCAAAAGGAAGTAGAGAATATACAAAAGGATATGGGCAGGTTAAGTGAGGTGGGCAAAAGTTTGGCACATGGGAGTATAACGTGGAAAAACATTAACTTGTCCACTTTGGCAGGAAGGATAGAAGAGCAGTATATTATTTAAATGGAGAGATCTGGGTGCACTGGTATGTGATCCACAACAAGGTACTAAGCAGGTACAGCAAGTGATTAGGAAGGCAAATGGAATGTTGTTGTTTATTAGAAGAGGGATGGATTATAAAAAGTAGGGACGTTTGACTGCAGCAGTGCAGGGCATTGGTGGGACCACATCTGGAATACTGTGTACAATTCTGCTCTCCTTATTTCATAAAAAATAATTAGTGTTAGAAGCAGTTCAAAGAAAGACTCATTCCTGGGATGAAGGGCTTATTTTATGACGACAGGTTAAACAAGTTGAGCCTTTACACATTGGAGTTTAGAAGAATGAGAAGTGATGTTAGCGAGGGCACTTGATACGGTAGATACCAGGAGGAAGTGTCCACTTGTGGGAGGGTAGATACCAGGAGGAAGTGTCCACTTGTGAGGGTATATACCAGGAGGAAGTGTCCACTTGTGAGGGTATATACCAGGAGGAAGTGTCCACTTGTGGGAGGGTAGATACCAGGAGGAAGTGTCCACTTGTGGGAGGGTAGATACCAGGAGGAAGTATCCACTTGTGGGAGGGTAGATACCAGGAGGAAGTGTCCACTTGTGGGAGGGTAGATACCAGGAGGAAGTGTCCACTTGTGGGAGGGTAGGTACCAGGAAGAAGTGTCCATGTGTGGGAGGGTAGATACCAGGAGGAAGTGTCCACGTGTGGGAGGGTAGATACCAGGAGGATGTGTCCACTTGTGAGGGTAGATACCAGGAGGATGTGTCCACTTGTGAGGGTAGGTACCAGGAGGATGTGTCCACTTGTGGGAGGGTAGATACCAGGAGGATGTGTCCACGTGTGAGAGGGTAGGTACCAGGAGGATGTGTCCGCTTGTGGCAGGATAGATACCAGGAGGGTGTGTCCACGTGTGGGAGGGTAGATACCAGGAGGATGTGTCCACTTGTGGGAGGGTAGATACCAGGAGGATGTTTCCACTTGTGGGAGGGTAGATACCAGGAGGATGTTTCCACTTGTGGGAGGGTAGATACCAGGAGGATGTTTACACTTGTGGGAGGGTAGATACCAGGAGGATGTTTCCACTTGTGGGAGGATAGATACCAGGAGGATGTTTCCACTTGTGGGAGGGTAGGTACCAGGAATATGTTTCCACTTGTGTGAGAGATCAGATCCAGGAGACACAGTTTAAGAATAGGAGGTTTCCCCTTTAAAGATGCAGATGAGAAGAATTTATTTTCTCAGAGGGACATTAGCATGTGAAATTCTCTTCCCCAGAGAGCAGTGGGGAATTGGGTCAGTCATTCAAGACAGAGTTGGACAGATTCCTGATAGACAAGGGAGTAAAGGGGGCCGACAGGAAAGTGGAATTGAGACCACAACCAGATCAGTCATGATCTTATTGAATGGTGAAGCAGGCTCGAAGGGCCTACTCAAAAGTCTACCTTTGACAAAGAGTTATTCGGACTCAAAATGTTAGCTCCCTCTCTCTCCACAGATGCTGTCCTGCCTGCTGAATGTCTAGTATTTTCTGTTTTTAGACCATAAGACACAGGAGCAGAATTAGGCCATTCTATAACCATCTTTATTAGTGTCAAAAATAGGCTTACATTAACACTGCAATGAAGTTACTGTGAAAATACCCCAGTCACCACACTCTGGCACCATTTCCTGTACACTGAGGGAGAATTCAGAATGTCCAATGCACCCAACAAGCACGTCTTTTGGGACTTGTGGGAGGAAACTGGAGAACCCGGAGGAAACCCCGCAGACATGGGGGGAATGTGCAGACTCCGCACAGACAGTGACCCAAGCCGGGAATCGAACCCGGGACCCTGGCGCTGTGAAGCAATAGTGCTAACCACTGTGCTACCGTGCCGTCCAGCCTGCTCCGCCATTCAATCACGTCTGATATGTTTATAATACCCATTCTCCGGTCTTTCTATTCAAAATTCCTATGTTCTTATAAAATCTCAAGGGGTCTAGACAGAGTAGATAAGGAAGACCGTTCCCATTGAAATGAATTGAAATGAAAATCGCTTATTGTCACAAGTAGGCTTCAAATGACGTTACTGTGAAAAGCCCCTAGTCGCCACATTCCGGCGCCTGTTCGGGGAGGCTGTTATGGGAATTGAACCGTGCTGCTGGCCTGCCTTGGTCTGCTTTCAAAGCCAGCGATTTAGCCCTGTGCTAAACAGCCCCTTGGTGGAAGGATTGGGAACCAGAAGGCATAGATTGAAGGTATTGACAAAAGAAGCAACAGCGACAGGAGGCAAAATGTTTTCACACAGAGAATGGTTTAAGATCTAGGATGAACGTCCAAACAGTGGGGGTTTAGCTGCTTTAGCATAGTGGACTAAACAGCTAGCTTGTAATGCAGAACAAGGCCAGAAAGCACGGGTTCAATTCCTGTACCGGCCTCCCCGAACAGGCGGTGGAATGTGGCGACTAGGGGCTTTTCACAGTAACTTCATTGAAGCCTACTTGTGACAAGAAACTATTTTTATTATTATAGCAGCAGGCTCAATGGAGAATTTCAAATGGGAATTGCATCATTAACTGGGAAGGAAACATTTACAGAGTACAGGGAAGAGGTAGGGAAGTGGCATTTCAGATACTCCTGCAGATGGTCAGCACAGCCATGGCAGGCTAAATGGCCTCTCTCTGTGAGGTAACCATTCTGTGAACGCAACTTAAAAGCAGTGAACTGTGCAAAGTCACTTTTACCGTAAACATGGTCCAAGAATTTAAAGTATATTTGTGATTAGATATTAATTTCACTACAATTTGAAAAGAATAACTTTTTTTTCACCATTAAATCCTGATGTGGCACAAAGCTGGTATAAATTAATTGACAGGAAACCAAATGACTGCTATTCAAATCTTTATCTACTACAATGATAGAAATTATTTTTAATTCCTGCCTTTTTAGAAATCTGCCCTTTGGGATTTAGGAACATTAAGGACATGATTAGGTTGTATCTCGTGACTGATTTGCACCTCAGCGTTCAATTGTCCTTTCATTGATATCCTTTTTTAAAAAAATGTCTTTTTTATTAAATTTAGAGTACCCAATTCATTTTTTCTAATTAAGGGGCAATTTAGTGTGTCCAACCCACCTAGGCTGCACATCTTTGGGTTGTGGGAGCGAAACCCACGCAAACACGGGGAGAATGTGCAAACTCCACACAGACAGTGACCCACAGTCAGAATCGAACCTGGGACCTCGGCGCCGTGAGGCAGCAATGTTAACCACTGTGCCACCGTGCTGCCCCTCTCTTGATAGCTTGACCCAAGAACTACAATCTATCTATTGCAAATCTTTAATTTTTTAATGATCTGAATATCCACAGCTTTCTGGGATATATACATTCTACTACCCTTTTTGTGAAAAAAAGTGCGTTCTGAATTCACTCCCGAATGTTCAAACTCTGATTTTCAGGATTATATCTTAACTGGTCTCGATTCCCCCATTAAAGGAAATATTCCTTCATTCCTACATGACCAAATCATTTCAACATTTTAAACACCTTGATCACCTCTTAATTTGCTACACTCAACCTGAGTTTAAGCAACCCATCCTCGAAGGCCCAGTATCATTTAGGGAACATAGCCGGGTTATAAAGCATTGAATTTACAGTGCAGGAGGAGGCCATTTGGCCCATAGAGTCTGCACCAACCCTTGAAAAGACCACCCCACCGAGGACCACCCCACCTAAGCCCACACCTCCACCCCATTCCGGTAACTCAGTAACCCTGTCGAACCTAACACTAAGGGCAATTTAGCATGGCTAATCCACCAAACTTGCACATCTTTGGACTGTGGGAAGAAACTGGAGCACCCAGAGGAAACCCATTCAGACACGGGGAGAACATGCAGACTCCACAGATAGTGACCCAAGCCAGAAAGCGAACCTGGGATCCTGGAGCTGTGAAGCCACAGTGCTAATCATTGTGCTACCATGCTGCCCTAAACCTGGGACCATGGCGCTGTGAAGCCACAGTGTTAATCATTGTGCTACCGTGCCGCCCACGGTATGGTAGCACAGTGCAGGTCGAGCAAAGATGAGCTTGTACTGCATTTACAGCTAGCTGCTTTGGGCTGGCAATTTCCATGTTTGAGGTTGTAAAAAGGTCTCTGTGGAGTAAATTGCCCGTGCAACAATTCATCCAGGGCTTCAACTCAAAAGATATCGGAATGGGTTTCTAAAGATTCAGTGCTCTGTTGTATTGAAGCAGTGAATGTAGTAACTCAAGTCTTTTCCTGCTAGATTTCCACTTCTATGTAATTAGCCTTCATGCACGTAAATAATTCTGGCTTGGGTGCAACTGACTGATAAAAGTGCTGACAAAACAAGAGCATGTGGCCATTAATCCACATGATAGTCGCAGAATTGTTCCAGCCAGTGCATTATATTTTGGTTTCAAAAAAAGAATAAGGTCCACTATCCCAATCAAAAGACACGGAAGGTTTGCAGGAGACAAGATAAATTACTGCGGATGCTGGAATCTGATACAGAAACAGAAAATGCTGGACAATCTCAGCAGTCAAGAGCACTGTTGCTTCACAGCACCAGGGTCCCAGGTTCGATTCCCAGCTTGGGTCACTGCCATGTTCTCCCCGTGTCTGCGTGGGTTTCCTCCCACACGTATCGAAAGAAGTGCTCTTGGGTGAATTGGACATCCTGAATTCTCCCTCTGTGTATCCGAACAGGCGCCGGACTGTGGCAACTCGGGGATTTTCACAGTAACTTCATTGCTACTTGCAACAATAAAGATTATTTTTTTAAAAGGTCTTACAACACATAGAACATAGAACATAGAACAGTACAGCACAGAACAGGCCTATGGAGAGTGAAGGGAGCTAGCGTTTCGAGTCTGGATGACTCTTTGTCGAAGCCTAGCTGAATGCCAGCTTTGACAAGAGTCATCCAGATTCCAAACGTTAGCTTCCTTCTCTCTCCACAGATGCTGTCAGACCTGTTGATGTTATTCAGCATTTTCTATTCTTGACTCCGAGGAGGCAAGGTTCTCTTCTGGAAGCAGACTTTAGCTATGAACCGGGGTGAGAATTAGCTGGGAAGAAGCTGAGATTGCAGCAAGGGATATTTTTGCAGGGTGAACTTCCATTCTGGTCACTCTTTATTTTCAATCTTACGATGAGTCCTATTCTGATTCAGAACGGTTAAGAGTGGAGGCAAGCTCTCCCACAGGAAGTGCATGCAAAGTCCCAACTTAACCCCATCAGAAACACCTTCTGCAGTTGAGCATTAAAATGTAGAACAGTCTGATTAGCTTTCTGATTTTCTCCCAGTTTAACCAACACTCCTTAATCAAAAATGTAACTGGAAACGACAATCGCCTAGGGTCTACACTGAGTGAGAGGGAACTGAGACCCAGGTTTACAACAGCAACACCCCATCGATTGCACCCCATGCACTTTAACCATTTAAACTAGGTCCGAGCTACCTCCGCAACCTGAAATTGAACGAGGAAAATTCAAGGCAACACAAGGTGAAAATTCAACTAACAGCCCCTCCCGGGCAGAAGGATCAGAATTTGCCCCAATAATCGGCACAGTGATAGGTGGCATGCGGAGTTTAACACTACTGGATCCTCCACTGAGCAATTCATACTGTGTGATGCATGTGCTTGAAATTATTCACCAACCTCGTTAACAGCAGCAAACGGCAGCTCGGAGAAGAGGATGTTAAACTGGCAGAGTAACGAACTCCTGCAAAGTTATCCCTGTGAGTGGTGTTTCACCGGCCGCCTGACCTGCACGCTTATCCCGGTGGGCGGAACTGTCCTGGGGCCTTTACACCACAATCTCCTCTCCAGCTCTCTGGGAGTGAGAGACGCTCTCTCTGACTGCACTTTGCACAAGCTGGCTTGTTGCTACACTGCACTGAGGGGGGGCGGGGCTATGTCAAAAGCATGTTGTCCTACCTGTGGGCAGGTGTGAGTGGGCTGGGGGAGGGGTCCTGACATCCTGAAATCGCAGTTATTTCTATAACAAGGGAATTCAAGAATTTCTCAAAATGTAAATTGGACCCCCAAAAAAGTCCATTATGTTTTTTGCTCAAGATGAGAAAGCATTACCAATTACTGAATTCAATTAGGGTTACCATCTAAAACAGATGAGAGAGGAGATTTACTAGGATGTTGCCTGGTATGGAGGGAAGGTCTTACGAGGAAAGGCTCAGGGACTTGAGGTTGTTTTCGTTAGAGAGGAGAAGGCTGAGAGGTGAATTAATAGAGACATATAAGATAGTCAGAGGGTTAGATAGGGTGGACAGCGACAGTCTCTTTCCTCAGATGGTGATGACCAACATGAGGGGACATAGCTTTAACTTGAGGGGTGGTAGATATAGGACAGATGTCAGAGGCAGTTTCTTTACTCAGAGAGTAGTAGGAGTGTGGAACGCCCTGCCTGCAACAGTAGTAGACTCACCAACTTTAAGGGCATTTAAGTGGTCACTGGATAGACATATGGATGAAAATGGAATAGTGTAGGTCAGATAGGCTTCAGTTTCACGGGTCGGCGCAACATCGAGGGCCGAAGGGCCTGTACTGCGCTGTAATGTTCTAATATAGAATGCAAATCCATTTCACACATTCAGGCTTGACATTGGAAGTTCCGCTAGTGTCAAGGATAGGAGGCTCATCACGGAGGTTGAAGGGGCAAATGTCTGCCAAACCAGTGCAAAAGTATTATTCCCCAAAATTGTAACATCACAATTTATTAACAGTTGGAGAGCGGTGACTGGGTCCCAAACAATTCCGGCAGCACGGTAGCATAGTGGTTAGCACAATTGCTTCACAGCTCCAGGGTCCCAGGTTCAATTCCCGGCTTGGGTCACTGCCTGTGCGGAGTCTGCATGTTCTCCCCGTGTATGCGTGGGTTTCCTCCGGTTTCCTCCCACAGTCCAAAGATGTGCAGGTTAGGTGGATTGGCCATGATAAATTGCCCTTAGTGTCCAAAATTGCCCTTAGTGTTGGGTGGGGTTACTGGGTTATGGGGATAGGGTGGAGGTGTGGGCTTGGGTAGGGTGCTCTTTCCAAGAGCCGGTGCAGACTTGATGGGCCAAAAGGCCTCCTTCTGCACTGTAACTTCTATGAAATTCTCATCGTTGGGCAGAAGATAGATGGGCAACAAATGAGATTGGGCAGTCTTGCAGAGTTATCCATAAACTGGAGACCGGGAAAGAGTAGGTACATACTAAAGACCACAAAAGGAGGAAAATTCATAAAAGATGTATCGAGGGGAATAGTTTTCTGGATATATAGGGGAAACAGCATGGTGTGTATTTACCAAAGAGCCCGTTTTTGCTCTTGCTGTTTGACAGCCACCATTTTGAGTTCGGCAACTTTAATTCACCTAAAGTCCCTACCTGGAGCTGCATTATGCTGCCTGAATATGGTAATCAGTGCCTAGTACCTGTTTCAGAACCCATTACCAAATTGATAAATATTGCTCATGATCCACTCAGCTTCTCAGAGGCTAGCAGTCCTTGATTTTACTTACCTTAATGTGGATTTAATTTTTTATTTTATTTAGTGGTTTGTCGGATTGAATATCATGAACCTTTAAAAATATTGTCTCCAGTGCTTGTCTTTTGATGGATAATTCCAATTCAAAAACTTTAGACTAGTTAGTATTTGCAACTTGAGAGATTTGACTGAATTAATTGGGGCCTTCAATGATATGGAGTCTTTGAATCTCCACATCTTGGCCTGCATCGAAGTAACCACTGAGACAAAACATTTGGGGCACGATCTAACCTAATCGTAACAAAAGTCCCGTGACGAGCACGTTAAGCCGGGTGTAACCTGGCTCTGTGAGACACCATGTCTCGGGACTTGGTTGCAATCCAAGGCCTCAGTGCCCCACCGAGGCCGCATTTAGTCCCGTTTCCTGCTCTGAGGAGCTCTGCTCGTCGGAACCCCTCAGTGCAGGAAGAGATCGGGACACCATTTTTAACTGGCGTCCCGATCCTTTGAACACCCCCGACGCGACCCCCGAACCCCTGTTATAAACACTCGTCATGGTACTCTGTTGCAACTTGGTTAGATCGCGCCCTATTCAGTGGTGGACTGGGTCTAAAAATATTGGTTGCCAGGAGACAAAGGGGGCCCACCCACAACTACAATGCTATCATTTAATTTTCATAACGAATAAATAAAATGTTCAAAAAATACATATGGAAAAAAGGGTACAATTAAAATTTTTGTGGAAAAAATGTGTATTTCTTAGTAATTACAGTGTACATGTACTGTACATATTACTGGCAGTAGATACCAAATGTAAATACAGAATGTTATAATTGAATTTTTTATTTATTTTTTAAAATTTTAATTGGTTGATATTTTTAAATAGTTTACTGCACAATTTACACATTAACAGATAGTTCAAAAGCACAATAGAGCATTGCATGCAGTCCACTATATTAAGAGCAATCATTTGTGTTCGCCAAATGATTGTGTGAATCTGCCAATAATTGCTTCTGCATCCAATTCATCTAACAATTCCTTTTCAATGGATAGCAACATGTATGATTCCAAATTCTCCTCAGACAGCAAATTTCTTAACCTTGTCTTTATGATCTTTAGCTTTGAAAATGTCCTCTCACATTGGACTTGAGTAACTGATAGTGTGCAGATGACTTTATAAAGTTCATAAAGGTTATCATATGCCTTGTCATGAAGTCTGTTGGATGCCAGAATTTTTAGTACACACGATGGGCAAGTGCTGCAAATTTTACAATTGTTGCAACTGGAATCCATATTCTCACCATCATTAAGCAATAGCTTTAATACATCAAAGTTTGAAGCAAAAGAAAACAATTCCAATATTACTTGATCTTTGCTGATTTGTGGAAACAGCTTAATAATACCTTCCAATGCTTCATCTTCAAGGTCCTTCTCTGCAATAGTTTTAAACTTTGCTGGGTCCAAGCAGGACAAATCTGTATACAACTGTTTGTGTTGTACAAAGCGTGATTCTAGTGACTAGACAATGCGATCCATTATTAGGTTAAACACATTTACTCGAAAATAAGCTAGAGAATCTGAGGAATTTCTTTCATCATCAATAAGCTCATCTGCCATTCTTTTCTTCTTCCTCTGCCTCTTAACTGGCAATGCTGTTTCCAACGCATCAATTTCCAATGTTTGATTTTCATTCATATTCATCTGTGAAATCCTGTCATTACATTTATTTACAAATTCCAAAGCCTTGCTGTGAACGTTATCAAATGTTCTTGTCTGTTCCTTCAACTTTGTTGTAGCTGAATCTACCAAACTCCATGCAGTAAACATATCTAAACCACTTGTCTGTAGATAACTTGATAACGGGGTTGTAGTTTCAAATATATACAAGTAAGTAAATGTTGTCAATATGGTTTCAAACTTTAGAAGACTTTGAAGTAAAACATTTGCTTCATGTTTTGTTTTTGCATCAAACTTTTCTGAATCTTGTATCATTGATAAGCATGTCAATAGATTTACGAAAGTACCGGCAGTGGCATCATCAAAACGTCCAAATATAGTTGTTGCTGCTTTGGATTTTCCTGACCATCTGGTCTCACCAATTAGCTTTAATCGTTTCATTTTTTCTTGTCCTAGATGTTTTCCAACAACTTCTATCCATACAGCCATTCTCTTGTATGATGCTTTCACAAAAGTTGCTATATCCTGGAGCAAATTGAAAAAAGAAACTGCAGGCACACAACATTTTGTTGTTTCAGTTATCACCAAATTCAAGACATGGGCATAGCACCATATATGAACATGTTGATCAGCCACATCAGCAATTTGACTTTGTAAACCATTATACTGGCCATGGTAGCTTGCAGCGCCATCTGTGCTATCAGATAAACATTTTTGGGGGTCAATTTTAAGATGCTGTAATGTTTCAATCAATAGATCAAAAAGTCCCTGTCCTGTACCATCATTACTTGGCACAACTGAAAGTAGTCGCTCACAGATAATACCTTTAAGCACATACCGAATAATAATGCTAAACTGATGGATGGATGAATTATCTTGTGTTGAATCAACCTGAATAGAATAATATTTTGCTTGAGAAACTTCATGACTAATACTTTCTTGTATCATATTCTTCATAATTTTGATTAACGTGTTTATAGTTGTTTTATTCAGGTATGTAACAATGCCACCATGGCCTTTACTTTGAGCCTTTCCTTGTTGCTCTAATCGTTTGATTCTTTGTTTACACTTGTTTTGCACTGCAGAAACGTGAGCTGCCATAATGGGGTCATATTTTGCCATCAACTGCACTGTAGCTAAAAAATTGCCATGATTCAGAACCTCATTATCTAGAGTGTAGGCCGATTCATTTCTGTGACCTCGAAAAGGAAGTGCTTGCTTGCCTAACATCTTTATGATGTCTATAATCCTCATGGCTCGGCACAACATTGAGGGCCGAAGGGCCTGTTCTGTGCTGTACTGTTCTATGTTCTATGTTGTCTGTGTTTGTTTCTTTATTGCATTTTTATTTGATATAGGGGGCCCATTTCATCAGGGGCCCACTTGCCATCGGGCAAGCTGACACCCTGGCCAGTCCGCCACTGCCTATACAGTAGTCCCCCTTTATAACGCGGGTGTTGGGGTCAAAGACAGCCACCCGCGTTGTATCCGAGCCGCGGATATCCATGATGGGGGTTTTAAATTTATTTTAAAATCTATGCTAGCGCTTCCCATTGTGAGTCTACGGGGGGGGGGGGGGGGGGGGGGGGGGGGGGGGGGGGGGAGAGGTCAGACCCCCGTAGACTCACAATGGGAAGCGCTAGCATAGATTTTAAAATAAATTTAGAACCCCCATCGTGGATCCAATTAAAATTTCAGCGGCCGGCTCACTTTGATCCGGAGAAGGAAGCTGCTCTCACTGAAATCAGCCGGCCGCTGAAATTGACACTGCCGGCTGCTCTCTCCCTCCAATCCAACTTTTAAGTTTTAATGTTTCTGATTGGAGGGAGAGAGCAGCCGGCAGTGTCAATTTCTTTTTTTTTCCTCCGGCTTGCCCCCTCTCCCCCCACATCCTCCAACTAGACCCCTCTCCCCCCACACCCTCTGACTCGCCCCCTCTCCCCCCCAACACCCTCCGGCTCGCCCCCTCTCCCCCCACACCCTCCGGCTCTCCCCCTCTCCCCCCCAACACCCTCCAGCTCTCCCCCTCTCCCCCCCAACACCCTCCAGCTCGCCCCCTCTCCCCCCACACCCTCCGGCTCGCCCACCTCTCCCCCCACACCCTCCGGCTCGCCCCCTCTCCCCCACACCCTCCGACTCGCCCCCTCGCCCCCTCTCCCCCCCAACACCCTCCGGCTTGCCCCCAACACCCTCCGGCTCGCCCCCTCTCCCCCCACATCCTCCGGCTCGCCCCCTCCCCACACCCTCCGGCTCGCTCCCTCTCCCCCACACCCTCCTGCTCTCCCCCACAGCGTCCAGCTCGCCCCCTGTCCCCCCCACACCCTCCGGCTCGCCCCCTCCCCACACCCTCCGGCTCGCCCCCTCCCCCCCCCTCTCCTCCCCCGTCCCCCAACACCCGCAGGGCCCCCCTCTCTCCCCCAACACGCAGGTCCACCCTCTCTCCCCCACACCCCCAGGGGGGTCTCCCCCACACCCGCCCCCCTCCTCTCCCCCCCCCCCCAACACCCGCCCCCCGCCTCTCCCCCCCCCCCAACACCCGCCCCCCTCCTCTCCCCCCCAACACCCGCAGGGCCCTCCTCTCTCCCCCAACACCCGCAGGTCCACCCTCTCTCCCCCACACCCCCAGGGGGGGTCTCCCCCACACCCGCCCCCCTCCTCTCCCCCCCCACACCCCCCCCCCCCCCCTCTTCTCCCCCTCCAACACCCGCCCCCCCCCTCTCCCCCCAACACCCCGCCCCCCCTCCTCTCTCCCCCCCAACACCCCCCCCCCTCTTCTCCCCCCCAACACCCGCCCCCCCCTCTCCTTCCCCCCCAACCCACCCCCCCCCCCCCTCCCTTCCCCCCCCCCCCCCCCACACCCGCCCCCCTCCCTCCCCCCAACACCCGCCCCCCTCTCCCCCCCCAACACCCGCCCCCCCTCTCCTCCCCCCCCCAACACCCCCCCCCCCTCTCCCCCCCCAACACCCGCCCCCCCTCTTCTCCCCCCCAACCCCCGCCCCCCTCTCTCCCCCCCCAACACCCGCCCCCCCTCTTCTCCCCCCCCAACACCCGCCCCCCCTCTTCTCCCCCCCCAACACCCGCCCCCCCTCTTCTCCCCCCCCAACACCCGCCCCCCCTCTTCTCCCCCCCAACACCCCCCCCCCTCTCCTTCCCCCCCAACACCCCGCCCCCCCTCTCCTCCCCCCCAACACCCTCCCCCCCCTCTCCTCCCCCCCAACACCCGCCCCCCCTCTCTTCCCCCCCCAACAACACCCGCCCCCCCCCTCTTCTCCCCCCCCAACACCCGCCCCCCCCTCTTCCTCCCCCCAACACCCGCCCCCCCTCTCTCCCCCCCAACACCCCCCCCCCCTCTTCTCCCCCCAACACCCGCCCCCCCCTCTTCTCCCCCCCAACACCCGCCCCCCCCTCTTCTCCCCCCCCAACACCCGCCCCCCCTCTTCTCCCCCCCCAACACCCGCCCCCCCTCTTCTCCCCCCCAACACCCGCCCCCCCTCTTCTCCCCCCCACATCCGCCCCCCCTCTTCTCCCCCCCAACACCCGCCCCCCCTCTTCTCCCCCCCAACACCCGCCCCCCCTCTTCTCCCCCCCCAACACCCGCCCCCCCTCTTCTCCCCCCCCACACCCGCCCCCCCTCTTCTCCCCCCCAACACCCGCCCCCCCTCTTCTCCCCCCCAACACCCGCCCCCCCAACACCCCGCCCCCCCTCTTCTCCCCCCCCAACACCCCCGCCCCCCTCTCTCCCCCCCAACACCCGCCCCCCCTCTTCTCCCCCCCCCAACACCCGCCCCCCCTCTTCTCCCCCCCCAACACCCGCCCAACACCCGCCCCCCCTCTTCTCCCCCCCAACACCCCCCCCCCTCTTCTCCCCCCAACACCCCCCCCCCTCTTCTCCCCCCCAACACCCGCCCCAACACCCGCCCCCCCCCAACACCCGCCCCCCCTCTTCTCCCCCCCAACACCCGCCCCCCCTCTTCTCCCCCCCCAACACCCGCCCCCCATCTTCTCCCCCCCAACACCCCGCCCCCCCTCTTCTCCCCCCCAACACCCACCCCCCCTAACACCCGCCCCCCCTCTTCTCCCCCCCAACACCCACCCCCCCTCTTCTCCCCCCCAACACCCGCCCCCCCTCTTCTCCCCCCCCAACACCCGCCCCCCATCTTCTCCCCCCCCAACACCCGCCCCCCCCTCTTCTCCCCCCCAACACCCACCCCCCCTAACACCCGCCCCCCTCTTCTCCCCCCCAACACCCACCCCCCCTCTTCTCCCCCCCAACACCCGCCCCCCCTCTTCTCCCCCCCAACACCCGCCTCCCTCTTCTCCCCCCCCAACACCCGCCCCCCTCTTCTCCCCCCCCCAACACCCGTCCCCCCCTCGGCAGTGTCAATTTCAGCGGCCGGCTGATTATTTCAGTGAGAGCAGCTTCCCTCTCCGGATCAAAGTGAGCCGGCCGCTGAAATTGACACTGCCGGCTGCTCTCTCCCTCCAATCCAACTTTTAAGTTTTAATGTTTCTGATTGGAGGGAGAGAGCAGCCGGCAGTGTCAATTTCTTTTTTTTTCCTCCGGCTTGCCCCCTCTCCCCCCACATCCTCCAACTAGACCCCTCTCCCCCCACACCCTCTGACTCGCCCCCTCTCCCCCCCAACACCCTCCGGCTCGCCCCTCTCCCCCCACATCCTCCAACTAGACCCCTCTCCCCCCCACACCCTCCGGCTCGCCCCCTCTCCCCCCACATCCTCCAACTAGACCCCTCTCCCCCCACACCCTCCGACTCGCCCACCTCTCCCCCCCAACACCCTCCGGCTCGCCCCCAACACCCTCCGCTCGCCCCCTCTCCCCCCACATCCTCCGCTCGCCCCCTCCCCACACCCTCCGGCTCGCTCCCTCCCCCCCACACCCTCCTGCTCTCCCCCACAGCGTCCAGCTCGCCCCCTGTCCCCCCACACCCTCCGGCTCGCCCCCTCCCCACACCCTCTGGCTCGCCCCCTCCCCCCCCCTCTCCTCCCCCGTCCCCCCAACACCCCAGGGGCCCCCTCTCTCCCCCAACACCCCGCAGTCCACCCTCTCTCCCCCAACACCCGCAGTCCCCCTACTCTCCCCCAACCACCCAGCAGGTCCACCCTCTCTCCCCCACACCCGCCCCCCTCCTCTCCCCCCCACACCCGCCCCCCTCCTCTCCCCCCAAACACCCGCCCCCCCTCTTCTCCCCCTCTTCTCCCCCTCCAACACCCGCCCCCCCTCTTCTTCCCCCCCAACACCCGCCCCCCCTCTTCTCCCCCCAACACCCGCCCCCCCTCTTCCTCCCCCCCCAACACCCCCCCCCGCCGCTTCTCCCACAACACCCGCCCCCCTCTTTTTCCCCCCAACACCCGCCCCCCTCTCTCCCCCCCCAACAACCCGCCCCCCTCTTCTCCCCCCAACACCCCCGCCCCCTCTTCTCCCCCCCAACACCCGCCCCCTCTTCTCCCCCCCCAACACCCGCCTCCCCCCCCAACACCCCGCCCCCCCTCTTCTCCCCCCCAACACCCACCCCCCCTCTTCGCCCCCCCCCTCTTCTCCCCCCCCCAACACCCGCCCCCCCTCTTCTCCCCCCACCACCCGCCCCCCCTCTTCTCCCCCCCCAACACCCCGCCCCCCTCTTCTCCCCCCCAACACCCGCCCCCCCTCTTCTCCCCCCAACACCCCGCCTCCCACCCCCAACACCCGCCCCCCTCTTCTCCCCCCCAACACCCACCCCCCTCTTCTCCCCCCAACACCCGCCCCCCCCCTCTTCTCCCCACAACACCCCGCCCCCCCCTCTTCTCCCCCCCCAACAACCCGCCCCCCTCTTCTCCCCCCCGAACACCCGCCCCCCTCTTCTCCCCCCCGACACACCCGCCCCCCTCTTCTCCCCCCCAACACCCGCACCCCCTCTTCTCCCCCTCCCCAACACCCGCCCCCCTCTTCTCCCCCCCCCAACACCGCCCCCCCCCTCTTCCCGCCCCCTCTTCTCCCCCCCCCAACACCCGCCCCCCCTCTTCTCCCCCCCCAACACCCGCCCCCCCAACACCCGCCCCCCCCCCAACACCCGCCCCCCCAACACCCGCCCCCCCCAACACCCGCCCCCCCCTCGGCAGTGTCAATTTCAGCGGCCGGCTGATTATTTCAGTGAGAGCAGCTTCCCTCTCCGGATCAAAGTGAGCCGGCCGCTGAAATTGACACTGCCGGCTGCTCTCTCCCTCCAATCCAACTTTTAAGTTTTAATGTTTCTGATTGGAGGGAGAGAGCAGCGGGCAGTGTCAATTTCAGCGGTCGGCTGACTTTGATCCAGAGAGGGAAGCTGCTCTCACTGAAATAATCAGCCGGCCGCTGAAATTGACACAACTGACAGTTGGGGTCCATCAGCCCCCCCGCGGTATATCGCGAACCGCGGTATTGCGGAGCGCGGTATAACAGGGGACTACTGTATTATCCTTTCCGACTGTTTGCTATAAAGTGGATGTTTCCACTATAACAATAGACCAGCATAAGGATGGTCCACAGTCACAAAACAAAAATATGAAACTATTATTAACCCAAGTTTAATGATTGTTCATTAGATTATGAATGTAATCCCACTGACCGAAGGATATAAATTAGTCGATATTATTGTACAAGCACTTAAAAGATCTCCTCTGATATTTTACTGGAGATGTTAATCCATTTAAAATAAATCCGCTTGGCTGTTTAAAATAAATGGATTACCGCTTCTGTTAAATAGGGGAAGGCACAACAACTTCCACTTAGATAGAATGTTACATGTATTCGTCTTCCTAAACAACACCAAACGTCATCGCAACCTTTTGTTTTTCCATTTTTTCTTGCCGCTGTGTATCTGAGAGAAAATGTTTAAGAGCGATCCCAATGGAATATGCTAGAGTTAGGCAAGCCTGTGGTAGGTGCTCCAGTGTGCTGTGCCACACGGTGATAATGTCTGGGATTGCTTCACATGGGGAGTTTCCATTCCGCCGATGGTGTCGGTGAGAGATACTTCTTTAAGACCAAATACGTTTCAATAGGGAAGTTGGAGAAAAACAATAATTAGCTGACAAATCCTGCTGGAACTTGATTGCTATTAGTCACAGTCAGAATCCATTCTTCACTCATTGCATTAAGCAAGATAGTGGCTACACTATTATAGGGAGAGAGAAAACATGACAGACCGAATAAGGACAGAAGGTTTTTTTGGTTAGGGCATCATGATCGGCAAAGGCTTGGAGGGCCGAAGGGCCTGTTCCTGTGCTGTACTTTTCTTTCTTTGTTCTTTGAAAGAAAAAAAGAATTTTGTATTCAAATTAAAACGTTAAATTCAGATGTTGCTTGTAACACCCACCTCTAGTATTTCTCATCTCTGCCTCCTCAAGGTCACCCGTGTACTGCATTCTTGTCCTAACCATCCAAGTTTTCTTTCTAGCCTTCTAGCCACACTGCACCCATCCCCCCACCTCCTCGCCCCACACCTCCACTCAAGAAAGTTGATATTGTAAACAGTTCTCAGGTCTAAAGAAACGTGCCCCTCCATTTCAAACCCATCCACAATATATAAAATACCCTCAACCCCTCTGTTCCTGCAACTACTACAAATAGAACATAGAACATTACAGCGTAGTACGGGCCCTTCGGCCCTCGATGTTGCGCCGACCCGTGAAACCATCTGAAGCCTATCTGACCTACACTATTCCATTTTCATCCATGTGTCTATCCAGTGACCACTTAAATGCCCTTAAATTTGGCGAGTCTACTACTGTTGCAGGCAGGGCGTTCCACACCACTACTACTCTCGGAGTAAAGAAACTGCCTCTGACGGGCAGCACGGTGGTGCAGTGGGTTAGCCCTGCTGCCTCACGGCGCTGAGGTCCCAGGTTCGATCCCGGCTCTGGGTCACTGTCCATGTGGAGTTTGCACATTCTCCCCGTGTCTGCGTGGGTTTCGCCCCCACAGCACAAAGATGTGCAGGGTAGGTGGATTGGCCACGCTAAATTGCCCCTTAATTGGAAAAAATTAATTGGGTACTCTAAATTTATTTAAAAAAAGAAACTGCCTCTGACATCTGTCCTATATCTACCACCCCTCAATCTGCCAACCTCTTTTTCCTCTCCAAAGTTCTTGACTGTGTTCTGATGAAAGGTCATCGCCGTGAATAGTTAACTCTGTTTCTCGCTCCAGAAACACTGCCTGGCCTGCTGAGTATGTCCAGCAATTTCTGTTTTTATTGCAGATTTCCAGCATCTGCAGTACTTTACTTTGGTATTTTGAACGTGTTGCTGCTTCCCTGATCCATGCTTACCATTACTGCAAGTCCCGTGTCTAATCTCTCTACCCTTCAAACTTTTAAAAAGATTTACCCTTACTAAAACACATAAAATAGTCCAGAACAATATCACGAGGGGTAAACCTTCGACTGTGATCATGGTGCATGACCTGTCCTCATCCATTTTAACTTTTCTGTAGCCTTTGATATGGTCAATTACAGCATTCCCCCCTCTAACACCTCCTCCATGGTCAAGCTGAATCCTATTCGCTTGCTTGACTCGATTCGTACCTATTGAAATGAAATGAAATGAAAATTACTTATTGTCACAAGTAGGCTTCAAATGAAGTTACTGTGAAAAGCCCTTAGTCGCCACATTCCAGTGCCTGTTCGGGGAGGCTGTTACGGGAATTGAACCGTGCTGCTGGCCTGGCTTGGTCTGCTTTCAAAGCCAGCGAATTAGCCCTGTGCTAAACAGCCCCAGCTATTAAGTTGAACCAGAGAATCTACAGCAATGGCTTCTCTTATCTTCTTCATGTTGTTACTTCTGGAGTTCCTCAAGTGCTTCTTGAACACCCCCCTCCACTTTGAAATCTACATTTTGCCCTTGCTGACATCAAAATCCAAGATGGCGCTGAAGCATGGCAACTCTCTGCAACCTCTCTCACCCAGACCCTTTTCTTTTATCTCTTATACTCTGCCGATTATTTTTTTTTTGTCTACTATGTACGTACTCCTTGGCCACAGAAAAATACTTTTCACAGTACTTCGGTACATGTGACAATAAATCAAATCTAAAGCTATGGCGTCATAGCAGTCAGACTTACCTTTTGACTGTGACTATATCCTCAGCCCACATGCACAACATCCAATCCACATTAGTCTGCAAATTCCCTAGTTATACATTGGAAGAACAAAGAACCAAGAAAATTACAGCACAGGAACAGGCCCTTCGGCCCTTCCAGCCTGCGCCGATCCAGATCATTTATCTAAACATGTCCCCTATTTTCCAAGGTCTACTTCCCTCTGTTCCCCGCTCGTTCATATATCTGTCTAGATGCATCTTAAATGATGCTATCGTGCCTGCCTCTACCACCTCCGCTGGCAAAGCACCCAGGCACCCACCACCCTCTGCGTAAAAAACTTTCCTCGCACATCTCCCTTAAACTTTCCCCCTCTCACCTTGAAATCGTGACCCCTTGTAATTGACACACCCACTCTTGGAAAAAGCTTGTTGCTATCCACCCTGTCCATACCTCTCATAATTTTGTAGACCTCAATCAGCTCCCCTCTCAACCTCCGTCTTTCCAACGAAAACAATCCTAATCTACTCAACCTTTCTTCATAGCTAGCACCCTCCATACCAGGCAACATCCTGGTGAACCTCCTCTGCACCCTCTCTAAAGCATCCACATCCTTCTGGTAATGTGGTGACCAGAAGAGCTGAATCCATCAAACTCAGACCTTACCAATCAACTGTGAACCCAAACACCACTGATTGCCTTAGCCACAATCTCAGTTTGAGGTTGACTGTTCGCTACTCCGGCGTCCTCACTGGGCCCCAAGTCGAGCTTGTGGCTTCATCTCATCTCCCCCCACAAAATACTTACTAATCGTACCTCAGTAACATCACCAGTAGCGAAGTTAGATCCCTGGGCTCAGTCTATTTGCTGATGAAACTCTTATCCCGTGACCTTCTCCAAAATCTTGATGCTTGTATCCTAACTTAATCTGGGTTTCACTCACCCATAGCCCTGTGTACGCTCGCCAACACCAGCCCCAAGTCCTGAAATTTAAAATTCCAGGTGTTCAAATCCATTCATGGTCCCAGTCCTCCCTAACCTCCTCCAGATGAAGCATCATCCTCAAACTGTTCCAAATTTACCCACTTACATATCCCATCCTTCTTGCTTCACCCCACCATTGGAGACCATGGGTGCGATTCAATGGAAAAATTGAAAATGTCAAAGTCCAGTTTTGGGTGCGGTGTTTTGTGACAGCCACGTTGGAGAGATCAGGGCCTGCATTCAACGACACTTAGTGCCAAAATATTTTTTAAAATATGTTTATTGAAAATGTTTCATTATAAACAAGATAATATGATTCAATTAATCCAAGTTACAGCGGTGTGCCTCAGGGATCGGTGCTGGATCCACTGTTATTTGTGATATATATAAATGATTTGGATGAGAATGTAGGAGGCATTGTTAGTACGTTTGCAGATGACACCATGATTGGTGGCGTAGTGGATAGTGAAGGTTATATAAGATTGAAACAGGATCTTGACCAATTGGACCAGTGAGCCGATGAATGGCAGATGGAGTTTAATTTAGATAAATGTGAGGTGATGTATTTTGGTCGATCAAATCAGGCAGGACCTATTCAGTTAATGGTAGGGAGTTGGAGACAGTTACAGAACAAAGAGATCTAGGAATACAGGTTCATAGCTCCTTGAAGGTGGAGTCGCACGTGGACAGGGCGGTGAAGAAAGCATTCAGCATGCTAGTTTTATTGATCAGAATATTGAATACAGTTGGGATGTCTTGTTGAAGTTGTACAAGACATCAGTCAGACCACACATGGAATACTGTGCTCAGTTCTGGTCACCCTATTATAGGAAGGATATTGTTAAACTAGAAAGAGTGCAGAAGAGATTTACGAGGATGCTACCAGGGCTTGATGGTCTGAATGATAAGGAGAGGCTGGATAGGCTGGGACTTTTTTCCTTGGAGTGTACGAGGCTTCGGGGTGAACTTATAGAGGTCTATAAAATGAGGAGCATTGATAAGGTAGATAGCCGACATCTTTTTCCAAAGGTAGAGGAGTCTAGAACTAGAGGGCACAGGTTAAGGTGAGAGGACAGAGATACAAAAGAGAGCAGAGGGGAAATTCCTTCAGAGGGTGGTGAGCATCTGGAATGGGCTGCCAGAGGCAGTGGTAGAGGTGGGTACAATTTTGTCCTTTAAAAAGCAGTTGGACATTATGGGGGGAGATTTCAACACGGTCCTGGATCCAAGGCTGGATCGGTCG
Organism: Scyliorhinus canicula; assembly: GCF_902713615.1. Lineage (NCBI taxonomy): Eukaryota > Metazoa > Chordata > Chondrichthyes > Carcharhiniformes > Scyliorhinidae > Scyliorhinus > Scyliorhinus canicula. The sequence continues at coordinate 27,474,672 of NC_052159.1, forward strand.
AGTTCCAGGTCTGGGAAGGTATCAGCTATGGCAAAATGGCTGCGGGGGCTTATGGAGCGCGTGGGGGAGGGGGGGGGGGGGGGGGGGGTTCATAGATCATAGTATTTACAGTGCAGAAGGAGGCCATTCGGCCCATCGAGTCTGCACCGGCTCCTGGAAAGAGCACCCTACCCAAGGTCAACACCTCCACCCTATCCCCATAACCCAGTAACCCCACCCAACACTAAGGGCAATTTATCATGGCCAATCCACCTAACCTGCACATCTTTGGACTGTGGGAGGAAACCGGAGCACCCGGAGGAAACCCACACACGGGGAGGATGTGCAGACTCCACACAGACAGTGACCCAAGCCGGAATCGAACCTGGGACCCTGGAGCTGTGAAGCCATTGTGCTATCCACAATGCTACCGTGCTGTCCATGGGTTGATCCATGGAGATTTGCGAAGCCATGAAGTAAGGAGTTTTCATTCTACTCCCATGTACACAGGGTGTATCCCCGGATAGACTTCTTTGTGTTGGACAAAACGCTGCTGGCTGAGGTGGTGGATGCTGAATCTTCAGCAATTGTGGTGTCAGACCACGCCCCATACTGGGTAGACCTGTGTGGTGAATGTACTTCACCTAATGCATGAGCTGTCCGTACTGCCTGTATAATAATGTGACCCATGGCTTGGAAGTGATGATACGGTCTACTTCCAGCTACTGTACTGAAACCCCGGTGGGCTCTGCCTCTGGCTCCGCCCTCGCCGGAGCCCTGTCCCGCGGCACATGCGCCAGCTGACCGACTTCGGGCTATCCACAATGACCTCTGTCACCCAGGGGTCACCCGGCTTACCCACTTTATTAAGACCCGCAATCTGCCCTTCTCCACCGAGGAGGTCAAGGCCATGACCAGGGACTGCCAGGTCTGCGCGGAGTGCACTTCTACCGGCCAGACTTGGCCCACCTGGTAAAGGTGATGTGACCATCAATTCATTCAGAGACATGAGTTGAAGTAAACTGTGGCTTTAATCGGCTTACAACTGAGCCTGCCTGCGACTATATTGAACTGAGGGCGGACTTGCAGGACCACAGCACTTATACATCCTGAAGGGGGTGGAGCCGAGGGCGGAGCCCTGTACATGCTCCTCATCTCCCCGTGGGCAGAGCCGCGCAACGGCTCACAGATGGAGCCCACAGGGACACAGTAATGTACAGTGTGAATTTATAGTGGTTACACATTCACCACAAAAGCCCTCCCGGCCCTTTGAGCGCCTGAACATGGACTTCAAAGGACCCCTCCCCTCCACCAACCGTAATATATACTTCCTAACCGTCATCGACGAGTACTCCCGCTTCCCCTTCGCAGTCATCTGCCCCAACATGACCTCGGCCACTGTGATAAAGTTACTGTACAGCATCTTCACACTGTTTGGTTTCCCTGCTTATGTCCACAGCGACCGGGGCACATCGTTCATGAGCGATGAGCTACTTCAGTACCTGCTCAACAAAGGCATCGCTTCAAGCAGGACTACGAGCTAAGACCCGCAGGGGAACGGGCAGGTGGAGAGGGAGAATGCGACGATATGGAAGGCCATCCTTCTGGCTCTCAGGTCTAGAAGTCTCCCCATCCCCCGCTGGCAGGAGGTCCTCCCCGACGCCGTCCGCACCATCAGATTGCTCCCCTGCACAGCCACAAATGAGACCCCTCACGATCGTTTGCTAATCTTCCCCAGGAAGTCCATCTCCAGGGTCTCGCTTCCATCTTAGCTGAAAACTCCGGGGCCAGTCCTTCTCCGGAGGCACATGAGGAGCCATAAGACCGACCCCCTGGTCGAGAGGGTCCAGCTGCTCCACGCAAACCCCCAGTACGCCTACATCACGCACCAGGATGGATGGCAAGATAAGGTCTCACTACGGAATCTGGAACCAGCTGGTTCCCCTGCCAGCGCGTCCCCCCTCCCCGCTGCCCGCCGCCACCCTCAGCTCCCCGTATGCTCCCCTGGGTCTCCTGTTTTGTCCTGCACCGACACTACCGCCACCCATCACTCCCCTGCCTACCCCCACACACCAACCGTCTCCGATACACCGGACTGAGGCTCAGGCTCCTGGAGTCACCACCTGCGACAACTGTGCCCGCCGCACAGCCAGAGCTGCGGAAGTCAAAGAGAACGATCCGGCCTCCAGATAGACTGAATATGTAATGACCCCACGTCACCCCCGCTGGACTTGATTTTTTTAACAGGGGGTGAATGTGGTGAATGTATTCACCTAATACACACCTAATTCATAGGTATTCACCTAATACCTGTATGCTACTGTGACCTATGATCTGTAACCTGGAAGTGGTGATACGAGCTGCTTCCAGGCACTGTACTGTAACCCCGGTAGGGCTCCACCTCTGGCTCCGCCCTCACCGGGACCATATATAGACCGGCCACCTGTGGGCAGCATTTATCTGTACTACCGACTCTGGCGAAGCAAGTTCATGACTAATAAAGCCTAATGTCCACTCGCACTCTCTCTGGCACTCGGTGAATTGAAGGTATATCAATCGCGCACCAGGACGGACGGTACGATATGGTCTCCCTACGAGATCTAGCGCCAGCTGGTTCCTCTGCCAATGCGCCCCCCTCCCCGCTGCCTACAGCCACCCATCTCCAGGGTCTTGCCCCTTGCTCGCCCCTGGGTCTCCTGTCTTGGCCCGCGCCGGCACTGCCATCACACGCCACCCCCTTGTCTACCCCTATCCCCCAACCGCCTCCGACACGCCGGAGTGAGGCTCAAGCTCCAGACACGACGCCCCTGGAGTCACCATCTGTAACGACCGTGCCCGCCGCATCGCCAGAGCTGAGGAGGTCTAAAAGATCGATCCGGCCTCCAGACAGACTGAATCTCTAATGGACCCGACGTCACCCCCACTGGACTTGATTTTTATAACAGGGAGTGAATGTGGTGAATGTATTTCACCTAATGCATGAGTTGTCTGTACTGCCTGTATAATAACGTGACCCATGACCTGGAAGTGATGATACTGGCTACTTCCAGGTACTATACTGGAACCCCGGTGGGCTCCACCTTTGGCTCCACCCTCACCGGGGCGATATTTATCTCAAGAGGGTTGGAATATAAAAGCAGCGATGTGCTACTGAGCCTTTATAAGGCTCTGGTTAGGCCCCATTTGGAGTACTGTGTCCAGTTTTGGGCCCCACATCTCAGGAAGGACATACTGGCACTGGAGCGTGTCCAGCGGAGATTCACACGGATGATCCCTGGAATGGCGGGTCTAACATATGATGAACGGCTGAGGATCCTGGGATTGTATTCATTGGAGTTTAGAAGGTTAAGGGGAGATCTAATAGAAACTTACAAGATAATACATGGCTTAGAAAGGGTGGACGCAAAGAAACTGTTTCCGTTAGGCGAGGAGACGAGGACCCGTGGGCACAGCCTTAGAATTAGAGGGGGTAAATTCAGAACAGAAATGCGGAGACATTTCTTCAGCCAGAGAGTGGTGGGCCTGTGGAATTCATTGCCGCGGAGTGCAGTGGAGGCCGGGACGCTAAATGGCTTCAAGGCAGAGATAGATAAATTCTTGATGTCGCGAGGAATTAAGGGCTACGGGGAGAATGCTGGTAGGTGGAGTTGAAATGCCCATCAGCCATGATTGAATGGCGGAGTGGACTCGATGGGCCGAATGGCCTTACTTCCACTCCTATGTCTTATGGTCTTATGGTCTTATATATAGTCCGGCCAACTCGTCTCAATTCTGGCCCATAAGGAGATGGCTGAGCGGGTGAAATTAGACAGGCTGGTACGTACAATTTTACAGGTGGACAGGAGGTATGCGGAGTCCCCGGATGACGGGCTTCTGAAGAAGCCTCAGAGACTGCAGCTGGAATTTGGGATCCTGTCCACAGGTAAGGCGGAGGGGCAGCTAAGGAGGGTAAAGGAGGCAGTCTATGAATATGGGGGAAAAGCCAGCAGGATGCTGGCGCATCAACTGATGAAGCAGGAGGCGGCGAGAAAGATTGGGAAAATAAGAAACACAGTGGGGAGGTGGTTCTGGATACGGCGGGGGTGAATAATGTGTTTCGGGAATTTTACAGGGGATTGTATAAATCGGAACCCCCAGCCGGGGAGGAGGGTATGAAGCGATTCCTGGGGGGGCTGGAGTTTCCGAGGTTACAGGAGGAGTTGGTGGAGGGTTTGGGAGCCCCGATTAGGCCTGGGGAGATTATAGACGGATTGGGGGCAATGCAATCGGGTAAGGCCCCGGGGCAATCGGGTAAGGCTTCGGGGCCTGACGGATACCCGGTTGAGTTTTATAAAAGATTTTCCGGGCTGTTGGGGCCGCTCCTGGTAAAGGCTTTTAATGAGTCCAAGGAACCAGGAGTGCTCACCCCAACATTGTCGCAGGCATCAATCTCCCTTATTTTGAAGTGGGATAAGGATTCGGAGAGTTGTGGGTCGTATTGTCCAATCTCCCTGTTAAATGTAGATGCGAAATTGCTGGCAAAGATCTTGAAATGAAATGAAAATGAAAATCGCTTATTGTCACGAGTAGGCTTCAATGAAGTTACTGTGAAATGCCCCTAGTCGCCACATTCCGGCGCCTGTCCGGGGAGGCTGGTACGGGAATCGAACCGTGCTGCTGGCCTGCTTGGTCTGCTTTAAAAGCCAGCGATTTAGCCCAGTGAGCTAAACCAGCCCTAAATGAAAATCACTTATTGTCACGAGTAGGCTTCAATGAAGTTACTGTGAAAAGCCCCTAGTCGCCACATTCCGGTGCCTGATACGGGAATCGAACCGTGCTGATGGCCTGCTTTAAAAACCAGCGATTTAGCCCAGTGTGCTAAATCAGCCCCCTTGGCCATGCGCATAGAAGATTGTGTTCCGAGGGTAATAGGGGAGGACCAGACGGGATGACATCTGACATCCAACATTAGGCGGCAGCTAAATGTAATAATGATGCTTGCGGAGGGGCGTGAGGTCGAGGTGGTGGTGGCCATGGATGCAGAAAAGGCCCTCAATCTGGTGGGATGGAAGTATCTGTGGGATGCCTTAAGGTTTGGTTTTGGGCAGGAATTTGTAGATTGGGTCCGGTTGCTATGTCAGGCACCTGTGGCAAACATAAGGACCAACCCAATCCAGTCAGATTTCCGTCTATGCAGGGGAACAAGGCAGGGGGTGTCCACTCTCCCCACTACTGTTTGCCCTGGCAATGGCGCTGAGGGCATCCAACATTTGGCGGGGGATAGTGAGATTGGGGTAGAACATAGGGTCTCACTCTACGCAGATGATTTACTCCTTTATATAACAGACCCATTGGGGGAAATCCCAGGAATTATGGGGATACTGGAGGAACTTGGCCGGTTCTCAGGTTACAAACTGAATATGGGCAAGAGTGAGGTTTTTGCGATTCAGGCAAGGGGGTAGTAGGGGAGACTGAGGGAGATGCCGTGGTGGGAAGGAGTTTTAGGTACCTGGGGAATTCACGTGGCAAGAGACTGGAGTCAGCTTCATAGACTAAATTTGAGCAGGGTGATTGAGCAAACGAAAGGGGACCTCTGTAGGCGGGACGTGCTCCCTCTGTCATTGGAAGGGTACAGACTGTGAAGATGACAGTCCTCTCGAGATTGCTGTTGGTGTTTCAGTGTCTCCCAATCTTCACCCAAAGGCATTTTTAAGGAAGGTGAACGCGGCAATCTTGGGTTTTATATGGAGTGGGAAAGCCCCGAGGGTGAAGAAGGTCCTTCTCGAGTGGGGACGCGGTGAGGGGGGGGCTTGGCCCTTCCGAACTTTATTAACTATAACTGGGCGGCCAATATTTCGATGATTAGGAAATGGGTAGTTGGGGAGGGATCGGTGCGGGAGCGAGTGGAGGCGGCATCTTGCAAGGGCACGAGTCTGAAGGCTCTGTTAACGACACCTCTGCTGTTCTCGCCGGCTCGGTACTCCACAAGCCCAGTGGTAGTGGCAGCCCTGAAGGTGTGGGGGCAATGGAGGCAGCACGAGATTGGAGGGGGTGTCGGTGTGGTCACCGATTTGTGATAATCACAGGTTTGCTCCGGGGGGAGGGAGGGGGGAGGGGGGTTGGATGGGGGTTTTAGGAGGTGGCAGTGGGCAGGGATTGAGAGATTCAGGGACCTCTTCATTGAGGAGGGTTTCCCGAGCCTGGAGGAGCTAGAGAAGGAGTTTGAGTTACTGGGTGGGAACAGATTCCATTACCTGCAGGTACGGGATTTTGTCCGGAGGCAAGTTCCAAGTTTCCCTCGCCTCCCTCTAAGTGGACTACAGGATAAGCTGATGTCTAAAACAGGGGTTTGGGGAGGGGAGGGTCTCAGAAATATATAAGGAACTGATGGAGTGGAAAGGGGCCCCAATCGGGGAGGGGAGGAGGAAATGGGTGGAAGAGTTGGGAGGGGAGTTGGAAGTCGGGCTATGGGAGGAGGCCCTGAGGAGGGTCAATGCCTCCTCATTATGTGCCAGGCTCAGCCTGATCCAGTTCAAGGTGGTCCATAGGGCTCATGACTGTGGCCTGGATGAGTAGGTTTTGTGAAGAGGTGAAGGATAGAAGTGGGCGGTACGGGGGAAGCCCGGCAAATTATGTACATATGTTCTGAGTGCGTCCGAAGCTGAGGGGACTTTGGTGGGGATTCTCAGAAGTCATGTCAGAGATCCTGGAAGGGACGGTGACTCCAAGTCCAGAGGTGGCACTATTTGGAGTATTGTAAGATTTTGGGGGGGGGGGGGGGGGGGGGGGGGGGGGTGGAGCAGCCGACGCATTGGCCTTTGCCTCCCTGGTGGCCCGGAGACGGTTTTGCTGGGATGAAGGGACTCGGAGCATCCAAAGTCAGGGGTGTGGGTCAGTGACATGGCAGGGTTTCTTATAACGGAACATACAGTGCAGATGGAGGCCATTTGAGTCTGCACTGACCCACTTAAGCCTCCACCCTATCCCCGTAACCCAATAACCCCTCCTAACATTTTTGGTCACTAAGGGGAATTTATCATGGTCAATCCACCTAACCTGCATGTCTTTGGACTGTGGGAGGAAACCGGAGCACCCGGAGGAAACCTACGCAGACACGGGGAGAACGTGCAGACTCCACACAGACAGTGACCCAGCGGGGAATCGAACCTGGGACCCTGGCGCTGTGAAGCCACAGTGCTATCCACTTGTGCTACCGTGCTGCCCCAAGCTAGAGGAGCTAGAGAAGATTAAGTTCGCCTTAAGAGGGTCATTACAGGAGTTCGCTCGAAGGTGGCAGCCGATCATCGACTTTAAGGAAAACTGACCGTCAGCAGGAGCTGGGGAGGGGGGGCTATGCATGGAAGTGAAGAATAAGGGCAGGGAATCTACTATATGGGTAATTCGGAGTGAGGGCGGGGGGGGGGGGGGGGGAGGTTTGATGCGTTATTGTGGGGTTTTTGCCTGTGTTGGACCACTCTGTTGTTTAGAATGTTAAAATGTTAAAATTATTGGTAACTATTTAACATTAAATGTTAAAAGTATTGGTTCATTAATAGATTCATAGGTTATAAAATATGGTGCACAAAGCCCATTGCTTGCTCAATGAGAATTGAAGAAATTGATAACACAGCATAAACTTTAGACATTGGGGACAATTTTGAGCACGCGTCAGCCGTGCACAGGATCGCTATCACAGACGGAAAATCTAAAAAGAATCAGGAAACTATTCTCTATGGAGAGATCGCGGTTCCCGATGTTCCATGGCATCCGCCGGCAATGTCACGAGATTCACGCCCACAAAGGGCGAGAACCTCATTTTAATGTTTCTGAACACATTTCAATGTAATTACCCAGCCTACCCACCCCCACCACATGAACACCCCCCCTCACCAATGATGCCATGTCGGCGAGTTTCACAACAGCTATTTGAATAAGTGAATGAGACAAGGGGATTGTGTAGCCCCGGGTTGGGAGGGGGGGCGGGATGCCCAGGGTAGTGCCCCTTGGCACTGCCAGGTGGGAGGGGAGTTAAAGATGATCTTCAGTTCTGATTGGGGTGTCATTTAAATATGGCGTCCCAATCTCTGGAGTCTGTATAGAAAGTGAACTGCGTATGTGGAACTGGTCTTGCCAGCTCTATCAGGCCCTGCCCACTCTTTTCTTTAAACTCAGAGAGGCTCAAGACCTGGACATCCTGAAGGGAGAGGGTGAACAGTTAGAGGTCGTAGTACACATAGATACTAACGACATAGGCAGGAAGAGTGATGAGGTCCTGCAGAAGGAGTTCAGGAAATTAGGCAGTAAGCTAAAATCAGGACCTCGAGGGTTGTAATCTCAGGTTACTGCCTGTGCCACGTGCCAGTGAGGCTAGAAATAGGGGGAAAGTGCAGCTAAATACATGGTTAAACTGGTGGTGTAGGAGGGAGGGTTTCAGATTTCTGGACCATTGGGATCACTTCTGGGCAGGTGGGACCTGTACAAGAAGGACGGGTTGCATCTAAACTGGAGGGGCACGGATATCCTGGCTGGGAGGTTTGCTAGAGTCAGTCGGAAGGAGTTAAACTAGTATGGCAGGGGGGTGGGAACCAGAGCGGTAGCTTAGTAGATGTAATAACTGAAGGGGAAATAGAGAACTAAAATAAGAGAACACCATGTCTGCTCGAAAGCAGTGGTCTGAAGTGTATGTATTTCAATGCCAGAAGTATAGGAAGCAAGGCAGATGAACTTAAGTTGGAATGGTGATGATGGGGCGATCACAGAAACGTGGTTAAAGGAAGGGCAGGATCGGCAGATGAATGTTGGAGGATATGAAAATGAAAATCGCTTATTGTCACGAGTAGGCTTCAATGAAGTTACTGTGAAAAGCCCCTAGTCGCCACATTCCGGCGCCTGTCCGGGGAGGCTGGTACGGGATATAGATGCTTCCGGAGAGATAGAGGGGGATGTAAAAGGGGTGCATGAGTAGTATTACTGGTTCAGGAAATGATAGCGGTACTGCGGGAGGACACCTCAGAGGGCTCATACAACGAGGGAATCTGGGTAGAACTCAGGAACAGGAAGGGGGCAATCACAATGTTGGGGCTTTATTACAGGCCCCCCAACTGCCAGCGAGAGATAGACGAGCAGATAGGTAGAGAGATTTTTGATAGGTGCAACAGTAACAGGGTTGTTGTGGTAGGGGATTTCAACTTCCTCTACATTGACTGGGACTCACTTCGTGCTAGGGGCTTGGATGGGGCAGAGTTTGAAAGGTGTATCCAGGAAGGTTTCTTGATGTAATATGTAGATAGTCCAACTAGGGAACAGTCAGTACTGGACCTAGTATTGAGGGATGAGCCTGGACAAATGGGGGAACATTTTGGGAGTAATGATCAGAATTCCGTAAGTTTCAGGCAGGGTACTTTTAGATAGGGATGAAGGTAACCCTCGGGTTAATGTGCGGAAAGGCAAATTACGATAACATTAGGCAGGAATTGAAGAATTTAGATTGGGTGCGGCTGTTGGGAGAGTAAATTAACACTGGACATGTGGGAGTCTTTCAAACGACAGTTGATTAGGATTCAGGAAAGTCACATTCCTGAGAGAACAAAGGATAAGTATGGGAAGTTCAGGGAGCCTTGGATAATGAGGGATATCGTGAACCTCGTCAAAAAGAAAAAGGAGGCTTTTGTATGGCCTAGATGGGTGGGGACAGTCAAAATCCTTGAGGAATAATGAGAAAGTAGGAAGATACTTAAGTGGGAAATTAGGAGGGCTAGGATGGGTCATGAAAAGTCCTTGCAAAGTAGGAATAATGTGAAGCTAACTGGTGGCCAGGGAAAGGATTAGACCACTTGAGGGCAGTGGGGGAATGTATGTGTTGAGCCAGAGGAAATGGGCGAGGTACTAAATGAGTACTTTGCATCAGTGTTCACCAAAGAAAAGGACTTTGTGGAAGATGATTCTTAGGTAGGGTGTGTGGATAGTCTGGGTCATGTTGACATCAAAAAGGAGGAGGTATTGGGTGTTTTTAAGGACATTATGGTAGGTAGGTCTCCTAGGCCAGATGGAATTTACCCCAAAAAACTGAGGGAAGAAAGGGAGGAAATTTCTGGGGCCTTGACTGACATCTTTGTATCCTCATTGGCTACAGGTGAGATCCCAGAGGAGTGGAGAATAGCTAATGTGGTATCGCTGTTTAGGAAAGGTAGCAGGGACAATCCAGAAAACTATGGCCGGTGAGCCTCACGTCGGTAGTAGGTAAATTTAGAGTACCCAGTTACTTTTTTTTTTCCAATCAAAAGGCAATTTAGCGTGGCCAATCCACCTAACCTGCACATCTTTGGGCTGTGGGGGTGAAACACACGCAGACATGGAGAGAATGTGCAAACTCCACACAGTGACCCAGGGCCGGGATTCAAACCCGGTTCCTCACCGCCGCAGTCCCAGTGCTATCAACTGCGCCACATGCCGCCCTACGGACAGGATTTATATCCACTCATAAACAAATGGATTCATCAGCGATAGACAGAATGGTTTTGTGAAGGGGAGATCATGCCTTACTAACTTGATCGAGTTTTTTGAAGAGGTGACAAAGATGATTGATATGGGGAGGGCGGTGGATGTGGTTTACATGAACTTCAGTAAAGCCTTTGACAAGGTACCTCATGGCAAACTGGTACAAAAAGTGAAGTCACGTGGGATCAGAGGTGAGGTGGCAAGGTGGATATAGAACAGGCTCGGTCACAGAAGGCAGAGGGTTTTAGTAGAGGGTGTTTTTCTGAATAGAAGGTTGTGACTAGTGGTGTTCCACAGGGATTGGTGCTGGGGCCTATGTTGTTGTCAGCATAGATAAATGTGATGCGACCATCAATTCACACGAGACGATTAGTAGAGGTGAACAGTGGTTGTAATAAGCTAGATCTGTGCCTGCCTGCAACTGCTCTGTACTGAGTGCCGTCTACAGCTGCAGATCTATATACCTCCCCCGAGGGGGCGGAGCCCACAAGGGCATCAACATAATACAATACAATGCAATACAGTGGTGAAAGCCAGGCGGGCCTCAGTCATCAGGGGAAAGATGGTGGCTTTGATAAGTGGGCGGGCTTTGTCCGCATAGTTGGGGACCCACTAGGCGTAATATGAAAAGAACCCGAGGCATCTCTTCAGGGCCTTGGGGCAGTAGGGAAGGGGGAGTTGCAGGAGTGGGTGCATGCGGTTGGGGTCGGGCCCTAGGACTCTGTTTTCCACGACATAGCGGCGGATGGCTAGTCGGGTTGTGCGGAAAACACATTTCTCCTTGTTGTAGGTGAGATTGAGAGCTTGGGCGGTTTGGAGGAACTTCTGAAGGTTAGCGTCATGGTCCTGCTGATCATGGCCACAGATGGTGACGCTATCCAAGTACGGGAAAGTGACCCGCAGCTCGTACTGGTCAACCATTCGGTCCATCGTTCTTTGGAATACCGAGACCCCATTGGTGATGCCGACGGGGACCCTGAGGAAGTGGAAGAGGCGGCCGTCTGCCTCAAAGGCAGTGAAGTAGCGGCCTTACGGGCGGATCGGAAGCTGGTGGTATGCGGACTTCAGATCTACCATGGAGAAAACCTGGTAGTGTGCAATCTGATTAACCATGTCCGCTATGCGGAGAAGGGGGTACACATCGAGTTGCGTGTAACGATTTATGGTCTTTCCCCCGGTCCTGACGACCACCACTTGGGCTCTCCAGGGGCTATTACTGGCCTCTATGATCCCCTCCCTCAAGAGCCGCTGGACCTCCGACTTGATAAAAGTCCTGTCCTGGGCACTGTACCCCTGCTCCTGGTGGCGACGGGTTTACAGTCGGAGGTGAGGTTCGCGAAGAGCGAGGGAGGGATGATCTTACGAGTCGCGAGGCTACATACGGTGAGAGGGGGTAGGGGTCCGCCGAACTTCAGGGTCAGGCTTCTGAGGTTGCACTGGAAATCTAGTCCTAACAAGAGAGGAGCGCAGAGATGGGGGAGGACAGAGTTTAAAATCAGCGTACGCAGTGTCCTGTATTTCGAGGTTCATAGATTTATATAGAAATTACAGTGCAGAAGGAGGCCATTCGGCCCATCGAGTCTGCACCGGCTCCTGGAAAGAGCACCCTACCCAAGGTTAACACCTCCACCCTATCCCCATAACCCAGTAACCCCACCCAACACTAAGGGCAATTTAGCACGGCCAATCCACCTAACCTGCACATTTTTGGACTGTGGGAGGAAACCGGAGCACCCGGAGGAAACCCACGCACACACGGGGAGGATGTGCAGACTCCGCACAGACAGTGACCCAAGACGGAATCGAACCTGGGACCCTGGAGCTGTGAAGCAATTGTGCTATCCACAATGCTACCGTGCTGCCCATCATGACACAGTACCCCCGGATCTGCACTGAATCTGATCCGGAAGCAAAGGAGATTGTTTGGAATGAGGGGGAAATCTGGAGAGAACAGAGCCTTACCGTGTCCGGATGTATGAAGCTCTCCGTGCTCCCAGAGTCAAACAGACGGGGTGTTTCGTGCCTATTGACCCAGACGGTCATCATGGAGTTCTTGAGGTGCTTGGGCCGTGACTGGTCGAGCGTGACAGAGCCGAGCTGCGTGTAGCCGCCGTGGTAGGAGGTAGCGGGGTAGTCCCAAGATGGCGGCCCCCATCAGTTGTACGTGTCGGGCGGCATTGAAGATGGCGGCCAAGATGGCGGTCCCCATGAGTCGTATGTGTCGGGTAGGGTTAAAGATGGCGGCCTCCACAGATAGCACGAGGCAGATGACACGCAAGAAGGGGGGGTGGGTGGGGGGGGGGGGGGGTACCGGCAGGCACGCAGCCATGCTGCGGGGTCTGCGGGCCTGTGAGTCGGGCCTGCGATTTTGCAACTATGGGTCGGGCTAAGCAGACTTTGGCAAAATGTCCTTTCTTGCCGCAGTCACTGCAGGTTGCGTTCTGAGCTGGGCAACGCTGCCTGGGTGTTGGTTCTGACTGCAGAAATAGCAAGGTGCCCCCCGGGTTGGGCGGTCAGCCATGCGACACAGGCCTGGGACACCCTCGGGTCGGGTGATGGTCGTGCCTCCGGTGCCCACGAGGAAGTTTTGTGGTCGGAGGGGAAAGCATTCAGACTCTGGAAGGCTACCTCTAATGAGGTGGATAGTTTTACCGTCTCTTCTAAGTCGATGATGCCGTTTTCGAGCAGACGCTGACTGACATAGTTGGACCAGACTCCAGCCGCATAGGTGGCCCGGAGGGCGAATTCCATGTACTGCGAGGCCGTGATGTCCTTGCAATTGCAGTTTTGAGCGAGTGCCCTCAGGTCGCGTAGATATTCCTCCAGCGATTGCCCGGGGCGTTGACGACGTGGTGAGGAGATGCTGCGCGAACACTTTATTTACCCGCGTCACATACTGTCTTTTCAGGATCGTGACCGCGTCTGCGTTTGTGGTCGCGTCTTAAATTAGTACAGAGATTCTGTGGCTCACCCGGGCGTGGAGGAGACTCAGCTTTTATGCCTCGATGACGGCGGGCGAGGAGGAGGTGGTGAGGTAGGCCTCAAAGCAGCAGAGCCAGTGTGAAAAGATTCCTTTGGCTTCAGCTGCCTGTGCGTCGGGTATCAGTCGATCAGGTTTGAGGGCGGCTTCCATTGCGATATCGTAGCTTATTAAATTGATGCGATCATCAATTCACACGAGACGATTAGTAGAAGTGAACAGTGGTTGTAATAAGCTAGATCTGTGCCTGCCTGCGATTGCTCTGTACTGAGTGCCGCCTACAGGCTGCAGATCTATATACCTCCCCCGAGGGGGCGGAGCCCACAAGTGCATCAACATAATACAATATAATACAATACAGTGGTGAATTGTAGCAACAATACGTTCACCACAAAATGATTTGGAGGAAAATGTAGCTGGTCTGATTAGTAAGTTCATGGATGACACCAAGGTTGCTGTACTAGCAGATTGTGTTGAGGATTGTCAGACGATACAGCAGGACATAGATTGGAAACTTGGGTAGAGAAATGGCAAATGCAGTTTAATCCAGACCGATGTGAGGTAATGCATTTTGCTAGGTCTAACATAGAGGGGAAATATATGGTAGATGGCAAAACTTTTAGGAATATAGAAAGTCAGAGAGATCTGAGCGTCCAGGTCCCCAATCTTTGAAAGTGGCAACACAAGTGGACAAGGTAGTCAAGAAAGCATATGGAATGCTTGCCGTCATTGGACGGGGTATTGAGTATAAAAACTAGTAAAATTGATACAATTGTATAGAACATTGGTAAGGCCACAATTGGAATATTGCGCATAATTCTGGTCTCCACACTATCAGAAGGACGTGGAGGCTTTGGAGAAGGTGCAGAGGTTTACCAGGATGTTGCCTGGTCTGGAGGGTGTTAGCTATGCGGAGAGGCTAAAATAGACTCGGACTGTTTTCATTAGAACGACAGAGGTTGAGGAACAACCCGAGAGAGGTCTACAAGATTCAGGGGCATGGGTAGAGTGGATGGGCAGGCACTCTTTTCCAGGGTGGAGGGGTTAGTCATGAGGGAGCATAGGTTTAAGGTCCATGGGGCAAAGTTTAGAGGAGATGTGTAAGGCAGGTTTTTTTTTAAAACACAGAGGGTGGCGAGAGCCTGGAACGCGCTGCCAGAGGAGGCTGTGGAATCAGATACATTAACAGCGTTCAAAAGGCATCTTGACAAATACATGGATAGGAGGGTATAGAGGGATACGATATTAGGAAGTGCTGAGGGTGGTATCTTGACTGACACAGGCTTGGAGGCCCGAAGGGCTTGTTCCTGTGCTGTATTGTTATTTGTTCCAATTTATAACAGCAGCTACATAAACACAGAATACAAGTGATTCGTCTTTCAATGGATTTATTGGCAACATTTAACTGCATGTGTTTATGTTCAGTTAATGATACTGGCTTAAAACATTGAGCTACAGTGCAAGACATAGAAATGCCTATAGATTATGTAACAATGAATGAAATGCTCATTAAAAGTTGCATCTCTTTGCACTTTTAATTCCCATGCAGGCAAAGCAAAAGATGTCGGCAAAGTAAAATTCTCTGGCATAGAAGATGAAAAGTATTGGTACTTCATTAATGCGTTCAAACAAAATTGATAAAACAGAATTCACTCATATTGAAATGGAAGATCTTCCTCTTGAAAGTTTCAAAGATTCATAGCTCTGTTCCAAATGATAGTGCAGATAAACCTTCACAAAGTCAAAACTCTTTCAATGATGCTGCCCTGGATGGAAACAAGAATAAATCCAATTTAGAGTAACCAGGAAGTTGGTGCTTTCTCTTCTTAATTTGTTTTTCTCTAAGTATGTTCCAGGTAACAAAATGACAGGCTGGAATGGCTGCCTTTGATTTTGATTGAGTACCAAACCAATTGGATTCAAATGTTTAGTAATTAGCTCTACATACGAAGGACAGGGACGTATACTGCAGAACTGGGCAACGAGTGAACCAGCAGGCTCATATGGTGTAAATAAAACCAAAGACTTCTTCTCAATCATTTAATGAACCATGCACAGAAAAACAGTCCAGATTGCGGGATCATGATCGTGCCGAGTTGATTTACAGGGTTAGGGATTCATACAGATCCCATGAGCTAAATCAACCTAAATGACTGGAGCTCCCTTCAAATTTCCACAAGTATTACATTCCATTTTTATACCCAATTTTATTTTTACGCATATAATTCTTCATTGTGATATCAAGTTTCTGTCACTGCTATGAGCTTGTAAAAAAAATCTGTCCTCTGTAATACTGCTCAATGGAACTTGTATCCTGGAATAAATGAATAAAATAGAATAAAAGAAGTGGAATAGCGATTCAAAACAATTAGTTCTTGATCAGGTTTGTTTTAGATGGCCACTATTTCAACAAAGTTATGACAAAAGAAAAATCATTAGGACTTTTGAGCATTTATTTTTTTAACATGCATATTAGCAAATAAGAAAAGGTTTGTGCACATGACATCCAAGGAACCAGTAACGAGCGAAAAATGGTTGAAATTGAAATAAATTTGTTGTTTCATAGATTATACAAAGATAAGGTACCTTAAAATTAGAGTTTTGATGTTATTCCATCTTACTACCAAGGCTGTGATGAGAATGCAAGTCATGACCACCATCACAAACTAACCTACCTCCAAAATTGATAACTAAAGACATAACCCTTTTTTATCTGGATAAATGTAACTGCAGTTTGACTATTAAATGGAGTTGAACACCGATGACTCCTATGGGCCTTTTCCTTTAAGTCGTGTTGGAAATGGTGATGTTACCTTGTAGATAGCAAGTTATTTTGCCGTTTCGACCACAGGGAGAACTATTCAGCTCTGTGTCCATGTCAGTTCCCTGTGAGAAAAATCTAGTGCCCTGCTCTCTCCCAGCGTAAGTTAGCAAAAGTTGAAACAACATGAATGATGAAAACCACCACAACTTGACTATTTCAATCACTTGTGTGGAGATATGTCAGTGAATAAAAGGATTTCTAGGCACAATATGGTCTAAAGATTTTGCATTAAATATTAGCACCATGAAGTGAGGGAGTGGTAGGGGTTTGGGAGGCAGCAGACTCTCAAATCTGCTCAGTTCCAATGTCTAGGGAGGGATTGGAGGTTCAAGTCAGTGAATGAAAATCAGATGGAGGAGTTCTTTATGCCACCCAACAGTGAGCTGATGTAGGAGACGTTCAGACGGAGAGCATGCTGGACAACCAGCCTCCTATTCAGTAGATATGCTGGATTGATGCTGGATACTGAACAAAAAATTAATCAGAATCATAGAAACAATGGATGGATGGGAGCTGTGCTTGCTCTTTGAAGAGCAGTCATGCTTTAGTCCCACATCCCTTCTTTTTTCCGTAATCCTTTTAAGTTCCTCATCCACAAGTTCCAGTTCGATTCCCTTTTGTTTATGGCCCTCCCCACCCCACCCCGGTGTGAGTTCCCAGGCTGTGTGGAGGGTGCAAGCAACATTGGAAATCCTGCTGCCAGCCAATGGCGGGATGCCTCTGCCACCATAAAACACGCCGGGGTGGGGGGGCAACTTTGACCTCAATCATTGAGCAATTCACCAGAAGGAACAGTTTTTCTCTGTCTGCTCTGCTCTGTCAAAATCTATAGCCTCGACTAGAGCATCTCTGAGCTTTTGATGTCCCAAGGAGAAGAGGTCTCATTTCTTTCAACCTCTAAGAAATTTATAACTTTTATTTTTTAAAAAAATTTTTATTAATGATTTTCCATTTTACAATAAATATTACAACAAAACCCATATTACCACATCAAATGATATACAACAATCAACATAATAAAACCCCCGACCAACCATATCCATTCCATTCCACTAAGATAAGAAAGACAACTGAACTAACAAAATAAATTAAACCCCAAACCACCATTCCCCCCTCACCCGTGGCAACTGACGGTGGCTACTTTCTTAAAGTAGATAATGAATGGCTGCCCTCTCAAGAAGAACACTTCAACCGACCCCCGACAGTGTACTTGACTTTCTCCAGGTACAAGATTTCCATTAGGCCACCCAACCATACTGAGGCACTGGGCGGCGATGAAGTTCCCCATCCCAGCAGAATCCACCTCTGGGTAATCAGTGAGGCGAAGGCACGGATATTGGCCTTCATTCCCGTCTGCAGTCCCAACGAGTCCAACAGCCCAAGAATGGTCACCAAAGGACAAGTCTCCAGATCAATATTGAGAATCACTGACATGGTGTTGAAGGAAACATTTACAAACAAATCTCTGAATCTCTCCAGCCATTTCCCTACTCACACCCCAAAAGTGTCGTCCAAACTTGATGGCTCAAATAAATGATTGACACAGAGTGAGCCAGCCTCAACACGGCTCCGAGCTTAAAATGTTCCCTGCATTGTCTCCATATCCTGAAAGTGGACACGACCACCATGTTTGAGTACTTCTTACTCTGAGAATACGGAAGCAAGGCCGTCACCAACGCACCTGAACTAGACACCCTACACAACCTCGCCTCTATCTGTCCCCATATGGAACCTGGGCCACTGCACCACCCCAACACCTTCTCAGTTAGCTGCCCAATAATAATAAAGTAAATTCAGCAATGCTCGGCCCTCCAACTGCCTATCCAGTTGAAGAGCTCCCCGACGGGTCCCCAGAGTCTAGCCCGCCCATATAAAGGACAAAATCAACCTATTAATCCTTCCAAATAAATATTTAGGGAAGAAGATAGGATGACATTGAAATAAAAACAGAAACCTTGGGAAAATATTCATTTTAATAAACTGGACTCTGCCCTCTCCAGGGACAGACGAAGGCTGTCCCACTTTTGCAGATCAGACTTGTCCACCAGACTTGCAAAGTTCAATTTATACAGTTGGGCCCAGTCATTGGCCACCCAGACTCCCAGATTTCTCAAGCTAGAGTGAAAAGGCAACACCCCCAAATTGACTCCCCTCCCTGGGAGATTAACCGGAAAACATTCACTCTTTTCCAGGTTGAATTTGTAACTCGAAAATGAATCAAAAAGCTCCTCAACAGATCCTCAACAGCTCCATAAGATAAAGCAGCAGATCGTCAACATATAGGGACACCCTGTGATCGACGCTTTCCCTCTTTATTCCCTTACACTTACCCGAGGCCCTCAAAGCTATGGCTAAGTGCTCAAATGCCAATGCAAATAAGAGGGGAGACATCGGACACCCCTGTCCAGTTAAATGGAAGCACTCCAAACTCAAAGTATTGGGATGAACACTAATAATCTAGGGGGCCCTATACAATAACAACAACCATGAAATCAATTTTGGCCATAGACCGAACCGTTCCAAAACTTCAAACAGATACCTCCATTCCATCCTGTCGAATCCTTATTGGCATCTAAAGACACAATCACCTCCGGTGCAGGTTCCTCAGACAAGAAGAGAACCACATTCAACAGCCTCCGAATATTGGATGACAACTGCTGGCCCTCGACAAAGCCTGTCTGAACCTCTACAATCACCTCGGGGAGACAGGGTTCCAGCCGTACCGCCCATTCCTAAGCAAGTATCTTGGAATACACATTTAGCAGCGAGATAGGCTGGTATGAGCCATACTCTGTTCGATCCTTATCCTTTTTCAACAGTAGTGACATAGAGGTCTGCAAAAGTATAGCAGGCAGGAATCCCCAGGAGAGAGTTGTTAAACATGTCTACCAGCAACAGAACCAACTGACCTGAAAACTTTTTATAGAATTCCACTGGAAATCCATCGGGCCCAGGCACATTTATCAGATTGTATCTGCCCGATATCAGCCAAAATCTCCTTGAGGCCTTCAACTCTTCCCGTCAATCAACCACCACCTCTGGAATCTCCAACACATCTAAAAATGTAAACATTTCCACCCCCCCCCCCCCCCAACCCAATTTCCCGTAGATCAAACAGTATCTAACTTTTTGCTGCTCGCCAGTAGCTCTGGGGTCGGGCCACACGAGTATCTGCGGTCCACCTCCAAGATCCTATCCAGCAACCTCTGAAGTTCCTTCCTTACCTCCCTCTCCATATGCACCTTGTACGATATAATCTGTCCTCTAATCACTGCCTTAAAGGTCTCCCAAAGCATGAAGGGTGTGATAGAATCATTCCTATTGAATTCCACATACTCACCGAATCTGTGGATGTGCACCCACAAAACCTGTAATCTATCAATAACCCTGCATTTAAACTCCATGGTGGGCACTGAAGCAGGGCCCCGAATCCAAAACCAAATCCACCAGATGTGGGGCATGATCCAAGATGTAATTGGCTGAATATTCTGCCTTCTTCACCCAAGGGAGAAGAGACCTACCCCACCAGAAAAAAGTCAATGCTGGAATAGACCCTATGTACTGGGAGAAAACGATAATTTGTTATCCCCTGGGAGCACAAACCGCCATGGATCTGCCCCCCCCCCCCTCCATAAACACTAACAACGTCTTCGCCACTCCAGAGAGCACCAATGATTTGGGCCCAGAATGGTCTATCTTTTTTTGAATAAATTTGGAGTATCCAATTCTTTTTTTCCAATTAAGGAGCAATTTAGCATGACCAATCCACCTACCCTGCACATCTTTTTGGGTTGTGGGGGTGAGATCCATGCAGACACGGGGAGAATGTGCAAACTCCAGATGGACAGTGACCTGGGTCCGGGATTGAACCTGGGTCCTTGACACCGCGAGGCAGCAGCAAACCACTCTGCCACTGTGCTGCCCCGAGAACAGTCTATCTTTGTTTGGATCTAGGACACAATTTAAATCACCCCCAAAAATCAATTGGTCTGTATCCAAATTTGGAATGGGTGCCAACAGCTTCCTAACAAATGCTATATTGTCCCAGTGCGGGGCATATACGTTAACTAATACCACCAACATATGTGCAAAAGACCCTGTAACGATCACATGGCCACTACCGAAAAACACATTTTCCCCCTACCCTCTGAACCGTACGTTCAAAGCCAGAGTGCAAAATCTGGCTCACCCACACCTTCTGCAATCCTGGCCTGGCCCTTCACCCGCAGATGAGTCTCCTGGAAAAACCCCACATCAGCCCTCAGATTCTTTAGGCGAGACAAAACACTCAAACTTTTTACTGGGCCCCTCAAACCCCTTAAGTTCCCTTACTAAGGGTATGAACGCATCGGGAGCCATAGTATTTCTCTATTCTTTGGAAATATATCTTAAACAATATCGCACAAAACAGCCTCCCATCCCCCACCATACAACTTCTGCAAAACAATCGTATCCCAACCCAAAAAACAAAGAAATAACAAATATATAGAAAATACCCTAAAACCCCTTCCCACAAACAACCACAATAAGTCCATAAAGAGGCTGTTTAACTCTTTCCCTGTCGATGCTCTGTAACAAAAGCTGCAGCCTCCTCCGAAGTATCCAAGTAACGGTCACTTGACCCGAAAGTAACACGCAGCCTGGCCGGGTACACCAATCCAAACCTCACTCCACTCTTGTATGAAGCCTCTTTGGCCTTATTAAAAGCCACCCGCTTCTCTGTAGGCTCCACCCCGACATCCTGATATATTCTAACATGGCTTCCTACCCATCTCAGATCACGATTCACCTTTGGCCACTTCAAGGACCTGTTCCTTCTCCTGGAAGCTGTGGAATTTGGCTATCACCGCTTGTGGTGGCTCTTTCACCCGAGGCTTCTGCCAAGTGTTCAATGGGCCCTATCCAACTCTGGAAGGGACGCTAGTATACCCTCCCTCACCATCTTAGGGAACATCTGTGAAAAGTATGCAGTTGGATTCGGGCCCTCCAAACTCTCCAGCTACCCCACCACCCTGAGGTTTTGTCTCCTTGACCGATTCACCAGGTCATTCACCTTCATCCTCAGATTCTTATTCTTCTCCGCTACCACCGAGATCTCAGCCTCCAGTGAGGCGATTTGGTCAGTGTGGCTTGACAAAGCCACCTCCACCCCCTTTCAACACCTCATCATGTTCCTTTACAGCTTCCAAAGTCCTCTCCAACTTTTCCCGGACAGGACCTAGCGCCCCCTCAATCGATTTATAGAGAGTGTCGAACATCACTCGCCATTGCCTCCAAAAATGTTTTTCAAACTACTTTTCAAACTCCGTAGCCAGTAAACCAGTTAGCAAATCTGCCATGATTGGGGCGGCCTGAACTGACGGAGCCCGCTGCCACCTTCCTTGCTGAGGCTTGACACAAAACATCCGAGTCGGTTGATGGATTTCCACCCGCAGACTTCTTAGTTGTGGTCTTTTTTGACATACTTCCAAACTAAGATCCCTCTACTTTCTTATAGGAAGAAATTGTCCACCAGAAAACCCCGGGAATAGGCAAAAAGGGCCAAAGACTTCCTGGGCATTTCCCTACCCCCTGGAGATCGGAGGTTCTTGGTCCATGTCAAACTCGGAGATAACTATACAATTGACTCCCAACTGACCCCGTCCCATTTCCTCCCCAACTTTCCAATTCCCCACCAGACCCACTTCCCTATGATCCTTCACTGCAAGGAAATTCTCAAAGAACAGGTATGCTGTGCATTTCTGAAGGAGCCTTGTTTGGACATCAAGACTAGGAATGCAGACTTCCATCTTTGTGTAAAACAGTCGAAGTGGAAAATCAGCCCAATACCATTTTTCATGCGCGTTGAGATTTTCCTGACCGAGTCAATGCTGCCCCGAGCAAACTCACTTCTACTTTATTGGGAGAAAAATTCAATCACGAAGCAGCTATGTAGATGTTAATGGCGGGACACCACTGCTGGTCACTTCCTAAGCTGCATCAGGTGGCTGACGTGCAATCCCCTGCATGTGCCTGAAGAGGTTGAAGGGGCAAGATCAATGGACTGATGCAATGCAAAAAGCACAAAAAAATTGTCCAACGATCATGCAGGGTACATCTTCCTCAATTCCTGAAACAACGAAATGGGTCATTTTTATAGCTATCGAAACAGTCACTCAAGTTGTGCTGAAATTTTTTTGATTTACTTGTGCTCGGCCCAAGTTGGTGGAACACTGAGCAGAGTTGTTGCAAGAATGTGAAGGTTTCTGCTGACTGATTAAGTTTGAGAGAATTATATAGCTTTAGAAAAGTATGGAGGCAGTGCTTGCCCTATAGCATGAGCAGGAGAGGCTGAGATCATAGCAGAAAGGCGAACCCCTTTGAGGAGAAAGAGGGAAAGCTCTCCACAGAAGGTCAAACATCAAGGAGGGCTCTGGGTGTCTTGGGATTATTCAGGGCCAGTGGCTCAAAAGGCTTCACTTTACTAAGGAGATGGTGACGGAATCGTGTCACTTCTTCCAAGAAAACCTGGAGTCTTAAATCAGAGCGAGGCGGTTCCCATCCGAGTGTCAGTGAAGATCACCATCACCTTTTCTTTCTTTGGAATCAGTTCCTTCTAGATGACAGCTCACAACGTTTGTAATGTCACAGAGTTTGCCATTCATAGAAGTATCTGGAAAGAAGTGACCGAGGTGTGCTACAAAGGAGCAGGGGTTCATCCTCTTTTTCCTGCAGGAAGACAACCAAGATGAGAGGGTATGTGAGTTCACCAGGATAGCAGGCTGGCCAAAAGGTGCAGGCCGCCATCGATTCCAAATACATAGCTCTGCAGTCTCCCATGACAACAAGGAGTGATGCCGGAACCACAAGGACTACCACTCAGATGTGCAATTGGTGTGACACTCTCCCAGAGAGCTCATCTCAGTTATTGCTAGCGAACCTGGCAGCACCCATGATGCTTTCACTCTTAAAATAGCTGTATACCCACCGTCTTCGAGCCTTCAAGACAGACAAAAAAGGTGCCTGCTTGGCAACAAGGGATACCTCCATCCATCTATAGCTCATGACTCCATCGCATCTGAGGTCAAAGGGCCTTCAGCAAGAGCCAATAATCCAAATATAACACTGTCTAGCTTACACAGGGTGAATCCGTGTACTACACGGGTGGGAGGGTCTCCATTTTCGTAGTAATGTGCTATATATCCTCAACAATCTTAGGGAGGATCCACCCACGAGGCAGGATCTGCAGCCCAGCCCTGCAAGAGGAGAATGAGGAAGGAAGCAGACTACAAATGCAGTAGCTGCAACTGGACAAAGCGCAAGGTATAATATAGTGAGACCTTGCTTTGATTGAACAGAACATCACCATCATAAACCGGGGTCCACCACCGCCTCAAAATACAACCATTTCTGACTCACCATGATAAGGTTTGCTTCTAACATATTACAGGTTCACTCTCCACATTGCCCAGTGGCACTGTCATTATGCTAAACAGATTGCTGGACTGTTGAGGGAGCCTGCATGCCCTGTTGAGCACGTTCACATAAAGGCTGGCAGTTGTCTTTGTCAGGATTCCAGCATACATAGGCTGGATGGCAGCAGCCAGAGACTAATGCTAGCTGCCAGGAAAATAATGACCTCTGTCTGAGCTTCCACAACAGCACCCATACATTGGCAGGACACTGCCTATCCCACAATGGAAACTGAGACAGCAGCCAGCAGATCCTTCACCCTGGGTGGGTCTGGCAGTGCTTCCACAGAGGTGTCCACCAATTTCAAAGAGAAAAAGATGGGCTCCAAGCTCTACGCAGTGACCTGTACCATGGTGAATCTGGACTCCTCCATGCTTCTAGCCAATGACTAAAGGCTAACTGGCAAGCCAGCCAATGCACCAAGTATCTCAAATGTGCATATTTAATCAGCATTCCACCCAGCGAGTTTCTCACCAGAGACACCTGCAGCAGGAGTGGTGAGCAACTTCACCCACTTGGAGAGTTCACATATAAACGGATCTATCCCCCATTCTGACTGCAGCCCACTTTTGCCCAGCGACTCACAGCATGCAGATCTGAAGTTTAAACTAGCCTCCAATGTACATATTGTACAGAGTAGCTGAGTTATTGGCTGAGAATTAGGTGGGTGATAGTGATTCTTCTTTCAGGCTATCTTTCTCCTCTTGGCCCTCAGATAGCTTCTGGAGGAGCTGAGCAGCTGGCAAATCTTCACTATTTGGAAGCACGAAAGCAAACGGGAGGAAATCAGGAAGTCCACGGTGAGTCCATCCACAGTTTCTAATTGCTGAACTTTTCAGAAGGTTTAGGAGTTAGTTGGGGAGCAAAGTAGAAACTTAACACTTTCCAGAATGGCCTCCATTGTAACCGATGCCACTGGCTCCATTTCCTGAAGGGTACAGAGCATATATATGGCCTGGTCCTAGCCTAATCTTCTAGTATTCCCTCCTTTTGCAGGACAGAGCGTGGAACATCACTGACTGTGAGTCAGTATGTGTGGGTGATGACTTGCAAAAGCTGAATAGTTGGGGGTAGCGAGAGGTGTGTGTGAAGTTAACAAGCTTCATGTGTGTGGTTTGGTAAGATAGTGTCAGAATGTTAGGAAAGAGTGTCAGGATAAGGTGTTGTATGAATGGTGAACATAGAACATAGAACATGACAGCGCAGTACAGGCCCTTTGGCCCACGATGTTGCACCGTCCTGTGAAACCCTTCTAAAGTCCCTCTACACTATTCCCTTATCACCCATATGCCTATCCAATGACCATTTGAATGCGTTTAGTGTTGGCGAGTCCACTACTGTTGCAGGCAGGGCATTCCACGCCCTTACTACTCTCTGAGTAAAGAACCTACCTCTGACATCTGTCCTATATCTATCTCCCCTCAATTTAAAGGTATGTCCCCTCGTGCTGGACATCACCATCCGAGGAAAAAAGCTCTCGATGTCCACCCTATCTAATCCTCTGATCATCTTGTATGCCTCAATTAAGTCCCCTCTTAACCTTCTTCTCTCTAACGAAAACAGCCTCAAGTCCTTCAGCCTTTCCTCATATGATCTTCCCTCCATACCAGGCAACATTCTTGTAAATCTCCTCTGTACCCTTTCAATGCTTCCACATCCTTCCTATAATGTGGCGACCAGAACTGCACACAATACTCCAAATGCGGCCGCACCAGAGTTTTGTACAACTGCAACATGACCTCATGGCTCCGAAACTTAATTCCTCTACCAATAAAAGCTAACACACCGTACGCCTTCTTAACAACCCTCTCAACCTGGATGGCAACTTTCAGGGATCTACGGACATGGACACACAGATCTCTCTGCTCGTCCACACTACCAAGAATCTTACCATTAGCCCAGTACTCTGCCTTCCTGTTATTCCTTCCAAAATTAATCACCTCACACTTTTCTGCATTAAACTCCATTTGCCACCTGTCAGCCCAGCTCTGCAGCTTATCTATGTCCCTCTGTAACTTGTAACATCCTTCTGCACTGTCCACAACTCCACCGACTTTAGTGTCATCTGCAAATTTACTCACCCATCCTTCTACGCCCTCCTCCAGGTCATTTATAAAAATGACAAACGGCAACGGCCCCAAAACAGATCCTTGTTGGCACACCACTAGTAACTGGACACCAGTCAGAGCATTTCCCATCAACCACCACTCTTTGTCTTCTATCAGCTGGTCAATTTCTGATCCAAACTGCTAAATCACCCTGAATCGCATGCCTCTGTATTTTCTGCAATAGCCTACAGTGGGGAACCTTATCAAACGCTTTACTGAAATCCATATACACCACATCAACTGCTTTACTCTCATCCACCTGTTTGGTCACCTTCTCGAAGAACTCAATGAGGTTTGTGAGGCACGACCTACCCTTCACAAAACCATGTTGACTATCTCTAATCAAATTATTCCTTTCCAGATGATTATACATCCTATCTCTTATAAACCTTTCCAAGACTTTTCCCACAACAGAAGTAAGGCTCACTGGTCTATAGTTACCGGGATTATCTCTACTCCCCTTCTTGTACAAGGGGACAACATTTGCTATCCTCCAGTCCTCTGGCACTATTCCTGTAGACAAAGATGACTTAAAAATTAAGGGGGCTGCTACCCCTCCCCCTTAAGGATCCCAAAAACACGATCTGAGACATCGCAGACCGTGGCACCTGGGAGGCAACACACCAACCGCGAGTCTCTCTCGTTCCCACAGAATCTCCTATCTATCCCAATGTATTGAGCAGTGAAAGACATGTGCGGTGTGGTTGCGCAATGTGATGTGCACACAGATGCACTCACTCACCTTGATCAACCCGAGTGAGATCATGAAAATTCTTTTAGCAGTGCTGCCAGGCCCACAGTGCTACATGCAGGGCATTAACTAGACCTTCCTGCATATATCCGCTTCCTTCTTCAGAGTTAGTGATGAGGGTCTCTTTTCCCCACTCTTGGAAATGTGGCCTCCCTCCTGCTTTCAACCTCCTGAGAGGCTACTCAGGGTGGAGTTGCTGAAGCATGTGAATCATGCAGCAGCATGTGAATCATGCTGAATTCCCAACTCCCTGGGCGTGTGATTCACTGGAGCTGGGAATCAGCTGCCAGCCCCTGACAAGCGGGAACAGCATTTAAATGCTCCCCACAGCACTGAGTGCCATGTCAGGCAAGAAGATGGCTGCATGGCGATCGGCGCCATGGTTCCCGATTGTTGACACAGAGAGGATTTGGATGCAGTGGAAAAGAGGGCCACCCTATTCCTAGGATTGGCAGAAGACATCCAGCCAATGTAATGGCTGAAGCCTGGAATGCAGTGGCAGAAGCTGTAAGTGCCGGCAGCATCACAAGGAGGACCAGCATCTAATGCCACAAGATGATGAATGACCTCCTTCGAGGTGCAAGGGTGAGTATCCATCTGTCTCTGGCATCAGTCCCATCCCTAACCCCTAGCGTCTTACCTTAAACCCTTCCAACCCCCGAGCTACCCGCCTCTCTCTCAGAACCCAACCCCTCCCCCCCATGAGTCCTCATCACAACTCCCCTTTGATAGGTGCCATGCCTACTCATGCCACCTGCTATAACCCCACCGCCCCCACTCATACCCGCCAGGCCACCACCTCTGAAGAAGTGAGTCCAATGCAACTTTACTCAGATGACCTGTCTCAAGTGAGTTTCTAATCTCCCACAACCTTGTAATTCCCAAAAGCTGACCCCATGTCCTTTGTCTTCCAGGATCCCCATCAGGTGAGGTGGGACAACCAGGTCACTGGCCCCTGTACAATCTCTCTTGAGCACCCTGGAGCTTAGAACACTGAATTCTCAGCACTGCTTTCATCAGCACCATCCACGATCGCAGAGGCACTCACCTTGATGAGGCATGTTAGTGGACAGGCTTCTGTGGCACTATCTGGTGAGCACCACACAGCTTCTGTAGCACATCAGGTAGAGGCAGGATTTTCCAAAGGAGCAGGCAATCAGAGCTCTGCTGGATTCCAGGAACCAGCTGCCCCAAGCCAGATGTCGGGCCTCTGACAAAGATGGTCCGTCCCATCACTGGTGGAGATGCAAAAGGAGAGTTAAGCTTTACAGGAGAGGTTGTCAGTGACATTCCAGCAAATGTGAGGCCAACTGCAGGAGTCCAGAAGACTTCTTTTTCAGGAGATGCCGCTGGCATTGCGTGGCACCCAGGCCAACACTGCAAGGGTGGCGACCGCAGTGGAAATTCAGGGGCTAGATGTTTGAGCCATGTCTGACGACATCTAAGGCTGGCTCATTCTGTGATGCCCGTGGCTGAGTCCATTGAGAGCATGGCCCACTCACTGAGGGGCATGTTCCAGTCACAGAGGACCATGGATGTGAACTATGGCACCATGGTTCAGGCAATGGCAGGCCTCCAGGACAGGCAGCGCCAATGACATTGAGGCTTCTGTAGCTCACGCCAGCTATTCCTCCATCCAATGGAGTAGCCCAGGGTCAGTGAGCACTCAGAGGAGGAGAAAGTCCTGGAGTCCATCCTGGGGCCTTCCACCAGGGTGACTCAGGCAGTCACTTCTGGATCCCCCTTCCTGACACTGGCGCAGCTCCTGGGAAGCAGGTAGAACAGGGTGACACAGCATCACCCGTGACACCCAGAAGTCAGCCGGGGCCCTCCAGATCTAGGTCCTCCAGAGGACACCCACCAAGGGCATCACAGGCCGGCATGGTGGGCTCCTTCACAACCCAGATTTGGACCTCCTCCAACGAGGTTGCATGTTCCTCCTCCGCCTCCTCCACTATGTTGCCTCACTATTATGCTAGGTTGTGGAGGACACAGCACACGATCACAATCCGAGAGACCCTCTGGGGCTGCAGCGAATAGCCTTGCCAGAGCAGCCCAGAAAAGCAGAGCCGCACCTTCAGAAGGCCTATGCACTGCTTGATGACGTTCCTGGTAGCTGAGTGGGCCTCATTGTATCAGGTTTGCGCACTGGTCTGAGGCCTCCGCACTGGCGTCATTAGCCATGACCTTAGCGGATAACCCTTGTCCCCCATTCTCCAACCCTTCAACCGAGGGTGAGCTTTGAAGACACAGTGTACCTTAGGATTGTGTGACAGGATGTAGGTGTTGTGCACGCTTCCAGGATAGCGTGCACAGACATGGATAATGTTCAGTTAGTGGTTGTACACTATCTGGATGTTAAGGGAGTGGAACCACTTCCTGTTTATGAAGGGTACCCCACTGTCAAAAATGGTGCTCGAAGGGTGACATAGATGCCACCCATCACCCCTGGATCTGGGGCATCCCATCAATGGAAGAGAATTCGGCTGCCGTGCATCCTGGTGGGCCTGGTCCAGTGAAATGTGATGTAGTCTGCTGCCTGGGCATAGAGGTCATCAGACACTTCGCAGACGCACCTGTGAGCTGATGTCTGAGATATACTGCATAGGTCCATGCTCAATTCCTGAAAACAGCAATTAGTAGAAGTAGGCAACTCAGCCTTTTAAGCCTGCTCCACCATTCAATCAGACCATGGCTGATCTTTGGATAAAAGCAAATTACTGCGGATGCTGGAATCTGAAATCAAATAGAAAATGCTGGAAAATTTCAGCAGGTCTGGCAGCATCTGTCGGGAGAGAAAAGAGCTAATTTAGAGTCCAGATGACCCTTTGTCAAAGCTGAAACGTTAGCTCTTTTCCCTCCCTACAGATGCTGCCAGACCTGAGATTTTCCAGCATTTTCTCTATGGCTGATCCCTTCCTGATCTCAACTCCACCTCCCTACAGGTTCCCCATATCCCTTTTACCAGTTCTCTATCAGACATATATCTATCTCCTTCTTGAAACCATTTCACCACTCTGATTTCACCGCACCATGGGGCAGCAAGTCTCACAAATTAACCACCCTCTGCGAGATGTAGTTCCTCCTCATCTCAGTTCTAAATCTACTGCCTCTCAACCTATAGCTACCGACCTCTCTTTCTAGATTGCCATACAAGGCGGAACATTTGGTCTACGTTTACTTTATCAATCCCTTTTAACATCTTATATACCTCAATCAGATCCCCTCTCACCCTTCTAACCTCCAACGAGCATAAGTACAAACGGTTTAATCTCCTCATACATCAGTCCCTTCATTCCCAGAATCAATCTGGTGAACTTTCTCTGAACTACCTCCAGTGCCACGTCATCCTTCCTCAAATAAGGAGATCAAAACTGGACACAATAATTATTCCAGATGTGGTCTCACCACACCCTGTACAATTGCAACAACACCTCTCTACTTTTATACGCCAGTTCTTTTGCAATAAACGCTAACATTCCATCTGCCTTTTTGATTACATGCTGTATAACGACTTTCTGCGATTCATGAACAAAGACACCCAGACCCCTCTACCCAGACTCATTCTGAATCTGCTTTCCATTTAGATAATAATGTGCCTTTCTATATCTTCGGCCAAAATGGATAATCTCTCAGTTAACCACATTAAACTCCATCTGCCAAATTTTGGCCCAATCTCCTAGCCTATCTATAACCATCTGTAAAATCTTTATCTCCTCTTCACTGACTGCTTTAAATTTCAGGGCAGCTGGGAGTTTCAGTGCCACCAGGAACGGGTGTCCTTCTCCTCTTGGTGCCAGGTCTGTAAGAACATTGAACAGTCTCCCTGTGAAGCTGGACTCTTTGACGGCACATGTTCTCTGACAGCTCACTAAAAGCCAGCACCCCCTGTAGACACATGGCCTACAGTAGCACTGCTTTCTGACCCCCTCCTTGGCCTGATAAGTAGCCAGCACTTAACCCTCAGCGGTAGCCTCCTGTTGTTCGGGTGCTGGCTCATGTGGTGCTGGGTCAAGCCTGGGCTGGCCCTGACACTCTCACCGCCATCTATCTGCCTCGGCAGAGGTCACCAGGAATATTGCAAGCTGGGCTGGTTCCATTCTGAAATTCATCATTAATCTGTGAGGCGGTGGTGAAGGAGAGAGTCAGTCAATGAGGTCATCATCCCATAACCCTCAAGTCCTCCCAAATCCCATGGTCATCCTGTACATGAAGGCTGACCAACTCTCACCATTCCCATCATCCAGCGCAGCCTTGAGGAGTTAGCTAGCAGTCATGGACACCGTCCCATGGCCTCTTATTTTTGCCCATGTCCTCTGGTCCGAGTGACCCCTCATTTCACCTCATCAGTAATGGTGCGCACCATGCTCTGGTGAAAGTGGGCACTGCTCTGTGGCCCCATGGCCATAAGCCTCGGGTGCCACCTAGCCGATACTAGTGTCCTCGGGGACACTAAGACACAATTTAGCATGGCCAAACCAACTAACCCACACATCTTTGAACCGTGGGAGGAAACCAGAGCACCCAGAGGAAATCCACGGAGACACCGGGAGAAAGTGCAAACTCCACCCAGACTGTCATCAGAGGCCAGAACTGAACCGGAATCCCAGGCGCTGTGAGGCAGCAGTGCTAAACACAGTGCCGCCTTTTGTGTGTCTTTGCTGGAAGCTTTGCCGTAAAGAAAAATAGAGCCACTGTTTACAATATAAAGTTGGTGTCAGGAAGCAGTTCTGCTCTCTAGGAAGGGTCCGATATTTTTTAAAAATGCAGGGTGATATAAATGGTGCCAGACTGACCAGCTGCAGGGCCGAGAGAAAGCGATTGCAGCTCAATGGAGCGTTAACTGATAGCATCAACAATGAAGTCCTTGATCTGACATGAGCGGTGTTCCCAAACAGCTTTCAACAGCTACTGATACATCTGTTCCTTGTGTCAACTAACCTCGGCTATTCCCCCTTCTTCATCTCCTCTGGAGCTGTCTATCAAAGGAGTTCAATAAGGTCTGTCACCACATGGGGCTCCTGAAACTAACCAAGACCAACCCCACATTTTGAATGGAGTTCTTACAGGAGACTGAAACCAACACTGTTACTGGTCAGGTGGATGAAAGTAACACTTAAGGAGTGAGTTGCTACTCTTTAATTGTACCAAGAAGTAGTTCAGTTATGGCACCCCCACCAGCACAAGCCACCCCGACCCCCAAGTCACTTGAATGATCCTTCTCCAGACCCCAGAATACAGCTCAGAAGAGCGCTAACCTCCTTGCTCGCCTTTGGAGCCCATGGTACCTGGTTCCTGCTTTTCACAACTTGCACCAAATCGCGGCCAGGTGACTTCTGGCTGGGCATAGGTGCATCCCAGGAGGCTTTCAAATCCGGCTTCTTGCCTGATGACGACATTCAAATGAATGTAAAGGAGCAGTTTACATGTCGTTACCCGCTCAGGGTGAGAACCTGATTGGTACCTGAGGGAGACTCGCAATGGATTTGACGTCCGGCGGGAATCCAGTTTTGTCCCTCACGCCTGATTTAACAGCCCATCATGATTCCTGCCTGGGGCTAGCGGCACTGGAGAATCGCCCACATTGGGCGGAATTCTCCCACCCCACCCATGTTGGGTTTGGTGGCGGACAGGAGCGGAGAATCCAGCGGGAGCTGAAAACTCGGAAAGCCTCCAGTGTAAAATCCTGTTGTAATTCTCCCAATGGTGGATTAATGACGGATCGGTCTTCCTGCTGGCTGGTGTCCTGAACACCATTTGTATCTGACGAGTGCTCATTATTACAGCTGCCCGCTGGCATCCCGTCAGGCCTTTCAATCTTGTATCAATCCAGCGTGAAATTACACCAGTCTAAAACCCGATCGCTAATAAGTAGAGTGCACAACGTGGTCCTCAGTTCACAAGAGACTTCAGGCTGAGAGCAACATTGCCATAGTGCTGCACTGGTCCTGATGCTCTGTACACCATTCTGCCGGGACAGATTGGTTCCTGCCCTCCATCTTCATGTTGAGCTGGTCTTCATGTACAGAATTATGCTGCTGGACTCACGGACCCTCCTGTGTCACTGTCTCAGATAATTAAAGTGCCTGCAATTGGAGAGTACAGGGGTGTCCGTACCCCTGGTGCCATACGCCATAAACACAAGTGTCTATCTGGACAGGACTGTACTGCGGGACTCATGCAGCCACCCAAGAAAGGGCTGAAGTTAAACTGGGGTTGCAGGGTGGGTGGGAATGAAAATGTGGAAGGAGGGCTGTGCAAGAATGGAGGGGAATGGCGAAGGCTCAAGAAGCAGACAGAGCAGCGAGGAGGTGGATGAAGAAGGAGGTGGATGGAAGGCAGAGGGAATACAGGGGGCGTGGGGAGGGGGGGCTGGATCCCGACAAAGTGCATGGAAAGCTCACAAACAAGGGGGACAAAGGGATACCATGCTGTAAACCGGAAGGGGATGCACAAGACTCTAGGTGTGGTTGTTGGGGTCCAGGTGGTGTGGGGTCCAAGTGGGACATGTGTGCCTCGCAGGTGATAGGCTCGGGAAGGAGATTGTTTGAATTGATGAACAGATTTCTTATTGAGAGATCTATCATTTTCCCTCTGGGTTGCTGATATCCTGCACGGTCTGGTGAAGACAGGTGGGCTGGAGAGAGTGATAAGAGAGTGTACTGCACTGGTATTTAAATATGGCGCTGGGACCTTTGAATTGGTCAGCTGCTGGACCAATCAGCTGACAACCCTGTCAGCTGACTCGGAGGGGAACTCGCCTGAGTATAATTAATGAGGTTCCAAGCGCAGGAAAGGCAGGGCTGGAGTCACCTGCCTGCCAGATCTGCTGAATACTTCCAGCATTTTCGCTTTTCATTTTAGATATCCAGCAATTATTTTAGTATTAGTGTATAATTCAGTTGAATGCAACTATGGCACGAGACCTGAAAATATCAAAAGGCAGAAATGTTTCACTGGTGAGGAAGTAAACTTCGGAAATGGTTCTTCCAGGATAAAGCTGCAACAGATCAATGGAGGGCATTCAGGGGAATGATTGTGCAGGATTAAATTAAGCATTCCTTGAAGGGAGACGCTGGGGCATCAAAAGCTAACGCACCCTGAATTAACAAAGTAAATATATGTATTCATAGAAAAAGAAGGCTTTGGACTAACATTAGAAGCAAGTTTCCACAACTACTCAGGAATAATATGGAAAGTACAGGCAGGAACTGAAACAGTCAATAACCAAAAATATCTTAATTTCTAGTTGGCATGACATAACAGTGGTGAATTGAAGCAATTGTGATGGGCCACTAGGCCTCTCCGCCCCTGTCAGAATGACTCTATGTCACCATATCCTCAGTATAAAAACACCTCTTTCACAGCAACAGAGTGAATCTGGTGGTATTTGGAGGACCCGACAAGGTACTACTCCATTTCATTATCCTGCAAACATCCCAACCCTCTTTGTGTCCTGAATCCTGTCAGCTGAACTCTGTTTTACGTTCAGAAACAGCACAAAAGAATGTCTGCTTGATATTCTTTCCTAAACATTATGCATCAAAGCAGTTAGCCACCAACAATAGGCAATCCCCTGCCTGCAGTATTACAAGAAATTTCAACCCAAATTTAAAAGTAGCGTGCAAAACTGTAAGGAACCCAATAAAAGATTTGGAATGGTTTTGCCAAGGAGGCTAATAGCCCACCTATCTCAAAATATTAGCTTTTTACTACATTCTGAGAAGTCAATGGAATTCCTCTAGACACTTTACTGATGTCTATGATTATTTGTTGTACAACATATATACTAAAGTCGAACAAGAACTATCTTTGGATTTCTGAGAATTTTAATTAACATCAATGAGTTTATGCACCAAAGGTACCTGGTCAGCGATCTGTTTAGAGCACAATCAGGAGAGCGACGGCTAACACGTTCCGGTGAATGCGAAACTGGACTTAAGGAAGGTTGAGGTGGTGGTGTAGTACGGAAAGAGGGGCCATGCCGACGAAGCTCCTGCACAGCACATTCTCTGTAAAAGTATATTTAGAGTGCTTTTAAGTAGCATACAAATAGGATAAAACCTAATGCTTCATGTACACTATCATTTCACATCAGATTTGTACTAAAAGCAGTCAAAGTTCAACTCGCGAGTCTCAAGTAAATCACATCTGCCTCTATTATTACCGAAAATATTGGATACCACACAGCAATGGTTCCACTGTGGAGTTACTGAACTGCTCAAGTATATATCCTTAGAACTCAGCACCCCCAGCAGGTTATACATAAAATTACATAGAACATACAGTATAGAAATAGGTTAATCAGCCTCAGCAGTCCTTGCTGGTGTCGATGCTTCTCTCAAGCTTGCTTCCAGTCATACCTATCTAGTTTTCAGCATAAACCTCGACTCCTTCTCCATCATGTGCTTATCTAAGCCTCCTTTAAATGTATCTGTACTATCATCCACCTCAACCACTCCTGTGGTTTCATATTCTCAGGACTCACTCTATAGGTAAAGAAGTTTCTTCTGAATTCCATTTCATTTTTGGCAACTAAATTATATTGATGGCCTCTAGATTTGAACTTCCCCCAAGAGGAAATCCTTAATCTGTGTCTGCACACTCAATATCTTTCATAATTTTAAATACCTCTATTAAGTTACCTTTCAGACTTCCTTTCTCAAGAGTAAAAGATGGCACTGACAGGTATAACCTCTCAGTTCCAATATCATCCGTATAAATGTTTTTTGTTGCTTCTCCACTGCCCTTATAGCTGTGGTGACCAGAACTGTACTCAGTATTCCGGTGTGATCTTACCAAAGTTCAGCGTATGCAAAATCCCTCTATTTGTTTCAATTCTATCCTACTAGCAATAAACTATAGCGCTCAATTAGCTTTGCTTAAAAAATAGCCTAATTAACCTGCAATCCCTTTGCTCCCCTACCCCAGTTAGATTCTTACTTTCCAAGTACGATGCACCCTCCTTATTCTTCACACCAAAATTTAATACCTCACACTTGGTTGATTTGAAATTAATTTGTCAATTATTTGCTCATTCTTCAAGTTTATTAATATGTAATTTATTGCAGTCCTCTTCAGTGTTGACTAGACCCTGCTCCCTCCCTTTCTTGCAATTTGGTATCATCAGCAAATTTAGAATTTGATTGCAAAGTCAAATATTGTGAGCAACAGTGGTTTCAGAACTGCACATTGTGGAACCACACTGAAAACCTTCTACCATTTAGTAACTATGCTTTACGCCTACCTACTCTTTGTTTCTGCCACCTTTGGAGATGGCCAAAGAGCATTGGAGGCAACTAGAAGTAATGGGGCCTTGATCTATGATGGAGGGTCTCTTTCTTCCAAAATTTCTCGATGGTGATACAACAGAGGCGAAAGGGTTTTGATAAAGTTAGAAAATGGACTGAAAGCTATCGGAGTGCAATATGTGCTGCTATACAAGGGTGATATCCAACACTCTCAGACGTTCAATAATCTGGCTAAGGAAAGAAAATAATTTGTAGTAATGATCTGTGGGTTCACTGTTAGTTCTGGGATCTGTCCCTGGTTATTATAATTCCTTCCTGATTCTGTGCTGCCAAGTATCATGCAGATAGGGATGATTTCGTAGTGGAGCACTACAATCAGTGTTTTAGGGCAGCACGGTAGCATGGTGGTTAGCATAAATCCTTCACAGCTACAGGGTCCCAGGTTCGATTCCCGGCTGGGTCACTGTCTGTGTGGAGTCTGCACGTCCTCCCCGTGTGTGCGTGGGTTTCCTCCGGGTGCTCCGGTTTCCTCCCACAGTCCATGCTAAATTGCCCTTAGTGTCCTAAAAAGTAAGGTAATGGGGGGGGTTGTTGGGTTACGGGTATAGGGTGGATACGTGGGTTTGAGTAGGGTGATCATTGCTCGGCACAACATCGAGGGTCGAAGGGCCTGTTCTGTGCTGTACA
The DNA here is from genome assembly GCF_902713615.1 of Scyliorhinus canicula. Taxonomy (NCBI): domain Eukaryota; kingdom Metazoa; phylum Chordata; class Chondrichthyes; order Carcharhiniformes; family Scyliorhinidae; genus Scyliorhinus; species Scyliorhinus canicula. The sequence goes on from NC_052159.1 coordinate 27,511,180, forward strand.
GTTCTATGTTCTATGTTCTTTCCTAAAGAATGCTAGGGACTTCCATTTATCTTGACTAGAAAACACTCCATAGCATGCTCCTTCGAGTTAAGAAGTGATCTGTGCAGGTTGTATGGAACTAGGGCTGGGTGCTTCTTCTTCTACATGTTTTATTTTTTAAAATATTTGATTCAAGACTTTTTACAGCTATACACAAGATATCAGAAGACCGATACATTCATCTGAACAAAGAGCCACAAATCCCCAACCTCCCCTGATACAAACACCCCACCACCCAGAGGTATTCCTACCGCACGCAATGAAAGGCCTTCTCCACACCCATGACGACCCCAACCTCACCCGGTTCGTCCGGACCTCACACCGGCGCCCGAACAGGTGCCAAACTCAATCCACAAACCCGGCCCAAACCCAAACAGCCCCAGCACCTCCAGCAAATACACCCTTCCACTCCATCAAAAGCCTTCCTTCATGTCCATTATCACCGTCTACTTCTAGCTTATATGATTCTAGCTCCTGCCCCTCCAAAGGCATCATAATTACATTAAGTCGCCGACAACTGCCTTTATTCACAAATCCAGTCTGGTCCTCTCCTATCACCCACTGCACACAGTCCTAAATTCGCGATGCTAGTACCTTTGCCAACAACTTTGCACCAATGTTCCGCCCGATATCATGTGGTACGACCCACACTGCTCCAGGTCCTTATCTTTCTTTAGGATCAGGGACATGGGCGGCACGGTGGCACAGGGATCAGCACTGCTGCCTCACAGCTCCAAGCTCCCAGGTTCAATTCTGGTCTCGGGTCACTGTCTGTGTGGAGTTTGCACTTTCTCCCCGTGTCGACATTCCAAAGATATGCCGGTTCGGTGGATTGGCCATGCTCGTCTGCCCCTTGGGGTCCAAAATGTTTGGTTCAGTGGGGTTACTGGGTTAAGGAGATAAGGTGGGGGCCTGACCCTAGGTATAGTTCCCTTTCAGAGGGTCGGTGCAGACTTGATGGGCTGAATGACCTCCTTCTGCACTTTAGTGATTATATGATTCTATGGAGGTCTGCGGCAATGTAGGGGGAAGCGCCTCCCCCCCCCCTCCGCCCCCCCAATTGAATGTCCTCGCCAACTGCGGCCCCAGCTTAACACCAAATTTTTTATAAAGCTCTACTGAGAACCCATCCGGTCCCGGGTCTTTCCATGCCTTCATCGCACCCATTCCATCCATCACCTCGCTTAACCCAATCTTAGCACCCTCTCCGCATTGGGGAAATCCAACCCATCCAGGAACCACCGCATCCCTTCCGCCCTATAGAAGGCCGCAAATGCTCCATTCACCACCCCACCCCCCGCCCCCCCGGATCTGTCACCACCGTGCCCCTGTCATCCTTCATTGTACCAATTTCCCTCACCGTTGCCTGCTTTCTCAACTGGTGGGCCAGCTTCCTCCAGCTTCCCACTGAATATCATCGTTGGGATGCTCCGCCCACCGCACCACATTTCTGCCTCACCCCGCCGGCAGGTTTATGCGTTAGGCCGGCCAGTCAATGGGGTTTCCCATTGTGGGGCAGCCCCACACCATTGGGTAACTCCTGGGCTGCCGGCAAAACAGCAAAACAGAGCATACCCTGTCAGCAGAGAATCCCGCTGCATATACCTACTCCCCGGATCAGCCACAATGCTCCCCACCTCAAAAGCTACTCTCTTATTAACCGCCACCCCCTCGTCTTCCTGTCCACCCCTAAGTGGACATCTGGCCTACCCATCCCTTCCTCAGCCTTGTCTAATCCCCCAGATTTAGGTCCGTCTCCCGCAAAAACACAATATCCGCCTTCAGATGCATGAACACACGCGACCATTTAATTGGCCCATTCAGCCCTCTCACATTCTACATCAACAGTCTGGTCAGGGGGCTCCCTGCAGCCCCTCTCCTGCCAATCAGCTATACCGCTTTTGAAGCTGGCCTGTGTCATGTGCCCCTATCCAGGCCTACCCTCAGATATCCGCTGCCATCTCTCGCTTCCCAACTATGCCACACCAACCACACCCATGTCAGCAACCCCCCCCCCCCCCCCCACCTCCCCATCACCAAACTAAAAACCATCCCCATTCCCTCTCCCCACCCATGCCTTTCTCCTGGCAACCCCTACTTCACTTCCGTTAACTAGCCCGCCCAGCTAGCATGGTGGTCCCCGCCAAGGCCTCTGACTTGCCCTCACCCCTCCAGTCCACCCCTTCCCTCCCCAGTGTCCTCCTAACCACCAACAAACAAAGAGCAACAAAAGACACACTCACCATCACCACTCCCCTGTCGAAACTCACCCCAAATTGCCCACCCAGTGTCCCCACAATTTACACAAAACCCCTCTCCAAAGTTCAACGTCCTCACACTCCTCCCACTCCATGGTGCCTTATAAAGTCCATCACCTCGTCTGGCGAGTCAAAATAGAATTCCTGCCTTTGATGCGTCACCCACAAGCAGGCAGGACACAAAACTCCGAACTTCACCCCCTTCTTAAAAAGCGCCACCTTTATCCAGTTGTACCCAGCCCTTCGCTTGGCTGGCTCTCATCCACTTCAGAATTTTTTCTGTATCCAGAAACCGACGCAGCCTCACCAACATCGCCCTCGCCAACATGGCCCTCGGCGGTGCCACCACCTACAGCTTCCTCCTCAGCCGCCTGCGGGTCCGATCCACCTCTACGGGCCGGTGAAATGCCCTCTCCGTCATCAGTTTCTACAGCATGCTCGCCACATACTTGCCGGCCTCCGCTCCTTCAACTTTGCCTCCTGGAGCGGTTCCTTGAGGCCCTCCAATTTCTCTCAGCCTCTTCTGACTGCTCAACACCATCCCCATCTCCGTCTCAAGCGAGGCTAGCTGATCCTTGTGCTTCCCACCAACTCCTTCAACTTGTGGATTGCCAGGTCCTGAGGCGCCCGTCTCTGCTCCACGTGCCCAATTGCTGCTCTAAGTGGCTGCACCACCTCAGCCAAATCCTCCAAAGTCTCTTTCCTCTGCTGCTGGAATTTATTATTTAAAAACTTCACCAGCTGCTCCGTCGACCACTGAGCGAGCAGCTCTGCCCCCCGTTGCCCTTCATTATCGTCAACTATGTCGCACCACAAAACCTTTCCTGCTCCAGCTGCTCTCTGTCTCCCGGCACTTCTCATCCGCTGATCCACACACCAACCTCACCAGAGGATTATTACCTTCCCTGGGCACTCATACACCTTTTGCTCTCATGTACCACACCATTTAGGTGGGGAAGGACCGAAAACATCTACCATGTGCTGCAGCCACCAAATGTGGGACCACTCACTCCATGGCCGCCCGTGAAGTCCTTATTCGCATGTTTATAATGGTAGTATATGTTTTATGGTCTCCTTTCCTTTAATCATGATAAATACGAGGAGCGACTGTGGTAGTCATCACTGTTGTATTGTATATATCGCATACAAAGTGTATTACGGTAAGGCTCCTGTACTACAAGTACGGGAGTGGATCCCTGCCTGCTGGCTCCGCCCAGTAGGCGGAGTATAAATGTGTGGGCTCACCGAGCTGCAGCCATTTCGGCAGCAGCTGTGGGAGGCTACACATCTCTGCGTAATAAAGCCTCAATTACACTCTACTCTCATTTCGTCGTGCATCAATTTATTACGCAGAGATTTTACAACGATGGATCTCCGCATCAAACCTGATCGCCTGCAGCAGCACCCTCAAGCAGACAACGCCGTCGGCCTTCGCACATTGGCTAGCTTGCTTTGAAACATACATCGATCTGCGACAGAACCACCCTCAGAAGCAAAGAAGCTCCAGATCCTGTACACACGGCTGAGCTCCAATACCTTTCCCCTCATCCGGGACTCGCCTACTTACGTTGAGGCAATGGTGCTACTGAAGGAGAACTACGCTCAGCAGACCAACAAAATCTACGGCAGGCACCTCCTGTCCATGCAGCATCAACTCCCCGGTGAGTCTGTGGAAGATTTCTGGCGTGCCTTGCACGCCCTGGCAAGGGACTGCGATTGCCAGGCCGTTTCGGCCGTTGAACATTCCGAACTCCTAATTAGGAACGCTTGCGTTACGGGCATAGGGTCAGCTTTCATCCGCCAGCGCCTCTTAGAAGGGGCTACCCTCAACCTCGTGGTGACCAAGAAACTCACTCACAGTCGCCTCCCGCAATGTACAGTCGTACGCCCCGACTGCACGGCCCACCCCTCCTGGGCATCATGGACCCCGCCAGCGAGCGGCCCAACGTGGACCCCACCAGCGACCGCCCCCAGCCAACCCCAGGCCTGTGCCCCGCGGCCGCCAACGAACTTCGGGGGACCCAAGTGCTACTTCTGCGGACAGACAAAACACCCCCGGCAGCGCTGCCTGGTGTGGAGCACGCTCTGCAAGGCCTGCGGGAAGAAAGGACATTTCGCTGCTGTGTGCCAGGCCCGCCCGATCGCCGCTATTATCCCTGCACCCCCCACGTGCGACCCGTGGGCGCTGCCATCTTCCTTGCCTCAGACCACGTGTGGCCCATGGGAGCCGCCATCTTTCTTGCCTCAACACGTGCAGCCCCTGGGTGCCGCCATCTTGCTTGCCTCAGGACACGTGCGGCGCGGCCCGTGGGCGCCGCCATCTTTAACGCCACCTGCCACGTGCGCCCCATGGGCGCCGCCATTTTCCCCGCCCCAGGACCCCTGCTCGTTGGGCACCTCATCACCTGCAACCTCCGCCGACCAGCCAGGGGCCTTCCAACACCAGCCGCGTCTTGCCTCCATCACGATCGACCAGTCCCGACCGCACAACCTCGCGACCGTGTTGACGATAGTGAAGGTTGATTGGAACGAGACATCATGCCTTCTGGACTCCGGGAGCACTGAGAGCTTCATCCACCCCGATACACTAAGGCGCTGCTCCCTCACGGTACACCCCTAACCAGAAAATCTCCTAGGCCTCCAGATTCCACTCCGTGACGATCCGGGGGTACTGCACTGCCACCCTCACCATCCAGGGCGTAGAGTTCAGCGGCTTCCGGCTCTACGTCCTACCCAACCTCTGCGTTGCCTTGCTACTCGGCCTGGACTTCCAGTGCAACCTCCAGAGCCTAACCCTGAAATTTGGCGGACCCCTACCACCCCTTACTCTCTGCGGTCTCACGACCCTTAAGGTCGACCCGCCTTCTCTGTTTGCGAACCTCATCCCGGATTTCAAACCCGTCACCACCAGGAGCAGACGGTACAGCGCCCAAGACAGGACCTTCATCAGGTCTGAGGTCCAGCGGCTGCTACGGGAAGGCATTATTGAGGCCAGCAACAGCACCTGGAGAGCCCAAGTGGGGAGAAAAACAGGATGGTCGTTGAATACAGTCGGACCATCAATCGGTACATGCAGCTCGACGCGTACTCCCTCCCACGCATATCCGATATGGTCAATTAGATTGCACAGTACCGGGTCTTCTCAACAGTGGACCCAAAATCTGCCTACCACCAGCTACCCATTCGCAAGGCGGACCCCCCGTACACCGCGTTTGAAGCGGACGGCCGTCTTCACCACTTCCTTAGGGTTCCCTTCGACGTCACTAACGGGGTCTCGGACTTCCAACAGGAGATGGACCGAATGGTTGACAGGTACGGACTGCGGGCCACCTTCCCGTACCTGGAAAATGTCACCATCTGCGGCCACGGCCAGCACGACGCTAACCTTTCCAAATTCCGCCACACTGCCAAACTCCTCAACCTAACTTACAACAAGGAGAAGTGCGTCTTCAGCACTAACCGATTAGCCATCCTCGGCTATGTGGTTCAAAATAGAGTACTTGGGGGCGACCCCGATCGCATGCGCCCCCTCATGGAACTCCCCCTTCCCCAGTTCCCCAAGGCCCTCAAACAATGCCTGGGGTTCTTCTCGTACTACGCCCAGTGGGTCCCTAACTATGCAGACAAGGCCCGCCCACTCACCCACTCCACTGTTTTCCCACTGATGGCTGAGGCTCACCAGGCCTTCAACCGTATCAAGGCCAACATCGCCAAAGCCACGATGCAGGCGGTCGACGAGACGCTCCCCTTCCAAGTCGAGAGCGATGTATCAGATGTCACTCTGGCTGCCACCCTCAACCAGGCAGGCAGGCCCGTGGCATTCTTTTCAAGCACCCTCCATGCCTCCGAAATTCGGCACTCCTCGGTCGAGAAGGAGGCCCAAGCCATAGTAGAAGCTGTCCGGCATTGGAGGCATTACCTGGCCGGCAGGAGATTCACTCTACTCTCTGACCAACGGTCAGTTGCCTTCATGTTCAACAACACACAGCGGGGCAAGATCAAAAATGATAAGATTTTGAGGTGGAGGATCGAGTTCTCCCCTACAATTACGAGATTTTGTATCGCCCCGGTAAGCTCAACGATCCCCCCCCGAAGCCCTATCCCGAGGTACATGTGCCAGCGCACAAGTGGACCGGCTCCGGACCCTGCATGACGGCCTCTGCCACCCAGGGGTCACACGGTTTTTCCACTTCATAAAGGCTCGCAATCTGCTGTACTCCATCGAGGAAGTCAGGGCTATCATCAGAGACTGGCAGGTCTGCGCGGAGTGTAAACCGCACTTTTACCGGCCAGGCCGAGCGCACCTGATGAATGCCTCCCGCCCCTTTGAACGCCTCAGCGTGGATTTCAAGGGGCCCCTCCCCTCCACCGACCGAAACACGGAATTTCTTAACTTGGTCGACGAATACTCCAGATTCCCCTTCGTTGCCCCATGCCCCGATATGACGTCTGCCACCATCATCAAAGCCCTCAACACTATCTTCGCCCTATTCGGTTTCCCCACCTACGTCCACAGTGACCGGGGATCCTCATTTATGAGCGATGAGCTGCGCCAGTACCTGCGCAGCAACGGCACCGCCTCGAGCAGGATGACCAGCTACAACCCCTGGGGAAACGGGCAGGTGGAGCGGGAGAATGGGTCGGTCTGGAAGGCCGTCCAGCTGGCTCTACGGTCCAGGAATCGCCCGGCCTCCCGCTGGCAGGTCCTCCCCGATGCACTTCACTCCATTCTGTCGCTCCTTTGCACTGCGACTAACGAAACCCCCCATGAACGTCTCTTTGCCTTCCCCAGGAAGTCCACCTCCGGGGTTTCGCTCCCAATGTGGCTGGCAGCTCCAGGACCCGTTCTCCTCCGCAAGCACGTGAGGCTCCACAAGGTGGACGTGTTGGTCGAGAGGGTACAGCTACTTCACGCAAACCCGCAGTACGCCTATGTGGTGTACCCCGATGGCCGCCAAGACACAGTCTCCCTCAGGGACCTGGAGCCAGCTAGGTCCCCACACCACCCCCCTCCCCCCAGCGCATCTCACGACAGCCCCCGCTCCAGGACGATCCGTCCTTCCCTTGGTCCCACCCGGGGATGAAGATGAGGTCGACACGCTCCTGGAGTCACCGGCGACCGAACCGACGCCTGCATCGCCACCGGGACTGCGGTGCTCGCAACGAAGGATCAAGGCGCCCGATTGTCTGAATTTGTAAACTTTTCCTAAAATGTTAAACATCTGCATGTAAATAGTCTTTCACCACCCCCACTTGACTCTTTTTTTAACGTGCTGTACACGTGTGGGTGTGCATCATTTTGCCGTGTTCTCATGGCTTCATTCTATTCCCCCCAATCCTCTCGCTTGTCCTTGTGTTTCTTTTTGTATAACTGGGAGCATTGGGCATAATGATTAAGCTGAACCAACTACGTTGGCGTCCTCCTGTCTTTTCTGGATTCATACAAGAAGAAATATTAATGCTGTACAGTACCAGTTTTGGGGGTTTGTTGTGTTGTGTGTAAAGATGGAAAAATGCTAATAAAAATATATATTTTTTAATGAATAGGGGAACCACGGGGCTGGTACGAGGACAAGCAGAAAATGCAACCCTTTGAGGAATAACCCTAGCTGTATTTAATCAAGTGCTTGATTCCCCCCCAACCATTTGCTTGTGCTGGTTAAGTACATAAAATTTATCTCCAAGTGAAAGAAATTGGATGCCGAGCTCCTTCTGTACTTCAGAATACTATACTTTATGCACATACCAGTTACATATAAGCAGGCACCTATCTAGAAGAAACTACTGCAGGAATGAAATCTGGCTGATATGAACAATGCAGCATTGTTTAATGTGCAGGCCAAGTAATTCCAACACCAGCATAAACAAAAGAGGTAGTAGAGACCATTGTACGAGTGTAAAGAAAAAACACAACATACACTTGCCTTTCAAATCGCTCAGTACCTAACTGACGTTTGGCCATATCTAACTCTGTTTCGAGCATCGCTGTCTTGCTCCTCAGCTGAGAAATTTCACGGGACTGAGATGCCCTGTCAAACATAATATTAAGTATATCAGAAGCCATAGGTATGGTTTTCAGATAAGAAAGATGTCAAATCTGGTGTCCTTAAGTAAACGTTCATGAGGATATTTACTAAAACAGTTTTCATAATCGGACTTTTCAAAGTCGGAACATCTGCTGTAGAAAAAAACCCAGCCCTACATGAATAATCCAATTGAGAGGTAGGCCAGTTTCTTCTTCCTGTTTGGTAACACTGATAAAACATTTCCTGCATCTATTGAGTTACTGGAAAGCACATTTAATGACTCGACGAAATCTGTTATTCAATGAAAAATACAATCACTACAATTTGGAATGCAAAATAGGTAGAATTACAATGGTTCAGAAAATAAACATGCCACTGAGAATATCGCAGACCCAGTGTAAGGCTTCGTAAAAATTTGTCCCCATTTATTTAGACTACACCAATGAAATCAGCATCACCAGAATGTGTAAACATCTTGTCTGTGCACTGACAAGTGGGCAGCACGGTAGCATTGTGGATAGCACAAATGCTTCACAGCTCCAGGGTCCCAGGTTCGATTCCGGCTTGGGTCACTGTTTGTGCAGAGTCTGCACATCCTCCCCGTGTATGCGTGGGTTTCCTCTGGGTGCTCCGGTTTCCTCCCACAGTCCAAAGATGTGCAGGTTAGGTGGATTGGCCATGATAAATTGCCCTTAGTGTCCAAAATTGCCCTTAGTGTTGGGTGGGGTTACTGGGTTATGGGGATAGGGTGGAGGTGTTGACCTTGGGTAGGGTGCTCTTTCCAAGAGCCAGTGCAGACTCGATGGGCCGAATGGCCACCTTCTGCACTGTAAATTGTGAGTGACCTCTATCAAGATCAGCAGCATCTTGATTTTCTTTTAAATCAATAAACATTCCCAACAGATGAGAAGACTAATGCTATGATGAATATGTTGGGTGAGATATTCCAACTATCCACGCCTATGGGATCTTCCAGTCCAGTCCCGCCAGCGGCAGACCCCGGCCGCCAATTTCCCAGCAGCATGGGGTGGATTCAATGGGAAATCCCATTGAGAATGGCAGGCCTGCCAACGGCGATCCATCTCCCACCGCCGAGAAACACCATAGAATTCCCATAGCGCAGAAGGAGGATATTCGGCCATGGAGTCTGCACCGACCCTCTGAAAGTCCATCCTATCTAGGCCCACTGCGCGCCCCCCCCCCCCCCCCCCCCCCAACCTATACATCCTTGGACGCCAGGACAATTTAGCATGGCCAAGCCACCTAACCTGCATATCTTTGGATGCAGACACGGGGCGAAAGTCCAAACTCCAAACAGACAGTCACCCAAAACCTGTGACAGCCTGGTGCTGTGTGGCAGCAGTGTGCCACCATTCCATGCCATGGGGAAGGCAGAAAATCTCACCCTTTGTGTGAGAAATGGGAACTACATGAAATGAGTAACCTTGGCCTATCTGCTGCTGAAACCCTCAGCCTATTCTCAATTATTCAAATGTTCTCTTGGTTGATCTACCATCTTCCATCCCCAATAAACTTATACAAAACTTTGCTGTCATGATTCTAGGCTACACCACGTTCTGTTTACTCATCACTTACTATGCTTGCTACTGGTCCTCCAATATTGTGTTCAAATCCTTCTTTCATGGTCCTGTTCATCTCTATAACCTGCTAGAACTCCAAAACCCTTCATAAGAACATAAGAACTAGGAGCAGGAGTAGGCCATCTGGCCCCTCGAGCCTGCTCCGCCATTCAATGAGATCATGGCTGATCTTTTGTGGACTCAGCTCCACTTTCCGGCCCGAACACCATAACCCTTAATCCCTTTATTCTTCAAAAAACTATCTATCTTTACCTTAAAAACATGCAATAAAGGAGCCTCAACTGCTTCACTGGGGCAAGGAATTCCATAGATTCACAACTCTTTGAGTGAAGAAGTTCCTCCTAAACTCAGTCCTAAATCTACTTCCCCTTATTTTGAGGCTATGTCCCCTAGTTCTGCTTTCACCCGCCAGTAGAAACAACCTGCCCGCATCTATCCTATCTATTCCCTTCATAATTTTATGTTTCTATAAGATCCCCCCTCATCCTTCTAAATTCCAACATATTTTCTACGTCCCAGTCTACTCAACCTCTCCTCATAATCCAACTCCTTCAGCTCTGGGATTAACCTAGTGAATCTCCTCTGCACACCCTCCGTTCCTATAATATTGGCCTCTCGTGCACCGTGCACTTCCCACTTCTTTTACCCATCCACTCTGTTCCTGCTTTCAGTCATCTAGGTCCTAAACTCAAGAATTTCCTTCCAAAACTTCCATTTCTCTCTAGCTTTAAGATGCTCATAAAAACCTCCCTCTTTGATCAAGCTTTTAGTCACCTAACTTCATAACTCAATCTTTGGTTCCGTGTTAATTTTGTCCAATTACAATCCAATTAGGTCCCTTCAGAGATTATAAAGATGCCGTTTAAATGCAAAGTGGGTATTTTGCTGTATTTGACTACATAATAACACTTGCAAGTAACTCATCATGCATTAAAGGCGGGATTCTCCCAGCTCGGGGCCGGGCCGGAGAATCCCCGCAACCGGGCCACGACGTCCCGACACCGGCATGTGATTCTCCGCAGAGCGGAGAATTGGCGCCGGCACGTTTGATGTGGTATTGGTCGTGAGCCGCTGTACGCAGCCGGCCCGCCACTTCTCCGGCCCGGATGGGCCAAGCGGCCGCTCTAAAATGGCAGATTCCTGCCGGCGCCGTCCACACCTGGTCGCAGACGGCGGAAACTCTGCGCGCAGGGTCAGGGGGGCGGCCTGTTCTGGGGGGGGGGGGGGGGTGGAGAAAGGGGGGCTCCGACCCCAGGGGGTGCCTCCGATGGGGCCTGACCCGTGATCGGGGTCCACCAATTGGTGGGCCGGCCTCTCGCTCTCCAGGCTTATTTTCTTACGCGACGGCCCTTGAACTCCCGCGCTATGTCGCGTCGGGGCCGGCATGTTGAGGGAGGCCACCACGCATGCGCAAGTTGGCGCCGGCGCCACTGAGAACCGATGCAGGCCCCCTGTAAGGGCCAGAATCGGTACTCACAGCGGCCCAATCATGCCACCGTGAAACGTGACAGCGTGGACACTCTGCCGCTGAATGGGAGAATCCCGCCCAAATGCTTGTGACGTTTGAGAAATCGAGTAAGATACTATTCAAAAGCATGCTCTTTCTTTCATTACTTTATTTATTGTTCCCTCCGGAAAAGGTATCCGCAAGAGTCTGCTACCAGAGAAATTTGGGCTTATTTATTAGGACAAAATGTGATTATGTGGAGGTGCCCAGACAGGATAAATTGGGAAAATGTATGTTCCCTGATAAGTTTATGCTCTTACCAACTAAGACCAGCGAAACAATTAACTTGGTAGCATGGATTTTGAATATTGCTGAAAAGAGAGACACGTTGCTGAAAGTTATAATCTTGCACGGATCAGGACAAATGCAAGAATGCCAAATTTCAAACAAGCACAACAATTTATACCACAGGAGAAAAGGGTGCTGACTGGCAAACTGACTCTGATTGGCTATGTCAATGCGCTAACAGCAGGTTTCTCTTTTTAGCAATACCAAAAGCACAAAGAGACTATGGGAGATGAATATTTGGAAAGAAAAATGTTAAATGGGAGAAAGTCAAGGGTATGGCCTGTGGATATCTCTTTGAGACAACATAAGCATGATGGGCTGAATGATCACCCATGCTGTAACACCTGTAATTTTGCCCTCTGATCCCCAAAGATAATCAAGTTAACAGAGTATTAATCCATCTCACCCTTTCTAATATTTAATGCTAAGCACCTTGCATCTGCGTTCTGACACACCGACCCCATAGGTATCCAGGACCACAGTGCCTGGCATTGTCCCCATTGCTTCTTTCACTGAACTAATCACATTGTAGGAAGAACTGATTAGAAAGGTGAGAAGCATATCAGGAAGACTCACTTAATAAAAAAAAACTTCCAATTGTTAAGGTTCACCTGTACACATGCAGATTATCAGTGCAAAACAGAGAAATGCAGTACTTACAGTTTGCTGTCAGCTAAGGAAAGCTTATCTTTAAAGAGTTGAATTTCAGTCTCTCTTTCTTGAGTGACCATTTGGCTTTGGAACTTTTTCTCCCGATTAGATGCCAACAAAGATTCCAGATTTTTTATTGAAGTTCTCTCACTTGAAAGCTGGTTTCTTAAGAGTTCAATTTCAGAACGGGCTGATTCAAACTCACTTAGAACCTTATAGAAGCAAAATAAATACTGTTACATTTTTGAAAAGCAAGGTACTATGCTCAGTGAACAATGTACTTATTTTACAATTTTGGCTAAAGCTGAAATCCTAAATGATTGAGTTATGGTGGAAAATAGTGTTTACTGTTTTATTAAAATGTCACTCAATTATTACAGGTTAAACCATCTATTGAAGTAGGATAAAAGCACCTTTGATCCATGAGCAGCCTTACTAAAGATGATAGCAGCTAACAAAGTTTCCTTTGTGGATGCTATTTTTAGTATAAGCTAAATTAGCCCTGAAAGAACTTGGGGTGAGCCTTATCGGGCTGAGGGTGTCAGAGTTGGTAACCAATCTAACAATGAGGCTTATAGGTTAATATGTAGCACATTTGAATCTCGCTTTAAAAGGTAATTGTCTACTACAGGATTAGCCTGTTAACAGGCCAGATGCCAATTTCTTCAATTTTCAAAATTGATAGAGATTGAAGGGGAGCAAGGAAAACATAAAAAATGAAAACAAGAAAATTCAAAAGATAAAAGTTAAATTCACTCTAGCAAACCCTACCCTAGTGTGCATTAAATAAGTATCCTACCCTAGTGTGCATTAAATAAGTATCCTACCCTAGTGTGCATTAAATAAGTATAATGTAAAATTAATGTAATAAAATTGAAAGAAAATGAGAATGTTATAATGGAACATGAGAGAGGAGAAAAAGCCTAATGGGCAGAGGTATTTGATTATCAAAAAAAATAAAATTGCAATAAAAATGTCTATTTTCACTGCATGGAATTAATGGTTGGTATCACAACTGGAAATGGATCTTGACAGCAGAAGTTGCATCTCAGAACAATCCTGCCATGCCCTGAACTACTACTTTCCTTGGTTGGGGGGCGGGGTGGTCAGTTATATATGCAAGGTAGTCTGCTCGTCAGTAGGCAGTGTGCATTACTGCTAGGCAGAAAAAAACTGCCACCATGGTCTCTACACTGAGGAGATATTTTAAAGGCACACAAATTCCTAAGGAAGAGAAAAAAAAATCCTGAAATATTTTTTGATGGACTGTGAATGAACAGTTATTTGAAGGGTTTGGGAAATGGGAGAACAGGCTAAAGCAGCAGCAGAAGGAAGTAAATTGGCTAGAGCCCCAAACACCACTATTCTTATCAACTTTACATTTTGTGGAGCAGCTAATATCAATGGCACTGAGAAGAGGGGGCAGAGCACAAGACAGGAATAAATGAGTGGCTAGATTTTAAGGGAAGGGATTTTGTCCCATTTTCTTTTGAGCAACGCACTCAATTTGCACATTTTTGATGGAAAGTCCAGGCCAACATCACGGTGCGAAGTTGATTCATGATATCGGAGTTGCTTTGGATGCTCAGGGGATGGTTTAGCTCACTGGGCTAAATTGCTGGCTTTTAAAGCAGACCAGCAGCACGGTTCGATTCCCGTACCAGCCTCCCCGGACAGGCGCCGTAATGTGGCGACTAGGGGCTTTTCACAGTAATTTCATTGAAGCCTACTCGTGACAATAAGCGATTTTCATTTTCATTTTCCACAGAGATTGGAACAGCTGCAGGACAGGAGATGTACAATTCCAGATTTTGTCCAAGCCTACAGGACAGAATAAAAGTTATTTTCTCAAAACTTATTTTCCACGTGGTAGATAGCAAAGATTACTGTAGAGTACAGGAAGATATCAATGGACTGAATGGATGCATTGGTGGTCATCGTCCAAGATTCTATAGACTCTGGAACAGTTTCTGCAGATTGGACGGTATTTAATGCAACCTCACTAACTAAAAAGGAATGTAGAGCGAAAACAGGAAATTATCAGCCTGATGTCGATAAGAGGGGGAAATGCTGGAGTACATTATATAAGATTCAATAGCAGGGCACTTGGAAAACAGCGGCAGGTCGGATAGAGTCAGCATGGATTTACGAAAGGGAAATTATGCTTGACAAATCTACTGGAATTCTTTGAGGATATAACTAGCAGAGTTGATGAGGGGGAGCCAGTGGATGTGGTTTATTTGGACTTTCAGAAGGCTTTTGCCAGGTCTCACTTAAGACATTAAGCATGAAGGGCAGCACGATGGCACAGAGGTTAGCACTGGGACTGCGGCACTGAGGACCCGGGTTCGAATCCCGGCCCCGTCTCTGTAGAGTTTGCACATTCTCCCCGCGTCTGCGTTGGTTTCACCCCACAACCCAAAAGATGAGCAGGTTAGGTGGATTGGCCACGGTAAATTGCCCTTAAATCGAAAAAAAAACAACTGGGTACTAAAAAGATATTAAGCATGTAAAATTAAAGCACATGGGATTGGGGGGTAATGAAGAATAGAATAAAGGGTCTTTTTCCAAGTGGCAGGTAGTGACTAGTATGGTACCGTAGGGATCAGTACTGGGACCCCTACTATTCACAATGTGTATTCATAATTTAGCTGAGGGAACTAAATGTAATATCTTCAAATCTGCAGATGACACAAAGCTTGGTGGAAGGGTGAATGGTGTGGAGGATGCAGAGATGATACAGTGTGATTTGGGCAAGTTTAATGAGTGGGTAAATGCATGGCAGATGTAGTATAATGTGGATAAATGCGAGGTTATCCACTTAGGTAGCAAAATCAAGAAGGCAGATTATCATCTGAATAGCAACTGATTGAGAGAGGAAAATGTGCAACGAGACCTGGGTGTCGTCATACACTAATCGCTTAAAGTAAGCATACAGGTGCAGCAGGCGGTGAAGACAAAAGGCATGCCGGCCTTCATAGCGAGAAAATTAGAATATAGGTGCAGGGATATCTTGCTGCAGTTATACAGCGCCCTCGACGAGACCACACTTAGAATATTGTGTGTAGTGTGTGCAGTTTTGGTCTCCTTATGGGAGGAAGGATGTTCTTGCTTTGGAGTGAGTGCAGCAAAAGTTTACCAGACTGATTCCTGGGATGGCAGGATTGACATACGAAGAAAGATTGAGGCAGTTAGGATTATATTCGCTGGAATTTAGAAGAATGGGGGGGGGAGCAGTGGAGGAGATGTGGATTTCATAAAAACATTTAAAATTCTAACGGGGCTAGACAGGGTAAATGCGGGAATAATGTTACGATGAAGGGCTGGGCAGAGCCAGGGGTCACAGTCTGAGAGTGTGGGGTAAACCATTTAAGACTGAGATGAGGAGAAATTTCTTCTCCCAGAAAGTGGTGAGCCTGTGGAATTCGTTACCACAGAAAGCAGTTGATGCCATAACAGTGTGCTTTCAGGATGGCGTTTGATATAACTCTTGGGGCTAAAAGGATACATACATAGAAGATAGGAGCAGGAGGAGGCCTTTTGGCCCTTTGAGCCTTCTCCACCATTTATCACGATCATGGCTGATCATCCAATTCAATAGCCTAATCCTGCTTTTTCCCCATAAGTTTGATCCCAATCTCCCCAAGTGCTATATCCAGCCACCTCTTGAATATATTCAAAGTTTTAGCATCAACTACTTCCTGTGGCAATGAATTCCACAGGCTCACTGTGTGAAATAATGTCTCCTTATCTCAGTCCGAAATAGTTTACCCTGAATCCTCAGACTGTGATTTCTGGTTCTGGTCACACCCATCATTGGTAACATCTTCCCTGCATTTACCCTGTCTAGTCCGGTTAGAATTTTATAAGTCTCTATGAGATCCCCCCCCCCCTCATTCGTCTGAACTCCAGCGAGAACAATCCCAACTTAGTCAATCTCTCCTCATATGACAGTCCTGCCAATCCTGGAATCAGTCTGGTAAACCTTTGCTGCACTCCCTCGAGAGCAAGAACATTCTTCCTCAGAGAAGGAGACCAAGACTGCACACAATACTCAAGTGTGGCCTCACCAAGGACCTGTACAATTGCAGCAACACATCCCTGGTTCTATACTCGAAACCTCTTGTAACACTAGCCTTCTGTACCGCCTGCTGCACCTGCATGCTTACCTTCAGCGAATGGTGCACAAGGACACCCAGGTACCGCTGTACACTCCCCTCTCCCAATTTACAACCATTCAGGTAGTAATCTGCCTTCTTGTTTTTGCTTCCAAAATGAATAACCTCACACTTATCCAAATTATACTGCAATTTAAAAGGATAAAAGGATATGGAGGGGGGGGAGAGGGAACAACACATCAAGTTGGATGATCAGCCATGATCATAATGATCATAATGAATGGCAGAGCAGGCTCAAAGGGCTGAATGGCCTACTCCTGCACCCATTTTCTATGTTCCTATGACTGGTCAGGTGGGTCGGGCAAATGGAATTTAACCAAGAGAAAAGAGTGATCATTTGGAGAGGTCAAACAAGGCAAAAGATGATATAATAAATGGAAGAATACAAAGGAAAAGGAAATGGATGCCCACAGATCCCTGAAGGTGGCAGGACAGTTCAATAAGGTCGTAAAGAAGACATGGAATAATTTCATTTATTAGCCGCGGCATAGAATATAAGAGCAGGGAGGTTATACTGGAACTATATAAACACTAGTTGGATTACAACATGAGTACAGTGTACAGTTCTAGTCAGCTCATTAAAGAAAGGATGTAATGGCACGAAAGAGGATATTGTGGAGAATATTGCTGGGACTGGAAAATTGCAGCTAAGAGAAAAGATTGGATAGGCTGGAGTTTTTCTTCTTGGAACAGAGAAGACACAGAGGAGACAGAGGGGAGGTTTGATTGCAATGTACAAAATTGTGAGGGACTGGGATAGGGTGGATAGGAAGGGCCTATTTACTTTAGCAGACATCAGTGACCAAGGAGCTTAAGTGAATGGTAGAAAGATTAGTGGGGAAATTAGGAAAAACCCTTTCACCAAGAGGGTTGTTGGAGTCTGGAACACCCTGTCGGAAAGGGTACTAGAGGCAATAATCCTCAACTCATTTAAAAAGTGCCTGGCTATGCATCTCAAGTGCCGTAATCTGTAGGACTACTGAGCAAATGCTGCAAAGTAAAATTAAGCTGGGTGGCTTGTTTTCCAGCCAGCACAGATATGAAGGGACAAGTGGCCTCTTTCTGTGCTGTAAATGTCGATTCTATAATGCCATTGTTTGGTATCATACATGTGGCCAAATTAAACCTAAAAATAGAGGTTGATTTTTGCATACAAACTTCAAAATGAACAATTGATTCATGCATGTGAGCAAACAGTGGACAATTTTTTTTTGGGGGGAATGCAAGTTAAAAGGTGAAATATGTGACCCCAATCCCAATGCACAGCACACTCACTGCTGCCTTTTTTTTACAGCTGTGGATATTGGGGTATCTAAGTGTCACTCCATGGATTGGGAAGTGGGAAAGCATTTAATTACACAATTAAAATTAGCACCTATAGTGCAATTGAGAGCCCAATTGTTGCTGTTGTGTACGCTTCCCATGGTTTGAGAAAAGGAGGTGGGCACTGCTGTTTGCTGAACGTTAGGGCCTCTTTTAGCACTATTCACAGGTCTGAGGAAGCAAGAGTTTTCACACAGACTCAAGAAACCCTCCCCTCCTCTTAGCCCTCCCAATCACAACCAATCAACCACCAAATACCAGGCAATATCTTCAGGGTTCCCCACCTGTGGCTTCCTACCTACCACTTGTGAATTATCCTACTCATTGGCCAGTTGCCCAACAAAAAATGGGCCTACCAAATATTATGGTTCTTCTGCACTGTGGTATTCTTTGATTCTGTGAAGATAAATTTCAGCTTGAGAGCAATTTAACCAACGGCATTCCAATAGATGAGTTTGGTAATAAGACAAGTGACATTCTGTGATCGACTCCTAGTTTTGCAGGTAACCTGAAAAACTGCATATCTGGCTACTGCTCAAGAGCCGCACCGACAAAATTTAAAGTATCACAAATAATGTATAGAATAATTATTTTTCCATTCTACATACCTGTTCCATCTCCTTGTTTCTGTTGGCCACCTGCCTCATCATAATTTCTTTGTTAGAATCCAGCTTCAAACAGAGCTCTTGAGTGGATGTGAGATCAGTGAGGGCTGTGCTCTTTTCATTTTGGACCTGCCGAAGTTCGTCTTCCAGCTTCATTATCAACTTATTAAGTGAGCAAACCTGGGCTTTATATGCATTCCGAGCAGCCTCTTGCTACAGAGAAAATACATTTTTGCATGTTAAAAAATTTGTGTAAATTAAACTGCAAAAGAAGAAATCTTAGGAAAATATTGGCCATGATTCTTCAAAGAAAAAGCAAAGTGCTGCTGTCGCCGTTTCCCACTCGCCCGAGCAGCGCTAATCAGGTGCTATTCAACGGCACTTGGAAACCTTTTGGGAGAGGGTTGAACTTGAACTGTTTTATAGAGGGGCAGGGTCTAAACTTGCTGACAGATCCTGCTCCTCAGAGAACTGCGCTACCATCTCAAAATAACACTGCAACTCCCCCCCCCCCCCCCCCCCCCCTCCCCCCAAAATCACTGGCAAGTCCCCATACTCTCAAATCACTGGCAAGTCCCCATACTCTCAAATCACTGGCAAGTCCCCATACTCTCAAATCACTGGCAAGGCCTCCCACAAGTGAGCAAAACCCCGATATGGGCTCGCCAAATTTCCCCCTACATGACCCTCTTACCCCCTTTGGGCCCCTCCCATAGGCCCACCCCCACAGGGAAGTTGGGCTGGAGGGGCTCGTGTCGGGGGTCTTTCCTGGGAGGGAGATCATTTGGCAGGTCTTCCCTCTGTGGCTTTGAAAATCATTAAACTGTCTTTCAGCATAAGTTTTAGTTAAAAGTCTTTCCTTTGATATGTTGGAACCCTTTGATGTCTCTCCCAGAATGTCAAGATTAAAGATATGTCAGATAAAGGTGAAAGTTTTCCCTCTGTAGCACCAACACCCTGAAGGACCACTCCTCAACATACCCTGGAGGTAAGTGTGGAGAGAGGTTAACTCACCCCCTTAATCAATGATTGGGCCAGGTGCAGTGGGCCGGCAGACTCAATGGTCTGGATTCTCTGTTTGGGAGACTAAGTCCCCACGCCGGTGTGGAAATGGTGTGTTTTACGGCAGGAAAACTGCTGTAAAGCAGCAATCGATTCCCTGCCCAGGGCTGGGGGCTAGCAGGGAGGCAGTGTAGAGCTCCCAGCTCTAGCTGCTGATACGGCCTACAGAATTGGCAGGTCCGTGGCTGTGCATGTGCACGACAGCGGCCTACAGTGTCTGCGCAATGCTTCATAGAACATAGAACAGTACAGCACAGAACAGGCCCTTCGGCCCTCGACGTTGTGCCGAGCAATGATCACCCTATTCAAACCCACGTATCCACCCTATACCCGTTACCCAACAACCCCCCCCCCTCTTAACCTTACTTTTAGGACACTACGGGCAATTTAGCATTGCCAATCCACCTAACCCGCACATCTTTGGACTGTGGGAGGAAACCGGAGCACCCGGAGGAAACCCACGCACATACGGGGAGGACGTGCAGACTCTGCACAGACAGTGACCCAGCTGGGAACCGAACCTGGGACCCTGGAGTTGTGAAGCATTTATGCTAACCACCATGCTACCGTGCTACCCACGGTACCATGCTACCGTGCAGCCCGTGGACCGCAAAAATAGTACACCCCTTAGGCTGCTCGCGTGCCCCAGACCACCCACCCACCCGCACTGCCCACAGATCGTCCCTCCCCTGACTGTCATGGTGCTGGGCTGAGTCCTCAGCCGCCACGCTGAGTTCACAACAGGTGAGACCACACGTGTCTCACGCCGTCGGGGACGGAGCATGGCGGGGCGGGCCTTAGGCAATGGCCTGAATCCGTGGATAAGGCATGCGGCGTACTCCTAGAGTACCCTGCTTTTCAGGGGACGGAGCATCGCGAAAGCAACGCCGTCCCCGATTTTGGCACCACCGAGGATTTGATTTTGGCGCCATTAAGGCGCCAAACGCGATTTTGGTGTTGGTGATCGGAGAATCCAGCCTACTGTGTTTGACGCTCGGCGCGATTCCGGATTTGGCCCTCTCGCACAATTCAACATGCCGTCGTGAATCCGATTGGGTCTGGCGGCCCTGGTGAATCGCGGCCATTATTCCTTGGTGAAATTACATTCAAAAAACATTCAAAGTGTGAAAGAGATTAATTCTATTCCTCTACTGGAAACAAACTTAAGAAATATTTTGTTAAATGAACAGTTAACTACAGCTGATGTTAATTACAGATTCACAGAAGACTAATGGAATTGTTTTATCACTTTCACCTTCTTGAGGTCTGCATCTCTATATAATAAAGCACCTACTAACAACAGAGAGTTTGCTGTACACTTTCTGGTAATATTTCTTGTCATAGTAAATGACGGATTCTAAATTTACCAGTTCTTACCTCTTCAATTTCTTTTTCAAGCGAGTTCACTTTTTCACACATTCTGCGGTTCTCCGCTTTCACAGTAACAAGCTCCAGCTGAACGGAATTGAATTCTCCCTCTATTTGACGAGCTTTCAATTCCCAGGTCTCCGTTTGAGAATTAGCTCTTCGACACTGCTCCATCAGATTAAAATTCTCATTTTCCTAATAAACATATAAAAATCAATGCATCAAAAATCAAAATCTATTTAAAAAAAGGCAGCTATGACATCACTGCTGTAGCCCCAATGATATTTTTCCCTGACAATATTTAGCTGGCACAGGACAGAACTTTTATGACAATGTTAATGTAATAAATCAAAGCATGGCTGCACCTGGAACCAAGCACCAAACGTTGTGGGCTTCCTTGTTGCCTCTGCCTGCCACAACACTCATCCCCATGCCCAGTTTCTAACAAGCCCCTGATTCTTGTCTAGTCTGCTCAAGCCTACGACCTCTAAAAACGCATGGCCTCACCCTGTCAGTATATAATGCTATCCAAAATGTAGGCATACAAGACTCTTAAAGTATGCATCAGCACACACCACATCACCTGCGATACAGCCTGGCTCCGAAGAAGCTAGTCAAAATTTGCACCATTCAATAAATCGATGGAAAGCTTGGTCAGGCTCTTCGCAGTTCCGAAATGTCCTTTCCCAAAATTTCTCCATCAATAAATTTATCGAAAATAAAAATGCCATTGAATAATGGTGGAAGCTGGGAGAAAAATATTGATGGTGGATGGTGTTTCTCTCGCAATTTCTTTCACTAGGTTAATCATACATTGATTTTTTTAAAACCTACTTGCCGCGGGGAGGTGGTGGCCTCGTGGTATTATCACTGGACTAGTAAACCAGAGACTCAGATCCCACTGAGTGGGGTTCAAATCCCACCACGGCAGATGACAAAATAGGAATTCAATAATAAAAAAGATTTGAAATTAAAAGTCTAATCATGACCATGAAACCATTGCCGATTGTCATAAAAACCCATGTAGTTCACTAATGCCCTTTAGGAAAAGTAATTTGTCGCCCTTACTTGGTCTGGCTGGACCCAAAGCTCTTAACTGGCTTACATGTGACTCTTAACTGCCCCTTCTATGGCAATTAGGGATGGGCAATAAATACTGGCACAGCCTGCGATACCCATGTCCCATGAATGAATAAAAAGAAATGATAGCAACTTGCATAACCTCAATGTCCTAAAGTTCTTTAGAGTGTAGTCACTGTTGTAATGTAAGTGGGTGGCACCGTGGTTAGCACTGCTGCCTCATGGCGCTGTAGACCCAGGTTCAATCCCGGCCCCGGATCACTGTCCGTGTGGAGTTTACACATTCTCCCAGTGTCTGTGTGGGTCTCACCCCCGCAACCTAAATAATGTGCAGGGTAAGTAGATTGGCCACGCTAAATTGCCCCTTAATTGGGAAAATGAAAATGAAAATCGCTTATTGTCACGAGTAGGCTTCAATGAAGTTACTGTGAAAAGCCCCTAGTCGCCACATTCCGGCACCTGTCCGGGGAGGCTGGTACGGGAATTGGGTACTCCAAATTTAATGTAGATGTAGATGTAATGTAATGTAGATGTTCTTCCATGTTTATGAAGGTGTTTAGGTTATTAATGAGAAAATCAGCACCATTCTACAATTCAAATTATGTTACTGGAGGCTAGATTAAGGCAGCACTAGGCTGAACAAATGGGAAGATTATTTTGTATCATCACAGGCATGGGTAGAGGCAGAGGACTGGCTCATAGATCTAGGCCAGGATTCTCTGTCAGAGAGACTGAATGCTGACTCCGGGACTGAGAGATCTACGATGATGCAAGCGGTACAAGTCCCCAAGCGATTAAGAACATGTTAATGGGATAGCACTGGCACCACGTGGATCTAGTGCAATTCCAGCCAAGGCCAGTGTCTGATTTGCCAGGGTTGGGATTGACACTGGAGAGCCTGACTGGCTGCAGCCACATACAAGTACCGCACCCACCTTCACATCACACACACATTTCCAACCAAGACGATGCCACCCCGAAGAGCAGCCCAGAGATTCGCAGATGTGGAGCTGGAGACATTGTTGGATGGCATGGAGGAGAGGTGGGACACCCTATTCCCCTGGGTGGGAAGGAGGCTGCCAAATGCAGATATAAACCGGGCTCGAGTGCAAGTGGCAGTGGGCTCACCCCCACTGCCGGGACCAGATAGCAGCGCAGGGGGAAGTTGCACAACACCTCCTCAGGGTGGCCCGGGTGAGTCACCGCCTCCATGCCCCTGGCCCCACCCTGTTGTAGACAGAGGCAAAGACTCCAGGAGAGGCCAGGCTGACAGGGTACAACTCACTTTATTCCACACTAGTCAGAATAATCGCTCCTCTCCACACTCCACTCCCCGTAGGGTCTCCTTCCCTGAACTGCTTCCAGGTCGGGGTTTATATTCTCTGGGTGCCCCTCCAATTAGGGAGTTCCACTCCCTAGTCACCGGAGTAGCTCATTCTAAGGTGTGTAGGAGGGAAGCAGATGTTATACAGCTCTCTCTCCCCCACCCCCCTCCAAAGTCTGGAGAAATGTCCTCAGGCAGAGGGTCCCGTGGCTGCTTGGATTGCGGGCGGAGTTTCAGGTTGGTACAGCCGGTCCTGGAGATGTGTAGCATACCGGGGACCGCCGCTTCCACGAAGAACGTCGCAGCTGGAATGGCCCAACTGGGAAGGCTGCTGGCACAAGTGGTGCCGGCGTGTCGTCACCGGGCGGCCCAATATCCATATCGGAATCAGATCTCTGTCAACGGCATTGCTGGCTGGATCCACGGGCACAGCAGCTCCCCCAGCATCTCGACGGTCAACAGGAGGCAGAACGGGTGGCTGAAGTCCTGGTTCCCTCCTGGTCTTGGGGCTCCTCCTTGGCTGTACGGGGGGATGGTGTCAGGGTCCTGCTTGGGGCCTCTGGGCCACGTGCCGGTGGTTCCTGGTCGCGTTGTCTAAGTGGTCCAGGTGGCAGTGTGTCTCTGCCTCCTGCACCTGGGCCGTGTAGGAGACAGGCCCTGTTGCATGGAGGACTACCCCAAGGATCCATGTGGCTCTGGTCCCGAAGTTCCTCACATAAACCACGTCACGCGTCGTGAAGGTGTGCACCCATGGGCGGAGGGGAGAGTCAGTCTCTGAGCAGTCCTGCCGCTGACGGACCTGTGCCCCGACGCCGGGGACGACGAGGCTGAGACGCTTTCAGAGGCAGCGCCCATCGAGTACCTCTGCTGATGCGATGCCGGTTGTGGCGTGAGGCGTCGTACGATAACTGAAAACAAACCTCGCCAACCGCGTTTCCCACGACTCCGAAGTCATCTTTATCATGGCTCTCAACCACTCGTTTGACTAGCCCATTGGAGGCTGGGTGGAATGGGGCTGTCTCCACGTGCCTGATGCCATTTGTGGCCATGAACAAAGCAAACTTCTGGCTCATGAACTCCACCCCATTGTCAGACACCAGGACCTCAGGTAGTTCATGTGTGCTAAAAATAGCCCTCAGTCTGTCTGTTGTTGTTCAAGTGGTCGCTGTGGGGACCTGGTGTACTTCCAGCCACTTCGTGTGGGCGTCCACAACTATTAAGGAATGTTGCCTCCTATGTTCTGGCTTTTGCCTTCCTGGTGGCAGAGACGGATCCACTAGGATAGAGGGACTCGGAACCCCCGAAGACGGGGGTATGTGTTAGCGACATGGTGGAGTTTCTCAGACTTGAGAAAATCAAGTTCACCTTGAGGGAATCGCTGCAGGGTTTGCCCACAGGTGGCAGCCGTTCATCGACTTCTTCAGGAAAAATTAAGCTGTCAGCAGGGAGCGACGGCAGGGGGGAGTTGATATGTACACGGGACCAAAGCTACCTGGGCCACTCCCACAGGCTTGCCGATGGGGCCTTCTGGTGTTCCTGGCATGGGGTGCAATTTTGGGCCACCCCCGTGATCTCGGCATCCAGTCCAGGCCACTGAACATAGCTGCGCACCAACATTTTCATCTTGGCCACCCCGGGGTGCCCATTATGGAGGTCTTTCAGCAGGGGCACACATCCCCATTCGGGTATGACCACCCGCGTCCCCCACAGGAGGTAACCATCTTTGACGCTCATCTCGGGCAGCTTGGCAGCGTAGGACCTCTACCCATCTGGTATCGCCCTATGTCGGGCCCCATATTGGACCACATGTTGGACCTTCAAAAACTCGAGGTCAATGTGTCCATTCTTTAATATGAGCTGCCATTACTTGAAATGCGTCCATGAAATGGAGAGCGGCTATCACCTACACGGCTGGGGCAGGAGCCGAGGGTTTTGTGAGTACAGGCAGGCAGTTCAACGCGTCCGCGTGCAGGATTCTTGTGCTTGGGCAATGCTCCATAATGTACTCTTAGGCTGTCAGCAACAGAGCTCACTGTTGAACCCGGGTGGATGCTATCGGCGGGATCACCTGCTCTTCTTTAAATAACCACAGCAGGGGCATTTACTCGCTCTAAACCATGAACAGCTGCCCACAAACGTACTGCGGAATTTAAGAACATAAGATCTGGGAGCAGGAATAGGCCATATGGCCCCTCGAGCTTGCACCACCATTCAATGAGATCATGGCTGATCTTTTGTGGACTCAGTTCCACTTTCCGGCCCGAACACCATAACCCTTAATCCCTTTATTCTTCAAAAAAACTATCTATCTTTGTCTTAAAAACATTTAATGAAGGGTCCTCAACTGCTTCACTGGCAAGGAATTCCATAGATTCACAACCCTTAGGGTGAAGGAGTTCCTCCGAAACTCAGTCCTAAATCTACTTCCCCTTATTTTGAGGCTATGCCCCCTAGTTCTGCTTTCACCTGCCAGTGGAAACAAACCTGCCCGCATCTATCCTATCTATTCCCTTCATAATTTTGTATGTCTACTCAACCTCTCCTCGTAATCCAACCCCTTCAGCTCTGGGATTAACCGTGTGAATCTCCTCTGCATACGCTCCAGCGCCAGTACGTCCTTTCTCAGGTAAGGAGACCAAAACTGAACACAATACTCCAGGTGTGGCCTCACTAAGACCTTATACAATTGCAGCTTAACCTCCCTACTCTTAAACTCCATCCCTCTAGCAATGAAGGACAAAATTCCATTTGCCTTCTTAATCACCTGTTGCACCTGTAAACCAACTTTTTGCGACTCATGCCTTTTGCTGTTATTCCTCACATGTCAACATTGTATTCCACCTGCCAGACCCTAGCCCATTCACTTAACCTATCCAAATCCCTCTGCAGACTTCCAGTATCCTCTGCACTTTTTCCTTTACCGCTCATCTTAGTGTCGTCTGCAAACTTGGACACATTGCCCTTGGTCCCCAACTCCAAATCATCGATGTAAATTGTGAACAATTGTGGGCCCAACACTGATCCCCGAGGGACACCACTAGCTACTGATTGCCAACCAGAGAAACACCCATTAATCCCCACTCTTTGCTTTCTATTAATTAACCAATCCTCCAGGATTGCTACTACTTTACCCTTAATGCCATGCATCTTTATCTTATGCAGCAACCTTTTGTGTGGCACCTTGTCAAAGGCTTTTTGGAAATCCAGATATACCACATCCATTGGCTCTCCGTTATCTACCGCACTGGTAATGTCCTCAAAAAATTCCACTAAATTAGTTAGGCACAACCTGCCCTTTATGAACCCATGCTGCGTCTGCCCAATGGGACAATTTCCATCCAGATGCCTAGCTATTTCTTCCTTGATGATAGATTCCAGCATCTTCCCTACTACCGAAGTTAAGCTCACTGGCCTATAATTTCCTGCTTTCTGCCTACCTCCTTTTTTAAACAGTGCTGTCACGTTTGCTAATTTTCAATCTGCCGGGACCACCCCAGAGTCTAGTGAATTTTGGTAAATTATCACTAGTACATTTGCAATTTCCCTAGCCATCTCTTTTAGCACTCTGGGATGCATTCCATCAGGGCCAGAAGACTTGTCTAACTTTAGCTCCATTAGCTTGCCCATCACTACCTCCTTAGTGATAATAATCATCTCAGGTTCCTCACCCGTCATAGCCTCATTTCCATCAGTCACTGGCATGTTATTTGTGTCTTCCACTGTGAAGACCGATCCAAAAAACCTGTTCAGTTCCTCAGCCATTTCCTTATCTCCCACTATTAAATCTCCCTTCTCATCCTCTAAAGGACCAATATTTACCTTAGCCACTCTTTTGTTTTATACATTTGTAGAAACTTTTTCTGTTTTTATATTCTGAGCACGTTTACTCTTATAATCTATCTTACTCTTCTTTATAGATTTTTTAATAGCTTTCTGTTGCTCCTAAAGATTTCCCAGTCCTCCAGTCTCCCACTAATCTTTGCCACTTTGTATGCTTTTTCCTTCAATTTGATACTCTCCCTTATTTCCTTAGATATCCACGGTCAATTATCCCTCTTTCTACTGTCCTTCCTTTTTGTTGGTATAAACCTTTGCTGAGCACTGTGAAAAATCGCTTGGAAGGTTCTCCACTGTTCTACCAGAAAGTCTTTGCTCCCAGTCTACCTTAGCTAGCTCTTCTCTCATCCCATTGTAATCTCCTTTGTTTAAGCACAAAACACTAGTGTTTGATTTGACATTCTCACCCTCCATCTGTATTTTAAATTCCACCATATTGTGATCACTCCTTCCGTGAGAATCCCTAACTATGAGATCATTAATCAATTCTGTCTCATTACACAGGACCAGATCTAGGACCGCTTGTTCCCTCGTAGGTTCCATTACATACTGTTCTAGGAAACTATCGCGGATACATTCTATAAATGCCTCCTCAAAGCTATCGTGACTGACCTGGTTAAACCAATCGACATGTAGATTAAAATCCCCCTTAACTGCTGTACCATTTCCTGGTAAATCTCCTCTGCACCCTTTCCAATGCTTCCACATCCTTCCTTTATTGCGGTGACCAGAACTGTACGCAATACTCCAAATGCGGCAGCACCAGAGTTTTGTACAACTGCAACATGACCTCATGGCTTCGAAACTCAATCCCTCTACCAATAAAAGCTAACACACTGTACGCCTTCTTAACAACCCTCTCAACCTGGGTGGCAACTTTCAGGGATCTATGGACATGGACACAGAGATCTCTCTGCTCATCCACACTACCAAGAATCTTACCATTAGCCCAGTACTCTGTCTTCCTGTTATTCCTTCCAAAATGAATCACCTCACACTTTTCTGCATTAAACTTCATTTGCCACCTGGCAGCCCAGCTCTGCAGCTTATCTATGTCCCTCTGTAACTTGTAACATCCTTCTGCACCGTCCACAACTCCACCGACTTTAGTGTCATCTGCAAATTTACTCACCCATCCTTCTATGCCCTCCTCCAGGTCATTTATGAAAATGACGAACAGCAGTGGTGCCAAAACAGATCCTTGTGATACACCACTAGTAACTGGACTCCAGTCTGAACATTTCCCTTCAACCACCACCTTTTGTCTTCTTCCAGCTAGCCAATTTCTGATCCAAACTGCTAAATCACCCTGAATCCCATGTCTCTGTATTTTCTGCAATAGCCTACCGTGGGGAACCTTATCAAACGCTTTACTGAAATCCATATACACCACATCAACTGCTTTACCCTCATCCACCTGTTTGGTCACCTTCTCAAAGAACTCAATAAGGTTTGTGAGGCACAACCTACCCTTCACAAAACCATGTTGACTATCTCTGATCAAATTATTCCTTTCCAGATTATTATACATCCGATCTCTTATAAACCTTTCCAAGACTTTGCCCACAACAGAAGTAAGGCTCACTGGTCTATAATTACCGGGGTTGTCTCTACTCCCCTTCTTGAACAAGGGGACAACATTTGCTATCCTCCAGTCTTCTGGCACTATTCCTGTAGACAAAGATGACTTAAAGATCAAAACCAAAGGCTCAGCAATCTCTTCCCTAGCTTCCCAGAGAATCTTAGGACAAATCCCATCTGGCCCATCTATTTTAACACTTTCCAGAATCGCTAACACCTCCTCCTTATGAACCTCAAGCCCTTCTAGTCTAGTAGCCTGTATCTCAGTATTCTCCTTGACAACATTGTCTTTTTCCTGTGTGAATACTGACGAAAAATACTAATTTAGCACCTCTTCTATCTCCTCGGACTCCACGCACAACTTCCCGCTACTTTCCTTGACTGGCCCTACTCATTCTTTTATTCCTGACATATCTATAGAAAGCTTTAGCGTTATCCTTGATCCTACCTGCCAAAGACTTCTCATGTCCCCTCCTGGCTCTTCTTAGTTCTCTCTTTAGATCCTTCCTAGCTAACTTGTAACTGTCAAGTGCCCTAACTGAACCTTCACGTCTCATCATTACATAAGCCTCCTTCTTCCTCTTGACAAGTGTTTCAACTGCTTTAGTAACCCATGGTTCCCTCACTCGACCACTTCCTCCCTGCCTAACAGGTACATACTTATCAAGGGCACGCAGTAGCTGTTCCTTGAACATGCTCCACATTTCCATTGTGCCCATTCCCTGCAGTTTTCCTCTCTATCCGATGCATCCTAGGTCTTGCCTTATCGCATCATAATTGCCTTTCCCCCAGATATGACTCTTGCCTTGCAGTATATACCTATCCCTTTCCATCACTAACGTAAATGTAATCGAATTGTGGTCATAATTGTGGTTTCCTTGCATGATAGCGTCAGCATGGCCCGAAGCCTAATTTCTATTTCTCTGACAGGCCTCCCAATGGCTTGGAGAATCACTCAGCTTGTTATGTGAAGTGTGCAATTTCTGGCATGCTTTCTGAGGCAAGGCTATGTTTCGAGCTTTGACTTTTAGAACAGTACAGCACAGAACAGGCCCTTCGGCCCTTGATGTTGTGCCGAGCAATGATCACCCAACTTAAACCCACGTAACCCGTATACCCGTAACCCAACAATCCCCCATTAACCTTACACTACGGGCAATTTAGCATGGCCAATCCACCTAACCCGCACATCTTTGGACTGTGGGAGGAAACCGGAGCACCCGGAGGAAACCCACGCACACACAGGGAGGACGTGCAGACTCCACACAGACAGTGACCCAGCCGGGAATCGAACCTGGGACCCTGGAGCTGTGAAGCATTGATGCTAACCACCATGCTACCGTGAGGCCTTTTGATGGAAGGCAGATCAAAATATTTTGACAGCACAGATGGGTCGAAAGATTGCCCCCAGTTTTCAGATACCATTCCAGAGATCCTGGTGGAGGACATCAGAGCAACATAGAACAACTGCTCAGATGTCAGAGGCTGCAGGAGCACTCCCACATCAACTATGAAGCTGGGCTGGATAGAAGTGGCTGGGCAGAGTCAATGCTGCCAGCATCAGAGTTAAGTGGAGAAAGAAGTTCAGTAATCTCAGAGCAGCAAGGGTCAATACAGCTCTTCACCTTCCCAGCTCTCTGAACACTTGACCTATTCCAATCCTACATGTTATTTTTTGGTTCCAATTTCCAGCCGATGTTAACATTCTTCCTGAGTAACACAATCCGTCTACCTTTGTGACCTTACATTCATAGAATCTCTACAATGCAGGAGACCATTCGGCCCATCGAGTCTGCTCCGACTCTCTGAAAGAGCACCCTACCTCTGTCCTATCCCGTAACCTCTTCCAAACTTTAGTCACAAAGGGGCAATTTTAGCTTGACCAATCCTCCTAACATGTACATCTTTGGACTGTGGGAGGAAACTGGAGCACCCGGAGGAAACCCACACAGACATGGGGAGAAAGTGCAAACTTCACACAGATAGTCGCCCGAGGCCGGAATTCAACCTGGATCCCTGGCACGGTGATGCAACAGTGCCAACCACTGTGCCACCATGCCACCCCCTCCGAGGCGCCTGGGGTACAGTCTGTGCACACCACACATGCTCCAATACAGCAGGTGGAGGTAGGAACTCCCACGGAAGCAGACAGTTGGGAGGGCGGACCGACCCCAGGGACTAGCTGCCACTCTGATATTACTTTTTTTTTTGGACATTACTAGACACTCTGTTTTCTTGCAATTTATTCTCAGTCCTTTCTTCTCACTTTCACTCACTATTCTATCCAAAAGCTTTTGCGGTTTCTCTTCAGAGTCGGCAAGAAGAGTATCATTAGTGTAGCTTATATTTTTTAAGTTGCAACCTCCAGCTAATAATTCAGAAAGTTCTTCAATCTCTCCAATAATATTTTAATAAACAATTTTATTGAGGTAGTTTTTGGCTTTGTAAACAGTTACAGACATCAACAGAAAGCAAAAAAGACAAAAATGTGCAAACATCCACGTACATTCAATACTTCAATCGTAACATACAGCACAAGCCCGCTCCTCTCCCACCGGTACTATCCAATAGTATTTTCACCATACAAATTGAATAAATCTGGGGAGAAAATATAGGAACATAGAATATAGGAACATAGGAATTAGGAGCAGATATAGGCAATTCAGCTTTTTGAGCTTGCTCCGCCATTCAATCAGATAATGACTGATCTCTTCCTGGTCTCAAATCCACCTCCGTACCTGTTCCTCACATCCCTTTGACCCATTTTTTAATCAAAAATATATCTATCTCCTTCTTTAAATGATTTGATGATTCAGACACCACCACACTATGGGAAAAACAAGTTCCGCAATTCACCACCCTCTGCGAGAAGTAGTTCCTCCTCATCTCAGTTTTAAATCTACCGACTCTTAACCTATATCTGTGACCTCTCGTTCTAGATTTCCCCACAAGGGGAAACATTCAGACCTATTCTCCTAGCCTATCTATATCCACCTGTAAACTCTATCTTCTCTTCACTGCCTGTTTTCCCACCCATTTTAGTATCATTTGCAAATTTTGCTATGTTATACTCTACCCCTGCTTGCAGATCACTTATGTAGATTGTAAACTGTTGAGATCTGACCCCTGCGGCACCCCACTAGTTATAGTTTACCAGTCACAGAAGAACCCATTTCTGTCAGTCAGCCAATCCTCAATCCAATCGAGTATTCTGCCCCCAAATCCACTGCGAGCTCACCTTCCGGATCAATCTTGTCAAATGCCTTCTGGAAGTATAGATATGCTACGTCCACAGGTTCCCCATTATCAACCTTGCTGGTTTGCCCTCAAAGAACGCAAGCAAGTTTGTCAAGCAGGACTTACCTTTCATAAAACCATGCTGACAAGTGGATTGAGCTTTGTCTTTCCAAATGTTCAGTCATCTCCTCCTTAATGGTTGATTCTAGCAACCTCCCCACCACAGAGATCAAGGTAACTGGTCTAGTTTTCTACTTTTTGTCTCCCCCTTTTTGAATAGGGCTATCACATTAGCATGTTTCCAAACCACCAAGACTTTTCCAGAATCCAGGAAATTTTGAAATAACTTAACCAATGCATCCATTATCTCTTCTTCCACCTCCTTTAATACGCTAGGGTGCAGGCCAGGAGACTTATCTGTAATCGCCTTAGTTTATTCAGTACCTTCTCCCTAGTGATGGTTATAAAACCAAGTTCCTCTGCATTAACTGCAGTTTTTGGAAAGTTTTTATTATCCTCTACCGTGAAGACAGAGGCATAATATTGGTTCAGTGCCTCTGCCATCTGTGTTCCCTACAGTATTATTACCTCACCCATATCGTCCTCTAAAGAGCCAACATTTACTTTAGCTATTCTCGTCCTCCTTATACACTTATAGATGCTTTTGGTTTCAGTGTTTATATTTTCTGCTAGTTTCCTTTTGTAGATCATCTTAGCTTTTTTGATTTAATTTTTAGTAGCCTTTTGCTGAACCTTAAAGTTCTCCCAATCCTCTAGTCTATCGCTAGCTTCTGCAGTATGGTATGCCCTAGTTTTTGCCTTTATGTCCTCTTTTACTTCCTTGTTTAGCCATGGAACGTTTTTCTCCCTTTTACAATTCCACTTCTTCTCAGGAATATACTTAAACTGAGGGGCATTTAATATCTCCCTGAACATCTGCCATTGCTCCTCAACTGCCTTATCCTCAATTATTTTGCCCAGTCTACTTGGGTCAACTCTTTCCTCAGGCCTGTATAATTACCTCTGCCCAAACGCTAAAACTCTAGTATTGCATTCTTCTCTCGCTCAATCTTAATTTGAAATTCTAGCATGCTGTGATCACTTCTTCCAAGACTTCTCTTCTAATCTTCGCAAAATTGCTCAGATCATTGTCAAATTTTACGGCTGCAGTTTGTTTCCAATAAAGATTTCTTATTATTCTCTGATCCTTGCCATCAAGGTCAAGAGACTCTAACATACTCATCAGCTCTTAATACTTTAGCTGATCATGTTCCTAGCCCTAGCCCTAGCAAATGCTTTGCTACAATCAATAAAACACATAGGAAAAACAGCAACACATAAGAAGGAAAACAATGAAGCCAAAAGTCCAAATGTAATAGTCACCAAATAAATTGAAAAGTTCAGAAGATTTTGGAATAGATAAACTAACTCATCTTTAAATAAAGTTTACAACATGGAAGAAATCCTAGAAGACTTAAGTAAATCAATATTTATTACTCTATCTAAAAAGCCTACAGCAATTGAGGGTTAAATCCATCATCAGTCCGATGCGTCACATTAAAAAAAATACTTGAAGGATCTTAGTAAAAGGAGCCCTAAATGGCTGCCGGTTCCAAAAATTCTGAGTATTTCCAGCTGAAAAAAAAAGTTCCTTCTTCAAGTATTGATGAATAGGGCTAGGAACAAGATAAAGCCAGGGATTTCAGCTTTTCAATGTGGTTTTGTCAGAGATAGATGAGAAATAAATGCTTTCTTTACATGTATTCTATCAGAAAGAGTCAGAGATGAAAAAAGATGTATTCTCCCTATTACTTTTCAACAGTTCCTCCCACCACAACCTTCAGTGCACAATTACAAGGGCATACTGCTTCTGATCCAAGCACACTCAGTCCTTCCTTATTTAAGAAGGGATATACTAACATTAGAGGCAGTTCAGAGAAGATTCAGTAGGATGATTACTGGCAATAAAAGGGGTTGAATTTATGAGGAAAGGTTGAGTTGGATGGGCCTATAGCATTGGAGTTTAGACGAATGAGCGGTGAGCTTATTGAAACATTTCAAATGCCGAGAGGGTTTGACAGGGAGGATGTTTCCCCTCGTGAACTGGGGGCACAATTGCAGAATAAGGCATCTTCTATTTTATAATGAGAGGATAAATTTCTTCTCTCTGGTCATTAGCCTTTGCAATTCTCTACCCCAGGAGCAGTGTCATTGAAGGGGTTAGGAGGGGTTTTATACAGCTCCATCATAATCTCCACGGTTGTGCATTTGGAAGGTGCTATCTGAGGATCTGTAGATTCGGCACAGACAGTGGCCCAGGCCATGGGGCTGTACCTTCAGGTATGATATTCCTGATGTAGGGGTGGGAGGAGGCTACATCCTTAACCAGGGTTACCCTAACCCGGCCTGAGTCTGGGAGAGGCGCAAGAGACCCTCTGGGGATTAGGGAGTGTAATTAAGTTTATTAAATCCTTTTGTTTCTTCTCAGTCATCACTTCCTTGTGGTCACTGACCTGGATTTTACAGTCTTCTACCAGCAGCCCTTCTCACTGAAGTCTTTTGAGAGGCCCAATTACATCTGGCACTGATTCTTGAAGTTATTGCTGCAGTTGCTACCTTTCCTCCTGTTCTAACTGCTCTTCCAACCAAATGAAACTAGCAATAAATAGCATCAAAGTTCAGCACAGAAAGCTTTCTGGCTAAGATGAGGAAAACAAGTTGCAAAAGAAGTGCTCTTGATCGCCTACTAAATTTGTAGCTGCGTAGCCCTTCAAATATTATTTCTGTATCTCTGAGACAACAAATCCACAGGTTTTACTGGAGGGTCAGGCCACTGATTAGGGTCTTCTGCTAACTTAGCTAAACTAGTGTTGAGGTGCCAACTGCATTACAGGATCCCAATTTTATATTCATAAAGCGCCCGTCTGTCTGTTGCAAGTACCTGGCCCACTTCTAGATGTATGATTTGTATAGAATCGTGGAATCCCTTCAGTGAAGAAGGAGGCCATTTGGCCCATCGAGTCTGAACCGACCATCTGAAACAGCACTCCACCTAGGCCCACTCCCCCATCCTATCCCTGTAAACCCACTTAGTCTTTGGACACTAAGGGGCAATTTAGCATGGCCAATCCACCTAACCTGCACGTCTTTGGACTGTGGGAGGAAATCGGAGCACCCGGAGGAAACCCACGCAGGCATGCGGAGAACGTGCAGATCCGCCCAGATAGTGACCCATGGCAGGAATTGAACCAGGGTCCCTGGCACTGTGAAGCAACAGTGCTAACCACTATTGGCAAATGGTGGCAGGCAGAAGCTCCTCAGGAACATAGTATTTTAAAAATACAGTCGCAGAACTTTAACTAAATGCCTTGCCCAACCTGTTTGCATCGGGTGGACAAGGTGTAAATTTGATTAAACCATAGCACTCTTACTCACAGTCCAGAAGAGATTAATACTCCCTCCGCAGACAGGGATTAGATATCGGAACTGAATGGACATACTTCCTGAGCAACTGGAAGAGCTTTTTTCCCCCCACTGACCGACTTCTTTGTGATACTGACCTTGCTACTAAGCATATTCTCCACCTTGGATATCTCAGTGATGTAATCCTGGATTTTGATCTTCATGTCTTTATTCTCCTGAATACATTCTTCAAATTTACGATTCATTGACTATAACAAATAAGATATTCAAAGATTAAAACATATCAGACCTATAAATTAACAAAATAACACTTGTGCACAGTCAGTTATTTGGCTAGAAAATCCCTTTGAAGTTTTACAATGTTCTTATGTTCTTATGTTCTTGTGAACATGGCCAGCTCATCGTATTCGCCCACCACCTCCTCCATCTTCTGGATCACCTGGTCCTGGGATTCCAACCTCTGCTCCATGCGATCAATCCCTGCCTTCATCCTTTGAGAGGAGGGGGGCCCCTCGGGCCTCTCATGCTGCCTTACAGCCCCCGCCCTTCCAGGACCTTCACCCCTCACCCTGAAGGGGCCATACCCATGAAAGGAGGGTGGGTGCAGGGCAGGTATGAAGGTGCCTCTGGAAGGTCTGGGAGGAGGGAGAAGGGGGAGTCCTGGAAGGGAGGGGCCAAAAAGGGGAGCGGGAAGGCCTGAAAAGGGGGTCCCCTCAGCGACCCCATAGCAGGGTGTCAATGATTGGGGAGTGTGGGGTAATGGCCATTTGGGTGGGGGAGGGCCCACAAGCTCACTTAGAGATCGGAGGACCCTTTCAAAATGGCGAACCCGATCTCTTGAGGAGCCGGTCTGGCCAGTGAGTTCAGCTCCCCAGTGATGAATATAATTCTAAGGCTGGAATTTAACGGAAACATTTCTAATTGTGGCGGATTATGCAGGGTGTTTCCAGCTGGCTCTGCCGCCGAGTTCCCCACCGCTATCAAACGACTTGTTCCCCCAACCCTCAAGTGAGGACACCTTGCTATGGGGTCCTTGGGGGACACCCTGCTTTGGAGATCCTGGGGGGTCCCCTCCTTAGGCCTCCTCACAGCCCCCCCCCCCTTCCAGGACCTCCACCCTTCACCCTCCCAAAGGCCCTTCTTACCCGCACTCCCTCATCCTTCAAACCTCTCCCCCCCCCCCCCCCCCACTCATCACCCTCCTTTCATGGGCATGGCCCTAGTAGTATCACCCTGGCACCCTTGCACTGCCACCCTGGCACCGTTGCACTGCCACTCTGGCACTGCTCCTGCCAGCTTGGCAGTGCCAAGGTGCGCAGGTTCCAGGGGGAGGACCAGGAGTCCACCCTGCAGTATCTCTAGCCTCAGAAGAACCGGGAGACCCCCCCACCAAGTGTCTTACCGCAAGTACTGAACGGCGCTCGGCCGCGACCTCCCTGGGGAGGCTGGTAGATCCTGGGTAAGTTCGCCTAAGTAGGTTTAAAACTACTAGCTATTTCACTCTCATATGCAGATTTGCCAGAAAGTGATCCTGCCCACAATTGCGTTAGATCTCGTTGAGGCGTGGCGAGCCGGGTAAATCCTCAAAATGCGATTTAGCATGGCCAATTCACCTAACATATTCAATAAGATTATGGTGGATCTGATTGGGGCCTCATCTCCCCTCCCCAATAGTTCATAAATATATCAACCTCAGCCTTGAATGTTTCAACAACTCAGCCTCCAGTTCCCTAGGATAGAAAATTCCAAACATTCATGAATCTCAAAAGAAATTCCTTCTCATCTCCGTCTTAAATGGGAGACCTCTTATTCCAAAACTACATTCCCGAGTTCATCCTTGCAGCATCTACATTGTTGGTCCCCTTCAGAATCTTACATGTTTCAATAAAATCCCATCCCAAATGCCAAAGCGTATAGGCCCAGCCTGCACTACCTTTCTTCATAAGATAACCTCTTCATGCGAAGAATCAACCTAATGAACTTTCTCGGAATGTCCCCCAATGGAAGTATATCCCTTCTTAAATTCGGACACAAAAACTGTACGTGGTATTGCAGGTGCGGCCTCATCAATGCCATTGTTACAAGGTTGGGGATCAAGGTTATTCCATGGTTTTGAACAAAGAAAATAAATTTTACTACAAAAGTCAGAAGAGCAAAATAATCTACAACATATATCTTGGCCGGGATTCTCCGTTAAAAGTCAGCCCTGCTACCGCAGCCAGTGAGAATGGAGGATTTGGCACTCAGCCAAAACTCTATTAACTGCAATGGGACCGGAGAATCCCACTGGCGTGAATGAACTGAGAATTCCACCCCTAATAGTCTGACATTCTAGAACGAGAGTTCATAGTCTTAGGATAAGAGGTAGAAAATTTGAAACAGAGTGGAGGAGAAACTACTTCCCCCAAGGGTTGTGAATCTAGCATTTGCTACCCCAGAGTGCGGTGGATGCTGGGACAGTGGGTAAATCTGAGGAGTGAGATAGATTTTTAATTGGTAATGGGCTGTAGGGTTATGAAGAACGGACAGGACAGTGGAGTTAAGGCCAGGATGAGATCGGCCATGATCGAATGGTGGACCAGACTCGATGGGCCAAATGGCCAGAATTAAAATGAGTTAAATATGAATTAGGAGGTCTTATGGTGCAGTGGGTAGCAGCTCGGTCTCTCAGCTAAAAACTCTGGGTTTGAATTTCACTCGAGAACTTGATGGCCAAGGAAGGTGCAGTCAAACAGTTTGAGTGTGTCAACCTGCAAATCCTTCCAAACACACCAATGGCTAGCGATAAGTGCGGGAGAGACGCCTGGTCAGCCACACTTCATGTAGAATGGCACCCCTCAGGCCACAAGTCCCTTGCAACAGACCAACAGCTTGTATTGGGAATTACTAGCTATGGAAACAGACAAAATCTGTCTCAATGCACCACAAGGTGTTGGAAGAGAACGGGAATAGAAATAGAATCAACAAGCAAACTGTGCTCAAACACCTACACACTGCACATGAAATGGAAGATACAACCAAGATTATTACGACAAAGGATTTCTCATCAACTCACCCAGATGCCAGTGACCACTCTGAATCACAAAATCAGTCTCCCGCATGGGGCATTTCAGTGCTCCACTTTTGAATATATAGCTTCCAAATTCCCTCAAAAGCTGCTCTGACTCAGACTGCCTCAATGACAGCTCATCCCCAGAGGGTTCAATCTCTTTTCCTGAGAATGTGTTCCCCTGGATTCTCAAAGCTGCATTCCTGCCTCCAATTACCAGTACACTTCCAGCTATTACGCAGACTGTGAGCTTCAACAAACTGGCACAGTCCACAGGTTTATCCAAATTCCAGTCTCCCAGCTATACTGACCTATAAATGTTTTTTCTGACCCTAACTGCCTATAGCCTGCTAACAGCAGCACCTTGTTTAAATCCAGTCTCTTTCCTTGCTGTAGAATACGCACTCTCCTAACAAGCACCACAAATGGAAACTAGAGAATCTTCATAGGCTGCACCCATCTCCATGCTGCCATAGTTTTTCAAGATTCACTGAATGCTATTAACTAATTTAACTCTAACTCCCAAAATAAAACACTCACTAGATTGCATTTTGTCCCTAGCTCTCAAGTTAATTAAGTCCATCTGCTGTTTTAGGATCTTATCTTTCTAGCTGTTACCCCCTTAAGTCAATGTGGCCCTAATCTTAAGTGTAATATCTCCATGGGCAGGATATGCCATGCAGCCCATCACGTATTTCACAGCTGTGGCCCGCCATTGGCTGACAGTGGGATCTTTTGGTTCAGCTGTTGTCAATTTGGATTTGATTTATTGTCACGTGTACCGGAGTACAGTGAAAAGTATTCGTCTGCGTACAGTCCAGACAGTTTCATTCCATAAATGAAAAAACACAGGACAGACGTAAATACACAATGTAAATTCATAGACACAGGCATCGGGTGCAGCATACAGGAGTGTAGGACCACACAGTAGAGAAGGTGCGTGAAGAGATCAGTTCAGTCCATAAGAGGATCATTCAGGAGTCTGGGAGCCGCGGGGAACAAGCTGTTTTTGAACCCGTTAGTGTATGTTCTCAGACTTTTGTATCTTCTGCCCGATGGAAGAGGTTGAAAGAGAGACTAACCCGGGTGGGAGGGGTCTTTGATTATGCTACCCGTTTTCCTAAGGCAGCGGGAGGTGTAGACACAGTCAATGGATGGGAGGTGGTTTTGCATGATGGACTGGGCTGTGTTCATGACTCTCTGTAGTTCCTTACGGTCTTGGACCAAGCAGTTGCCCTACCAAGCTGCGATGCAGCCAGATAGGATGGTGCATCTGTCAAAAGTGATGAGTCAATGTGGGCATGCCAGATTTCCTTAGTTTCCTGAGGAAGTATAGGCGCTGTTGTGCTTTCTTATCGCAGCGTTGACGTGAGTGGACCAGGACAAATTGTTGGTGATGTGCACTCCTAAGAATTTGAAGCTGTCAACCATCTCCACTCCGGCCCCGTTGATGCAGACAATACTTTGCTTCCTGAAGTCAACGACCAGCTCCTTAGTTTTGCTGACATTGAGCGAGAGATTGTTGTTGTCGCACCATGCCACTAGGTTCTCTATCTCCTTCCTGTATTTGGCTCATCTTTGTTCAAGATCTGACCCACTACGGTTGTGTCGTCAGCAAACTTGTAGATGGAGTTAGAGCCATATTTTGCCACACAGTCGTGTGTGTATCGGGAGTATAGTAGGGGGCTACGTATGCAGCCTTGTGGGGCTCTGGTTTTGAGGACTATCATGAAAGAAGTTGTTGCTTATCCTTACTGATTGTGGTCTATGGGTCAGGAAGTCGAGGATCAAGTTGCAGAGGGAGGAGCCAAGTCCTAGGTTTTGGAGTTTTGATATGAGCTTGGCTGGGATTATGGTGTTGAAGGCGGAGCTGTCGTCAATGAATAGTAGTCTGATGTAGGAGTTCTTGTTGTCGAGATGCTCCAGGGATGAGTGTAGGTCCAGGGAGATGGTGTCTGCTGTGGACCAGTAGTGGCAGTATGTGGATTGCAGTTGATCAAGGCATACTGGGAGTATGGTGCTGATGTGTCACATGGCCAAACTCTCGAAGCACTTCATAATGATAGATGTCAAGGCCACTGGACGGTAGTTCTTGATTCATGTTACCTGGTTCTTCTTTAGCACCAGTATGGTGGGGTTTCCCATTCAATGCATCCCTTGACCGGGTGACCTGTAGCGGGGGGCTGCCGTTGGCAGGATTGGGAGATTCCGCCAGTGTGAAAGGCTGGAAAATTCTGTACAGTTCGCAAAATTCCGGACGTGCAAGTACCTGAACGCCTCAGACTCTACGAACCCATACTTCTCCACCAACTCCTCCATTATTTGTCCAGACACTAGCCTTTGGCCATATCCCGAATCACTGCAGTACCGTGCACAGATACCTCCACTCTACTCTATGAAAGACCTTCTCTGTATCCAGCGTCACAATTGCTTCCTGCTCAGCCCCCAGTGCCCGAGACAACACCACATTCAACAGGCACCGCACATTGGAAGACAATCACCTACTCTTCACAAATCCCCCAATCACCAGCGGGAGACACCTCTCCAACCTGAGCGGCAACACCGTCACTAAAATCTTTGCGTCAATGTTCAACAACGTGATTGGTCGGTATGACCCACATTGCACCAGGTAAATATCCTTCTTCAAAAGGAGTGAATTGGAAGCCTGACTCATTGTTTCTGGGAGCACTCGAGCCACCGCATCCCAAAATGCTTCCACCAGCGGCTGGGCTAACCCATCAGCAATCGTTTTATAAAACTCCACCGGGAACCCAGCCAGCCTGGTGCCTTCCCTGTCTGCATATTCCAATTGCCTTCCTGGCTTCCTCTGTCCCAGCAGCTCCCTCCAATCGTTCCTGGTCCTCCTCTTCCCTTGGACACTCCAACCCCTCCAAAAATCAACCATGTCCGAATCATCTCCGGAGGTTCTGAGTTGTACGTTTTGTAAAACGCCTCACTCTATTCACTTTCTCCGGGGCCTAAACATACACCCCTAAACCTACACACCCCTACACCTACACACACACACACAACCCCCCCTCCCGGTATCAACTGCCGTGCCATCTTATCCATGGACATCAGGTCAAACTGTGCCTGCAACAGCTTCCTGCTCGCCAATAGCTCTGGGTCACCTGTCGCAGACCCAATCTAGCAGTTATGTCGTTTCCACCCAGTACATTCTACACTCTTGCCACCTTCAATGCTTCCTCCAAACATCTATCTGGGCTTCCAAGAGGATTATTTGAATAAAGTCAGCTGACACTACTAACTGATGAGCTACGTTTTCAGATTCAATCAAAAGTTACTTTCTCTTACCTGATTTTCGTATTTTAATTTCGACAGCTGCTCATGGAGGTGGTTATTTTCACGAACTGCTGTTTCTCTTAATTGGCTGATTTCTGATAATTCAGAATTGATAGCGTCACACTGACGTTGAAGACTGGAAATGTCATTTTCTTTATTGTTGACAGTCTCATTCAAATGACTATAGTGTCAGAACACACAAAGGTTAATGCATTGCCAAATTAGCTGAACAAGTTAGCTAACTAGTTAATTCACCTTACACAAGATAACTTTGTTGTCGTTGTGACAACTTCAGCATTAGCTGTCAAATCTAGTGTTCTTGAAACAGCATGGTCCAAGACACCATATCATATACTCCAATTATTGTCTGGCCTGTATGGCAAAAAAGGCCATTGCTTGATCAGAGTACTAGATCCACTGTGTCCTACGAGGGACATGCAGAATCCTTACAGAACTTCAGCCCCTGGATGTTGATCACAGTACTCTAATTATAAACATGATCCAGTATATAAAGGAATGCCCTTGGGTTTGCCCCAGGCTTGTCAGGTATTGGATGTCCTTCTTCGAGGCCATGTCCAGGGTTATGGGAGTGAGTAGGAATGAAGGTGGAGCCATGCCCAAAACTGGCTGTCTTCGGGATATCAGATTAGTCAGAGCTCTTCATGGGGAGGGGCCGACGCCCGAGCCTTTGCCTACATGATCGCCCGCCAGAGAATCCTGCCCAGCTGGCGATTGGCAGCACCACCCAAGGCTGCAGGCTGGCTATCTGACTTGGCAGAATTTCTCAGGCTGGAGAAAATAAAATTTGCCACCTGCGGATCCGAAGAAGACTTCCATAGGACGCGGAAGCCGTTCGCCAACTTGTTTCAAGGCTTAGTACAATATGTAAGCTGTTTGAGGGGAGGGGGTGGGGGTCACGGCCACAGTTGTTGTGAAGATGCTCGCTTGTTGGATTTTGGACATGTTCAATTCATGTTGGATTTTGCACTTTTCTTTCTGATAATGAATAATTTATCATTTGTTGAATATAAAATATGAAAACGCAATTAAAAAGTTGAAGAAAACAAAGAAAAAGAAAAGTGCAGCATAAGAACAGGCCCTTCGGCCCTCCAAACCTGTGTCAATCATGACGCCCTGACTAAAAAAGAACCTTCTGCCCTTACTCGGTCCATATCCCTCTATTTCCTCCCTATTCATGTACCCATCCAGATGCCTCCTAAATGTTTCTAATGTGCCTGCTTCCACCACATCCTCCGTCAGTGCGTTCAAGGCATCCACCACACTGAA
Organism: Scyliorhinus canicula; assembly: GCF_902713615.1. Taxonomy (NCBI): domain Eukaryota; kingdom Metazoa; phylum Chordata; class Chondrichthyes; order Carcharhiniformes; family Scyliorhinidae; genus Scyliorhinus; species Scyliorhinus canicula. The sequence continues at coordinate 27,554,207 of NC_052159.1, forward strand.
AACATACACCGCATATCTCCTTTAAACTTTCTCCTTCTCACCTTGAACCTTGGCCCCCTTGTTATTGACATTTCCACCCATGAAAAAGTCTGACTAACCACCATGTCTATGCCTCTCATAATTTTGTAGACCTCCATCAAGTGTCCCCTCAGCCTCAGTCTTTCCAGTGAAAACAATCCTAGTTTATTCAACCTCTCCTCATAGCCAACACCCTCGCGACCAGGCCACATCCTAGTGAACATTCTGCGCACGCCCTCCAAAGTTTCCACGTCCTTCTAATAATGTGGTATAAAGAAAACGAAGAGCAGTGCAGCACAGGAACAGGCCAGGTGTTTCGGCCATCCAAGCCTGTACCGGTCATCCGCTACCACCCTTGGCCAGAACCCTCAGCACTTCCTTGTGCCGTATCCCTCTATACCCATCCTATCCATGTATTTGTCATGATGCCTTTTTTAAAAATAAATTTAGAGTACCCAATTCATTTTTTCCAATTAAGGTACAATTTAGCGTGCTCAATCCACCTAGCTTGCACATTTTGGGTTATGGGGCGAAACCCACGTAAACACGGGGAGAATGTGCAAACTCCACACGGACAGTAACCCAGAGCCGGGACTGAACCTGGGACCTCGGCGCCATGAGACTGCAGTGCTAACCACTATGCCACCGTGCTGCCCTATGATGCCTTTTGACTGCCATTAATGTATCTGCTTTCACGACCTCCCCTGGCAGCACGTTTCAGGCACTCGCGACCCTCTGTGTTAAAAAAAACAATCCCGCACATCTCTAAATTTTGCCCCAACGACCTTAAACCTATGCGCATGTGACTGACCCCTCCACCCTGGGAAAGAGTGTCTGCCCATCCACTCTTTTTTTTTAAAAAACGCATTTTATTCAAACTTGTATCAAAGTAGGTTACAGCAAATAAACACACCGGGAAACATTCTCATACAGCAAATAAACACACCGGGAAACAAAGTCCCAACAATCAACTATACAGTTTGTACAGATTTTTCTCCTTTTTCACCCCCCTCCCCATCACCGCGCCCCCCCCCCCCCCCCCCCCCCCCGGCGATCAACAGCTCCTCAAACACAGTCACAAACTTCTCCCACCTTTTCTCAAACTCCCCTGCTGAGCCCCTTAACTCATACTTTATCTTCTCTAACCGCAGTAAGTCATACAGGTCACCCAACCATGCTGCTACCCCTGGTGGCGATGCCGACCGCCACTCCAGCAAAATTCGTCGCCGTGCAATCAGAGAGGTGAAGGTAGACATCGGCCTTCCTCCTCTCTATGAGCTCCGGCTTCTCTGAAACCCCAAATATCGCCACCAAAGGGTCCGGGTCCACTCCCTCCTCCACTATCCTGGCTAAGACCGTGAACACTCTCGCCCAGAATCTTCCCAATTTTTAACAACCCCAAAGCATGTGCGCATGATTCGCTGGCCCCTGCCCACACCTTTCACTCTCATCTGCTACCCCCTGAAAGAACCCACTCATTATTGCACGAGTCATATGCACCCTGTGCACCACCTTAAACTGCATCAGGGTCATCCTTGCACAAGAGGAGGTCCCGTTTACCCTATGCAGTGCCTCACTCCATACTCCCCAATTGATCTCCATTCCCAACTCCGCTTCCTATTTCTCCTTGATCTTCACCACCCGCTCGCCTCCCTGTTCCCCCAGCCACTTATTTATATCCCCAATTCTTACCTCCTCTTCCACATCCGGAAGCAGCAGTCGCTCCAGCAGGGCGTATCCCAGCAATCTAGGGAACCCCTTCCAGACCTTTTGTGCAAAGTCCCTAACCTGTAGTTACCTGAACTCATTACCCCTCAGCAGCTCTACTCTCTCCCTTAGCTGGCGAACCCTTCTTCCAAATACAAATCCCTCACCTTGACCAGCCCCACTTCCCTCCACCTCCTGCATACACTATCCATCCCCCCCCCCCCAGCTCAAACCCATGATTCTCGCACAGCGGTGTTAGCACCGACATCCCTTCCACCCTAAGATGCCTCCTCAGCTGGTTCCATATCTTCACCGTGGACTGCACCACTGGGCTCCCTGAATACCTACTCGGAGCCATTGGCAATGCTGCCGTCACCATAGCCCTCAAATTAGACCCCTTACAAGATTCCTCCTCCATCCTAACCCACTCTACGCCCTCTCCTTCCCACCACCGCCGCACCTTGTCCACATTTGCCGCCCAATAATAATGAAGCAGGTTTGACAACACCAACCCCCCTGCTGCCTCTGCATCTGTAGCAGGGTCCTCCCCACCCTCGGCACCTTCCCCGCCCATACAAAGTCAGAGATGATTGTGTCCACTTTTCAAAAAAAGGCCTTTGGTATAAAGGTCGGGAGAGCCAGAAAGATAAACACGAACCTCGGCAGAATATTCATTTTCGCCACTTGGACCCTCCCCGCCAATGTTAAGTGCAGTGTATCCCACCTCTTCAGATCCTCCCTGGCCTCCTCCACCAGCTTCGTTAAGATTCACTTATGGAGCCCCGTCCATTCCCTTGCTACCTGAATCCCCAAGTACCTAAACCTATCCCTCGCTACCGTAAATGGCATCCCCCCTAAATTAGCCCGCTGTCCCAACTCATTCACCGGGAATACCTCGCTTTTCCCTTCATTCAGCATGTATCCGAAGAACCCTCCAAACCTTCCCAACAGGCCCAAAATCCTTCCCATACTCTCCAACGGATCCGAAACATACAGCAAGAGGTCATCGGCATAGAGCGACACCTGATACACCCTCTGTCCCCTCAGTATCTCCAGCCACACTGCCGTTCACGGAAATCCATCGCCAATGGCTCTATGGCCAGCGCAAACAGCACCGGCGACAGCGGGCACCCCTGCCTCATACCCCTGTAAGTCAAAGCTTCGTGAGCTCATATCATTCATCCTCACTCTTGGCGCCACATACAGCAACCAGACCCATGCCACAAATCGCGGCCCAAATCCAAACCTTCCCAAAACTTCGAACAAATACCGCCACTCCACCCGATCAAATGCTTTCTCCGCGTCCATGGAAACCACCACCTCCGGTACCAGAGCTCTCGACGGATTCATCACCACAATCAACAGCTGTCTTACATTATATGCGAGCTGCCTGCCCTTCACGAAGCCTGTTTGACCTTCTGCAACCACCCCCAGGACACAATACTCCATCCTACCCGCCAACAACTTAGACAATACTTTCACATCCGTGCTGAATAGTGATATGGGTCTATACGACCCACATTCCACCAGATCCATCACTTTTTGGGGGATTAGTGTGATTACTGCCTGCTTCATCGTCTCCGGCAACTCCCCCTTCTCCAGTGTTTCATTAAACGCCCCCAACTGATGTGGCGCCAGGTCCGCCGCAAAATCCTTATAAAATTCTGCCGGGTACCCATCCGGCCCAGGGGCCTTCTCCAACTTCATTCCCCTGATACTATCCAGCACCTCCCTCAGCTCCAGGGGCTCCTCCAATGCCTGTCTCTTTGCTTCCTCCACCTGGGGAAATTCCAACTCATCCAGAAACCACCCCATGTCCCCCTCCTCTCTCCTGGGTCTGCCTCATAAAGACCCTGGTAATACTCTCTAAATGCCTCATTTATCCTCCCTGGCTCTGACACCACATCCCCAGCCCCAGTCTACATCTTCAATATTTCCCTGGACGCAGCCTGCCTCCACAGTTGGTGCGCCAGCATGCGGTTCGCCTTCTCCCCATACTCATATTGCATCCCTCATGCCCAACGCAGTTGCCCTACCGCCCTCCCCATGGTCAGCCTGTCAAATTGCCCCTGCAACTTTTTCCTCCTTGCCAATCCCTCCACGGTGGGCACCCTCAAATATTCCCTGTCCACTTCCATTATCTCGCTCACTAAAGGGGCAGGCAGTCAGTGCAGGAATCCTCTGTGGTTGTCCCCCTCTCGAACAGGTATACCCCTTTGGATACTGTCGAGGGGGATAGCCTATCAGGGGAAAACAGCACCAGCCAGAGCAGTGGCACCACGGCTGGCTCTGGTGTTCAGTAGGGAGGGTCAAAGCGCAGAAGAGCAATAGTCATAGGGGACTCTATAGTCAGGGGCACAGATAGGCGCTTCTGTAGACATGAAAGAGACTCCAGGATGGTATGTTGCCTCCCTGGTGCGGGTCCAGGATGTCTCCGAACGAGTAGCAGGCATCCTGAAGGGGGGGGGGGGGGGGGGGGGGGGGCGCAAACAGGCAGAGGTCGTTGTACATATTGGTACTAACAACATAGGCAGCAAGGGGCATGAGGTCCTGCAGCAGGAGTTCAGGGAGCTAGGCAGAAAGTTAAAAGACAGGACCTCTGGAGTTGTAATCTCGGGATTACTCCCTGTGCCACGAGCCAGTGAGGCTAGAAATAGGAAGATAGAGCAGCTAAATACGTGGCTAAGCATATGGTGTAGGAGGGAGAGTTTCCGTTATCTGGACCACTGGGAGCTCTTCCGGGGCAGGTGTGACTTGTATAAGAATCATAGAATTTACAGTGCAGAAGGAGGCCATTCGGCCCATCAAGTCTGCACCGGCTCTTGGAAAGAGCACCCTACCCAAGGTCAACACCTCCACCCTATCCCCATAACCCAGTAACCCCACCCAACACTAAGGGCAATTTTGGACACTAAGGTCAATTTATCATGACCAATCCACCTAACCTGCACATCTTTGGATTGTGGGAAGAAACCGGAGCACCCGGAGGAAACCCACGCACACACGGGGAGGATGTGCAGACTCCGCACAGACAGTGACCCAAGCCAGAATCGAACCTGGGACCCTGGAGCTGTGAAGCAATTGTGCTATCCACAATGCTACCGTGCTACCCCAAAGAAGGACGGGTTGCATCTAAATTGGAGAGGCAAAAATATCCTGCCGCGAGGTTTGCTAGTGTCACACGGGAGGGTTTAAACTAGTATGGCAGGGGGGTGGGTACCGGAGCAATAGGTCAGAAGGCGAAAGCATTGAGGGAGAACTAGGGAATAGGGCCAGTATGGCTCTGAGGAAGAGCAGACAGGGAGATGTTGCTAAAAACAGTGGGTCTGGTACCTGAAGTTTAATGCAAGAAGTATTACGGGTAAGGCAGATGAGCTTGGATTAGCACTTAGAACTATGATGTTTTTGCCATTACTGAGACCTGGTTGAGGGAAGGACAGGATTGGCAGCTAAATGTTCCAGGTTTTAGATGTTTCAGGCGGGATAGAGGGGAATGTAAAAGGGGTGGAGGAGTTGCGCTACTGGTTAGGGAGAATACACCGCTGTACTACGGGAGGACACCTCAGAGGGCAGCGAGGCTATATGGGTAGAGATCAGGAATAAGAAGGGTGCAGTCACAATGTTGGGGGTTTACTACATGCCTACCAACAGCCAGCGGAAGATAGAGGAGCAGATAGGTAGACAGATTTTGGAAACGAGTAAAAACAACAGGGTTGTTGTGATGGGAAACTTCAACTTCCCCAATATTGACTGGGACTCACTTAGTGCTAGGGGCTTTGACGGGGCAGAGTTTGGAAGGAGCATCCAGGAGGGCTTCTTAAAACAATATGTAGACAGTTTAACTAGGGAAGGGGCTGTACTGGACCTGGTATTGGGGAATGAGCCCGGCCAGGTGGCAGAAGTTTCAGTAGGGGAGAATTTCGGGAACAGTGACCACAATATGTACGTTTTAAAGTGCAGGTGGACAAGGATAAGAGTGGTCCTAGGGTGAATGTGCTGAATTGGGGGAAAGCCAATTATGACAATATTAGGCGGGAAGTGAAGAATCTAGATTGGGGGCGGATGTTTGAGGGTAAATCAACATCTGACATGTGGGAGGCTTTCAAATGTCAGTTGAAAGGAATTGAGGACCGGCATGTTCCTGTGGGGAAGGAGGATAGATATGGCAAATTTCAGGAACCTTGGATAACGAGAGATATTGTAGGCCTCTTCAAAAAGAAAAATGAGGCATTTGTCAGGGATAGAAGGCTGGGAATAAATGAAGCCCGTGTGGAATATAAGGAAAGTAGGAAGGAACTTAAGCAGGGAGTCAGGAGGGCTAGAAGGGGTCACGAAAAGTCATTGGCAAATAGGGTTAAGGAAAATCCAAGGCTTTTTACACATACATAAAAAGCAAGAGGGTAGCCAGGGAAAGGGTTGGCCCACTGAAGGATAGGCGAGGGCATCTATGTGTGGAGCCAGAGGAAATGGGCGAGATTCTAAATGAATACTCTGCATCAGTATTCACCACAGAGAAGGAATTGGTGGATGTTGAGTCTGGAGAAGGGTGTGTAGATAGCCTCGGTCACATTGAGATCCAAAAAGACGAGGTTTTGGAAGTCTTGAAAAATATTAAGGTAGATAAGTCCCCAGGGCCTGATGGGATCTGCCCAGAATACCGAAGAAGGCTAGAGGAAATTGCTGAGGCCTTGACAGAAATCTTTGGATCCTCACTGTCTTCAGGTGATGTCCCGGAGGACTGGCGAATAGCCAATGTTGTTCCTTTATTTAAGAAGGGTAGCAAGGATAATCCAGGGAACTACAGGCCGGTGAGCCTTACGTCAGTGGTAGGAAAATTACTGGAGAGAATTCTTCGAGACAGGATCTACTCCCATTTGGAAGGAAATGGATGTATTAGTGAGAGGCAGCATGGTTTCGTGAAGGGGAGGCTGTGTCTCACTAACTTGATAGAGTTTTTCGAAGAGGTCACAAAGATGATTGATGCAGCGAGGGCAGTGGATGTTGTCTATATGGACTTCAGTAAGGCTTTTGACAAGGTCGACTGGTACAAAAGTTGAAGTCACACGGGATCAGGGGTGAGCTGGCAAGGTGGATACAGAACTGGCTAGGTCATAGAAGGCAGAGAGTAGCAATGGAAGGGTGCTTTTCTAATTGAAGGGCTGTGACTCGTGGTGTTCCACAGGGATCAGTGCTGGGACCGTGCTGTTCGCAGTATATATAAATGATTTGGAGGAAAATGTAACTGGCCTGATTTGTAAGTTTGCAGACGACACAAAGGTTGGTGGAATTGCGGATAGCGATGAGGACTGTCAGAGGCTACAGCAGGATTTAGATCGTTTGGAGACTTGGGTGGAGAGATGGCAGATGGAGTTTAATCCAGACAAATGTGAGGTAATGCATTTTGGAAGGTCTAATGCAGGTAGGGAATATACAGTGAATGGTAGAACCCTCAAGAGTATTGAAAGTCAGAGAGATTGAGGTGTACAGGTCCACAGGTCACTGAAAGGGGCAACACAGGTGGAGAAGGTAGTCAAGAAGGCATATGGCATGCTTGCCTTCATTGGCCGGGGCATTGAGTATAAGAATCGGCAAGTCATATTGCAGCTGTATAGAACCTTAGTTCGGCCACACTTGGGAGTATAGTGTTAAATTCTGGTCGCCACACTACCAGAAGGATGTGGAGGCTTTAGAGAGGGTGCAGAAGAGATTTACTAGGATGTTGACTGGTATGGAGGGCATTAGCTATGAGAAGTGGTTGAATAAACTCGGTTTGTTCTCACTGGGACGACGGAGGTTGAGGGGCGACCTGATAGAGGTCTACAAAATTATGAGGGGCATAGACAGAGTGGATAGTCAGAGGCTTTTCCTCAGGGTAGAGGGGTCATTTACTAGGGGGCATAGGTTTAAGGTGCGAGGGGCAAGGTTTAGAGGAGATGTACGAGGCAAGTTTTTTTACACAGAGGGTAGTGTGTGCCTGGAACTCGCTGCCGGAGGAGGTGGTGGAAGCAGGGACAATAGTGACATTTAAGGGGCATTCGGACAAATACATGAATAGGATGGGAATAGAGTGATACGGACCCAGAAATTGTAGATGTTTTTAGTTTAGACAGGCAGCATGGAAGGCACGGGCTTGGAGGGCCATAGGGCCTGTTCCTGTGCTGTACTTTTCTTTGTTCTTTCTTCCGCCCTCCTTTCTTTATTCGCACAAACTGTAAATGAGACAATTTCTCCCCGGACCACTGCCTTCAGTGCTTCCCAAACAAATGTCCGCCGACACCTCCCCATTCTGATTGAACTCCACATAATCCCTAATCGCCAACCGCACCTCATCACAAAAACTTCCATCCGCTAACAACCCCAAGTCAAACCTCCACCCCGGCCTCTGCTCTCGTCCCGTACTGAACCAAATATCCAGCCAGTGGGGTGTATGGCCAGAGATAACTATCCCCACATACTCTGCCCTCTCCACCCCAACCAAAATCTCCCGACTCACTACAAAGCAATCAATCCTCAAATATACCTTATAGACGTGTGAAAAGAAGGAATACTCCCTTCCCCCTGGGTTCTGAAAGTGCCATGGATCCACCATACCCATCCTCTCCATAAACACCCCCAGCTCCCTTGCCATTCGTACCCTATTCATCGACCTGGTGCTCAATCTATTCACCCTCGGCTCCAGAACAAAGTTAAAATCTCCTCCCATGATCAACTGATACGTGGCCAAATCTAGGATTGCTGCCAGCAACCTCCTCATAAAACCCATATCATCCCAATTTGGGGCAAACACATTTACCAACACTACCTGTGCCCCTTTCAATACCCCACTCACAATCACATATCTCCCACCTGGATCCCTCACCTCCTTCGCACTCACGAATCCCATTTTTTGGCTCAATAAAATCGCCACACCCCTCGATTTCAAATCAAACACTGAGTGAAAAACCTGCCCGACCCACCCCTTCCTTAAGCTAACCTGGCCCTTCACACAGAGATGTGTTTCCTGCAAAAAGACAACCCCACTTTCAAGCTCCTGATGTGCATGAACACCCGCGACCTTTTAACCGGCCCATTCAGTCCCCGGACGTTCCACGTTACAAACCTTACCGGAGGCTTACACTTCCAATCCCCTCTACCGTACGTTATCTTCCCCACTTAACTCCTGCCCCTTTAATTCCACTTTATACCTAGCCCATTCCAGATGGCCCCTTGCTTCACCCTTGACCATGTATCTCTCACCCTCTGCCGCGTCGCAGAAACCCCCTCCCCGGCCACCCCTCTTGGCCTTCTCTCCCACCATCTCACTTCCGTTCACCAGCATAACTTGCAGCGCGGCTGCCCCTGCCCAAAGGCACATCCTAATGACCTCCCCCTCCCCACTCCTCAGCTCAAAGAAGAAGGCCTCCTGCTGGCCTTGCCCTCCCCCATCCAAACAAGGACTTCTTCTGAACTCCAGGAAGCCTTCTCCAAAAGCAAACAGATGTTAACCACAAACAGTCCCATAAAACAGGAGGGGGGATGGGAACATCCAACCCCACATAAACCTTTCACCCCTACAACTCCTTACAATCTCAACATTGAACAGAACCGCCCTCCCCTCACAAAAAAAGACAAAAATCCCCAATCCCTTAACCCACTTCAAACATGCTCCCGACCATTACATAGTGCCAGCACCCCGGTTCCACTCAGTTCTCCCCAGTTTATGCTCCTTATTTAAGTCTTCGGCCGTTTCTGGGATCTCAAAATAATACTCCCGGCCTCCGAACGTCACCCATAATTTCGCCGGGTAGAGCACCCCAAACCTGATCTGCACCGCCTTGGCTTTGTTGAAACCTGCCTGCCGTTTTGCCAACTCGGCTCCGATGTCCTGATAAATCCAGATGATATTTCCCTTCCTGGTCGCAGCTACGCTTCTCCCTGCCCCACCGTAGAATTCTCTCTTTCTCCACAAATTTATGGAGTCTCATGATCACCGCCCGCAGCGGCTCCCCAGCTCTAGGCTTTTGCCTCAGAGACCTATGTGCTCGGTCCACTTCAGGAGCCTTATCTAGCACCCCTTCTGCCACCAGTCCCGCCAGCATCCTCGAGACGTATCTCATGGCACTCGCACCTTCCACTCCTTCAGGCAGGCCCACTATTCGCAGGTTCTGCCTTCTCAAGGCATTCTCCTGCTCCTCCACCGTTGCCCTCAGCGTTTTACAAAGGTCTCCGAGGAGCCACACCTCCGCCTCCAGAGCCTCCACACGATCGCTGTGGTCCGAAATCACTCCTTCAATCTCCCGAATCTGTGACCCCTGCACCTCCAAACACCTCTCCATCTGCTCCAAAGTACTCTTCAGGGGTGCCACGGCTTCTGCAATGGCCTTTGCATGATCCTCATGCATTTCTTTCCTCTGTTTATGGAATTCCTCCTTGATAAAAATCATCAGTTCCTGTATCTGGGGCCTGACAGCGTGCCCCTCCCCTGCCTGCATGCTGGAAGAGACTGTCTGTGAATCACAAGACTGTTTCAACTTTCCAGCCAAACCTCTCACTGTTTTCTGCCAGGTCCGGTGATCAGAAGACATACTATTCCAGGGGTAAACTACTCCTCTAACATTCACCTACGCCTTTTCATCAAAATTCCACCCGGATCTGGGTAAAAAGAGCCCTTTTCTGTGACTTTGAACAGGAACAGCCCTTTATGTGACCAATCACTCAATGGTCACAAGTGGAAGTCCTGCCCATCCACTCTATCTATGTCCCTCACAATCTTGTAGACTCTATCAGGTCACCCCTCAACTTCTGTCGTTCTAATGAAAATAGTCCAAGTCTATTCAGCCTCTCCGCATTGTTAACACCCTCCAGACCAGGCAACATCCTGGTAAACGTCCTCTGCACCCTCTCCTCAAAGCCTCCACATCCTTCTGGTAGTGTGGCGACCAGAATTGTGCGCAATATTCCAAGTGCAGCCGTACCAAAGTTCAATACAACTGTAGCATGAATTGCCAGTTTTTATACTCGATATCCCGTCCAATGAAGGCAAGCATTCCATATGTTTTCTTGACTACCTTGATCACTTGTGTTGCCACTTTCAAAGATCCGTGGACCTGTATGCCCAGATCTCTCGGACTTTCTATATTCCTAAGAGTTTTGCCATTTACCCTATATTGCCTCTCTATGTTAGACCTACCAAAATGCATTACCTCACAATTGTCCGGATTAAACTCCATTTGCCATTTCTCTGCCCAAGTCTACAACCTACCTATGTCGTGCTGTATCCTCCAACAATCCTCAACACTATCTACCACTCCACCAACCTTGGTGTCACCCGCGAATTTACTAATCAGACCAGCTACATTTTCCTCCAAATTGTTTATGTATACTACAAACAACAGAGGCCCCATCACCAATTCCTGTGGAACCCCATTACTCACAACCTTCCAAGAAAAACACTCTTTGACTGCTACCCTCTCCCCTTTATGATAGAGCCAGTTCTGTATCCATCTTGCCACCTCACCTCTGATCCCGTGTGACATCACCTTTTGTACCAGTCTGCCATGAGGCACCTTGTCAAAGGCTTTACTGAAGTCCATGTAAACAGCATCCACTGCCTTATCCTCCTTAATCATCTTTGTCACCTCCTCAAAAAACTCGATCAAGTTAATGAGGCACGACCTCCCCTTCACAAAACTATGCTGTCTATCGCTAATTTGTTTCCAAATGGGTATAAATCCTGTCCCTGGGAATTCTCTCCAATAATTTACCTGCTACCGACGTGAGGCTCACAGCCTATAGTTTCCTGGATTACCCCTGCTACACCTTTCTTAAACAGTGGTACCACATTAGCTATTTTCCAGTCCTCTAAGATCTCACCTGTAGCCAATGAAGATACAAAGATGTCAGTCAAGACCTCAGCAATTTCTGTCCTTCCTTCCCCCTCAGTATTTTGGGGTAAGTCCCATCTGGCCCAGGAGACTTGTCTACCTTACTGTCTTTAAAACACTCAATACCTCCTCCTTTTTGATGTCAACATGACCCAGACTACCCACACACCCTACTTAAGAGTCATCTTCCACAAAGTCCTTTTCTTTGGTGAACACTGATGCAAAGTACTCATTTAGTACCTCGCCCATTTCCTCTGGCTCAACACATACATTCCCCCACTGCCCTCAAGTGGTCCAATCCTATCCCTGGCCACCCTCTTGCTTTTTACATATGAATAAAAAGCTTTGTGATTCACCGCAATCCTATTTGCCAAGGACTTTTCATGACCCATCCTAATTTCCCACTTAAGTACCTTCCTACTTTCTTTATACTCAAGGGTTTCGACTGTCCCCACCCTTCTAGACCGTACAAAAGCCTCCTTTTTCTTTTTCACGAGGTTCACAATATCCCTCATTATTCAAATGTCTTTACTTCCCATACTTATCCTTTGTTCTCTCAGGAACGTGACTTTCCTGAATCCTAATCAACGGTCGCTTGAAAGGCTCCCACATGTCCGATGTTGATTTACCCTCCAACAGCTGCACCCAATCCAAATTCTTCAATTCCTGTCTAATGTTATCGTAATTTGCCTTTCCCTAGTTTGGCACCTTAACCCTTACCTCATCCCTATCCAAAAGTACTCTAAAACCTACGGAATTGTGGTCACTACTCCCCAAATGTTCCCCTACTGAAATCTCAACCACCTGTCCAGGCTCATTCCCCAATAGCAGGTCCAGTACTGCCCCTTCCCTAGTTGGACTATCTACATACTGCATCAAGAAGCCTTCCTGGATACGCCTTACAAGCTCTGCCCCATCTAAGCCCCTAGTACGAAGTGAGCCTCAGTCAATATAGGTGACCAGAACTGCACGGCCTAACCAAGGTTTTACATAGCTGCAACATGATTTTCCAACTCCTGTGCTCAATGCACCGGCTGATGACTTTTAATATAGGCAGCCGATTTTCACAGAAAGCTCCCACATACAGAAATATAATTACCGGATAATCTGTTTTTAGTGATATTGATTGACTGGTGACTATTGGCCAGGATGCTCAAGTTAACTCCCCTGCTCTTTTTCTAATTAATGCCATGGATCTTCTACATCCATCCGAGAGGGCAAATGGGGTCTCACGTTTCACCTCCCTCAGTACAGCACTGAAGTGTCAGCTTGATTTTGGCACTCCTAGTCCTGGAATAGGAATTGAAGACACAACCTCCTGGCTCTGGGGTGAGGATGCAACCAACTGAACATCCTCATAGAGAGAATTATCATAAGAAGACATGCAATACAGATCTTAAATAGTACAGAGTCTAGAAAAGGATGCACTTTTATCAGGAGAAATTACATAATTTGTGGTGTGGAGCATGCAAAGTTTAGATAGTCCAATGATTTACTTGCGAAACATGAAAACATCCGGAACTTCCGGTGGCAGCATGTAGGAGGAGGTCGCACGTTGGATGGGTCCTGCTCAAGGCTTGATTTTTTAAGAATTAATTTAATGCCCGGTCCCAGGGGCAATTTTTGGTGAAATATTTGGCAGGAAGACATGAGGAAGAAAGATGTCCAAAACCCAAAGGAAGGCTGCCGTGAAGAAGGGGGCGAATGAAGGATCGCTGTTGATTGCAAGGGTCGGCTCGGCAACTGGAAGGATGGGGGAGGCTGGGCGGGGCCGCACCGTTCACGGCAGAAAAGATGACCGAGGTGATGGTTGTGGAACTTGAAAAACAGTTCACAAAGCACGTGGAGGCAATGAGGTAGGAGGTGATGGCAGCACTGAAGGTGCTGGTGGAGGAGGCGATTGCCCCGGTGAAGGCAGCGGTGTTGAGGACATTGGCTGCGTGCGGGAACAGGGCGAGAAACTGAAGGGATTGGAAGAGGCCAGGTCGCAACATAGTGATCAACTCGCCTCGGTGCTGTGGAGAACAGTGTACTGCAAATCAGACCAAATCAGAGTTCAACTGGTTAGTAATTTCTCCATTGCAGGAGAAAGATACCCTTAGTCAGCCTGTGACGATGTGTGGAATTTAATGCAGGGGTGGGAAGGGTTTGATCGAGCTGGAAGGTAGGATTAGGGATCCTGCCACCTTCCCAACTCTTCCCTCCCCCCTGGATCAAGATCATGACTGGAAGGGTGGATGGCAGCCTTACTCTTGCAGCTCAATTGAAGGCTTTAGGTAGCCACGTAAAGGCCTCATCTCGGACCGCGGGAATTCAACAATAGAGGGTGGGGGATGCACCATGCAGGGAAGCCAGGCTGCTCTTAAACAAGCATATGACAAAGCTGGCGGGGTAGTGGAGGGAGGTGTACAGGGTAATTTTGAAGGTGGTACATGTGAGACATGAGCCGGGTCCTCTGGAATATGGAGGCCATATTCGGGGTATCGGATCAGCTGGGGTTGAAAGCGGGTGCAGGGGCAGATGTTTTAGCCTTCGCCTCGCTGATCACCCGAAAGCGGATCCTGTTGGAATGGAGGTCAGTTTCTCCACCCTGTGCGTGGCGTCGGGATCTGTTGGAGTTTTATCACGCGAGAAGGTGAAGTTTAAGTTGAGGGGAAGGATGGAAGAGTTCTACAATCCATGGGCTTTGTTTATTATGCACTTTCAAGAATTGGATGGCGTCGAACATTTGGGGGGGGGGGGGGGGGGGGGGGGGGTTGGACTGTGTATGTTGTTGGTGACTATGCATGGGTGGATGGTGGATTCCTGAATCCTTTTCTTTGATGTTTGTATTTAAAATGTTGAGGGTTGTTCGGGGGTTGGTGTGAGGGAGCAATTATTGGCCAGGGGACTGACATTGTATTTGTTACTGTTGATTGCTTATTGGTGGGTGTAAATTTGGATGAATTGGCAGCAGGTGTAGGCCACTATCCCTTCGAGCCTGTTCTGCCATTCAATAAGATCATGGCTGATCTGATTGTGGCTGCACCCCACCAACTCAACCCATGCCTACCCCCCGATATACCCTTTTTGATTCTCTTGTTAGTCAAAAGTCTATCTGTCTATCTACTTCTGCTTTAAAAATATCAAATGCCCCTGCCTCCTCTACTCCCTGGATAAGAGAGATCTAACTGGGGAAGGGAAGAGAGGGGGAGAGGCACCTTGTTCATGGAAACTCTGCACCCGATAAAGAAACTTGGCATTGGGAAGAAGGCGCAGTAAGAAGCCAACCCCCCCCCCCCACCCCGCCCCTCTTTTGCTGCCTATGATCCAATAATAGATACAACACTGATGTTGCAAATATCTATGGTGCGGAGATGCCGGCGTTGGACTGGGGTGGGCACAGTAAGAAGTCTTACAACACCAGGTTAAAGTCCAACAGGTTTGTTTCAAATCACTAACTTTCGGAGCGCAGCTCCTTCATCATGTGTTTTAGAATATAACCTGTAGTTTTACGAACAAAAGTTGAAGTGTGAACATTGGGATAAATGCAACAAAAACAAGCCTGGAGCCTATTACTCTTAAAAGATTGGAGTCACGTTGCCTTAAGAGGTTAACAGCTAGAAAGGCAAGGTAATTAAAATGTTGGGCTTTTGAATTGCCAAAAAACCACAAGAAACAGCAGTTCAAAACGTAACCTATGTTTGATTAAATCAGAAGAGATAGAACATCAGATGATATAAAGATGCAACATCATGCAAGCTTTTGTATCTAAAGAAATGGGTGTTGTGATGTTCACTAAATTTGTAAGAACAATGGCAGTCCGAACAAATGTATTTACTTTGGGAGGGAGAGATGAATTAGTTTAAAAGACTTCTATAAATCCTGAAAGGCTGTAAAACCCATTTACTTCATCAGACCAAACCAAAATTGTAAACAAGATGTAATTAACTTAAAGGTTAGTTTGATGAAAGCCCAGAGCAGGTCATGTTGTCTTGGATATGGGTAGAACTTGGGAAGGCTCTCTGATTTCAATTTATCTGGGTGTTTGCTGAGAGAGTTCAATTGTAGTTTGGACCTCATGGAGTTTACAGCTCAGAGTTAATGGTGGTTAAATAGATCTGCACTGGAAGCAGAGTAAAAAACTATTATTGACCATGTGGAATGTAGGCAATCTTGGCTTGAATCTGGAAATGGAACAGAAGCTTGAAGATTGCCTAGTTCGAAACTAATGGGAGAATCTACAAGTGGGCTTCGCAGAGTCTTTTTGTAAGGTTTGTATTTCCCTTTTGAAAATCACAAGTGAATTTGCCATCACCCACTGGTCAGGCAATGTATTTATTGAACTATTAGCACAGTTCTCAATGAGTTCGACTCTCTGCTAATCTTTTTTTAAATAAATGTTTTTATTGGGTTTTTGAACAAGGTATAATTACCGTTATGTACACAGAATAAGAAACATATATCTATATATATATATACACATATTTAGAAGAGAAGGGCACACCCCAACATAGAATACAATAAAAATATGAAATAGACTAACTGGTGGGCTACTGTGCACCAGCTCGACAGGCAGCTCTGTGCATCTGGCAGAATTATTTACACCACGTAAGTACGCGACTGTTTGCGGGGGGTGGGGGGGGGGGGGGGGGGGGGAGGGGGGGGCCAGGGGTGGCGGGGACTTGGGGGGGGGCAATATACATTTACATTTGGGTGCCGGGGAGATAACCACAGTGTGCGACACCTGGCCGGGTCGCGTGCCGCTGTCGCCCGCCTCTCCCAGACGGCTCTCACCGCCGTCCCCCACTCGCTTCCGCTGCTCCTCCCGTCCTCCATCCCCCAACCTCCTCGTTCCCCGCTCCTGGAGATGTCATGCACGTTTTGGCACCCCGTGCCTTCCTTCCGGCTCCAGTTTCCCTGCGCCCCGCCCCATCCCGCTGGTTCTCCTCTCCTGTCCCCCCCTCCCTCCACGGTTCGCCCCTCCCTCATCAGGTTCAGCTGTCTCTCCCCCCCCCCCCCCCCCCCGTGGTTCGCCTTTCTTTCTTCAGGTTTAGCCGCGCCCCCTCCCTCCCAGTCCCTCTCTCCCTTTCATGCTTTGGCTACCCTCCCCTGATTCTTGACTAACTTCCCCTGATTCTTGGCTACCTGGCTATTCTTCCTCTTGTTCGTTGGCCACAAACAGGTCCCGGAACAGTTGCGTGAATGGCTCCCACGTTCTGTGGAAGCCGTCATCTGACCCTCGGATGGAGAATTAGATTTTCTCCATTTGGAGAGATTCCGAGAGGTCGGACAGCCAGTCTGCAGCTCTGGATGGTGCTGCTGACCGCCAGCCAAACAGGATTCTACGGCGGGCGATCAGGGAGGCAAAGGCAAGGGCGTCCGCCCTCCTCCCCAGGAATAGATCTGGCTGGTCCGAGACCCCGAAGACCGCCACTTTCGGGCATGGCTCCACCCTCACTCCCACCACTTTGGACAGTGCCTCGAAGAAGGCTGTCCAGTACTCCACAAGTCTGGGGCAAGACCAGAACATGTGGGCGTGGTTGGCCGGGCCTACTTGGCACCGTTCACATCTATCCTCCACCTCCGGGAAGAACCTACTCATACGGGTTCTTGTTAGGTGGGCTCTATGTACCACTTTTAGCTGCGTCAGGCTGAGCCTTGAGCCGTGGAGGTGGAGTTGACCCTATGCAGTGCTTCGCTCCAGAGTCCCCATTCTATCTCAATCCCCAGGTCCTGCTCCCATTTCTTTCTTGTTGCGTCCAGTACGGTGTCGGCCCTTTCTGTCAGTCGGTCGTACATGTCACTACAGTTCCCTTTATCTAGGATACTTGCGTCCAGTAGGTCTTCCAGTAGTGTCTGTCGTGGCGGTTGTGGGTACGTCCTTGTCTCCTTTCGTAAGAAATTTCTGAGCTGCAGATACCGTAGCTCGTTCCCCCTGGCTAGCCGAAATTTCTCTGTCAGTTCATCCAGTGTTGTGATCCTGCCGTCTGTGTATAGGTCCCTGACCGTCGGTGTCCCTCTTTCCTGCCTCCACCCTTTGAAGGTGGCGTCAGTCAGTGCTGGTGTGAACCTATGGTTGTTGCAGAAGGGAGCTTTGTCAGACATTTTGGTCAGGCCAAATTGCTGCCGCAGTTGGTTCCAGGATTGGAGGGTGGCTATCACCACCGGGCTGCTGGAGTGTTTTTTGGGTGGGGATGGGAGTGCTGCCGTGGCGAGGGCCCGGAGGGAGGTCCCCACGCAGGAGGCCTCCTCTGTGCACACCCACTCGGCCTCTGGCTCCTGTATCCATCCCCTTACTCGCTCGGCTGTTGCCGCCCATTGGTAGAACTGTAGGTTTGGGAGGGCTAGCCCCCCCCTGGATTTTGTTTTTTGTAGGACCTTCTTTGGGATCCTAGCATTTTTACCCCCCCATACGAACGCCATGATTAGTTTGTCCAGCGCTTTGAAAAAGGCCTTGGGGATGTAGATCTGGATGGATCTAAACAGGAAGACGAACCTGGGCAGTACATTCATTTTGATCGTCTGGACTCTCCGCGAGGGAGAGTGGGAGTGTGTTCCATCTTTGCAGGTCCGTTTTTACTTCCTCCGTCAGACTGGCGAGGTTCCATTTGTGGATCCCATTCCAGTCACAGGCTATTTGGATCCCCAGGTAGTGGAATTTGTGTCGGGCTTGTTTGAACGGCAACCCCCCCCCCACTTGCGGGTGCACTGGGAAGATCTCACTTTTGCTCATGTTGAGTTTGAAGCCCGAGAAGGCTCCAAACTCTTTGAGTACCGCAATGATCCCGTCCAAGCTGCTCTGTGGGTCCGAAATGTAGAGGGGCAGGTCATCTGCATAGTGTGAGACTCTGTGCTCTCTGCCTCCCCTTCGGTTCCCCCTCCAAATTTTTGCTGCTCTGAGCGCGATTGCTAGCGGTTCGATTGCTAGGACGAACAGCAGCGGGGACAGTGGGCATCCTTGTCTGGTGCCCCTGTGCAGTTGGAAGTATCGGGAGTTGGTATTGTTGGTCCGTACGCTCGCCATGGGGGCATTGTATAGGAGCTTTACCCAAGAGGTGAACCCTGTTCCAAGCCCGAACCGCTCCAGTACCTCTATGAGGTATTTCCATTCGACTCTGTCGAAGGCCTTTTCTGCGTCCAGGGAGACGATCACCTCTTGTGTTCTCTCCCCGGAGGGGGTCATTATCACGTTCAGCAGGCGCCTGATGTTCGAGGTAAGCTGTCTTCCTTTGACGAAGCCCGTCTTGTCCTCTGTGACCACCTCAGGTACACAGTCTTCTAGCCTTTTGGCTAGGATTTTGGCCAGTATTTTGGCGTCTGCGTTTAGCAGTGAGATGGGTCTGTATGACCCACATTCCGTTGGGTCTTTGTCTTTCTTAGGTATCAGCGAGATTGAGGCCTGTGCTAGCGTGGGTGGCAGTGTGCCCCTAGCTAGCGAGTCTGTGAACATCTCCCGCAGGTGCGGGGCCAGCGCTGTCGCAAATTTTTTGTAGAAGTCCGCCGGGAATCCGTCCTGTCCCGGCGCCTTCCCCGTCTGCATGGAACTAATGCTGTCCATGATCTCTCCCAGTGCTAGTGGTGCTTCCAGGCCCCAGTTTCTCCCCTCCCCCACGACTGGAATGTCCAGTCCATCAAGGGACCGTTTCATCCCAGACTCCCCCCTTGGGGGCTCTGAGGTGTACAGCTCTTGGTAGAAGGCCATGAAGGTTTTGTTAATCTTTTCTGGTTCCGTTTCCAACGTGCCTCCGGTACCCCTGATTTGTGCAATTTCTCTGGTGGCTGCCTGCTTTCTCAGATGGTGTGCCAACAGGCGGCTGGCTTTGTCTCCGTGTTCGTACAGGGTCCCGCGCGCCTGGCGGAGTTGGTGCACTGCTTTCCTGGTGGAGAGCAGGTCAAAGTTCCTTTGTAGTTCTTTCCTCTCTGCCAGGAGCTCTATGCTCGGGGCCTCGGAGTATTTACGGTCTACCTCCAGTATGGAGTCGACCAGCTGCTGTCTAGCCACCCTTTCCTCCCTATCTCTTTGTGCTTTGAAAGCGATGATTGCCCCTCTTAGTACGGCCTTTAGCGCTTCCCAGAACGTGGAGGGAGAGACCGCCCCGTTTTGGTTGTTCTCCGTGTACTCTGCTATGGCCCGCACTATCCTTTCGCTGAAGGCCTTGTCAGCTAGTAAGGCACCGTCCAACCTCCATGTGGGGCGCTGGGCCCTTCCGGTCTCTAGCCGCACGTCCATGTAATGTGGAGCGTGGTCTAATATCACAATTGCGGAGTACTCCACTTTGTCTATCCCTGGAAGCACCGTCTTCCCCACCACAAAGAAGTCAATTCTGGTATATACGTTGTGTACTGGGGAGAAGGAGAATTCCTTCTCCTCCGGGTGGGCGAACCTCCAGGGGTCCACCGCTCCCATCTGCTCCATAAAGTGACTGAGTTCCCTTGCCATGCTTGAGGTTTTCCCCGTTTTGGGGTTTGATCTGTCCTTCTTTGGGTCCTGCACACAGTTGAAGTCCCCCCCCATAATTAGTCGATGCGTTGCTATGTCTGGGATTTCTGCCATGGTCTTTTTGATGAAACTCGTGTCGTCCCAGTTGGGCGCGTACACGTTGACTAGTACCACCGGTGCCCCATCCAGGGCCCCGCTGACCATGACGTACCGTCCCCCCGGGTCTGTAACCGTACTTGTCGCCCTAAACATCGTCCTCTTGCCGATCAAGATCGCCACCCCCCTGGCCCTTGTCCCATAGCAGGAATGGTAGGTTTGTCCCACCCAGCCCTTCCTTACCCGCAGTTGGTCCTGCTCCCTGCATTTCTTGGAGGAAGACTATGTCGGCCTTCATATTTCTGAGGTGGGTGAGGACTCTGGATCTCTTCACTGGGCCGTTAAGTCCCTTTACGTTCCAGGTAACTATTCTGGTGGGGGGCTTCTGCCCCCTCCGTCCTGTGGGATTAACCATACTTATCTGGTGGACGCGCCCCTGCCCTCCGGGGTTTCCCTTTGTTGGGGGGCCGTCCAGGATGGCCGCTATCACTGCTCTCCCCATGCGGTCGGGTCTTTGCACTCCGGGGTTTCCCCTTGTCCCGGGGGCACCTGCCATGGCCGTCCACTATGTGTCCGCCATGCAGGTAGTCCCCTGCACTCCGAGTTCTCCCTGCGCCCACAGACCGTACTGGGTGGGTGCTTGCAGCAGTTCCTTGTTTCGGGCCCTTGGTTGTGGCACTTTGTAGTCCTGTTCCTTTTCTAGCCTCCTTTGTCCCTCCTTCCCTGCATTCCCCCTCCCCGGTCTCTTGCTCCCTGTGTACCCCCCCCCCCCCCCCCTCCCCGGTCTCTCCCTTCTCCCTCCTCCCCCGTATTCCCCTCATTTGCCTTTCTTTCCCCTATTCCTGTCCCCATTTGCTCTCCCGGCTCTGAGGGGGGTCCCCCCCCCCCATCCCCTGCCTGGCGCCTTCCCCCCAGTTGGGGGCGCGCTGCGGCCCTGCTTTGTTGCGTGCCCCCAGCGCTAGCTTTCCTGCTAGTACGGTGGCCCCCCTCTCGGGGGTTATTGTCTCGCTTCTCCCCCGCCTGGCCGCTACAGTTTTCTGCCCGTTCTTCCCCCATCCTAGCCTGCACCCCTCCCGCTTGCTCTCCCTTCTCCATTGCTCTCGTTCCCTCGCGCTGGGGCCTGGCCTCCCAACTGGAGCGGTCCCACGGGCAGTGGTTTGCTCTTTGTTCTGGGTGTTCTTGCCGTGGCGGGGGCGGGGGGGCCTGGCCTTGCTTCGCCCCTCCCCACCCCCCCGTCGGCGTGTCGTTGCCCCTTGCCAGGGGCCCCTCGTCCCTACCCTCGCTGGTGGTTTTCCAGCCCGTGCTCTTCGATGAACCTGTTTGCCTCAGCGGAAGCTGTAAAGAAGTGCTCCCTGTTTTGGTATGTGACGCAGAGTTTCGCTGGGTACAGCATACCAAAACGTACGTTGCTCCTGTGGAGAGCTGCTTTTGCCCGGTTGAACTCAGCCCGTCTCCTGGCTATATCTGCCCCAAGATCCTCATAAATTTGAATGGCGTGGCCTTCCCATTTGCAGGCTCTATTTTTCCTGGCATCTTCTTGATGCGGCTATACATCAGTTCTGCCGCTTCGTGCACTGATTCGCTCGCCTGAGCTGGCTCGCCCATTGTCCCGTCTGCCTCTGGTGTCACTTCTCCCTCTGCCTTGGCTCCCTTCTGGCATTACCAACCCCCCCCCCCCCCCTTCCCTTTCATCTGTTCTTCTCCCCTTGATTTTCTTTTCCCCCCTTTTCCGCACCCTATTTTTTTTGTCTCTTCCCTTTTTCTTCTCTCTTCCCTTCTTTCCTTTACCACTTTATTTTTTTCCCCCTCTTTTATACAACTCCTCTCAGGTGGGCTTGTTTTGGATGGGAGAGGAGAGTGTAAAAAGAGAGAAAATAGTATATTTCCCCCTCCCCCCTTTAACAGTATTCTTTTGGGTTTTGTTTTTGTAAAAGTCCTTTTTTCTTCCTTTCCCCTCACTCACCCAGGATAGAGAGAGAGAGAGGCTTTTGTCCAGAGTCTCTTTGTCCTTGCCTCGTGGTTGTCACTGCCGGTTGTGGGGGGGGGGGGGGGGGGGGGGGGGGGGGGGGGGGGGGGTTGGGTCGGTCCCCGCTGCTCCGTTCGGGCTGCCGCATGTCGCACCCCGCGCCCTCCCGGTGGGGGTAGTTAGGTCGCTCCTCCGCGCCCTCCGTACCGCCGGCTGGGCCCCGCTTCGATCCTGGCCGCTGCGCTCCTGGCCTGCGTTGGGAGGGGGGGGGGGGGGGGGGGGGGGGGAGGTGGACCTGCCGCCGCTGCTGCCACCGCCGAACCGCTCCGCTGCCGCCGATCCTCCGCAGACAGATTCGTTGGGGGGGGGTGGGGGGGGGGGGGGGGGGGGGTGTGGGTCCCCTTCCCTGCTCTTGCCGCTGCAGAGAGAAAGGCCCCGACTTCGTTACCCTGCGGGAGCTCCTCTCCGTGCGACCGCTCTGCTCGCCGACCGGAAGTCCTCTCTCGACTCTCTGCTAATCTAAATGTAGTAATTCAGTCTAACTGAACCAGCCTTGCTCTCAGCCACATGCTGGGGTGTGATGCTGAGGATACACCCTGTCTCACTCTGTAGATGTTGGTCTGTGGAAAGAGGCGGAGTGTGAGTGTCTCATCCCTTCTATATTGAGATACCACCCCAGAGTGTCCTGACTGCTCATTGGTCATGTCCTATTCTATGTGTTCACTAGCTGCATGTTTGCATATCATGACATTTCCCCTTTTTTTATGTTTTGTTGGCGCATGTGAATGTATTTACACGTGAATGAGTCTATCTAATGTGACTGACGGGAGGACAACAGAACAGAGCAAACAAAACAAACGTTCACAAGTCCAGTCTCTGAGGCTTGCGCCTGATCCTGGTTGACCGCCAAAGAGGTGGCGGAGGGGACGACGGCGCCTTGACAGGCGGGATGGAAGCCTGACTGGTGGCCTCGTGGTGCGAGGTATCAGGAGATGGCAATTCAACATATGGAAATGGAGGAGAAAGTGGTTGTGGGCAGGCAACTGTGCCCGTCGATTCCTTCGCATGATGGAGCCATCAGCCATACGTACAACACAAGAGCGGGACGCGGCCTGTCAAACAACGACAGCCGGGGCAGACCACCCACCATCCGGTATCTTCATCCCGACAGTGTCTACCGGGGATAGCACGACCTGATCGGTGGCATGGGCATCATAGCCCTGCTTTTGACGGTCTCTGAGCTGTTGCATCTTCTGCAGCACTGGGAGGTGGTCCAGGTTGGGCATGCGTATGGCTGGAGGTTACTGTTCATCAGGAGTTGAGCCAGCGACATGCCAGTGGACAATGGAGTCACCCTATATGCGAGCAGTGCAAGGTGTATGTCGGAAGCAGAGTGCGCAGCCTTGCAGATGAGCTGTTTCACAATGTGCACCCCTTTCCCAACTTTTCCATTGGACTGCGGATAGCGTGGGCTGGAGGTGCCATGCTGGAAATTATATGACCTGGCAAACGTGCACCATTCTCGACTGTTAAAGCACAGGCCATTGTTGCTATGACGGTGATTGGGATGCCATGCCTTGAGAACGTCTCCTTACAGGCTTTGATGACGGTCCGAGAGGAGGTCCGGGAGTTTCAGCACCTCAGGGTAATTCGAGAAATAGTCGACGATCAATACGTAGTCGTTGTAACACCCCCCTTCCCTACCGCCTCTTCAAATATCCCCACCATCAGGGGTACCAGCTTATCCTTGAATTTTTTTATTTTATTCCACCGGAAACCCGTCCGGCCCTGCCACCTTCCCCGACTGCATCCTCCCAATTGCATCTTTTATCTCCTGCTCCACTATCGCTCCTTCTAATTTAGCCCTGTCCCCCTCCCCTAACCTCGGATACTCCAACCCATCTAGAAATTTCTGTATTTCCCGGTCTCCCCCAGGTGGCTCTGACCAGTACAACTGTTGGCATTAAGATTGGGAGGCTGTCTCCCGAAAGTGATTGGGGAGGACCAGACAGGGTTCCTTAAGGGAAGAAAGTTGTTCTCGAATGTGAGAACGTTGTTGAAAGTGGTCCATTCCCTTGTTGAGGGTGGAGCTGGACATGGATGAGGCATTTGATTGGATACAGTGGAGATACTTCATGGCGGTTGTCATAATATGCAGACATGCAGCTAATGAACACATAGAATATGACACGACCAATGAACAATCAGGACACTCAGGGGTGGTATCTCACTATAAAAGGGATGAGGTTCTCACACCCCGCCTCTTTCCACAGACCAACATCTACAGAATGAGACAGGCTGTATCCTCAGCATCACACCCCAGCACGTGGCTTAGAGCAAGTCTGGTTCAGTTAGACTGAGTTACTACATTTAGATTAGCAGAGTCGAACTCATTGAGAACTGTGCTAATAGTTCAATAAAACACACTGAACTCACTTCAAAGTCTGGAGCATCTTTTACTCAAAACTGGATCAAGTGGCAGCTTGTGCTATTGCAAATTACGTAACACATGATACCAGGAGTCTGTTCAATTTAGTTAGATCAACTCAACAAGATCCGTGACGACCAGCGAATGTGTATCAGCACAATGGAAAAGATTCCGGCTCCTCACCAGCTCAGGACCTCTGGCAATCTCAGTGCCAAGTGGCGGACATTCAAGTTGAAATTTTAGCTTTGTCATAGCATCAGACCCCAATGGTGCGTCTGATGCACGGAAGAGTAGCTCTTTTCCTCATCACAGCGGGTGACCACACCTTGGAAATATTCAACTCCTTTCACTTCGCCGAAGACCAGGACAAGACAAAGTTTCAGACCATCCTGGACAAGTTTGACAGCCACTGTGAGGTGGACACCAACTAAATCTTCGAGCGCTACATATTCAAGCAGCGATTGAAAGGTAAAGACAAATCCTTCAACTCATATTTAACTAACCTTAGACTGCTAGCGCAATCCTGCAACTTCGATGATATCACTGACTCCATGATCAGAGACCAAATCGTTTTTGGAGTTCACTCTGGTCCTCTGAGAGAGCAGTTACTGAAGATCAAGCATATAACCCTGCCAGTTGTGATTGAAACATGCACAGTGCATGAGCACGCTGAAAATCGCTATTCTCAGTACAAAACGGCAGAAAATGATAAATTAGCCTCCCACGAGGCGGAGAGTGTGCAGGCCATTTCCCAGATGCAACACCTCAACATTGATTAAAGTGGCCATTTCATGTGTTCTTCCTGGGGCCCAACGCATGCGCAATGCGAACGGGATAATGAAGCGGCTCAAACCTGCACTACGCAGGTGCAGACGTCTGAGAACCGCACTGCGCATGTGCAACGACGCACGGAGCATCAGGACGCCAACGTCATGACGTGTTCGAACTGTGGCACTGCCCATTTAAAGAAACACCGCCCTGCAAGAGGCAGATGCTGTTTAAACTGCGGGAAGCCAGGCCACTATGCAGCCCTGTGCAGATCAGCACCACCAGTCAGGAGCCAGCGCTCCCAATAACGACGACGGCGCATCCGGAGTATACAACAACGCCGACAGGATTCTGATCCCGGCAGTGCAACGGATACAAATGATGAATACCTGGACAAAGCCTACCGTGTGGGTATTATTACAACGTGTGAATATGCCACACCAGACTCATGCAAGTCCAGTCAATCCTAGCTGTGTATTCAGAGGACGAATGGCAAGCAGTGATGAAGGGCAACCACTGCTCCATCCAGTTCAAGCTGGAAATAGGTGCCTCTGCCAACCTCCTCACAGGCACACTTCAGACGCATTAAGAAGCCCCCACGGTCCTTCTAGCTGCCTGCAAGCCTCCCATTCACCAACTTGACCCCAAGTTGGTGAATGGGATACGGCCAGCATATGTCTTCTTCTAACTATACTTGTATAAACAGACCCCCTTCGCCCTTCTCAGATGACGCACCGCTTTCCCCATGGACAGTTGGTCAAACGTAGTCTTCCTCTTTGCCAGGAGACCCAGATCCGGGCCCCCTCCATACCTTCCCCAAAGGCTCCTCCAACTCTACCCCATCTTCCTCTTCCAGCCTCAGATACTCCAGCCCATCCAGAAATTCCTTCATCCCCTGCTCCTCCTCTGGCGGCTCTGACCTATACAGTTCCCTATAAAATTTCTCAAATATTTTATTAATCTGCTCTGGAGCCACCACCAACTTCCCCACCTCATCCTGTACCCAAACTACCTCCCTCGCTGTGGCTTCCTCCAAAGCTGACCGGCCAGCATACGTCTTCTTCTAACTATACTTGTATAAACAGACCCCCTTCGCCCTTCTCAGCTGACGCACCACTTTCCCCATGGAAAATTGGTCAAACGTAGTCTTCCTCTTTGCCGGGCGACCCAGATCCGGGCCCCCTCCATACCTCCCATCCACTTCCAAAACCTCCTCTATCAGTGTCTGGTATTCCTCCCTCTCCTCCCTATCCACCTTAGCCTTGAAGAAGGTCATCTTCCCCCTCACTACCGTCTTCAGAGCCTCCAAAACCACTGACTGCGAGACCTCCCCCGTACAATTAAACCCCGCATACTTTTTCAATTACGGAATGTGGGCTTCGCTGGTTAGGCCAGTATTTATTGCCCATCCCTAGTTGGCCTTCAGAAGGTGGCAGTGAGTTTCCTTCTTGAACAGCTGCAATCCTTCAGGTGTAGGTACACTCACTGTGCTATTAGGGAGTGTTCCAGGATTTTGTCCCAGCAACAGTGAAGGAACGGTGATATATTTCCAAGTCAGGTTGGTGAGTAACTTGGAGGAGAACCTCCAGGTGGTGGGGTTCCCAGTATCTGCTGCTCTTGTCCTTCTACGTGGTAGTGGTCATGGGTTTGGAAGGTGCTGACTAAGGAACCTTGGTGAGTTACTGCAGTGCATTTTGTAGATGGTACACAAGGATGCCACTGTTCATTGGTGGTGGAGGGTTTGAATGTTTGTGGTAGGAGGAGCAATCAAGCGGGCTGCTTTATCCTGGATGGTGTCAAGCTTCTTGAGTATTGTTGGAGCTGCACTCATCCAGGCAAGTGGATAGTATTCCATTACACTCCTGACTTGTGTATTACTATGGCTAGTCCAGTTCAGTTTCTGATCAATGGTAGCCCCCATGATGTTGATTGTGGGGATCAGCGATGGTAATGTCATTGAATGTCAAGGGCCGATGGTTAGATCCTCTCTTGTAGGAGAGGGTCATTGCCTGACACTTGTGTGGCACGAATGTAGCTGGTCAGCCCAAGCCTAAATATTGTCCTGATCTTGCTGCATTTGGACACGGACTGCTTCATTATCTGAGGAGTTGTGAATGGCGTTGAACATTGTGTAGTCATCTGCAAACATTCCCATTTCTGACCTTATGATGGAAGGCAGGCCATTGATGAAGCAGCTGAAGATGGTTAGGCCTAGGACACAACCCTTAGGAACTCCTGTAATGATGTCCTGGAGCGGAGATGATTGGCCTCTAACCATCACCTAGCCGAGTACTCATCTTATCCCCAGCCAATAGTGCCTTTCCCACCATACAAAAAAGTTATACAGCAGTCCAGGGGGAGGAGTCATGGGCTCCTAAGTACAAACTCCTAAGCATTCCCAGAGCTACTCCCCCTAGTGGTCGGGCAACGCAACTGCGCTTACAATCGTCTCATATATATATCAGTGTGAATTACAGAGCTACATTCACCACACCCACAAATACTGCTACCCCCCCTACCACCCCGAGCCCTACTGTAAAACCCCGAACGAAACACCTGACTCGCCCACCCCTTCCTAAGCCTCAACTGATCCTTCACCCTCAAATGGGTCTCCTGCAGAATCACCACATCGACCTTCAGGTTCTCCAAATGTGAAAAAACTCTATCCCTTCACTGGTCCCCGACTAACCCCTCATATTCCATGTCACTATTCTTACGGGGGTCTCTCACCCCCCCTCCATCCGCCATCATCATGACCTGAGGCACTGCCCCTCTGGCCTGACCTATCCCATACTTTCATTACTGTTGAACTCCTCCCCCTCGATCCTCCCAAAATCCCCCATGCACTTCCTCTTGCGAACATCTCTCTCAGTATCGATCCCATCCCCCCACCTTTCACACGTCTCACGGCCACGGAAACCTGCTCGACCAGGCTCCAACGACCGCGACCCCTCCCCCCACCACACTGCTGTTCACCAGCCAACCTTCGTTTGCTTGTGCAGAGGTCGCTGTCTGAGCCCCTGCTCCTCCCATTTCCCTCCTCAATAACCTAGTCCCAGAAAACAAACGGTGCAAAACTACACCCCCAGAAAAAAAGACATAAACCCTAAGCTCAATACACTTGTAGCCAACTAGGGCGGGACAGTAGCACAGTGGGTAGCACTGTTGCTTCACAGCTCTAGGGTCCCAGGTTCAGTTCCCGGCTTGGGTCACTGTCTGTGTGGAGTCTGCACGTTCTCAGTGTGCTCGCGTCGGTTTCCTCCGGGTGCTCCGGTTTCCTCCCACAATTCCCGAAAGATGTGTTAGGTAATTTGGACATTCTGAATTCTCCCTCTGTGTACACGAACAGGCGCCGGAGTGTGGCAACTAGGGGCTTTTTACAGTAACTTCATTGCAGTGTTAATGTAAGCCTCCTTGTGACAATAAAGATTATTATAATAAACAAAGGTGAACTACAGTCCCCCATTCAAAAAACACAAACTCACACAACTCCTGTATCAAATACAAAACGAGAAAGAGAAAAAGAAAAAGAGACAAAGACAAAGCACAGCCCCCATCCCCTCAATCCAAGTCCCAGTCCGTCTGTCATTTCAGTCCCAGTCCTTCAGCCTTCACGAACGTCTCCGCCGCCTCGAAATAGAAAGCCCGAGTTGTGCATCACTCTCAACTTTGCAGGGTAGATCACTGTTGCTGTGCAGTGCCGCCTTCACCCATCTGAAGGCCACCGGCCTTCTCACAAACTCCGACGTCAAGTCCTGATATATTTGCATACCACACCTTCCCACTTCACCTCTCGCCTTTGCTTTGCCCAACTCAGGACCTTCTCCTTCATGTGTTACGGAAACAATTTATGACCACCCTCCGTAGCTAATTAGCTCTCGGTTCGGTCGGAGTGAGAGATTGATATGCCCTGTCCAACTCTTATCGGGAGGGTTCCTTCCCCTCCTCCAACAGCTCCGCCAGCATCTTTGCAAAGTACTCGGTCAGCCGCAGGCCCTCCACCCCCTCAGGCAGGCCCACGATCCATAGATTGTGCTACTTTGACCTGTTCTCCAGTTACTCCACCTTAGCTCTGAGCCCTCTGTTAGCCTCCGCCATCCTCCGTAGCTCCTCACCCATCAAGGTGAACTGGTTACTGTGCTGCAACAGAGCCTCCTCAACACTGCTACTTGCCGGGGCAATCACCTCCTCCACCCACTCTTTCATCGTAGCCATCATTTCCCTCTGCAGCATCGCCATGTGTTTGATGAACTGCCTCTGAAATTCTCCGGCCATCACCCATGTCAGAGTTTTCACTGTGAGGAAAGCGGCCTCACCCAGTGATTTAACCTCCGCCATCTTTCTTCCCACCAGACTCACCAACTCACTCGACGGCAGACATTTGCTCGCCCCCTTCTTTCCAGTGCCCTTCTTCTGGGTCTTCAACATCTCGCAACTTCCTTGAATCTTCCCGCACCAGTTCATTCAAAAACTGCCCTTAAACCGGGCATTAAAGTCCAAAAACCAGAGCCTTGAGCAGGAGCGACCTCCACCTACATTCTACTAACGGAAGTCCCCTCAATCAAGTTAGTTAAACACTATTTTCCTTTAACACATCCATGCTAGTACGTATTGGCCATAATCTTCCATTTGATATGGTGCGTAAGAACTGGGGATTCCAAATGTGACACCCCTGTTCAAAAAAAAGGGTACAAGGATAAACTCAGGAAACTACAGGCTAAACCGTCTTAATCTTGGCGGGAAAGCTTTTAGAAATGATAATCTGGGACAAAATTCACAATTACTTACTTATGTAATTCAAATGTAGCCGAATTGAGAAATGCAAGCGGGAATGTTTTTTTTTAAATAAGTATTTTTATTCGGCAAACCAACCCCAAACAAAAAAAAACCCCAGTCCCCCCACAAACCATTCCTCCTTCCCTCAGCAGTCAATGGTAACCAACTCCCGAAGCTGCATGATGAACAAACTCCAACTATTGTAGAACCCCTCACTCATCCGTCTCAGCGCAAACTTCACCTTCTCCAGGGTCAAAAACTCCAGCAAATCCCCCCACCATGCTGAGGTACAGGGTGCAGAAGCTGACCTCCGCCTCAACAAGATCCACCTGCGAGCAATCAGTGAGGCGAAGGGTCAAATATCTGCCCACGCAACCGCCTGCAGCTCCAGCTGGTCCGACACCCCGAATATGGCTTCCTTGGCAGCAGGAATTTATTAAAGGAAAATTGCTTCAATCAACTTGAGGAACAGAAAGAGTCAATGGGGATAATGTGGTTGATACGTGGTCCATACATACTTCCAAAAATCATTTGATAAAGTGCCACATAATAGGATTGCCATTAAAGCGGAAGCCCATGGAATAAAAACAGCATGGATATGAAGGTGGCTGAGTGACAGGGAACAAGAGTAGTGGGTGGACGGTTCTTCCTCGGCAACTCTACTGCCTTCTGCTTCTTTAACACCTTCTCTGAATTCCATAATTTTGACACAACTTTTGGTCACCTCACCAGATATGTCCATCATTTAGTTCTTTTTCCTTGCAGTTCTGTAAAATGCCTTGGGTTTTTTAAAAAATCGTTTAATGTTCTATATAATGGAAGTTGTTGTTCATGCTGTATAAAAGCATTTAAAGATCTGTACATTAATGCAAGTAATATAATCACAAAAGGCTAGTCAGCATGAAATCAGTCATACAGCATCTGTACAGAGAAAGAGTTAATATTTCAGGTCGATGACTGTTCATCTGATAGGTAACCTGTCGTGATGAAAAGTCATCAACCTGTAACATTGGCCAGAACTTTCTGGCCCGTCCCTCAGGTGGGATCTTATTGGCCCCCCCGACAGCGAAACCCTGTTGTGGGTTTCCCGACCACGGGGGTACATATAATGGGAAACCCCGTTGACAGCTGCGGGACCAGATGATCCCACCGCCAGTCAACGGCGGATCACCACCACCACTGCTGTGGGGGATACTGAAAAACTCGACCCATTGGGTGGAATTTTCCCATCGGGGACCAAGTCCAGAGTGGCAGCAGGGACAAGAGAGTGTTTTGTGCTGCAGAGACTGACAGGAAACCATTCGCAATTCTGACGTCTATCTATTAAATGTTACATCCAGGGTTTAGTGCTGTCTTCCATGGCAGGATGGGCTTGATTGCACGCGACCCGCCATCATATCTGGGTGCCAAATTAGTTGAATGAAGAGTTGAATAAAGAAGACAGAACTCCTGAAAAAGATGGTTCTCCGAAAACATGCTGAGGCTAGAAGATGTACCTCTTCAATGATGTGGAAGCGGAAAGATACACCTGACAGATGTTTCCCCCCCCCCCACCCCGCCTCCCGCCTCCCACCCACTGCTGTTATGTTCCAAGGTTGCTGGTGGCCTCCATCCCGAGTTCAGGAGGCAGCCCCAGGTATTCTTCAGGCAAGTCCCGGCTTCTGCACGTCATGTTGTCGCAGATGTTTTCTGGACTGCCGTGTTTTTCCGCTGCCATCATGGAGAACTGGGTGTTGGTTGAGGGGGGGGGGGGGGGGGTGGAAATTCCAGCTGGGCATTCACCTGCATCTATTAGCGGGATGCAAACCAGTTTCATGCCGGCCGCCAGCAGGTTTCCCTGATCTGCCATGGTGGCACCAGCGGAAGATTCCTTAGGAAATTCACACTGGCATAAAACTGATTTTTGGGCCTCCTGCTGAATTCTCTCTCCCCATCATTGAACTTGCCGGTGGGGGCATGGGAAAATTCCACCCATTAACTGTTTCTCTGCACAGGTGCTGCCCGACCCATTGGATATTCCCACATTTTCTGTCCTTATTTCAGATTTGCTGGGATTATAATATTTTGCTATTGCAATAAATTAGTCATATTGTCATTTTTACACAAATAGATTATTACCATCATCAGAAAGATGTTTTAAGACTGACTAGCACGCATCTGTAACCCTGATTAACTATTTTACACAGCAGAGTGTAATGCCTTTCTGTTTCACGTTAACCTTGTCTCTCTAATTCTGAGATATGTACTTGATGCAGAAGAGAAAAAGGAATGTCCTCCTGACATAATACATATTATACAGATTTTCAGGAAACTTTTCAAATGTCTAAAATGTACTTACTCAACAGTTGCCTCCAATTCACCTATGTTTAATTGATTATCTGCAATGTTCTTTTTCTTTGGAAAATAAAGTGAACATGACAATTAAATCCACAATGAAGTTTACAGGTGCTTTCACAATCAAAAAATTAAAAATGTTCTGTTCACCTAAAGTAATTTCAGTGGAAGAGCAATGGAAACTCTGGAAACATATGCGTTTACACTGCTTTTCCAGAGTTTCCATGTCTCTTCTGCTGAATTCATGTCTCACACAATAAGTCTCACATAATCTCTTCTAACTGACAACTCTATGTAATCCAAGGATTTAGCAAATGAGAGACACTTTATTTCATAGAAGAGAATACTTCCAGGAGAATTGGGTTCCTCTAATTCTGATGTCTGTTATAAATTATAATGCCATTGGCCAATGTAAATTACTTTGATAGCAGTGTACGATAACCATTCAAAACAATTACATCACCCAGTTTCACAGTGGTTTCCTCATTCATTGAATGTGGCTATAGAATCTGCACACGTTTAGACCGATACAACCGATACTTAAGGTGCCTCTTAAATTTTTTCAGAGAAGGATGTTGTCTACATGGGCTTCAGTAAGGCCTTTGACAAGGTCCCTCATGGTAGACTGGTACAGAAGGTGAAGTCACACGGGATCAGAGGGGAGATGGATACAGAACTGGCTCGGTCATAGAAAACAGAGAGGGTAGCAATGGAAGGGTGCTTTTCTGAATGGAGGGTTGTGACTAGTGGTGTTCCACAGGGATCAGCGCTGGAACCTTTGTTGTTTGTAGTATATATAAATGATTTGGAGGAAAATGTAACTGGTCTGATTAATACGTCTGCGGAACACAGTGGTGGAATTGCGGATTGTGATGAGGGCAGGAAGAAAAATGGCAGGGCTATAGTGATAGGGGACTCGATCGTAAGGGGAATAGACAGGCGGTTCTGTGGACGCAATCGAGACTCCAGGATGGTATGTTGCCTCCCTGGTGCAAGGGTCAAGGATGTCTCGGAGCGGCTGCAGGACATTCTTGGGGGGGGGGGGGGGGGGGGGGTGAACAGCCAGCTGTCGTGGTGCACATAGGCACCAACGATATAGGTAAAAAGCGGGATGAGGTCCTACAAGCGGAATTCAGGGAGTTAGGAGAAAAACTAAAAAGTAGGACCTCAAAGGTAGTAATCTCAGGATTGCTACCAGTGCCACGAGCTAGTCAGAGTAGGAATGTCAGGATAGATAGGATGAATGCGTGGCTCGAGAGATGGTGCAAGAGGGAGGGATTCAAATTCCTGGGGCATTGGGACCGGTTCTGGGGGAGGTGGGACCAGTACAAACCAGACGGTCTGCACCTGGGCAGGACTGGAACCGATGTCCTAGGGGGGGTGTTTGCTAGAGCTGTTGGGGAGGGTTTAAACTAATGTGGCAGGGGGATGGGAACAGATGCAGGAAGTTGGAAGGTAGTAAAACAGGGACAGAAGCAAAAGGAAGTAAGGGGAAAAGTGCAAGGCAGAGAAGACATAGTCAAAAATCAAAAAGGGCGACAGTACAAGGTACAGTGACTGAGGGGAGCTCAGTGAATAGGCCCAGTAATACCAAAAGGACTAAAACTGGAGATGTTAAACAGAGGTAAAAAAACCAACATAAGTGTACTTTACCTGAATGCTCGTAGTATTCGGAATAAAGTAAATGAGTTGATGGCACAAATCATCGTGAATGACTATGATTTAGTGGCCATTACTGAAACATGGTTAAAGGATGGTCATGACTGGGAGTTAAATATCCGAGGGTATCAAACTATTCGGAAGGACAGAGTGGATGGTAATGGAAGTGGTGTTGCTCTGTTATTTAAGGATGACATCCGGGCAATAGTAAGGGATGACATCGGTGCTATGGAGGATAAGGTTGAATCCATTTGGGTGGAAATCAGGAATAGTAAAGCGAAAAAGTCACTGATAGGAGTAGTCTATCGGCCACCAAATAGTAACGTTATGGTGGGGCAGGCAATAAACAAAGAAATAACTGATGCATGTAGAAATGGTACAGCAGTTATCATGGGGGATTTTAATTTACATGTCGATTGGTTTAACCAGGTCGGTCAAGGCAACCTTGAGGAGGAGTTTATAGAATGTATCCGCGATAGTTTCCTAGAACAGTATGTAATGGAACCTACGAGGGAACAAGCGGTCCTAGATCTTGTCCTGTGTAATGAGACAGGATTGATTCATGATCTCATAGTTAGGGATCCTCTCGGAAGGAGCGATCACAATATGGTGGAATTTAAAATACAGATGGAGGGTGAGAAAGTAAAATCAAATACTAGTGTTTTGTGTTTAAACAAAGGAGATTACAAGGGGATGAGAGAAGAACTAGCTAAGGTAGACTGGGAGCTAAGACTTTATGGTGGAACAGTTGAGGAACAGTGGAGAACCTTCCAAGCGATTTTTCACAGTGCTCAGCAAAGGTTTATACCAACAAAAAGGAAGGACGGAAGAAAGAGGGAAAATCGACCGTGGATATCTAAGGAAATAAGGGAGAGTATCAAATTGAAGGAAAAAGCATATAAAGTGTCAAAGGTTGGTGGGAGACTAGAGGACTGTGAAATCTTTAGGGGGCAACAGAAAGCTACTAAAAAAGCTATAAAGAAGAGTAAGATTGAGTATGAGAGTAAACTTGCTCAGAATATAAAAACAGACAGCAAAAGTTTTTTACAAATATATAAAACAAAAAAGAGTGGCTACGGTAAATATTGGTCCTTTAGAGGATGAGAAGGGAGTTTTAATAATGGGAGATGAGGAAATGGCTGAGGAACTGAACAGGTTTTTTGGGTCGGTCTTCACAGTGGAAGACACAAATAAAATGCCAGCGACTGATAGAAATGAGGCTATGGCAGGTGAGGACCTTGAGGGGATTGTTATCACTAAGGAGGTAGTGATGGGCAAGCTAATGGGGCTAAAGATAGACAAGTCTCCTGGCCCTGATGGAATGCATCCCAAAGTGCTAAAAGAAATGGCTAGGGAAATTGCAGATGCACTAATGATGATTTACCAAAATTCACCAGACTCTAGGGTGGTCCCGGTGGATTGGACATTAGCAAACATGATACCACTGTTTAAAAAAGGAGGTAGGCAGAGAGCAGGAAATTATAGGCCAGTGAGCTTAACTTCGGTAGTAGGGAAGATGCTGGAATCTATCAAGGAAGAAATAGCGAGGCATCTGGATAGAAATTGTCCCATTGGGCAGACGCAGCATGGGTTCATAAAGGGCAGGTCATGCCTAACTAATTTAGTGGAATTTTTTGAGGACATTACCATGTGCAGTAGATAACTGGGAGCCAATGGATGTGGTATATCTGGATTTCCAGAAAGCCTTTGACAAGGTGCCACACAAAAGGTTGCTGCATAAGATAAAGATGCATGGCATTAAGGGTAAAGTAGTAGCATGGATAGAGGATTGGTTAATTAATAGAAAGCAAAGAGTGGGTATTAATGGGTGTTTCTCTGGTTGGCAATCAGTAGCTAGTGGTGTCCCTCAGGGATCCGTGTTGGGCCCACAATTGTTCACAATTTACATAGATGATTTGGAGTTGGGGACCAAGGGCAATGTGTCCAAGTTTGCAGATGAGTGGTAAAGCGAAAAGTGCAGAGGATACTGGAAGTCTGCAGAGGGATTTGGATAGGTTAAGTGAATGGGCTAGGGTCTGGCAGATGGAATACAATGTTGACAAATGTGAGGTTATCCATTTTGGTAGGAATAACAGCAAACGGGATTATTATTTAAACGATAAAATATTAAAGCATGCTGCTGTGCAGAGAGACCTGGATGTGCT
Source organism: Scyliorhinus canicula (assembly GCF_902713615.1). Taxonomy (NCBI): domain Eukaryota; kingdom Metazoa; phylum Chordata; class Chondrichthyes; order Carcharhiniformes; family Scyliorhinidae; genus Scyliorhinus; species Scyliorhinus canicula. The sequence goes on from NC_052159.1 coordinate 27,590,409, forward strand.
AGTGCATGAGTCACAGAAAGTTGGTTTACAGGTGCAACAGATTAAGAAGGCAAATGGAATTTTGTCCTTCATTGCTAGAGGGATGGAGTTTAAGACTAGGGAGGTTATGTTGCAATTGTATAAGGTGTTAGTGAGGCCACACCTGGAGTAGTGTGTTCAGTTTTGGTCTCCTTACTTGAGAAAGGACATACTGGCACTGGAGGGTGTGCAGAGGAGATTCACTAGGTTAATCCCAGAGCTGAAGGGGTTGGATTATGAGGAGAGGTTGAGTAGACTGGGACTGTACTCGTTGGAATTTAGAAGGATGAGGGGGAATCTTATAGAAACATTTTAAATTATGAAGGGAATAGATAGGATAGATGCGGGCAGGTTGTTTCCACTGGCGGGTGAAAGCAGAACTAGGGGACATAGCCTCAAAATAAGGGGAAGTAGATTTAGGACTGAGTTTAGGAGGAACTTCTTCACCCAAAGGGTTGTGAATCTATGGAATTCCTTGCCCAGTGAAGCAGTTGAGGCTCCTTCATTGCATGTTTTTAAGGTAAAGATAGATAGTTTTTTGAAGAATAAAGGGTTATGGTGTTCGGGCCGGAAAGTGGAGCTGAGTCCACAAAAGATCAGCCATGATCTCATTGAATGGCGGAGCAGGCTCGAGGGGCCAGATGGCCTACTCCTGCTCCTAGTTCTTATGTTCTTATGTAGGACTGTCAGAGGATACAGCAGGATATAGATCGGTGGAGACTTGGGCGGAACGATGGCAGATGGAGTTCATTCGAGACAAACGTAATGCATTTTGGAAGGTCTAATACAGGTGGGAAATATACAGTAAATGGCAGAACCCTCAAGAGTATTGACAGGCAGAGGGACCTGGGTATACAGGTCCACAGGTCAATGAAAGGGGCAACACAGGTGGAGAAGGTAGTCAAGAATGCAAACGACATGCTTGCCTTCATTGGCTGGGGCACTGAGTATAAAAATTAGCTCGTCATGCTGCAGCTGTATGGAACCTTTGTCAGGTCTCACTTGGAAAAAAGTGTTCAATTCTGTTCGCCACACTATCAGAAGGATGTGGAGGCTTTGGAGAGGGTACAGAAGAGGTTTACCAGGATGTTGCCTGGTATGGAGGGGCATTAGCCAGGAGGAGGGTTTGGATAAACTCAGTTTGTTCTCATTGGAACAACGGATATTGAGGGGCGACTTGATAGAAGTCTACAAAATTATGAGGGGCATGGACAGAGTAGATAGTCAGAAGTTTTTAACTGGGTGAAAGAGTCAATTACTAGCAGACATAAATAAGGTGCAAGGGGAAAAGTTTAGAGGAGATGTCAGAGGGTAGTTTTTTCTCTTTTTACACAGAGGGTAGTGGGTGCCTGGAACTCCCTGCTGGAGGAGGTGGTGGAAGCAGGTACGATAGTGATGTTTAAGTGGCGTTTTGACAACTGCATGAATAGGATGGGAATAGAGTAGAAGGTTTTAGGTTAGACAGGCAGCATGGTCGGCACAGGCGTGGAGGGCCGAAGGGCCTGTTGCTGTGCTGTACGTTTCTTTGTTCTTTGTACAAGACAACCAAAATCAGCTAGGTCACAGCTGATTAATAAAACATCTTAAACTTGCAATTCTGATATCAATTCGTTAAAAACTGCATCATCTGCTCAACAAACTGCTAAATACCTGAAAGAAGTATAAAAGGGAGAGCCAAGTCACTGATAGGCACTATTTTGTGGCTGTAAAAAAAAAAATCACTTACTTTCTGGTGCAGTGTTTCCTCCAGGGATGCAATTGTCTCAGTCTTTTCATCCACAAGCTCTTGTAAACTACTCTTTTCTTTATCAAGTTCATAGGCATTTGATCGAATTGAGCTAATTTCTTCTTGAAGTAAGGAAATCTGCCTGGTCAGATCATCTGTTGGGTTATAAGAATGCAAATCGTAATGTTGTATAATTAGCAAGCTGATTATGACAACGAAAAAGAAAAGGTAAAGTATTATTTTGTCTTTTTTTAAATGACAATGAAAATTACATAAGATGGCAGTGGGATCGGTGTTTATATAACCTACCCAATATCATGCATGGTTTGTCTATAGTATGCAATTCTTTGTTCACAATTTTGAGCTGCACTCCTTTAGAATTTACACTAATATTTATTTCTTTACACACACACACACACACACACACACACACACACACACACACACACAAAGGATTTGGACCACACAGACAGTGACCCCGGGGCAGGGATCGAACCCAGGTCCCCAGCTTCGTGAGGCAGCATTGCTAACCACTGCGCCACCGTGCCACCTTAAACTAATATTTATAAAGAGAAAACCCTCCATCAACTCAGCAATAATTTTCCACCAGAATTTATTGACGAACCCATTGGAACAAGGTCATTTTTAAAATGAAGTTTGGCAATTTTTTCATAGTGCAGGTGTCACCTGTTTAAAGCATGTTTAATAGCATAGGGTTTTTACTCTAACACAATTTGCAGATCATGGACATTCCCACATAGCGCTGACTCCATTTTTGTTTTAGCAGTTACTGAGCATGCTCAATATTTTATTTAAATTAACTAACATTTTGTTGCATCTGTCTCCCACCTTGTCTCCAGAACAGATGGGAAACTGTTCAATCTAAGCCATGTTTAATCTAAAACCATTCTGACCTAGTTATAGAGCTTCAGTCAGCAAAAGACACTTGTAGAATTATAGATCATAGAATACCTACAATGCAGAAGGTGGCCATTTGGCCCATCAAGTCTACACCGACCCTCTGAAAGAGCACCCTACACCTAGGCCAACACCCCTGCCCTATTCCCGTAATCCCATAATCCCACCTAACCTTTGACTCTAAGGAACAATTTAGAATGGCCAAATCACCTAACCTGCACACCTTTGGACTGTGTGAGGAAATCGGAGCACCCGGAGGAAACCCACACAGACATGGGGAGAATGTTCAAACTCCAACAGTCACCCAAGGCTGGAATTAAAGCCGGGGCCCTGGAACTGTGAGGCAGCAGTGCTAACCACTGTGCCACCATGCTGCCCCTTGTGTGTGCCACGCTTTGCGCTCCAGATCATTGGCAACTCCTTCTTTGAGGCATCTTTGGAAATGGGTCTTTCACTAAACAGCCAGAAAACTAAAGTCCTCTTCCAACCAGCCACATCAAAGCACCACACCCCATTGATCGAGATCAATGGCAAGAGCCTGGAAAACGTGGTCTATGGAGACCACAAAGCAACGTTGTTCAATAGGAACTTCTTTATATAAATAAATAACAACGTTTAACAATAGCAGTAAATCAGCAGAACAGTAGGAGCAGTGGGAAAAACAGGTTTTGCTCACAGGTCACCCTCTGCAATACTGCAAACCCCACCAAAGCTTGCCATGCTCAGAACCCGAGACACTAGTGAAACAATTACATAGGAGAAAGGCTGATAAGGACACTCTGTGCCAAAAATGTAACATGGACAATTTTCCATATCTCTCGATGGTGGCAGCCACACCAACACCTCCTCCCCCCCCCCCCCCCCCCCCCCCACCACCACCCCCTCCCCCCACTCAAACAAAACTACAACCCCATCTCACCCCACACCCGCCTACCTGCCTCCTGGGTACTCCCACTTCATTCCCATTAACTAGCCCCCCCCCCACTTCCACCTAGCATGATGGCCCCCACCCAGGGCTTCTAACTTCTCTCCTCCAGTTCCCCTCCAACCACTCACTCAAAGAGTAACAAAAGCCATGCTCACCATTACTGCTCCCAAAATACCCACCCCAGACATCTTAAAAAGCACACAAAACTCCTCCAACGTCCAATGTCCTCACACCCCTCGCAGTCCATTGTCCCTCCATACAGTCCATCGCCTCCTCTGGCATGTTGAAATAATGCTCCTATTTCTGGACAGTCACCCACAGGCAGGCCGGGTATAATGCTCCAAACTTCACCCCCTTCTCAAAGAGGACTGCCTTCATCCAGTTGAACCCGACCCTACTCTTTGCCATCTCCGCATCCAGGTCTTGGTAGACCCACAGCTCACTTCCTTCCCAAATACTTCCTGGTCTGCCTCACCCAGAGGATCTTTTCCTTATCCAAAAGGCGATGCAGTTGCACCACTATTACCCTCGGCAGCTTGCCCACCTGCAGGCTCCTCCTCAGTGCCCTGTGTGTACTGATAACCTCGAGAGGCCGATCAAAGGTCCCCTTCTCCCGCCAACAACTTCTCCAACATTCTCGCCACATACACAGCAGCCCTGTACCTTCAATGTCTTCAGGCATCTCAACAATCCTCACATTTTGCCTCCTGTAGCAGTTTTCCAGGTCCTCCACCTTCTCCCTCAGCATCTTCTGGCGTTCCCGCATCACTCCCAAGTCCGCTGCCTTTGAGGCCAACTGCTCCTCATGCTCCCTCTCCGCCTTCTCCACTTTCTGGATCCCCCTGCCCTGGGACTCCAGCCACTACTTGGCTCGCTCAGTCCCAGATCTCAGCTCTACCACCTTGGCCAGGTCTTCCAGGGCCTGTTTCCTCTGCTGCTGGAACTTGTTGCTTAAGAACTCCACCAGCTGCTCCGTTCACCACTGGGTGGGCAGCGCACCCTCCCCTTGCCCTCTGCCATATGGAAACTCTCGTGCTCCAACTGCTCTTTCTTTCTTGTGACGCTCCTTGTGTGCTGATCCAGTCACATGAGAGGAGTATTACCTTCTCTGGGCACTCCTGCACCTTTTGCCCTCATGTACCCCACCCTTTCGGACTGGGAAAGACCAAAGACCAAAAAAAATCCACCTCCAGTGGGAACCATGAGACATGCGGCCACTCACTCCTTGGCCGCCCCTGGAAGTTGCTTCATTGATTTTCTGTCCAATAGTTTTAGAAGCTGAACAATTTCCACGAGTATACCGTCAGGAAAAACAGGTTACTCACACAATCTGAATAGTGAAGAGCTGACCAGAGAGACCAGGAAAGTCTATATTGTGACTGACTGCAGCCAGAGCGTTAGTATGGCCATTATAACTGGCACAAAACTATCTCTAGGTGGAATTCCTTGTAGAAGGTATTTTATTGTACTGTTGGGTAAGGGGTTCCAGGATTTTGATTTTTAGAATCAATCATAGAATCTGCACTGACCCTTGGATAGAGCAAATCTGCCTAGCTCCAATCTCCCACCCTATCCCCATAACCCAGTAGTCACACATAACCCTTTGGACACTAAGGGGCAATTTAGCCTGGCCAATCCACCTAACCTGGAGGGGAAAATAAATCAATCACCATTGTACTGTGCACAATGTGACAGGTTTGTGTCTGATATTCCTGCAATGTCATCATTGGGAGGGAAAATGATCACTTGATCGTTGAAAACACAAATACCTACTGAGCTGTAACCCAGCAGAGGTGTGTCGCAGGCTGTGGCATAATACAATCGACTGTACTTGCACCAATGATCTGTTCTCTTTTTTTTTTCCTCTTCATAAATGACAAATGAAAATAATCTTTCAGAAAAATGGGAAATAATTACCTCAAATTTCATACATTCATTGATTTTGTTTTGCATTTAAAAAAAATTAGTTGGTATTACCAATCTTTTCATTCTGACGAACATTTTTATCCTGTGCAAGTTGTAGATCAGTGGTTTTTAATGAGAAGCGTCGCTGGGTTTCAGCAAGACTATCTTCTGCCTGGTCCATTAACATTCTGAAATGATAAATATCACAATGTTGTTGTTGAAGGCAGTGGGGCAGTGCTTGTTTATTAACTTAAATTTTTTTTTTGAGAAGTTGAAAACCAAACTAGATTGTACTCTTGTTTTTTTAAAAAGGTAACATCAAAATAATGTGAATTATTCCATATTGAATAATAACCCCTTCCAATCATACACTTCCCAAATATGATCCAACAGCATGATTTCTATGCTATAAATTCCAATGTAAAACATACTAAAAGCAAACATGATACAGATCAGTTGGAAATGCTACTTAAATATTTTTTCAATTCAATGGAATTCCTTGTAGAAGATATTTGGGGCCTCACGGTAGCATGGTGGTTAGCATCATTGCTTCACAGCTCCAGGGTCCCAGATTCGATTCCCGGCTGGGTCACTGTCTGTGTGGAGTCTGCACGTCCTCCCCGTGTGTGCGTGGGTTTCCTCCGGGTGCTCCGGTTTCCTCCCACAGTCCAAAGATGTGCGGGTTAGGTGGATTGGCCATGCTAAATTGCCCGTAGTGTAAGGTTAATGGGGGGATTGTTGGGTTACGGGTATACGGGTTACGTGGGTTTAAGTAGGGTGATCATTGCTCGGCACAACATCGAGGGCCGAAGGGCCTGTTCTGTGCTGTACTGTTCTAAATATTTTATTGTACTGTTGGGTAAGGAGTTCCAGGATTTTGATTTTAGAATCAATCATAGAATCTGCACTGACCCTTGGATAGAGAAATCTACCTAGCTCCAATCTCCCACCCTATCTCCATAATCCAGTAGTCACACATAACCCTTTGGACACTAAGGGGCAATTTAGCCTGGCCAATCCACCTAACCTGCACATGTTTGGACTGTGGGAGAAAACCGGAGCACCCAGAGGAAACCCACGACAACAAGGGGAGAAAGTGCAAACTCCACAGAGACAGTCACCTAAGGCCGGAATTGAACCAGGGTCCCTGGTGCTGTGAGGCAGCAGTGCTAACCACTGTGCCACCCAACGAGAAAGAATGATATATTTCCAAGTCAGGATAGTTTGTAACTTGCAGGGGAATTTGGTGGTAGTGGTATGTGTCTGCTGCTCTTGTCCTACGTGGACAGAGATTACAGATTTGGAAGGTGTAATGTATCTTGTAGATGGTCCACGTGGCAGCCATGGTGGGTTGGTGGTGAAGAATGAATATTAAAGCGGTTGATGGAATTTAAAAAAAAAAAATTTATGGATGTGGGCGTTGCTGCTTAGGCCAACATTTATTGTCCATCCCTAATTCCCCTTCAGGAGATGGTGGTGAGTTGCCTTCTTGAACCGCTGCAGTCCTTGAGGTGCAGGTACACGCACTGAGCTGTTATGGAGGGCATTCCAGGATGTTGCCTCAGCAACAGTGAAGGAACAGCGATATATTTCCAAGTTAGGGTGGTGAGTGGCTTGGAGGGGAACCTCCAGGTGGTGGGGTTCCCAGGTATCTGCTGCTCGTCCTTCTAGATGGTGGTGGTTGTGGGTTTGGAAGGTGCTGTCTAAGGAACCTTGATGAGTTACTGCAGTACATTCTGTTCGTCGGTGCTGGAGGGTTTGAGTGTTTCTGGAGTGTTTGTGGAAGGAGGAGCAATCAAGCGGCTGCTTTTTCCTGGATGGTGTCAAGTGTCTTGAGTAATGTTGGAGCTGCACTCTGCCAGGCAAGTGAAGAATATTTCATTACACTCTGACTTGTACCTTGCAGATGGTAGACAGGCTCATTGTCATTCCCTGGCACTTGTGTGGCACGAATGCAACTTGCCACTCGTCAGCCGAAGCCTGGATATTGTCCAGGTTTTGCTGCATTTGGACATGCACTGCTTCATTATTGGAGGAGTCGCAAATTGGTCTGAGCATTGTGCAGTCATCCGCTAACATCCCCACTTCTGACCTTATGATGGAAGAGAAGTCTTTGATGAAGCAGCTGAAGGTGGTTGGGCTGAGGATTTTTGGGATACATTCGCACCATACAAGTGCCAGATAATGCTAGCCACTGCAAAAAAAGGATGGTACGGTCAGTATATGCATTGACCCAGTATATCTGAACAAGGCATTACTCAGACCACATCACCCCAAGTAGACAGTGGAGCAGGTGATATCTGAAATGGCACAAGCGAAGGTGTGCAGGGTGCTTGACATTAAATGTGGATTTTGGCAAATCCCATTACATACGGCATCTTTAAAGCTGACTACATTCATGAGCCCAATTGGCAGGTACCATTGTCTGCATATGCTGTATGGTATCTCCACGGGCAGTGAGGTCTTCCAGTGGTGCTTGGAGCAACTATTCCCAAATTAACCTTGCAAGATCATTGTCAATGAAATCCTGGTCTGAGGTTGTAATGTGCAACATAATGCACGCCTTCACCATGTCCTGGACAAAGTCAGGGATCTCCAATTGAAGCTCAGGCCTGCTAAATGTAAATTTATGGTAAATCCCAGTAGACCATAGGTTGCAATGAGCATTAGCAACCCCACTGGCACTATTCAAAAAGGCCTGTACTACTACTCTCAGCTGATGCCTCCCAGCATAGACTGGGTGCAGCATGTATATAATATGGCAGACTAATAGTCTTACAGCAAAATATAGATAGATTGGAGAGTTGGGCAGAGAAATGGCAGATGGAGTTCAATCCAGGCAAATGCGAGGTGATGCATTTTGGAAGATCTAACTCAAGAGCAGACTATATGGTCAATGGAAGAGTCCTGGGGAAAATTGATGTACAGAGAGATCTGGGAGTTCAGGTCCATTGTACCCTGAAGGTGGCAACGCAGGTCGATAGAGTGGTCAAGAAGGCATACAGCATGCTTGCCTTCATCGGACGGGGTATTGAGTACAAGAGTCGGCAAGTCATGTTACAGTTGCATCGGACTTTGGTTCGGCCACATTGGAATACTGCGTGCAGTTCTGGTCGCCACATTACCAGAAGGATGTGGATGCTTTAGAGAGGGTGCAGAGGAGGTTCACCAGGATGTTGCATGGTATGGAGGGTGCTAGCTATGAAGAAAGGTTGAGTAGATTAGGATTGTTTTCATTGGAAAGACGGAGGTTGAGGGTAGACCTGATTGAGGTCTACAAAATTATGAGAGATATGGACAGGGTGGATAGCAACAAGCTTTTTCCAAGAGTGGGGATGTCAATTACAAGGGGTCACGATTTCAAGGTGAGAGGGGAAAAGTTTAAGGGAGATGTGCGTGGAAAGTTTTTTACGCAGAGGGTGGTGGGTGCCTGGAATACTTTGCCAGCGGAGGTGGTAGAGGCGGGTACGATAGCATAATTTAAGATGCATCTGGACAGATATATGAACGAGTGGGAAACAGAGAGAAGTAGACCTTGGAAAATAGGGAACAGGTTTAGATAAAGGATCTGGATCGGTGCAGGCTGGGAGGGCCGAAGGGCCTGTTCCTGTGCTGTAATTTTCTTTGTTCTTTGCTTCAAGGGCTCTCACTGACACTGACTCATTAAGCGCAAACTGTGAAGGAACTCCACCATTCTGAAGAAGTCTGTCCACACTGTCTGCACAGCTGCAACTCATGTTGCTGAAGTTACAGCTTTATAATATCAGCATCGGTTACAAAACGCGAAGAGGAGCTCTACCTAGTTGATGCCCTCTCCCGAGCTTTCCTACCCTACACAGACCAGGCTGATTGCAAGGTGGAAGTGGACACAATGGAAATAACAAAGGGGGTGGGCGGGGGGAAAGAGTGCTGATCCATCACTAAGCAGTAAGTGGTAATCAGAAGGAGTTTCCCTTGCCCACGTCTGGAATGATGCCATGAGACTTTGTGGTCTGGAGTCAGTCTTGAGGACTCTCAGGATTGCTCCCATCGTATTATGTTGCCACTTGCGATTGTTCTGTTTTGCTGGTGGCACAGGATATAAACAGGGATACTGTTGAAGGAGTCCGGAATGTTTTCTCACTGCTGACATTTATTCCCCTAGTGATTCACGAAGCAGATAATCAGAAGGTCACAACTGGCTAAATGAGCATGTGACACAGGTTCTGGCTATGCTGTCCTGTCTATCTGCATTTAGCTTTTGACAAAATCATGCTGAAACTATATCATACTCTAGTCAGGCCAGACTGACTGGATGGTCCTATTTCTGATTATCAAGGCTGTACAGAGAAATTAGAGCTCTAAAATTGGTGCACAGAAGTGCCATAAAACGGATTTCCAGTATCACAGAAATTAATTTTCATGACTTAAGAAACTTCAGTTTTGCAAGAGGGCAAGTGAGAGGGAACTGAATGGAGATATACAAGAAACCAAATGTTAAGGACAGCACAGTGGTGCAATGATTAGCACTGCTGCCTCAAGGCGCCGAGAACCCGGGTCTGAACCCAGCCCTGGGTCACTGTCCATGTGGAGTTTGCACATTCTCCCCATGTCTATGTGTCTCACACCCACAACCCCAAGATGTGCAGGGTAGGTGTATGGGCCATGCTAAATTGTCCCTTAATTGGAATTTTTAAAAAAAGAAACCAAAATGGTATAGGAAAGACAATTCCAGAACAGACTTTTAATTTAAGTGTGGGACAAAAGTGTCAAATACCCACTGGTAAATATAGAACTAATATCAGGATGTTGTGATCAACACTTGAATGGATTTTCAGGCTCAGTCGTAGAAACAAAAATCCTATTATCATTCAACAAACAATTGTACATTAGGAAGGGGCAGAAGTTAGTGTTCCATCAGGAAGGGGAGTTAGAATAATTTTTAGATTCATATTTGCGACTGGAATGGAAGAATATGTATTTGATGGAACCATCAATTCACCAGACACGTGTTTCCGATGTGAATCTAGGCTTTAATCGACTTACTTCAGAGCCAGCCTGTTACCTGTCGATGAACTCGTAGTGACCCAGGCTGACTCTGGACACGGATACTTATACAGCTGCACTAGGGGGAGGAGTCGTGGGCGGAACCAAGGGTGGAGCCCAGAACAAGTTCCTAAGTGCTCCCAGTGCTACTCCCCCTAGTGGTAGGATGGCGCTACTGCGCTTACAATAACAGTGAGAATTAGTATATATACATTCATATACAGTAGTCCCCCGTTATAACGCGGGTGTTGGGGTCCAAGACAGCCACCCGCGTTGCATCCGAGCCGCGGATATCTACGATGGGGGTTTTAAATTTATTTAAAAATCTATGCATGCGCTTCCCATTGTGAGTCTACGGGGGGCGGGGGGAGAGGTCAGACCCCCGTAGACTCACAATGGGAAGCGCATGCATAGATTTTTAAATAAATTTAAAACCCCCATCGTGGATCTAATTAAAACTTACCAGGAACTCTGGTGGGTTTCACCAAACTGGAGGAAAGGATTGCCTTTCAAAAGTATGTTCTGACCGCCACCGGTTTAAAGAACCTGTCTGCTGTGCAGGGTTGAGGCAGCTGTAGCTCTGCACTATCCACTTCCGGACGCTGTGTGAGCTGCTCCTCTCTCACTGAATCTCCCGCCAATCAGCCGGTAGTGTCAATTTCAGCGGCCGGCTCACTTTGATCCGGCGAGGGAAGCTGACAGTTGGGGTCCATAAGCCCCCCCGCCGTATATCGCGAACTGCGGTATTGCGGGGCGCGGTATAACGGGGGACTACTGTATTACATTCACCATAGTATTCAAATGATCTTATCCAGATTGGGAAGTGAAAAGTCAATTTGTTGTGATTTCTGCACCAATTACTGTCCAGTAACCCCTTCTAGTGTCATATGGAGCACGATTCTCCGATGTCACAGCGGTTGGGAGAATAGCGGGATGCGTCAGTTTTTCACGCTACGCCGGTCTGACGCGCTCCCGCAATTCTCCAAAACGGCAAAATCTGTTCCGTCGTTTGGGGGGGGGGGGGGGGGGGGGGGGGGGGGGGGGGGGGGGGGGGGGGGGGGGGGGGGGGGGGGGGGGGGAGGGAGGAGAAAGAGCGAGTAGTCGAGGGGGGGAGCGAGGGAGTAGTGGAGGGGCAAAGAGAGGGAGTAGTGGAGGGGGGAAAGAGAGGGAATAGTGGAGGGGGGAAAGAGAGGGAATAGTGGAGGGGGGAAAGAGAGGGAATAGTGGAGGGGGAGAGAGGGAGTAGTGGAGGGGAGAGAGGGAGTAGTGGAAGGGGGGTGAGGGAGTAGTGGAGGGGGGAGAGAGGGAGTAGTGGAGGGGGGGGAGAGAGGGAGTAGTGGAGGGGGGAGAGAGGGAGTAGTGGAGGGGGGGGAGAGAGGGAGTAGTGGAGGGGGAGAGGGGAGTAGTGGAGGGGAGAGAGAGGGAGTAGTGGAGGGGGAGAGAGAGGGAGCAGTGGAGGGGGGGAGCGAGGGAGTAGTGGAGGGGGCAAAGAGAGGGAGTAGTGGAGGGGGGAAAGAGAGGGAATAGTGGAGGGGGGAAAGAGAGGGAATAGTGGAGGGGGGAAAGAGAGGGAATAGTGGAGGGGAGAGAGGGAGTAGTGGAGGGGAGAGAGGGAGTAGTGGAAGGGGGGTGAGAGGGAGTAGTGGAGGGGGGAGAGAGGGAGTAGTGGAGGGGGGGGGAGAGAGGGAGTAGTGGAGGGGGAGAGGGGAGTAGTGGAGGGGGAGAGAGAGGGAGTAGTGGAGGGGGAGAGAGAGGGAGCAGTGGAGGGGAGGGAGAGAGAGGGAGCAGTGGAGGGGGGGAGAGGGAGTAGTGGAGGGGGGAGGGAGAGAGGGAGTAGTGGAGGGGGGAGAGAGGGAGTAGTGGAGGGAGGAGAGGGAGTAGCGGAGGGGGGTGAAGAGAGGCAGTAGTGGAGGGGGGAGAGAGGGAGTAGTGGAGGGGGGAGAGAGGGAGTAGTGGAGGAGGGAGAGAGTAGTGGAGGGGGGAGAGATGGAGTAGTGGAGGGGGGAGAGAGGGAGTAGTGGAGGGGGGAGAGAGGGAGTAGTGGAGGGGGGAGAGAGGGAGTAGTGGAGGGGGGGGAAGAGAGGGAGTAGTGGGGGGAGAGAGGGAGTAGTGGAGGGGGGGGAAGAGAGGGAGTAGTGGGGGGGGGGAAGAGAGGGACTAGTGGAGTGGAGAGGGAGTAGTGGAGGGGGGAGAGGGAGTAGTGGAGGGGGGAGAGAGGGAGTAGTGGAGGGGGGTAGAGGGAGTAGTGGAGGGGGGAGATGGAAGTAGTGGAGGGGGGAGAGAGGGAGTAGTGGAGGGGGAGAGAGAGGGAGTAGTGGAGGGGGGAGATGGAGTAGTGGAGGGGGGAGAGAGGGAGTAGTGGAGGGGGGAGAGAGGGAGTAGTGGAGGGGGAGAGAGAGGGAGTAGTGGAGGGGGAGAGAGGGAGTAGTGGAGGGGGGAGAGAGAGGGAGTAGTGGAGGGGGGAGAGAGGGAGTAGTGGAGGGGGGAGAGAGGGAGTAGTGGAGGGGGGAGAGAGGGAGTAGTGGAGGGGGGAGAGAGGGAGTAGTGGAGGGGGGAGAGAGGGAGTAGTGGAGGGGGGAGAGAGGGAGTAGTGGAGGGGGGGAGAGAGGGAGTAGTGGAGGGGGGGAAGAGAGGGAGTAGTGGAGGGGGGGGAAGAGAGGGAGTAGTGGGGGGAAGAGGGGGAGTAGTGGGGAGGGGAAGAGAGAGTAGTGGAGGGAGGGGGGAGAGAAGGAGTGGTGGAGGGGGGGAAGAGAGGGAGTAGTCGGGGGGAAGAGGGGGAGTAGTGGGGGGGGGGGAAGAGAGAGTAGTGGGAGGGAGGGGGGAGAGTGAGTGAGTAGAGTGGGTCGGCCACCACCGGATGCAACATCTCAGCCACCCTGCCATGGCAGGACGGTGACGAGTACACGGCCGCTGGTTGCCCTGTGGCTGATGGGCACAGCCCACTGACGCACCGGTGAGGAGGACTTTCTTAACTGACCATTGGACGCAGAAAGTGACCAGGGGCTAGGCTGGCCGCGTGTCAGCAGCGCGACCAGGCCACCGGGACACACGGGTATCCCGTGGCAGGCGGCTGCCGAGGTGTCGAATAACCTCCTGTCTAACATGTCGTTTCTCTGCTCCCCACCACCCTTCTGTAGGTCACCATAATGTATTCGAACTGAACGGCGATGTTCACCGCAGTGGTTGGGGCCACTGCACTGCAGTTGGAAATCCAGCAGCATCCACAGCGACATCCCACAGTGGATGCAGGGGCCAGGGCGCCAGAGGCGACAATCGAGGCCTAGGGTGTACCGTGCCCGGATCTCTTTTGAGACACTGCCGGACATCACCTGCAGGAGGAGACTCCAGTTCAGCAGAGAGAAGGTCGCACATGTCTGCCACCTCGTGGCGCACCTCGCCCCACGTGGAACGGGAGGAGGACACACGATCCCGGTTGCGGTCACGGTGACGGTGGCACTTAACTTCTATACTACCGGTGCCTTCCAGTCTTCGAGTGGGGACCTATCCGGGATATCGTAGGCATCGGTCCACAGGTGCATCCGGGACATGACCGACGCCCTGTTCGCCATCGCTGACCGCTACATAACCTTTTCCAAGGACCGAGCAAATCAAGAAGCACGAGCCCGTGGATTTGCCAACGTGGCCGGGATACCGATGGTCCAGAGAGTGATTGTTGGTGTTCACTTCCCCATGCGCCCGCCTACAGGCAACAGGGAAGTGTTCACTAACAGGAGGGGGACATACTCCATGAACATCCAGGTGGTATGCGACCCCCACATGAAGATCATGCACGTGTGCGCAAGGTTCCCTGGGAGTGTGCATGATGCGTACATTCATGCACAGTCATTCATCCCTGCTATGTTTGAGGGACGGCCCCCCTGGCTGAGGGGCTGGTTGCTGGGCGACAGGGGTTATCCACTGAGGTCTTGGCTGATGACGCCCATACGGAGGCCTCAGACCAACGTGGAGAACCTTTACAATGAGGCCCATGCAGCAACCAGGGGTGTGGTGGAGCGCTGCTACGACCTGCTGAAAATGAGATTCAGGTGCCTGGACCGCTCCGGAGGGGCCCTGTAGTACCAGGCCGAGAGGGTCGCTCGCATTGTTGTGGTATGCTGTGCGCTGCACAACATCGCAATGCCCTGGTGGAGGAGTCGGAGGGAGAAGCCACTGGCAGTGGTGCCAACACGGAGGAGGAGGAGGTGGTGGAGGAGGTTGGTGGTGCGCCGGGCGCAGCACACACACACGACCCGGGTGCTGGTAATGTCCAGGAGGCTGCACGACGGCACCGGCGAGGACAGCAGGCACGCGACGCGTTGGTGGCTGCAAGACTCACGCATCGCGTGCGACGGCATCGTTGAACACTACCACCTGCATCGCCAGTCGTGCAGACGGACAGCACACAATTCCCCCCCCCCCGGCTCCGCGTACACTGCTCCACTTCGAGATCACCCTTACCACTGCGGTACAACGGTATGGTACAACATTGATGGCTGTGTCAATGGGTGTGATCAGTGCCATGTTGAATGATGACAGCCCGATCTGCGATGAGCTGTGAGCTCAGAATCGTTAGACAAAGTCTGACTCATGGCAATAGCTGAACCATCCATCTCGGTGGTCGCTCAGTTCGTCAGGGACACTCCATCAAGTGCCCGCGTGGCGTAGCTGGCGTCGGAGTGCCGAGGACTACGGTATCCGACTGCGGGGGGGGGGGGGGGGGGGGGGGGGTGACTGCACACCCGCCACCGACGTTTCAACGACCGCTCGTCAACCCCAGCGACACTCGGTCACCATCACGATCCCCGTGGCAACGGAAAAATCACAGTCTTACAAGTTAGGTGCAACAGTGAGTTTAATGGTGAATATTATGTACAGATGCCCTAGCCCAGGGGTGGGCAAACTACGGCCCGCCAAAGGTCTTTATGCGGCCCACCAAGATCAAGTCATAAAGGGGGGGGGGGTTGCTTTTTTTTCTTTAAACTGAGTTACTTTGTTTTTCAAATAAATGTGTTTCATGTAAAGTTTCTACTTTAAAATATTAATTAATAAAAATTAATTGCTTTTTTTTTCTTTAAAAACCTTTTATTTTGGCTATTTTAAATATTAATTATTTTACTTAATATACTATGCGGCCTTTTAAAATTGTGAATTTCTGAATGTGGCCCTTGCACGGAAAAGTTTGCCCACCCCTGCCCTAGCCCCTACAACTAAACTGTGCCCTTCACGCGTGCCAACTTACTCTGTGTCCCTCTTCATTGCCTTACGGGCCCTACCACTACGTCGAAGTGAATCCTCAGATGGTACAGCAGAAGTGGAGGCGGACTGCTGAGAATCACGCCCCGCGACATGTCTCCCCGTCGGCACTCGTTTCCTGGGGCGACCCAGCCTTGGATGGGCCAGGCTGCTCCACGGGCGTTACGGATGATGTGGTGCCACCCTGCTCTGCCCGCTGCCCACCCGATGCACCAGGGATGGGACGGGGGGAGGCCGAGCGTTCAGGGACGTCCCGTGATGGAGTTAATGGGACGGGCCCCGGAACCTCCTCCTCCCTCGGTGAGCCCGGTGGCCCCCGAGCATCACTGTGGGACGGAGAATGGGAGGGGACAGAGGATGGGGGGTCCAGTGGGTAGAGTGTGAGGGGACAGAGGATGAGGGGTCCAGTGGGTAGAGTGTGAGGGGACAGAGGATGGGGGGTCCAGTGGGTAGGGTTACACCCACTGACACCTGGCGCTGCCAGTCCTGGAGGCCTGCAACGGCATCAACCAGGGTCCGAACGTTCGCAGAGACGGAGTCCAGGGAGTGAGACATTCCCGCCAGGGACTGTGCGACCTCAACCTGTGAGTGCGCGACCCCATCCAGTACGTGCGTCAGGCGGTCGATGCTCCCCGCGACTGACTGCTGGGACTGTGCCATGGCGTGCTGGGACTGGGCCATGGCCTGGTGAGACTCGGCCAGGGCCCATAGCGCGGCAGCAATGTCATGTTGGCTCTCGCGCATTGCTGCCTGTGAGACGGCAGCCCTCTCCAGGGCCATGGATGACGCGTGCACGGGAAGCCCAACGCCTTGCATAACCTGACCCATGGCCGATACCGTTTCACCCATTGCCTCGACCGCGGACGCCACCCGTGCGGTGTCGGCCTGGGTGACTGCCATGAGCGGCACCACTCCCTGCTCCTGGACACGGTTTGACTCCTCTAACTGCGTCTGCAGCTGCTGGAAGATGGCCCTCATCCCGTCATTGTGTCCCTGGGTTTCAAAATGCATCGGCTGTCCAGGTGGGTCGAGTAAACCCAGGAACCCGGGAACCGTCTGGGCGGCAGCCGAATGCTGGGCCTGGGCTGCCCTCCGACCGTCCAGCCCCTCGGCTGCTCCGACCTCCACCTGCTGTACCGGCTCAGCTGTGTGGTGCACACCAGACTGTGACCCAGGATTCTCATCACTTAATTGCCCAACCGAGGTGAGTGTCTCTGGGATGGTGGATGGTGTGGGAGACAGCAGTGCCGCAAGCGCTAGGTCCTCGTCCGCCAGAAATTCAGGAGTGTCCTGGTCCCAGTCATGTCCCAGCGCAGGGCGCACACGGACCATGTACGATTCAGCGTCAGGTGAGTCCGTTGACTGCTTCACCAGCCTCTGTGCATCTGGGTCCACTGACCCCATCCTGTCCTGTCTCACGGCCCGACCTTCGGGCAACGCACAGACATGAAAGTCGTCACTGTCCGTCCTCTGTACATCCCTGCTCGAGTGTCCCGGATTTGGAGGATGGCACTCCTGGCCAACCTCCTGCCACCCTTTGGCGTGCGACCCTGGGTGCGGTGGTCGTCATGGATGGTCACCTGTGTGTGGCACCAGACGGCCCTGGACGTTTGTCAGCTGGCCCCAGGGAACAGAATGATACGGGGTTAGTTAGACACGCTCGGCCGGGCGTAGGATGGTCCAGTGGGTAGAATGTGAGGGGACAGAGGATGGGGGGTCCAGTGGGTAGGGTGTGAGGGGACAGAGGATGGGGGGTCCAGTGGGTAGAGTGTGAGGGGACAGAGGATGGGGGTCCAGTGGGTAGAGTGTGAGGGGACAGAGGATGGGCTGGGGTGGGGGGAAGGGGGTTGTCATTACTTGGTTCTGCACCTCCAACCTCGCATTGCGCGACCTCCCGGGTGGCAGATCCGCCAGCAAGGTCCAGTGCCCTCTGCTCGAACACTGTCAGGGGCTGCATAACGAGTGAACCCCCTCCAGTTCTGTTGCGCTCCCGGCTGTTGTGAGCAGTCTTGTCCTGTTCGGGGGGGGGGGGGCATAGATAGAGCATCACAATTAGGCAGGTATCATCCAGGGCGTTCAGATATTGGCAAAGGGTGGGGGGGAAGTTGCAGCCACACCATGGCATCTCTCCAGGTGGTTGCAGCGCTCATGTGGGTCTGTGACAACTTTGTTAACGACCCTCCATTCACTCTCAACCTCCCCTCCCACTCGTGCCCGCAAAGGGGGGGGGGGGGGTGATGAGGGACATGGGGGAGGGGGGGGGGGGATGGTTGTGACCCGGTTGTGACCCGGGGGCGCCCTCGTGGCACTTACCCTGGCAGCCCTGGTGAGGTCGTGGAGCTTCTTGCGGCACTGCTCCCCAGACCGAGGAGTCTGCCCCACAGCACTGACTGCCGTCCCCACCTCACGCCAGGCCTGTCGCACGACGCTGTAAGGGTGGCGATGCCCTTGTCTTGGGCAGAGGATGCCCCTGTGCTGCTCCACCTCATCGAGGAGGGTCTCCAGGTCCGTCTCACGGAACCTCGGGGCGGCCCTCCGTGGCTCCGACATTTCCCTCCCTCCTTTCCGTGCGTGGATCGCGCCCTTTTACGATGCATAGCGGCGTCATTCGGGCGGCACGCTCCCCCGTGTTCCGCGCGGCCCTGATGCTAGCCCATTCCCGGGGCCAGAATCGATCGCGATCGGGGTCGTTTCGTGCCGTCGTTGAACTCGACCGAGTTCACGACGGCTTTCTCGATGCGGCGCGACATCGGAGAATTGCGCCCATGGACTTTGTGCAAGGATAGTGCAACATTTGCCCTTATACCTCCTTCCTTACCACTATCCAGGGCCCTGACCACCGCTTCCAGGTGAAACAGAGATTTACCTCTTTTAATTTAGTACTGCATTTGCTGATTAAAAATTTAATTTCCTCTATATTGGAGAAACCAAACACAGACTGAGACATTGCTTTACTTATAATCTCTTTTTAACTTTGCAAGTATGGCCCTGAGTGTTTAGTCATTTGCATTTCTACTTCTCCATACCACTCTGGCCTCTCTGTCCTTGGCCTCCCTATGGACAATGAAGCTTAAAGAACCTTATTGTTCAATTGCAATATACTGCAACTCAATTCTCAATTTCATTATTATAGTCAGACTGAAACCACTGCTCCCATTTTTTCAGGTAGCAGTCATCAGTTATGGTTCGGCTTCTGCCCTTTAATAGCTCCTCCGAACTGCTTGTTACACTTTATTTGTCCTATTAACTCTCCATTTTGCCTTCGACCATCATCGCATCCATTTGTCATTTAATCACTTCTGTCCTCCACCTCATCACTGATCTTGTTCTTTCCTTCCCTCCCTCTGCTCACATTAAATCCCCAAGCCTGCCCTCCTCAATCCCGCTTTCCCTGGCTTTCCACATGCCTTAAAAACTGCAAAATCACTAACTTCCAGTTCTGATGAAAGGTCAAACTGAAACATTTACTTCTGTACGTTCTTCCCTCGAGATGTCGCCTGACTTGCTGAGTACTTCAAGCAGTTTCCATTTTTATTTCAGATTTCCAGCATCTGCAATACTTTTACTTTTGTTCTAAACATGTGCCTCTGTACATTGAGATTTGCTGATGTGTAATTAACTATACAGTACTACATAAGAAAGCGTGAAATTAAATATATTTTAGATACTAATAGCAGCTCACTTTCTAATTGACTGTTTCTTGCTCAGTGGACATGGAGAAGCAAAAAATGAAAAAACACAATTAAACCAGATTATGAGAGTTTGGTCCTTCCAAAAGCACTCGGCATGCATAGTAGTGTAGCATCGCTCAATCCCAAGTTACCTGGTTCTATCAGTTTTTCTTACATAGAGTGACAAAACTGTGATGCTCCTGTTAAGCTTTGTACTGCTGAGACTTCTGGTGGGGCGCCCTCGAGGAGACAGGTCGCAGG
This sequence comes from Scyliorhinus canicula, assembly GCF_902713615.1. Taxonomy (NCBI): domain Eukaryota; kingdom Metazoa; phylum Chordata; class Chondrichthyes; order Carcharhiniformes; family Scyliorhinidae; genus Scyliorhinus; species Scyliorhinus canicula. The sequence goes on from NC_052159.1 coordinate 27,610,114, forward strand.
TCAGATCGCTCCCGCCCGCGATGGGCAAACGGACCTTTTTTAACGGACTTTTTTGGGACCTGGCAGCCTGAATCGGTGGAGGAGACGATAGGAAAGAGGCTTCCTTTCCGGGGTATGGGCAGCTGGACTAGAAGTGGTTGAGTGGAGCGGCAAGGATCGAAGCGGGAGCAGCGGGGACCCCAGACTGGGCGGCCAAGCATGGCAGACGGCGGGGACCGGGGAGTGGAGGCTCACTGGCCAAGGGAGGAGCAGATGGAGTTCTTCAAGAACTGCTTCGCCGAGCTGAGGAGGGACACGCTGGACCCGATGAGAGCAGTGATGGACCGAATGGTCGAGACACAGGCGGTCCAAGGGAAGACGCTCAGGGAGGTCGAGGCGAAGCTCTCCAGCCAGGCGGACACGGTAACGGAGCTGGAGCACGAGGTGGAGGAGCTGAACGCCCGTCAGAGGAGGATGCAGGAGCAGCTTGAAGAGCTGGGGAAACAAAGCCAGGAGGCAGAATTTAAGGATCATTGGCCTCCCCGAGGGCTGCGAGGGGTCGGATGTGGGTGCATACGTGACGGGTATGCTTGAGGCGCTGATGGGACCGGAGGCCTTCCCTCAACCCTGGAGTTGAATGGGGCACATAGAGCCCCCACAAGGAAGCCCAGGACGGGCGACCGACCGAGGGCCTTGGTGGTCCGCTTTCACCGGCTTGCTGACAGGGAACGTGTGCTGCGATGGGCCAAGGTGGAGAGGAGCAGCAGGTGGGAGAACTGCGAGGTGCGTATTTACCAGGACTTGGGAACGGAGCTGGCCAAGAGGCATGCAGGATTCATCAAGGTAAAGGCAGCCCTCTACAAAAAGGTGAGGTTTGGAATGCTGTATCCTGCAAAGCTCTGGGTTATGTTTGAGGAACTCCACTACTATTTTGAGACACCAGAACAGGTTTGGACCTTTATTAAAGATAAGAAACTGGACTTGAACTAATGGGCACCTGGTTCTTTCAGTGCTGTACAGTGGCGGAGGTCTGTTAACCTAATTTGCTCTGATTAGGTGTGGACTTTTATTAAAAGAAGCTGGACTGGAACTAAAAGACTTTGGGCTCTCAGAGCTTTTGTGTGGCGGCGGTTTGTTAAACTATCCTGTACTGAAATGTTTTATCCAAGATTGTTTTCAGCCTGGACAGAGAGTGGGGGCTGGAGGGCGCACTGTTTAGGGTGTTTTGGGGGGATTTCAACAAGGTTGGGGGGGGGGGGGGGGGGGGGAAGAAGAGAGGGGGGCCCTGTAAAGGGGGCCCTGCACTTGGTACGTTTTGGCGGGAGATCGGGGCCTCTGATAGGGGGATGGGCTAGGGGCTGGTTACGGGACTTGAAAGGGCACGGTGGGATACAATTAGGTTAACGGGCCCCTGGTGTGTGGGGGGAGGGCCCGAGCGCTCAGACGGGAGACAGGCAGGCGCCAAGGGCAGGGGTCAGCATAGCTAGCGTAGGTCAGGGGGCACCAGGGAGAGTCGGAGGTGGGGCGGGCTACAGCCAAGCACAGGGCTGACCTGGCAGGTCGGGCCTCGGGGGGCAGGGAGGCTGAGGGGGGTGGGGGTGGGGGGAAGGATTAGGGCCACGTTAGTTTAGTTGAACACGTGTGGCATGGGCAAACAGAGCTGGCAGCGGAAGTGCCTTATTAACATGTTTATTCTTTCCCACTGTTCGTTTTCACTATGTTAAGGCTCTTTGCACAGGGCCATTTTTCTCTCCGTAACTGTTACAAATTTGTGTTCAATAAAAAACTAAAAAAAAAACGTTTTGTACTGCTGAAAAATATTTATAAATATCATTTATATATCACAGACATAATGTCTGTGGTGGGTAAAGTCTTGGAGAGGATTATAAAAGATACGATTTATAATCATCTAGATAGGAATAATATGATTAGGGATAGTCAGCATGGTTTTGTGAAGGGTAGGTCATGCCTCACAAACCTTATCGAGTTCTTTGAGAAGGTGACTGAACAGGTAGACGAGGGTTAGAGCAGTTGATGTGGTGTATATGGATTTCAGTAAAGCGTTTGATAAGGTTCCCCACGGTTGGCTATTGCAGAAAATACGGAGGCTGGGGATTGAGGGTGATTTAGAGATGTGGATCAGAAATTGGCTAGTTGAAAGAAGACAGAGAGTGGTAGTTGATGGGAAATGTTCAGAATGGAATTCAGTTACGAGTGGCGTACCACAAGGATCTGTTCTGGGGCCGTTGCTGTTTGTCATTTTTATAAATGACCTAGAGGAGGGCGCAGAAGGATGGGTGAGTAAATTTGCAGACGACACTAAAGTCGGTGGAGTTGTAGACAGTGCGGAAGGATGTTGCAGGTTACAGAGGGACATAGATAAGCTGCAGAGTTGGGCTGAGAGGTGGCAAATGGAGTTTAATGTGGAGAAGTGTGAGGTGATTCACTTTGGAAAGAATAACAGGAATGCGGAATATTTGGCTAATGGTAAAATTCTTGGTAGTGTGGATGAGCAGAGGGATCTCGGTGTCCATGTACATAGATCCCTGAAAGTTGCCACCCAGGTTGATAGGGTTGTGAAGAAGGCCTATGGTGTGTTGGCCTTTATTGGTAGAGGGGTTGAGTTCCGGAGCCATGAGGTCATGTTGCAGTTGTACAAAACTCTAGTACGGCCGCATTTGGAGTATTGCGTACAGTTCTGGTCGCCTCATTATAGGAAGGACGTGGAAGCTTTGGAACGGGTGCAGAGGAGATTTACCAGGATGTTGCCTGGTATGGAGGGAAAATCTTATGAGGAAAGGCTGATGGACTTGAGGTTGTTTTCGTTAGAGAGAAGAAGGTTAAGAGGTGACTTAATAGAGGCATACAAAATGATCAGAGGGTTAGATAGGGTGGACAGCGAGAACCTTCTCCCGCGGATGGAGGTGGCTAGCACGAGGGGACATAGCCTTAAATTGAGGGGTAATAGATATAGGACAGAGGTCAGAGGTGGGTTTTTTACGCGAAGAGTGGTGAGGCCGTGGAATGCCCTACCTGCAACAGTAGTGAACTCGCCAACATTGAGGGCATTTAAAAGTTTATTGGATAAGCATATGGATGATAACGGCATAGTGTAGGTTAGATGGCCATTAGTTTTTTTCCATGTCGGTGCAACATCGAGGGCCGAAGGGCCTGTACTGCGCTGTATCGTTCTATGTTCTATTCGTAGTGAAAGTTAACATTCTTGCTGTTTTATGCAGTACAACACGAGTTCGTGCCAGAATAATGGCAATCTGTACCTGCCAATGTTCCAAAATGCAGTTCTACGGTTTGTTTGAAATGAAACATATCATACACCATTAATCTCCAATGAAGATATAATTTCACCTGATTTGATTGTTTTCTGCTCTCTGTCTGCAAAGTTCATCTTCAGTGTCAGATGACTTTCTAGCCAATATTTTGACTTCTTCCTCCAGAGAGGTTACACTATCTTTTAAACAAGTCAACCTCGATCGATGCTCCAGTCTTTCATTTTCCAACTGAGAAGAGCAAAATAATGTGATACTGAGTGATGACATAGTAAATGTGCTCAATGTAGGTGTAGGAGACAGAATACAAGTGAGTAATCCAATGTTTAAATCTAATTACTATAAAGGTTGTGTTAGTGATGACAATTTTTGTTATAATTCCCACTAAAGATGCTAGAGCAGCACAAAATAAAATGACAAAAGTCTGATGTTCTTGGCAAACACGGAGTTTTCAAACTTATGTTCACACAAAATCTAGGTTGCATTTGTTGTCTTGGTAGAATCATAAGTAAAGCACAGTCCAGGCAGGTGTTCTTTATTTGTATACATTTTAGATGTAACAGTGTTTTATTAAGTATTTTCCTATTTGATTATGTGTATGGATGTCTTTAACAAAAGTGAACATGCGCGTGTGATGTTATTGGGAGTACGAGTTTTCAATTTAGCCACAAGGGGCTTGTGATGGTTGTGTTTAGCTGCTGGTAGTGTCTCAAGCCAAACTGCATTATTACCTCAAAATTTTCTGAAGTAAAGATTCAAATTTTACAATGCATTTGGTGACCTTTCTTGTGATCAAATTATCACATCTTTCTGGCGATGAGGATTAAAAAGGACAAGAAAATTTAAGATGTAGCATGGTAACACAAAGGTTTATAGAATGAGTAGCTAGTGTGCAATGTGGTCAGCGGCAATGGCTATGCTCAGGACTATCAGTGAGTTTGCGGAGAGGCACGGGAACTGGACTGACATATGTGGAAAGGTTGGGACACTTTTTCCTGGCAAATGGAATTGCAGACAAGGTTAAAAAGTACTCAGTACTCAGTGCGTGTGGTTGGCAAAGACTTACAAGTTATGAGGAATTCAGCAACACCAAGGAAACCAGAGAACATTTCATTTGCGGAGTTAGTTACACTCGCTCAGAATAATTACCATCCTCAGCCTTCAATGATTGCCCAATGTTCCATTGTCATTTTTGAAAGGCAAGACAGTCTGTAGGTACTTTTGTTGCTGAACTGTATCAACTCTCTTAGCACTGAGAATTTGGGGCAGTGTTAGAAGATATGCTCTAGGAAAGATTGGTCAGTGGGATTAATGAAGAAGACAGTATACAGCGTCTTTTGTTGTAGGCAGCCACATTAACTTTCACGAAGGCTCTAGAAATTTCTCAGGGCATGGAGATGGCTTCCAACAATGTAAAGGATATTCAAAAGACACATAGTGGAGTGCATCAAGTAAGAAAAGAGCCAGCAAACAAAAAGGCAAATGCAGTGGAATAATCATTGTAAGTTCAGGGACATGGTGTGCCACAATTGCAACAAAAAGGAGCATTTGGCTAAAATAAAGTACAGGAGTGCCAAGAGCACGTCAAAGGCTGAGCAGGGAAGTTCAAATTCAAATGCGCCTCAGTCAGCTACACATCACCTGGAAAGCACAGAACAGGAAGAGAAGCATTCCTACGACATGTTCAATGTGAATGAAGTGCGCACAGAGCATATTTATGCTCTTCCTCTTCGGTGATCACATGGTAATGAGTACAACTGTCCACCTAAGAAATCCGTGCTATTGGTCATGGGTTCTTGCATGGCTGATGAGCCCAATGCTAAAGCCACATCTTCAACCGTACACTTAGCAGGTGTATCCAGGAGGTGGGATCGGTACTTGCACTCTAGATTGCTGGTATTCCTTTCTCACGATCCTTTGCAGGGCCTCTTTTTGATGTCTGATGTCCTCAAAGAATTGTGTCCTTTCAATCAGGAGGTTTCTCCAAGTAGGTCTCTTCTGAGTTTAGAGAAAAGATTTTCTTTGGCATTCGGGACTCTGCCGGCCCAATGGAGTTGGCTTTGGCTGCTCATGGCCTCGATGCTGGTGCTCTTGGCTCCTTCAAGGACACTGATGTTAATACACCGGTCCTCCCAGCTGATGTGGAGAATCCGTCTCTCCAGGGCATCTGAATGCAGTACAAGTTTCTGAGCCATATAGAAGAATTGGGAGGATGACTGCCTTGTATACAAGGATCCTGCTGTCAGCACAGATGACACTGTTGTCAAAGACTCTCATCCTTAGGCATCACAGATTGGATACAATGTTGAATCTTCACATCAATGTCAGCCCTAGGGAAGAAGTGGCTCCCCAGGTTTGAGAAAATGTTCCACGTTTGGTAGGGTTGATTTTGATGGAGGTTGGATCTTGCCCTGGGGTGGGTTGGTAAAGGAGAGAGTGGAGTTGGTGTTATCAATGTTGTTTTCTTCATGGATTTCAACCGTTTGAGGTTGATTTTTTTCCTGTCCATCCTGTAGACAATATCCACTCCACTGGTAAGCTTGCGCTTGACAAGGTGAAGAATGGTGGCAATGAAGATGGAGAATAGGGTGGGTGCGACAACACATCGCTGCTTGACTCCGGTCTTGACCTCGAAGGTTTGTTTTATTTACATGGAGGACTGTGCTGACATCTCGTCTTGGAGGAGTCGGAGGATATTGATGAATTTCTCTGGACAACCGACCTTTGATTTCTCGATTGACTGAGTCAAAATGCATGTAGAGTGGTTAATGTTGCTCCTGGCATTTCTCTTGGAAGTTCACAAGCAATGAAAACCATGCTATTTATTCTACAGTGGAGGTCGATGGACAGAAACTTAAGATGGAGATGAGCACAGGAGCCTCTACATCTGTCATCAATGCGGAGACCTTCAGGAGCATTTGGGGTTCTAAGCAGGCACCAGCCCTTACTCTTAGTCAGTCAGTGATCAACCTTTGAACTGGCTAGATTATACCATTACTTCGAGTGTTTGAGGTGGGTGGACATTGTGCATAACAGCCAAGAAGCAAGAGCACTGCTCCTGGTGGAGCAGACTCGATGGGCCAAGTGGCATAATTCTGCTCCTATTATGGTCTAATCAACAACAGGACTTTCACTAGCTGAAGTGTTGATGGGTAGGAAGCCAAAAGTGTCACCTGGATCTGATCTGTTACATCCTGACTAACCTGCAAAGGAGAGGCATTTCAATTCAAATGACTGTGTGTGTATATGTAAGGGATTTCAGCAGTAACCAACAATGGCTGCCTGGAGTTATTCTAAATCAAAGTGGTCCAGTATCTATACTGGTGATACTAACTAATGGAAGGGATGTCCGCGGACACCAAGATCACAATCGTCTCTATGCCATGACTCTGAGACAGCCAAGTTTCCGGATCACACGGCAGAAAGAAATAATGCTGTGGAAATTCGACAGGAGGTGGTTCCTGTTGCTCAGGGGCACCCAGTGGACACTACTCCGGGAAGTTGAAGGACTTCCTCTCACTAACAACTAACCTACTTCTGCATCCTCAAGTCCAGCTCAACAGAACCAAGACTCACCAGTGTCTACTGAGTCATCTGTGGTTCTACACAGATCACAACAGAGTAGCAAAGTTCCTGAAAGATTGACATGTGGGCTCAGAGGTTTGCTGTTGTCTTGCCTTAAGGGGAATTGAATATTAAGGAGGGGGGGGGGGGGGGGGGGGGGAGTGTAATAGAGTTTTAATAAGCATCTTCCCATTTGATTATGTCTATGGCTATCTTTAACAAAAGTTTGCAGCACGTGTGAAGTCATCAGGAGCGCAGGCTTGCACAGTATTGCCATGAGGAGTTTGTGTCTAGTTGTGTTTAGCTGTTGCTGGTGTCCGTAGTCAAATTATTATTACCTCATGAAATAAAGATTTAACTTTTACAACACGTTCGACTACCTTTCTTGTGGTCAAGTTACCACAACAATTATAGCACCAAACATTGAAAAAGTCTACATTACTGTGTGCATGGAACCCTTCAGGTCTTCTATTCTTTGCTCCAGATGCGATCTCTCATTAATTGCGGTCTCCTGGGAAATCTAAATGTAACATTGAGAGAATTAAATACTGATAAACTAGATTTGATATTATTTTCTTGCTCGGTGTCATTCACAACTTCTATGTGCTCCTAACAAAGCAGCTTAGGCAAAATATTTGCTTGCATCAGGGAGTCAGTGACCTCCAATCCTCTGATAGCTTTATCAGCCTGGTAAACAAATGCCAAAGCATGTTAACCCTGCATTGTGCTTGTACATCTCCAATTGGCTGAGCCTTATCTAAGCAACATTAATAACTTATATTTATATAGTACCTTTACCTATAGTCTGTATTAAAACACCTCATGATGCTTTACAGAAGCATTATAAATTTATGAAATTTATACAAAGTAATAAATTAATTAACTAATCAGAGATGGCAGGGCAGGTGATGTGCTGTAGCTGTATGATGTGGGAGCTGGCTGTTCCCCTTGTGAATGGCAATGACCACATCTGCAGAAAGTGTTGGTTGCTGGAAGAACTCCGGCTCAGAGTTGATGATCTGGAATCTGAGCTTCAAACACTGCGGCACATCCGGGAGGGGGAAGAGTTACCTGGACACTTTGTTTCAGGAGGCAGTCACACCTGGGAGATTAAGTAATTCACATTCAGTAAGTGATCAGGGACTTCAGAGTGTGACTGTTAGTGAGGCAGGCAGGGGGAACCTGAGTTCAGGAGTGCAGGAGCCTCAGCCCTTGACCTTGTCCAACAGGTATGAGACTCTTGCTCCCTGTATGGATGAGGAAAAGGGCTCTGGACAGGATGAGCCAGCTGACCACGGTACCATGGTGCAGAAGGCCATTCAAGAGGGGGGAGTAAAAAGACAAGTAGTTGTTATAGGGGATTCTATAATTAGGGGGACAGATAGTATCCTATGCAAGCCGGATCGGGAGTCTCGCATGGTGTGTTGCCTGCCCAGTGCCAGGGTGCGGGACATCTCTGACCGGCTTGAAAGGATATTGGAGCGGGAGGGGGAGGATCCAGTTGTTGTGGTCCACGTTGGGACTAACAACATAGGTAAAGCTAGGGTGGAGGACCTGTTCGGGGACTATCAAGCACTAGGAAGAAAACTGAAATACAGGTCCTCAAGGGTCATAATCTCCGGATTACTGCCCGAGCCACGTGCCAATTGGCATAGGGACAAGAAAAGTAGGGAAGTAAACACGTGGCTAAGGGATTGGTGTGGGAAAGAGGGATTCCACTTCATGGGACATTGGCATCAGTTTTGGAACCGGGGGATCTGTACCGTTGGGACGGTCTCCACCTGAACCGATCTGGAACCAGTGTTCTAGCGAAGAGGATAAATAGGGTGGTCAGTAGGACTTTAAACTTCTGAGTTGTGGGGAAGGGAAAGTGAAAGAGACAGGGAGCATGGAGTTAAATGGCAAGATACGCAGGAGGATAACATGTAGGCAGGTGGATTTAAGCTTGAGGCAGACTAGGAATTCAACAAAAATTTGGACATCTTAGGACTTCCAATATCTGTAACGATAAGAAAGTTAGCATTAAGGCACTTTACCTGAATGCTCGTAGCATTTGTAACAAAGTAGACGAACTAATGGCACAGATCATCGTGAATGATTATGATGTGGTAGGCATCCCAGAGACATGGCTGCAGGGGGTTCAGGACTGGCAGTTAAACATCCAAGGATATACAAACTATCGAAAAGACAGGGAGGTGGGCCGAGGGGGTGGGGTTGCCTTGTTAGTTAAGAACAAAATTAAATCTATGGCACTAAACGACATAGGGTCGGATGATGTGGAGTCTGTGTGGGTAGAATTGAGGAACCACAAAGGCAAAAAAACCATAATGGGAGTTATGTACAGACCTCCTAACAGTGGTCAGGACCAGGGGCGCAACATGTACCGGGAAATAGAAAAGGCATGTCAGAAAGGCAAGGTCACAGTGATCATGGGGGACTTCAATATACAGGTGGATTGGGTAAATAATGTAGCCAGTGGATCCAAAGAAAAGGAATTCATGGAATGCTTACAAGATGGCTTTTTGGAACAGCTTGTCATGGAGCCCACAAGGGAGCAGGCTATTCTGGACCTAGTGCTATGTAATGAACCAGACTTTATAAAAGATCTTAAAGTAAGGGAACACTAAGGAAGCAGCGATCATAATATGGTTGAGTTCAGTCTGCAGTTTGAAAGAGAGAAGGCAAAATCGGAAGTAATGGTGTTACAGTTAAAGAAAGGTAATTACGAGGGCATGAGAGGGGAACTGGCAAAAATCGACTGCAGAGCAAAAATGGCAGGAGTTTGTATGCATAATTGAGGACACTGTACAGAGGTTCATCCCTAAGAAAAGAAAGATTATCCGGGGAGGGATTAGACAGCCATGGCTGACAAAGGAGGTCAGGAAATGTATCAAAGAAAAAGAGAGATCCTATAAAGTGGCCAAAAGCACTGGGAAATCAGAAGATTGGGAAGGCTACAAAAAACAAACAGAGGTTAACAAAGAGACAAATAAGGAAGGAGAGGATCAAATATGAAGGCAGGCTAGCCAGTAATATAAGAAATGATAGTAAAAGTTTCTTTCAATACATAAGAAACAAACGACAGGCCAAAGTAGACATTGGGCCATTTCAAACTGATTCCGGAAGGCTAGTGATGGGAGACGAGGAAATGGCTGGAGAACTTAATAAGTACTTTGCGTCTGTCTTCACAGTGGAAGACATGAGTAATATCCCAAAAATTATAGAGGGTCAGGGGGCTGAGTTGAGTATGGTTGCCATTACAAAAGAGATGGTGCTAAAAAAGCTAAAAGGTCTTAAAATTGACAAATCTCCTGGCCCCGATGGGCTACACCCTAGAGTTCTGAGGGAGGTGGCTGAAGAAATAGCGGAAGCGTTGGTTGAGATCTTTCAAAAATCACTGGAGTCAGGGAAAGTCCCGAACGATTGGAAGATCGCTGTTGTAACCCCCTTTTTCAAGAAAGGATCAAGACAAAAGATGGAAAATTATAGGCCAATTAGCCTAACCTCGGTTGTTGGTAAAATTCTAGAATCGATCGTTAAGGATGAGATTTCTAAATTCTTGGAAGAGCAGGGTCGGATTAGAACAAGTCAACATGGATTTAGTAAGGGGGGGTCGTGCCTGACGAACCTGTTAGAATTCTTTGAGGCGGGTGACAAGTAGGTTAGACCAGGGAAACCCAGTGGATGTGGTCTATCTGGATTTCCAAAAGGCCTTTGATAAGGTGCCACACAGGAGGCTGCTGAGTAAGGTGAGGGCCCATGGTGTTCGAGGTGAGCTACTGGCATGGGTTGAGGATTGGCTATCTGACAGAAGGCAGAGAGTTGGGATAAAAGGTTCTTTTTCGGAATGGCAGCCGGTGACCAGCGGTGTCCCACAGGGTTCAGTGTTGGGGCCGCAGCTGTTCACCATATATATTAATGATCTGGATGAAGGGACTGGGGGCATTCTAGCGAAGTTTGCCGATGATACAAAGTTAGGTGGTCAGGCAGGTAGTGCTGAGGAAGTGGGGAGGCTGCAGAAGGATCTAGACAGTTTGGGAGAGTGGTGCAGGAAATGGCTGATGCAATTCAACGTGAGAAAATGTGAGGTCTTGCACTTTGGAAAAAAGAATCCAAGCATAGACTACTTTCTAAACGATGAGAAAATTCATAATGCCAAAGTACAAAGGGATCTGGGAGTGCTCGTCAAGGATTCCCTAAAGGTAAACATGCAGGTTGAATCTGTGATTAAGAAAGCGAATGCAATGTTGTCATTTATCTCAAGAGGGTTGGAATATAAAAGCAGCGATGTGCTACTGAGCCTTTATAAGGCTCTGGTTAGGCCCCATTTGGAGTACTGCGTCCAGTTTTGGGCCCCCCATCTCAGGAAGGACATACTGGCACTGGAGCATGTCCAGCGGAGATTCACACGGATGATCCCTGGAATGGCGGGTCTAACATATGATGAACGGCTGAGGATTCTGGGATTGTATTCATTGGAGTTTAGAAGGTTAAGGGGAGATCTAATAGAAACTTACAAGATAATACATGGCTTAGAAAGGGTGGACGCAAAGAAACTGTTTCCGTTAGGCGAGGAGACGAGGACCCGTGGGCACAGCCTTAGAATTAGAGGGTGTAAATTCAGAACAGAAATGCGGAGACATTTCTTCAGCCAGAGAGTGGTGGGCCTATGGAATTCATTGCCGCGGAGTGCAGTGGAGGCCGGGACGCTAAATGGCTTCAAGGCAGAGATAGATAAATTCTTGATGTCGCAAGGAATTAAGGGCTACGGGGAGAATGCTGGTAGGTGGAGTTGAAATGCCCATCAGCCATGATTGAATGGCGGAGTGGACTCGATGGGCCGAATGGCCTTACTTCCACTCCTATGTCTTATGGTCTTATGGTAAAGCAACATTAGGCACTGAGTCACATAAGAAGATATTAGGGCAGAGGGTCAAAAGCTTTGTCAAAGAGGTATATTTTGATTGCCATCTAGAAAAAGGAAAGGGGTGTCGGGAGGTTTACCAACGGAATTCCAGAACTTAAGGGCCAAGGCAGCTGAAGGCACAGCCATTAAACAAATAAATAATTAAAATTTAGGGTGTCAGTTTGGCACCGCAAACAATTTATTTTTCAATTGACCCAATTTGTAGGGCAAAATGGACTTTTGATTCACTATTGCCAGATTTGCACTATCAGAGACCAATTAATACCAGCAAGAAGTCCATGGCAGAATTATACACTTCTAAATTTAATTCTGATACGTAAAGATAACACAACTCAACTTTACTGAAGGCAGTAATATGCAATACAGGATAAAATTTATGCCAAGTGTACTTCTTGACAGAAGAATTATTATATGATATTTGCAGAATACAAACACAGGAACTGAAAATCCTAACATTGTAGTGTAAAAGGGCAGCACGGTAGCACAGTGGGTGGCACAATTGCTTCACAGTTCCAGGGACCCAGGTTCAATTCCCGGCTTGGATCACTATCTGTGCGGAGTCTGCACGCTCTCCCAGTGTCTGCGTGGGTTTCTTCTGGGTGCTCCGGTTTCCTCCCACAGTCCAAAGATGTGCAGGTTAGGTGGATTGGCCAGACTAAATTGCCCATAGTGTTCAAAAAGGTTAGGTGGTGTTACTGGTTTGTGCGGACAGGGTGGAGGTGTGGGCTTAGGTGGGTTGGTCTTTCCAGTGCGGAATCGATGGGCCAGGTGGCCTCCTTCTGCACTGTGCATTGTAGAAGTGGCATATTGGAGATTGAATGTGATAACCAACTCATAGATTATTCTACCTGGCTAAAATTAACAAATCTCATTGAAAAGTTAGTACAAAAGATGTAAACTGTTTGTCATGATCATCGTGGAAAGCATGCAATGTAACCAAAACATGTTTTTAAAATTATAAATTAGATGTGATATTAGCTACACAAATGGGCCAATTTCAAAATATGCACCGCAGACTCAGTGGAGTCTCAGAGGAGTAGATACAAATCCATTTTGTGGGCAGAAATGGGGTATGAAATATAATTTTCGGCAAAAGAAAACAAAATAAAAGCTTTGGCTCCTGACAGGAAGTAACAAATGATATGAAAAGCCATGGATCCCCTTATTCCTGTCCCATCCCAGTCCAAAGCACTGGGCAGAGGAGGGAGGAATCAAACATTAGAGATAAAGATGCAATCAGCAGCAAGCAGACTTCAAAGATAATGGTGTACGGTGAAATATAATGCTTTTGCTAAGTTTAGGAAAACTTTTCCTCCCATCTTTAAGGCCAGGTAGCATAAACAGACATAGAGAAACCATTTTCATGATTCCTCACCAAATCCTGTTTGGCTCAGGATTAGAAGCAAGGTTCTATGGAGTTGCAAGATTAATGTTTAGTTACCAAGATTCTGCATTCCAGATTCTAAGTGCTGCTGCCAGCGGACAATCTGGACTGCGTCCGGCTGGCGCTCGGGGCATCACCAGGGTAGGATTCTCATGGCTTGACTATACAAAAATATGCATAGCATCAAACATGCCGGTTTCCCTGCAGTTAACTGGGTCGGGCCACCATCTTGAATGGAGGCCCTCATCCCAACATTGAGGGACAGGCAATCCCCCACAATGCAAATATTAACCTATGCCCCACTGACGAGAGAAGTACCCTAAGCCCCTCTTCCCCCCTCGCCCAACACCATGTATTCATCAGGATGATCAGCACCCCTCTAGAGCCTCCCAAGACCTCCCCGCCCCCTCCAGCCACTGGCCCACCTGGCCCTCCCCCTTGTTCCCCCCCTCCAAATTTCCAATGATGCACTGCCCCCATGGCACAGACATCCTCACAGTAGCTCCATAATCTGCATGATGAACCCCAAGTGGGGTCAAGGGGGTCAGCCCAGTGTTCATGTGCCCCTGCCAGGCGGAAGAGGAAGGATCCCCCAAAGGTCTTGGGGGTTGGTTTGTGGATAAGGGTTTGAACCTAGGACCCTCCCCTAGGATGGAGGAGGGGGGGGGGGGCTTGACTGGACTGACCCTTCCAGCCCTGGGCAAGCTGAAGATCACTCTTCGCATGGTGATCTCAAGCAGCCCTCTGTTCAAGATCTTCATCCTTGTCAGACCTGTTTAAACTCTAAAGTGGCTGTCCTCATTCTGAAGTGCTTTGCCTGACAGCTGGTGACCAGACCAGACAGTTCACTGAAAGTTCAAGCCAGTAACACTTGCCCTTTCCTCACATCTGTTCCCTCAGTCATATGCTATTTAAACTGCTGTTTTTTGAAGTGTCAGAGCCTTCATAGAAAGCCCACAACACTTCAAAAGACTTCCTGAGACCACTGTGATGGTTTGTGGGGGTGGATTGCATGTCACTGCCAGTGCAGGGCAGGAAGCCCACTATGGCCAGCAGGGCAGGACTGGATACTGGGGACAGGTCTGCCACCCAGCGCCAATCCCATTTTTAGCCCGAAACAGGATTCTCCACCCGGTCAGGATTCCCAATCTTAACGCCGGTGAATCCCAGCCATACAGTTTCTTAAGTTTTTCCAAAAGCATTAAAGGGATTCACTGACTATTTAATAACTCCATTGTCTTGTTTGGTTGAGTAAAGCACTTTAGAATTAAGTTGTGCTTTCCCTCACCTTCAATCGTTCCCGAAGACTGTCTCGCTCAGTGGTCATCCTCCGCAGGTCTGCTACAGCTTCATCGCGCTCACATTCTAAACGTCGCAGTATATCTTGTGCAGTCAAACTGTTTTTCTGAGACCTCGGAGATTTGGCAGCATCCCTGCGTAGTCTAGTAAGCTCTTCCTGGGCCTAGGTTATTATATGCAATTAGCAAATGAGCATAACAAATATTTAAATGTATTTGGTTTAAAAGAAGCTATTCTTGCAAGTTAGTTACATGTCCTGGTCAGAGTTACACCGGAAATAAATTGGTTTTCATTAGCAGTTAGAAAACATTAGTTCTTGTAAATTTATACAGAAATTCAGTTACGCTTTAAATCAGACCAGCCATAGCCATTGCCAGCTTTTTAATATCACAACAAAGGCTTTGTGTCTAGCACCATGAAATTCAAGCCTCTGACAATTCTGGAACATGTTCAAAGCCATATTAATTTCTTCTTTAAAGCATTTCTATTAAGATGCCATGTGCTGCAGCTACAACACATCACCACCTACCCAGCCACAGCCACCGTTTATTTCCGAAGGGGATTCTCCATTTCATCTTTGGGGTACCAATATGATGCCCTGGAGCTCGGAAGTTACAGCAATTCTCTTTCATTTGCGCCGAGGACCTGGGTTCAATTCCAGCCCTGAGTCACTGTCTGTGTACAGTTTGTACATTATCCCTGTGTCTGCGTGGGTCTCACCCCCATAACCTAAAGATGTGCAGGGTAGCTGAATTGGCCACGCTAAATTGCCCCTTAATTGGAAAAAAAGAATTGGGTCCTCCAAATTTTTATTTTTAAATTCTCTTCCACTTTGTGAACTCTGCACTCAGGTGAAGCTACTCTGTGGGAATCCTTTGATTGTTAATTCATTTACTATTTTATTATCCCGATTACTTTTTTTTTTTAATTCCCTGGATCTTAGTTTAAGCCAATGCCATGACAGTGAAAAAAGAGAAATACTCACCATGCAATTGCTCACCTGCCTTTCCTGTGACATCATACTTAGCATTCACATCAAAAATTCAAAAAAATCAGCCTGTTTCAAACTAGTTGTTTATATCCCGCTCCAGCTTCATTCAGCTGACGCTACTCCTGCTGCCACTGTTTACATCTCTCTCCAGTCTTGCTCAGCTCCTGCTCCCCAATGTAGTGATATGCATGTGCACATCAATGTATATAATGTATATAGTTATCGGGAAGACCTCCGACCAGCAGGTGGTGATAGAGATCCATCATGCGACTTGAGAGATTCGACAGTTGGTAGTAAGCCGTACTACAGGACAGTCGCACAAGAAGTAGCTCCAGGAGAATCCACTGAATTCAATCACTAGTCGTCGCCTCTATTATAGTTTGTTAGTTATCTTTCCATGTGTTTGTTAACAAATCATTTTACTAGTTAAAGAACTAGATGTTCTGTGTGCATCATTACCACGGCCACAATTACCTGTAAATATGTATGTTAATTTTTGCGTGTTTGTTTTTGTTTGTTTTTTTTTCTCTCTCCTAACAATTTGTAATTTGTTCAATATAAAATACGAAAACTGAATAAAAACATTTATAAAAAAAAAATTACCACGGCCACAACACAGAACAGAACATGGTACCAAGATTGTTGAACAATTAAAGATAACAACGGAGAAGATGTGACGAAACAGGCTGAAGAAAGAAAATTCTTCCGCCTACCTGAGAGATTGGTGGTTTGAAGGCACCCCACCAGCTTCAAGTCATCAGTAAAGTAGATGAAAATTGGCGTGTTTTTAACCAGCAATTCAGACTCTACTGTGCAGCCCTTTGCTTGCAGGCACAGCCTGACGAGAGGCATGTTGTGTTGCTGCTCACGATAGCAGATCCTCAAGCAATAAACATTTCTAATACCTTGCCGCTCGACAGCAAAGCGGAAAGCAAGAGCTTTGATGAAGTTATAAAATTCTTTGATCACTATTGCTCCACAAAGAAAAATGAAATATTCAAGTATAAGTTATCTCCTTCACACGGGCATTCAGACGGCGGGCAAATCGTTCGATAGTTTTCTAACCGACTTGCAGTTGAAGACGCAGTCATGCAAATTTAGCACTTTAAAATCGTCGATGATCCGTGATCAGATAGTGTTCAGCATATCAAATGACAAGGTACACGAGAGACTATTATGGGAAGATGAGCTTCAACTGGAAAATGCTGTCAATATTTGTCATACCTGCATGCTAGCTGCATAGCAGATTAGCATGCTCAATCAGAAATATTTTGGCGGCAACGTGGCAGACGACGTCAGCGCCATAAGCACTGTGACGCAGTCAAAAAAGAAACATGGTCGCAGTGCGGGTGCCCATTTTGAGCAGCCTTCAGGATCCGCCATTATGTTCCAGCAATGCGGCAATTGACATGATCACAGAGTGGGCGTGCCGAAGGAAGAAACCCCATAGACTATGTGGCTCAGATGCTGGTAAATCTGGTGGGAAGGGGCAGCTTCCCCAACCTGCCAAAGACAGACAGAGCCCAGAGGTCACTCCAGCCAAAACCCAGGGCCGGGAGCAGCCGGGGACTATAATCGCCAAGGTGCACCAGTACCAGGACCAGGAAAGAATCCTGCGCTGAGCCGGACAGACAAAGACCGGAAACTGGGAGAGACACCAGATTCCGATATACCAGGACATTGGGGCAGACCTGGCCAAGCACCAGGCGGAGTTTAAAGAGTAATGGCGGCCCTGTACAAAAGTGGGGTAAAGTTTGAGATGTTGTACCAGCCAAACTATCGGCCACTTTCCAGGACAGGACAGGGAGCATTACTTTATGGCCCTTGGGGACACAGACAAATGCTTCCGAGAGAACAGGCTGGGAAGGCAGCAACAGAGGGAAAGGTGAAAAGATCACTCAGAGACTAAAACACTTAAAGATCATTTGCACAGGATGGTATCGCCTCGCTCTGAACCAGAGAGCCAAAACGCAGCAAGGAAAGGGCAATGGAGCGCAGGAGAGGGAGAAAAGGAGGAAGAGGGGGAAGAAAAGTAGAGGCGAAGGGTAGACTGACCCCAGGAGGGGGGGCCACCACATTAGCGGGAAAGCTAGCGCCAAGAGTCAAGAGAGTGAGGGGATGCCACAACACATCTCCCAATGGGGTGATATTAGAAGCGGTAAACAGGGAGGGGGGGGCGGGGAAAAGAGGGGGAAAGAGGAGGGAGGCTACAACAGGTCACACATGGCACCTCAGACAGCCACTTTGGAGGATCTCCAAACAAAGGGAAACCCCGGAGTGCAGGGGAGCAACCATAAGGTCAGCGGTGTTCTGGAAGGGGCACCAGTGGTCCTTGTTAACACGTACGCTTCCAACTGTGAGTTCATAAAGAGGACCGTGGAGAAACCCCCCTACATAGATACGCATTGACTAATCATGACTTTAACTATGTACAGGACCCATGGATGGACAGATCAAAACGCCAAATCGGGAAGACCTCAAATACGGCAAAAGAACTAAGCGCGTTTATGGAACAGATGGGGACAGTGGAGGTTCACACATCCAGGGGAGAAGGAGTTCTCCTTCTCCCAGGTACACACAAGGTATAGACATGCATCGACTTCTTTGAGGTGGGGAAAGCGGTGCTTCCAGGGATAAGAACGGAATATTCCACGATCGTAATCTCTGACCACGCTCCACGATACATGGACGTTAAATTGGAGACGGCCATACCCAAAGCCCCTCCCCAAGGAGGTTGGACACGGCCCTACTTGCCGACAAATCCTTTTGCGAGAAAATAACACAGGCCATAGACAGGTGACCTGATGAAGGAGCTGCACTCCGAAAACTAATGACTCCAAACAAACCTGTTGGACTTTAACCTGGTGTTCTAAGACTTCTTACTCTGCCCACCCCAGTCCAATGCCGGCATCTCCACATCACACGGGGTAAGATAGTGACCTGATACAGAGCAAGTTATCATGGAGTTTCTTTGTACTCCCCTGGCACTACCCCTATGCATGACTGTCCTCATGTACTTCGTCTTAGAACCATCTTCCGACCACTGGATGTACCCGCACTTATATCTGAGTGTCTTGTCACATGAGCATGGTTTTGTGACCGCATGGTGGATCTGTACCATCACCTGCTGGTTGGAGGTCGCACCACCAGCTGGCGATCAACAGCACCACCCAAAGCTGCAGACTGGCTGGCCAACCTGTCGGAATTTCTCCAACTGGAGAAAATCAAATTCGCCATCCTGGGTCTGAAGAGGGCATCTACAGAACTGGAACCCATTCACCAACTTGTTCCAGGACCTGTTTGTAGCCAACAGCCAGTAGAGCGGGGGAAGGGGAGGCACAGACCAGCCACAGATCATAAAGGAAAGGGAAAGGGGGGGCTAAAGCCCATAAAAAAGACCACGGTACACAAGAGGCATAACTGCAAAGCACAGGCCCAAGGGTAAACAGAGAACCAGAAGGAGGAGCGATACACGGGAAAATACATGCTGGGGGCCAACACTAGCCAGGGCAACTGAGGCCAAATGGGGCCTGCAGCCACAGAGGGGAGAAAAACATGTAGATGTTAATATGTGATCCTCGTTTGTTTGTAGTTTATTTTTCTCGTTCTTTGATCTATCTCACTTTTGTAATTTTAATTCCACCTTGGTGGCTTTTGTTTTATATGCACGGTTATGACACTTGTAATTTAACGTATGAACTGAAACGTATAACATAAAAATGTGAAAAACAATAAAAACATTTATAAAAACAAAAGATCCTCTGGGGACATAGCGCATGACATATATATCCCAAGAAAAGACTAATATGAAATGTGCACCAGGATTAAAAAAGGGATTTCAAGATGAGTAGAGCCAAAGCTCATGAAAACAGAACTCCTCCCGCGCTCACTTGACTGCCGTGAATCATTAAAAAAAAAATCACAGTAGCAGTTAGCATAGTTAGCACTAGGGATTCACAGCACCAGAGTCCCAGGTTCGATTCCCTGGGTCACTGTCTGTGCAGAGTCTGCACATTCTCTCCGTAACTGCCTGGATTTCCTCCGGTTTCCTCCAACAAATCCTGAAAGACGAGCCGTTAGGTGAATTGGACATTCTGAGTTCTCCCTCTGTGTACCCGAACAGGCGCCGGAATGTGGCGACTGGGGGCTTTTCACAGTAACTTCATTGCAATGTAAGCCTACTTGTGACAATAAAGATTATTATAGAATAATGTGACGCTCAACTCAATCTAGCTGTCTCTTCATTTTTCTAATGCAGCAAATCATTAAACTCTCCCATTGTAAGCATTTATTTCAGCTGGTCTTGAGAGCATTTGTTGAAGGAAAGATTGACTTGTATCATTGTGAGGTGAAGTTAAGAGCAGGCTGAATTAATTACCATGCTCTAATAGAACATTTGCTTCTAATTATCATCCACATGGTTGACACAAGAAATAGTTGCTTGGGATGAAACTTTGGGGTTGGGGGGGGGGGGGGGGGTGGTGGAACTTTGCCTGTGGAACCAAAGCCAAGGAAGAATCATAGAATTTCTAGTGCAGGAGGCCATTCGGCCCATCAAGTCTGCACCGGCCCTTGGAACAAGCACCCCACTTAAGCCCACACCTCCACCCCTTAACCCAATAACCCCATGAACTTCTGGAGTTACAGGACATAGTTTCCATTGAAGAATAGCAGCAAGTTACAGAAGAGATTGATCAAGCTGGTGTATAGAAATAGACACCAAGATTTAAAAAATCGTACACAAAAGACAATGAAAATAACAATATTGGTTCTTACCTGCTCATACAGGAGTTTGCTTTGGTCTCTTTCTGCAGTTAAAACTTTGACATTTGCCTGAATTTCTGCCATGTGCCTTTCATATTTACTTAACATGATTTGAAGATCATCGCGCTCTTTAATAATGCATATCAGTTCAGACTCATAGCTTCCTCCCTGATTTTGACAAATGACAGAAAGTAAACTGGTCATCAATAAGCCAGAAAAGTGTACAATATTTCCCGCATGAATATTACTTTCTTCTTTCAGAAGTCAATCCAATCAATGGCTATATAAATATACAAATGTTCCAATTGTCAGATACCTTTTATAGAGCTTCAAATGCTTTTGAAATTAATGTACATAATGAGACAGCATTTCTGCTAGTTGAGAGTCTATGACTCGGCGCATAATCTGTACATTAGAGCCAGACCATTCAGGAATTAAATTAGGAAACAATTTCACAAAAAAGATGGTAGAAAGCTGGAACTCTCTTCCAAAAATGGCAACTGATGCTGGAACATTGTTAATTTTGGAACTGAAATTGATAAGACTTGTGCTAACCAAAGGTACAAAGGGATATAGGAACAAAGCAGGTACATAGGGTTAAGTTGCAGAAGTGGAAAGAGTGGAACTTGGAACTATCAGCATCAATAGGGAAACGGTATTCAACAAACCCTTGGGATTGAGGGCAGATAGGTTCCCTGGCCTGATGGCCTACATCTTAGGGTGTTAAAGGAAGTAGCAGCAGAGATAGTGGATCCATTGGTCACTATATTTCAAAATTCCATGGAGATAGGAAAGGTTCCAGTAGATTGGAAAAATGCTAACGTAACGCCCTTATTCAAAAAGGATGGGAGGTAGAATGTGGGAAATTACAGCCCAGTTAGTTTAACTTCTGTTGTTAGAAAATTGTTAGAATCAATTATCAAGGACGTAATATCAGGACATTTGGAAAGCCAAAGTGCTATCCATCTGAATCAGCATGGTTTTATGAAAGGCAAATCATGTTTGGCAAATTTACTTGAGTTCTTCGAAGATCTAACAAGCAAAGTGAATAATGGGGATCCTGTCGATGTAGTATATCTGGACTTCCGGAAAGTGTTTGATGAGGTGCTGCACAGAAGGTTAATTCACAAGGTGAGATCACATGGGATTAGGGGACTTTATTAGCTTGGATAGAAGACTGGCTGATGGGGAGGAGACAGAGGGTCTGGATAAATGGATATTTTTCTGGATGGCAAGATGTAACTAGTGGGTGTCACAGGGTTCGGTCCTTGGTCCTTGGGCCCCAGCTATTTACAATGTTTATTAGCGACTTTGATACAGGGATAGAAGGTTCTATAGCCAAATTTGCAGATGACACAAAAATAGGTGGGACAGTAAATTGCAATGAGGAAATAAGAACCTTACAATGAATATAGACAGGTTAGGAGAGTGGGCCAAAATGCAGCAGATGGAGTTTAACGAGGAAAAGTGTGTTTTGGTCAAAAAAATGGAAAGGCAAATTATCTAAATCGGGAGAGACTTTAGGGTGCTCCGATGCAGAGATTTCTGGGTGTCCTCATGCATGAGTCACAGAAAATGAGCATGCAAGTTCAGCAAATAATAAGGAAAGTGTGGTGATATGATCTGCATACCTGTCTGCCATTGGGCCAGAACATCGGCTTACCATTGGCCCTGGTCGGTCATGTGCCTCTCGACCGATTGGCCGAGAGGCTGAGTTAACCACGCCTCCATTAACGAGCTATAAATGGTCAGACGCCTGACGATCGCCCTTTCCAATGTAGACGATCGCAGAGCTGTGTTCTAGTCTATTAAAGCCTGACTTTGGTAAAGCACTCGCCTCGCGTACAATTGATGGCACATCAATTTAATAGACTACGACTCTGAAGATGGAGTTCCGCATCAAGCCCGAATGCCTCCGCATCAGCCCGCAAACTCCGAACTCTGCAGAATTTTTCCAACTCTGGCTGACTTGCCTCGAAGGGTTCCTAGCATCTACAACCACCCCCCCACCGGGGCACAGAAGCTGCACGTCCTCCACTCCAGCGTGGGTATCGATGCCTACGCAATAATCAAAGAGGAAATGAATTATGATGACGCTATACAAAAGCTAAAAGGACAATTCATCAAACCGGTCAACAGGGTATTCGCTCGACATCTGCTGGCCACCAGAAAGCAGGTCCCCGGTGAGTCTCTAAACCAATATTACCGGGCCCTCCATGCCCTGGGGAGGAGTTGCTCCTGCGTAGCGGTTTCGGCTACGGAGCACATGGAGCTACTGATCAGAGACGCTTACGTGGCTGGGATGCTGTCCCCTGTGATCCGGCAGCGGATGCTGGAAAGAGACGACCTCAGCTTAACTGAGACGCTGACTTTCTCCTCCTCTCTGGAGGTCGCAGATCAAAACGCTCGCTCTTATGACCCTGGCCAGGCCTCCTGGCACGCTTCCCATCCGCTAACTCCCGACCTCCCTCAGGCCTGTGCCGCGGGACGCCCCGATAAATCCGCGGGGCCCCGCTGCTACTTTTGCGGGTACGCAAAACACCCTCGCTCGCGCTGCCCAGCCCGCTCCGCCCTCTGAAAGGGCTGCGGGAAGAAGGACCACTACTCCACGGTCTGCCAGGCCAAAACGCTGGCTGCGGCGCTTCTGGACGCCGCACAGCACCCCCCCCCCCCCCCCCCCCCCCCCCAGCCTCTGCAACCGGCCTGTGCGCCTCTCTCTCTCCCCCAGGGCCGTCCCAGCCGCTCCCGAATCGCACCCCAGAGCCGCTCCACCTCACCCAGCTCCTCCCGACTCGCGCCCCGCCGGCCGACAAGCGCACCTCCCCAGGCCCTCCCGGTCCCTGCCTGCCCGCCGCGCGTACCTCTCCCCCCCCCCCCGCCCCCGGGCCCCGGCGCCCGTCCTGCACGCCTCCCCGGCCCCTCCAGGTCTCTGCCGGCTCACGGCGCAGGTTTCTCCCCCCCCGCCCCTGGGCCCCGGCGCCCGTCCTGCGTGCCTCCCTGCCCCCCCCAGGTCTCTGCCGGCCCGCCGCGCACGTTTCTCCCCCCCCCCCCCCCCGCCCCGGCGCCCGACCGGCTCCTCTCCGGGCCCTCCCGGTCCCTACCTGCCCGCCGCGCGAATCTCCCCACCCCCCCCACCCCCGCCCCCGGCCTCCTGCGCGCCTCACCTCCCCCGCTCGCAGCTGCTCCACCCGGCTTGCCGGCAACGCTAGCTCCGCCCCCAGCGGCCACGAGGGCTTCCTGGGCGCCGCCATCTTGGGGCGCCGACCCCATGTGCGGGTCCTGGGCGCCGCCATCTTGGGGCGCCGATCCCACGTGCGGGTCCTGGGCGCCGCCATCTTGGGGAACAGACCTCACATGTGGATCCTGACCACCGACTTCCAGATCTGCCACGCAAGGTCCCTCCAGCATCGAATCGGACAGCGACGACGGATTTTCTCCACGGCTCGCGCCCGTTTAACTCGACCAGTCACGTCCACGCACGCTCGCCAAAACGACAACGCTGATCCACCTCAACGGCCACGAGACCGACTGCCTGCTGGACTCCGGGAGCACGGAAAGCTTCGTTCACCCTGACACGGTAAGACGCTGCGCGCTCCCTGTCCATCCCGTAACACACAAAATCGGGTTAGCCTCAGGTTCGCACTCCGTCCACATCACCGGGTGCTGCTTTGCGGACCTCACGGTCCAGGGGAAGGTTTTTTAAAATTATAAATTCCTTGTCCTCCCTGACCTTTGCGCACCGGCACTCCTAGGACTGGACTTCCAGTGCAACCTGCAGAGCTTGACCTTTCAATTCGGCGGCCCTATACCCCCCCTCACTGTCTGCAGCCTCGCGTACCTCAAAGTAGACCCCCCATCCTTGTTTGCTAATCTCACCCCCAATTGCAAACCCGTCGCGACACGGAGCAGACGGTACAGCGCCCAGGACCGGTCCTTCATCAGGTCCGAGGTCCAGAGGTTGCTGACGGAAGGGGTCATCGAGGCCAGCAACAGTCCCTGGCGAGCCCAAGTGCTGGTGGTCTGGACTGGGGAGAAAAACCATGGTAAACGAGATCGCGACATACAAGGTCTTCTCCACTGTGGACATTAAGTCCACTTACCACCAGCTCCCCATCCGCGCAAGTGACCGCCTGTACACCGCGTTCGAGGCTGATGGGCGCCTCTACCACTTCCTTAGGGTTCCGTTTGGTGTCACAAATGGGGTCTCGGTCTTCCAACGGGAGATGGACCGAATGGTCGACAAGTACGGATTACGGGCTACCTTCCCGTATCTTGATAATGTCACCATCTGCGGCCACGACCAGCAGGACCATGACGCCAACCTCCAGAAATTCCTCCAAACCGCAAAATTCCTTAACCTCACGTACAATAAGGATAAATGCGTGTTCAGCACCAACCGCCTAGCCATCCTCGGCTACGTAGTGCGTAACGGAGTGATAGGCCCCGACCCCGAACGCATGCGCCCCCTGATGGAACTCCCTCTCCCCAATACCCCCAAATCCCTCAAACGCTGCCTGGGGTTCTTCGCATACTACGCCCAATGGGTTCCCAATTACGCTGACATGGCCCGTCCCCTCATTCAAACCACGACCTTCCCGCCGTCGACGGAGGCCTGCCAGGCCTTTAGCCGCATCAAAGCGGACATTGCAAAGGCCACGATGCGCGCCATCAACGAGTCCCTCCCCTTCCAGGTCGAGAGCGACGCATCAGAAGTAGCTCTGCCGGCCACCCTGAACCAAGCGGGCAGACCCGTGGCCTTCTTCTCCAGAACTCTCCAGGCTTCCGAACTCCACCACCCCTCTGTGGAAAAGGAAGCCCAGGCCATAGTCAAAGCCGTGCGACATTGGAGGCACTATTTGGCCGGCAGGAGGTTTACCCTCCTCACAGACCAACGGTCAGTAGCCTTCATGTTTGATAATGCACAAAGGGGCAAGATCAAAAATGACAAGATTTTACGGTGGCGGATCAAGTTGTCCACGTACAACTATGATATCTTGTATCGTCCTGGGAAGCTCAATAAGCCTCCTGATGCCCTGTCCCGCGGTACCTGCGCCAGCGCGCAGACAGACCGCCTCCGCTCCCTCCACGTAGACCTCTGCCATCCAGGGGTGACCCGCCTACACCATTTCATTAAGGCCCGCAACCTGCCCTACTCCATCGAGGAAGTCAGGTCAGTAACCCGTGACTGCCACATCTGTGCCGAGTGCAAACCGCACTTCTACCGCCCCGAGCGCGCACACCTGATCAAAGCATCCCGCCCCTTCGAACGTCTTAGCATTGACTTCAAGGGGCCCCTTCCCTCTAACAACCGCAACATTTACTTCCTGGCGGTTATCGACGAATACTCCCGCTTCCCCTTCGCCATTCCCTGTCCCGACATGACCACATCGACCGTCATTAAGGCCCTACTCTCCATCTTCTCACTGTTCGGCTCCCCGCGTACATACACAGCGATCGGGGGTCCTCATTTATGAGCGACGAGCTGCGTCAATTCCTGCTCGACAGGGGCATCGCCTCTAGCAGGACGACCAGCTATAACCCTCGGGGTAACGGACAGGTCTAGCGGGAGTATGGTACCATCTGGAAGACCATACTACTGGCCCTCCGGTCCAGAGACCTCCCTATTTCCCGATGGCAAGAGGTTATCCCCGATGCCCTACATTCTATCCGCTCACTCCTCTGTACTGCAACTAATCAGACACCTCATGAACGTCTTCTGGTTTTCCCCAGGAAGTCATCCTCCGGATCCCCTCTCCCGACGTGGCTGGTCACCCCCGGGCCCAGCTTGCTCCGGAAGCATGTGCGGGTGCACAAGTCCGACCCGTTGGTGGAGCATGTCCAGTTACTCCACGCTAACCCACAGTATGTGTACGTGGAGTACCCCGACGGTCGGCAGGACACGGTCTCCCTCCGGGACCTGGCACCCGCTGGCGTGCGCCCCCCCCCCCCCCACCACAGACTCCCCATCCCCTTTTTCACCCCAGCACCCCACTCAGCTTCCCCATCCCACATCCATGGCGTCTCCGCGGCCAGCTCAGGTGACGGAGACTATTCGCGGTCCATCGCTCCCGGACTCCAGGACATCAGCAGGACCATCGGCCGATCCGACGTCAACTCCTCCACTGCGGCGCTCTGCCAGGACGTCAAGGACCACCAAAAGACTGATCGAATCCTTCTAGAGTTCTACAGCCCCATGGACTTTTTGTAACTATCGTTATGTCTGGGTCAGTGGGAAGCCCCCAAATTCGATACGGGTAAGGAGAGAGAATTTATTCTCCCAACGGCTACTCATATCACCAGTTCTCTCTCTCTCTTCCCCCCCCCCCACCACCCCGGGTCCCATTCACACCCCCACCTTCCTTCTCCGCAAGGGGTGAATGTGGTGATATGATCTGCATACCTGTCTGCCATTGGGCCAGAACGTCGGCTTACCATTGGCCCTGGTCGGTCATGTGCCTCTCGACCGATTGGCCGAGAGGCTGAGTTATCCACGCCTCCATTAACGAGCTATAAATGGTCAGACGCCCGACGATCGTCCTTTCCATTGTAGACGATTGCAGAGCTGTGTTCTAGTCTATTAAAGCCTGACTTTGGTAAAGCACTCGCCTCGCGTACAATTGATGGCACATCAGAAAGCAAATGGAAAGTTGGAATTTATAGCAAAAGCAATTAAGTATATTGTTGCAACTATCCAAGATATTGGTAAAAGCGCACCTGGAGCATCGAGCATTGTGCACAGTTTTGATTTGATTTATTGTCCCATGTTCCGAGGTACAGTGAAAAGTATTTTTCTGCCGCCACGGGAACGTACACAGTACGTACATAGTAGACAAAAAGATTTCAAATAGTACATCGACAAACAGTGATTGGTTACAGTGCAGAACAAGGGGCTAAGCAAAGCCAATAAATGAGCAAGAGCAGCATAGGGTATCGTGAATAGCGTTCTTACAGGGACAGATCAGTCCGAGGGGGAGTTGTTGAGGAGTCTTGCAGCTGTGGGGAGGAAGCTGTTCCCATGTCTGGATGTGCGGGTCTTCAGATAGGGTATTGTGAATAGTGTTCTTACAGGGACAGATCAGTCCGAGGGGGAGTTGTTGAGGGGTCTTGCAGCTGTGGGGAGGAAGCTGTTCCCATGTCTTGATGTGCAGGTCTTCAGACCTTCTGCCTGATGGCAGGGTCTGGAAGGAGGAAAAGCCTGGGTTGGAGGAATCTCTGATAATGCCGTCTGCCTTCCTGAGGTAGCATGAGGTGTATACAGAATCAATGTGAGGGTGGCACGCTTGTGTGATGTGTTGGGCTGAGTTCACCACACTCTGCAGTTTCTTGCAATCTTGGGCCGAGCAGTTGCCATACCAGGCTGTGATGCAGCCGGATGGGATGCTCTCTATGGCACATCTGTAGAAGTTTGTGAGAGTCGATGCAGACATGCCTAATTTCCTTAGCTTCCGTAGGAAGTAGAGACATTGTTGGGCTTTCTTGACTGTTGCATCAACGCGAATGGACCAGGACAGACTGTTGGCAATGGTTACCCCCAGGAACTTAAAGCTATCGACCATCTCCACTTCGGAGCCATTGATGCAGATGGGGGTGTGTGTCATGCCATACTGCCTGAAGACGATGATCAGTTCCTTGGTCTTTCCGGCATTTAGAGAGGGGTTGTTTTCGGTACACCATGCAACCAAGTGGTTCATCTCCCTTCTGTAGTCTGATTCATCATTATTTGAGATACGACCCACCACAGTCGTATCATCCATAAACTTATAGATTGAGTTGGAGTTAAATCTTGCCACACAGTAACGTGTGTACAGGGAGTACAGTAGAGGTCCCCTTATTTGAGGCGAGGCAGTTCAGAGGAGGTTCACTAGATTGATTCCAGAGATGAGGGGTTTGTCGTAGGAGGAGAGATTGAACAGTTTAGGCCTATATTCTCCAGAGTTTAGAAGAATGAGGGAAGATCTAATAGAGGTATACAAGATGCTCAGAGGTATGGATAAAAAAGACGTGGAGCTGATGCTTCCTCTTGTGGGGCATTCTAAAACGAGAGGTCATAATCTTACAATAAGAGGTAGCAAATTTAAACCCAAAGGGTTGTTAAACTGTGGATTTTCCTACCCCAGAGTGTGGTGGATGCAAGGTCAGCAAATAAATTTAAAGAGAGTTAGACAGATTTTTAATTGATAATGGGTTGATGGATTATGGAGAACGGGCAGGACGGTGGAGCGAGGCCAGGATGGGATCAGCCATGATCACATTGAGGGTGTTAGGCTCAGGAGGGTAAAGTGCCCACTCCAGTTCCTTGGTCATGTGTTCCAGGGAGGAGATTTCGTAAACTAGTTCTTGGTCTGTAACATTGTAGGCAGCAGATGAGGAACAGATCAGTGACCCAATGGCGGAGAGGACTCGATGGATCAAATGGCCTAATTCTGCTCCTATTTCTTATGAATTTATGAACTATGATCTCACCAAATAGTGGAACAGGCTCAAGATGCTTAATGGCCTCTCTGTTACTTTATTATTATATTTATTTAATTGCCCCAATCCATGTAAATTTCACTTGCATATAATTATTGCTCCCATCATATCTGGATATTTTATAACCAGTGTTAATTTGTGTACTAATGAGATGATTTGAAGAGATTGTGAGCAAACAGCAACTTTCATGTGAGTCAATCGAAGAAGTTCAATGACTATTCTGGTAGAAACACTTATTAATGGAAGCTATCATGGAAATTGAGATAGGAAGTGTTATACAAACATCAAAGAGGAAGAAGAAGATGATTGAATCAGTGAGATTGACTGGAGAGTTGATTGAGAGAAAGAATTTCCCATTAGTTGGGAGTCTAGGACTAACTAGGGACATAGTCTATAAATTGGACCCAGACCTTTCAGGGGTGAAATTAGGAAACAATTTCATAAAATGATGGTAGAAGTTTGCAACTCTTTCCCACAAATGGCAATTAATGTGATTTGTTCATTGTTAATTTTAGAACAGAAATGTAAATGCAAGACTGTTAACATCTTACTAGCATGTCTCCCATATATGTTTTAGAACAATTCATGCATAAGCTTTATAAGAAAAGCCATTTATATCAATTAGATCATTGTTGGTACCAATCTATCGATTTTGGCAGTACTGGGATCAGGTCTCAGGGTCCAGTGGTAATTTTAGGAGGGAGAACACTCAGGATCTTAGAACAACAAAGAAACAACACCAAGGCAGCTCCTGGGGCCTGGGATCACTGGGCGATCAATCCTGGTTTCTGATAGCTTTCCTTAAGGAGTGAAGTTCATAGATTGGAAATAATTATACATATTTCTGGGTTTCTGGGTAATGATAAGCATTTCAGGAGCAGAGAGCACCTAAAATGTGATCTTGAAATTTATGAAAGCCAAAGGATGTGCAGTTTCATCATGACTTTTTCTAGTTCACAATTCTACCACTATAGAGCATTATTGTGTGCTCTACATTCAGCTACAGTTTAGTAAAACTCAAGGGGCGGTTTTCCAATAAAAAAAGATTTGAATTTATATAGCGCCTTTCACAAAAACTCAGAACATCCAGTACCCTTTGATGTGATTTTTGTAACATAAGAAACACCATTTAATTTATGCAGAAAAAAATCCCCAAATAGAGCAACGTGATCATGGTCAAATAGTCTGCTTTAATCATGTTGGTTGAGGGATATATTATACTGGTCAGGACATCAGGGATAAATCCCCTGTTCAGGCTCAAAATATTGCCAATGGATCTTTACTTTCCACCGGAAAGAGCAGACACAGCCTCAATTTAATGCCACATCTGAAAGATGGCATCTGCAGGACCCCCCCAACAATGCAGTGGCTATGTCATCCTAGATTGTTAATTTATTTTTATTTTTTCCAATTAAGAGGTAATTTAGCATGGCCAATCCATCTACCCTGCACATCTTTATGTTGCAGGGGTGAGACCAACTCAGACACGGAGAGAATGTGCAAACTTCACACTGACAGTGACCCGGGGCAGGGATCAAACCCTGGTCCTCGCCACTGTGAGGCAGCAGTGCTAACCACTGCTCCACCTGCCACCCTATCCTCTTAATCTCTGGAGTGTGTACACCCTGGTTGGTCAGAAACAATCACAAAAGGTACAGAATTAGGAGTCTATGGGAAAGGCTGTGAATAGTCTGCTGAGGTTATGCTCCAATAAGTTGCATCATGGTTTTCCTCAGTGCAAGTAAAGCTGAAGCACAGTGAAGGACTACCTTCAAGGGTAGGCACACGTGAACTGAAACATGACTTCATGCACAAAATAATCTGTTTTTTGGATGAATATTAAACCCATTTAACAGTAATTCTGATCCTTTACCATTGTGGCAAATAATAAATATCAGTGGCACACCATTCCCCATGATGGAATCAGAAGTACATGCCATTACCACTCTTTTGTTTTCTGCCCCATTTCTTTGCTGGTCGCTGGCCTACAATGATTCCCAGTCCACCAACACCTTATTTTTAAAGTTTTCAACCTCATATCAAATTCTCACCCCTTCCCATTTCTGTAAATTCTTCCACATATTTTAACCTCTTAAGAATTCTGTATGCCTTCAACTTAGGACACTTGTACATCCCAAATTCCCTTTTGATTGGCAGCTTTGTCTTCAAGTGTCTAGAGTGTAAACTTTGAAACTCCCTCCCTAGTATTGTCGTAGGAGGAGAGTCAATGGTGCTCCAGGTGCGCTCTTACCAATGTCTTGGATATTGGAACAACACTTCCTTACCTTTTATACTCAATTGCTTTTGCTATAAATTCCAACATTCCATTTGTTTTCCATTTGCTTTCCTTATTATTTGCTGCACCTCCATGCTCATTTTCTGACTCATGCACGAGGACACCCAGATCCCTCTGCATCGGAGCACCCTGAATAGCGGGAGGTGTATACAGAGCCAATGTGTGGGTGGCCAGCTTGTGTGATGCGTTGGTCTGAGTTCACCACACTCTGCAGTTTCCTGCGATCTTGGGCCGAGCAGTTTCCATACCAGGTTGTGATGCAGCCGGATAGGATGCTTTCTATGGCACATCTGTAGAAGTTTGTGAGAGTCGATGCAGACATGACTAATTTCTTTAGCTTCCATAGGACGTAGAGACGTTGTTGGGCTTTCTTGACTGTTGCATCAACGTGAGTGAACCAGGACAGACTGTTGGCGATGGTTACCCCCAGGAACTTAAAGCTATCGACCATCTCCACTTCAAAGCCATTAATGCAGATGTAGTGTGTCGTGCTACATTTCGTGAAGTCGATGATCAGTTCCTTGGTCTTTCCGACATTTAGAGAGGGGTTGTTTTCGGTACAGTTTCGAACTAGTTTACGAAATCAGCCAGAGCATCTCCTCCCTAGAACACATGACCTTGGAACAGGAGTAGGCACTTTACCCTCCCAAGCCTAACACCGTGAACACCCTAAATGTGATCATGGCTGATCCCACCCTCCCCCCTCATATTGTCTGATTACGCTCCTATGTTAAAGTTGTTTTAAAATATAAGTTGTGACTAAAATCATTCAATTTGTTGTCACAAATTGTCATATATAATTAAGGGGAGAGATGCAAAGAGAACAAATACAGTATATATCAGTGGAGGTGGAGGGTAGAAAAAAAGGAGAGAGATTCAACAGTAAAACAGAAGAGGCAGGTGAGAGACCATGGCCAGGATTTTCCATTCCGCGCAACTGCAATCGGGAATCCCAATTGGAGCATCGCCCGAAAAACGGGATCGACACGAGGCTCCAAACCCATTGTAATTCTCCACTGCCCCACCACCAGGTGTGGTGCACCACCCATCCTGCGTTGGCGGGAGGATGCAAATTTAGGTTTTGCATACATAAGTATGCAAGTAACGGGTTGGAAGCCTGTGATTGATAGTTTAATGGTTCAGATACAGTTGCTTGGTGGATTGTTTACTTATCTTTCCCTTCCATGCTTGAATACATCTTAAGTAACCTGCTTTGATGTTAACCACAATGTTTCTAAACACTGTTGCTATGATTGAGAGATCCTCCGCACATCAAAAGCAGCCACGTGCTTTCTTCTGTGAGAAAAGAGAATGTGAGACAATTTATCTCCTTTGATGTGGTGAGGATGTTCAGGTTATCCAGGAAGGGGCAGGCCAGACACATCCCAGGAGTAGGGTCCCGAGGTCAAACTCTCACCCAACCCTCAGGACTTTGGAGGACTCCCTCTTCAACCTGGCAGCAACATAGGGGCACATGACCTATGTCTGAGTCCCTTGAGACCCATCGGGGTCCACCGCACCAGGCACAGGTTTCACTGCCAGCATGTAGGAGCCATGGTGCCGGGGACAGTGCACCATTGGCAATGCCAGGGGGAAAAGGGACCATGCCGTTATTCTTGTGCTGGTGGGGGGTGGCCCCTCCTTGTCAGCCGGGAGTGTCAGGATTTGTGTTTTGGGGGTGGGGGGCTACCTACCACCAGACTTTGTGATTGGGCCACCAGCTCAAAATGGCAGCCCAACACTGGGATTTGGATGGAATCTGGCGAAATCTCCACCATGCATAAATTTGCATGGTAAAGGTGTGAGACTTGCACCTGGGTGCCACTCCTAGTTCCAGCGGAGACCAGTCCTAATGTTCTACTGGTGGAAGCATTTAGGTTCGAGAACGGAGAATCCCAGCCCATATTCTCCAACTTGGCACAACAAATAATAGTAAAAATCATACATCAAATATTTAAGTTTTCACATTATAAGTTCATTTGTCACAAATTCTCCATGGAATTAGTCTGGTGCACCTTTGTTGCACCCCCTCTATAGCCAGTATATCCTTACTTAGGTAACGAGACCAAAATTGCACACAATACTCCAGATCCAGTCTCACCAAAGCTCTATACAACACCAGCAAAACATAATCTATGTTTCTAAAAGGATCAGGAAGCCATTCGGCCTTCAAGCCGTTCGTTACGATCAAGGTTGATTATGATTAAGATCAAGACTGATGGCCGATTAAGACTTCCTTACTCCAGTACACTCATCCCCTTGCAGTAAAGGCTAACATACCATTTGCCTTCTGAATTGCTTGTTGCACCTGCATGTTAGCTTTCAGTGACTTATGAACAAGAACACACATCTTTTCGGACAAGATGATTTTCCGATCTCTCATTTAAAAAATAGCCTCACATTTTTTCACATATTCCGTCTGCCATTCTCTGGCCCACTCACTTAGCCTGCCGAAATCACCCTGAAGCCTCTTTGCACCTCCCTCACAACTCACATTCCCACATACCCTTCAACTCACATTCCCACCAGGCTTGACTAATCAGCAAATTTGGAAATATTACATTTGATCTTCACATACAAATCATTGGTGTAGATTGTGCATAGCTGGGGACCGAGCAATGATCCTCGTGGTACCCCACGAGTCAGAGTCTGCCAACCGGGAAAATGTCCATTTATCCCTACTTCCTGTTTAATGTTTGTTAACCAATCCTCAGTCCATACCCAGTTATGTTTCTCCCAATCACATGAGGTCTAATTTTGCTTCCTAACCTCCTGTGTGGGACCATGTCAAAAGTCTTCTGTAAATCTAAATACACCACATAGCATCCTCATAAAACTGGGCCCCAACCTCCCTTGAATCCAGGTCCACCCAAGATTGAAGCCTCCTCCACCCCTACGTCAGTTTATATATAAAGAGACCATCGTTGCCAGCTTTTTATCTACCCCGCATCTCGGCAGTCCACCGAACACCCCTTCCAAACATCTGCTAACCATTCCTCCCAACTCAAATAGGCACCCATTTCCTCCCCCTCCACCCCCAACACAGAAAACCCAACCAATCTAAACCCAGGGAATTTATCAACTATAATTTCTCCAGCACTACTTTTTTTCCCTCATGCTAATTTTTTTCACATCTTCTATTTCATAATGGCTTCCCAATATTTCAGGGAGTTTTTTTGTATCTCCTTCGAGGCAGACACAAGGGGTTGGTGATTTTCTGTCCTCATTTTCGGCAGGCGGGAATAATGGCAGTGACAGAGAATCCAATGGGAGTCCGGTTCTGATTGTCCCCGTCCTTGGTCAATGATGAGTCATCTGATGAAGGAACTACGCTCCGAAAGCTAGTGATGTGAAACAAACCTGTTGGACTTTAACCTGGTATTATAAGACTTCTTACTGTGCCCACCCCAATCCAACGCAGGCATCTCCACATCATCGTCAATGATGTCATGGATTCCTGCCATGAAAGGCCGGAAACTCTATTAGCATAAATTTTAATATCATTAGCGCCCTTCCCCACTATTACCACCTCACCACCATTGGATTTGGAGATACTATATTTAGTTCACTTATCTAAATCATTAATGTACATTGTGAATAGCTGGGTTCCTTGGGGATCCTAGCACTAATCTCTACGGCCTGCCATTTGGAAAAGACCCGTTTATTCGTACTCGGTTTTCTGTCTACCAACCAGTTTTCTATCCAGCCTGATACACTACCCCCAATCTTACGGGATTTAATTTTACACGCTAATCCCTCATATCTTATGGGCTTTAATGTTACACGCTAATCCTCCCAATCTTACGGACTTTAATTTTACACGCTAATCTTACATGTGGGATTTTGTTGAAAGCCTTCAGCAAGACAAATAAACCACATCCAGTGGTTCCCCCGCATGAACTCTACTCTACTAGTTACAACCTCAAAGAATTTCAGTAGATTAGTCAAGTATGATTGCCCTTTCGTAAATCCATGCTGACTCTGTCCTCTCCTGCCACTGTTTTCCACTGTTGGATTCTGCTATTAAATCTTTTATAATGGACTCTCGCATTGTCCCCACTACCAATGTCAGGCTTACAGGTCGATAATTCAGTTTTCTCTTTGCCTCCCTTTTTAAATAGAGGGGTTACATTAGCTACCCTCCAATTATAGAGACCATATAATCTTGGAAGATAACCACCAATACATCCACTATTTTTAAGGCCACTTTTTAAAAAATATTTTTATCAAGGCATTTATAAAAACACACAAATGAGAGCAGGAACACACTGGTACAACATAATAATCAACACCCGCATACCCCCTGCTCTTCCCTTCCTCCTAGACACCTGCCCCCCCCTGACCACCCCACCCCCAACAGCACCCCATCCCGCAACCACAAGGATGGCAACCCAAGAAAGGACGGTACCCGCCCCTCCACAACGTCCCGAACCTGCTTGTTTGCCTGCAGCTTCTTCATTGGTGGGCTTGGTCAAGTTCCAGGGGCCTGTCGAAGGCCTCCTCCCCCATCACCTTTTCCAGCATCTTAGCCTCATAAGTACTGGTGTCTGCTCCCTCGATGCCTTCACAAGAGGCCTTACACAACTAGATAGCCAATTATTACTTCCTCATTACACAGTAGCCAGTCTATGATAGCCTTTCTCTCATTGGTTCTTCAACGTACTGGCCCTGAAAACCATCCCGTATACACTCCATGAATTCCTCCTCTATGGTATTGTTATGGTATTGGTATTGACTTGCCCAATCGATATGCAGATTAAAGTCACCCTTAACCATAGTACTGTGGTCAGCCCTTTCTTCCACCTTGCAGTCCTTTTCATCCACACAGGTAGCAAGCATCTTTCGTACCTGTTGGATGAAGTCAGCAGCTGAGGCTCCTCTAATACTACATGCTGGTTCCCCTTACATGCCTGACTACAGTCACACTCTCCTGTCCCTGACCATTGACCAACTTCTGCCTAACTTAAGGGGAGAGACTGTCTCTTGAACAAAGTATCCAGGCGACTCTCCTTATTGCTGATGCTCACAATGTCCGCAACTCAGACTCCAGCACAGCAATTTGGAGTCGAAGTTGCCTCCGTTGCAGACACTTTCTGCAGATAAGGTTGTCTGGGATTGCAATGCATTCCATAGGTTTGCAAATACCAACTCATGCCTCATACCATTGTAGTTTCCTTTATTTAGATTCAGGATCTAGTCTCAGAATCAGCTATGTCACTCTCCATCTTTGTGCACACCACCAAGCCTGCCATTTCTGTCAAACCTTATTTACTTAATTTGTCAATGAGTTAATTATTTACACAGGTAAAGTAATAGAAAGTTGCACTCATCTAGCTTGAAGACAAGGAAGGAACTCACCACTTACTGGAGGCTGAAAAAAAAGTAGAAAAAGCACCTCTTTGCCCCTCTGCACGGAATTCCCACCTGAACCAAATTCACAACTATACACTGTATACACATCACCTATTGAGGGCAACTACTGCCAGCTGATTTACAGATAACTGCAACTTCAGGCAGTTTTAATTCGGCTATTAAACTAACATTGTGAGAATATAACTCTTAATCTAAATTTGAACTTAACCAGAACCTACCACTTGAACCAAATTCCCTTCTACACAATCTGTCTACATCTCAGTCAGGCATAGTCTTGTCTCTGCATGCCTCTCTCTTGATAATATTATACCTTTAAGGAAATAATTTCAATACAATTATTATATTTCATATGAAGTACCTTCACGGGAGATGAGCGCAGTGGACTACGTCCTCTGGATGAATTGCATTGGCTTGAAGACTTGTTTCTCAACATCTTTAATAAGTATTCTACCTCAGCTTTGTAGAAATCTCTTTCTTGTGCTATAGTCTTCACAAATGTATCTAAAAGAAAAGGAGATTTATTTTTCTCATATGAGCGTCGTTGAATTTCTTTTTTTTCTGATCCTGGAACCAATTCAAGACCTGAAATGGAACAAGCAGAAAGATGGAATGAGATCAGTGATATTAGTTTGTCACATGAACTATCTTGTATTGCAGACTGCTAAATTCATTATTCTCTAATTTGGTAAATGCAGCTTTCTTTTTTAAAAAAATAATTCAGTGAGACAGATGATTCTGATGTTACAGCACATAACATACCTAGATCAGCAGCAAAATACACTGCCAGAGTAAACTTAATAAAGCAACCCTATTAGACAAGGGTGATTTGTCTTTCCAATGTCCCACATCAGTCACTTTTTGCTTTCCTCGCTACATGATCGCTAATTTGCTGGTACATTTATGCTGTGGAAAGTTGATTGAGATTGGCCAAAAATTTGCTGGTGCCTGTTCGGGTACACGGAGGGAGAATTCAGACTGTCCAATTCACATAACAGTACGTCTTTCGGGACTTGAGAGAGGAAACTGAAGCACCCGGAGGAAACCGACGCAGACACAGGGAGAACGTGCATACTCCGCACAGTGACCTAAGCGGGAATCGAACCTGGGACCCTGGCACTGTGAAGCAACAATGATTACATTTCCACAGCCCTTTGGGGTATATGACCCAAAAATTCCTCCTCAACTCAGTCTTAAATGTCCTATCTGTTATTGTGAGATTATGTCTCCTTGTTCTAAACTCACCAGCCAGGGGAAACATACCATCTCCATTGACCCTGTCACACCCTTGTGAAAAGTTTGCAAGCTTCAATGAGCTCACCTCAGTCTTCGAAACTCTAGGGAATACAGATCCAGTTTCCCCAATCACTCCTCATAAGGCAACTCTGCCATCCTTGGGATCAGTCTGGTGAACCTCTTTGCACTCCCTCTATGGGAAGTATATCCTACCTTCGATAAAGGAGACCAAAACTGTACATTTGCACGAAGGCTCTGTACAATTGCAGCAAGACATCTTTACCTCTGTACTCAAAACCCCTTGTGATGAAGGCCAACATATTATTTGCCTTCCTTATTGATTGTTGGATCTAAATTCTAGTTTTTAGTGACTCATTTTTAACCTCCCCAGGCAGCGCGTTCCCACCACCTCCCCAGGCAGCGCGTTCCCACCACCTCCCCAGGCAGCGCGTTCCCACCACCTCCCCAGGCAGCGCGTTCCCACCACCTCCCCAGGCAGCGCGTTCCCACCACCTCCCCAGGCAGCGCGTTCCCACCACCTCCCCAGGCAGCGCGTTCCCACCACCTCCCCAGGCAGCGCGTTCCCACCACCTCCCCAGGCAGCGCGTTCCCACCACCTCCCCAGGCAGCGCGTTCCCACCACCTCCCCAGGCAGCGCGTTCCCACCACCTCCCCAGGCAGCGCGTTCCCACCACCTCCCCAGGCAGCGCGTTCCCACCACCTCCCCAGGCAGCGCGTTCCCACCACCTCCCCAGGCAGCGCGTTCCCACCACCTCCCCAGGCAGCGCGTTCCCACCACCTCCCCAGGCAGCGCGTTCCCACCACCTCCCCAGGCAGCGCGTTCCCACCACCTCCCCAGGCAGCGCGTTCCCACCACCTCCCCAGGCAGCGCGTTCCCACCACCTCCCCAGACAGCGCGTTCCCACCACCTCCCCAGGCAGCGCGTTCCCACCACCTCCCCAGGCAGCGCGTTCCCACCACCTCCCCAGGCAGCGCATTCCCTCCACCTCCCCAGACAGCGCGTTCCCACCACCTCCCCAGGCAGCGCGTTCCCACCACCTCCCCAGGCAGCGCGTTCCATATATTTACCACCCTCTGTGTAAAAAGAAAACTTGCCTCGCACATCTGTTCTAAACCTTTCCCCACGCACTTTAAACTTATGTACCCTAGTACTTGACTCTCCTACCCTCGGAAACAGCATCTGACTATCCACTCTGTCCATGCCACTCAATCTTATAGACCTCTATCAAGTTGCCTCTCAATCTCTGTCATTCAGTGAGAACAGACCAAGTTTAACTAATCTCTCCTCATAGCTAATGTCCTTCATACCAAGCAACATCCTAGTAAATGGCTTCTGTACCCTCTCAAAAGCATCCACATTCTTCTGAAAGTGTGGCGACCAGAATTGTACACAATATTCAAAGTGAGGCCTAACTAAGGTCCTGTATAGCTGCAACATGATTTGCCAATTTTTATATTCCAGGCTCCAACCAATGACAGCCAGCATGCCGTATGCCTTCTTGACCACATTATCCACATGCGTTGCCACTTTCAGCGATCGTGGACATTCACGCCATGATCTCTCTGCCTGTCAGTACTCGCAAGATTACTATCACCATCCTAGAGTCTCTGCCCAAGACTCCAACCAGTTTATTTCCCGCTGTAATCCTGACAATCCTCTTCACTATCTGCAACTCCACCAATTTTTGTGTCATCTGCAAACTTACTAATCAGATCAGCTACATTTTCTTCCAAATCATTTATTTAGGCCCCAGACTGATCCCTGTGGAACACCGCTAGTCACAGCATTCCATTCAGAAAAGCACCCTTCTACTGCTACCTTCTGTCCCCAAGCCAGTTCTGTATCCAACTTGCCAGCTCTCCTCTGATCCCATGTGACTTCACCTTTTGTACCAGTCTACCATGAGGTACCTTGTCAAAAGTTTTACTGAAGTCCATGTATATAACATCTACTGCCTTTCCCTCATCTATCATCTTTGTCACTTCCTCAAAAAACTCAATCAAATTATTGAGGCATGACCTCTGCTTCACAAAACCATGCTTTCCATCACTAATAAGTCCATTTGTCCCCAAATCTGAGTAAATCCTATCTCTAAGAACCTTTTCCAATAATTTCCCTACCACTCAAGTGGTAGGCTCACTGGCCTATAATTTCCTAGATTATCCCTGCTGCCCTTCTTAAACAATGGAATAACATTGGCTACTCTCCAGTCCTCTGGAACTTCACCTGTTGCCAATGAGGATACAAAGATTACTGTCAAGGCCCCCGCAATTTCCTCCCTTGCCTCCCTCAGTAATCTGGGGTAGATCCCATCAGGCCCTGGGGACTTAACTACTTTAATGCTTTTTAAGATGCCCGACATCTCCTCTTTATTAATATCAACATGACTCAGACTATCTACACACTACCCTATACTCCTCATCCACCAAGTCCTTCTCTTTGGTGAATACGGAGGCAAAGTATTTATTTAGTATCTGGTTCCATACATAGATTCCCTCCAATATCCTTAAATGGACCAACCCTTTCTCTGGCTACTCTCTTGCTCTATACATTACATATGTTCTCTCTGCTTTCTATCTGTCAACCAATTCTGCTTTGTGTCTGTCAATCAATTCTCAATCCATACTAGTATATTACCTCCAATCCTATGTGCTGTAATTCTGTTTATTATCACACTGTGTGGGATCTTATCAAAAGCCTTCTGAAAATCTAAATACACCACATCCATTGGTTGTCCTTTATCCATGTTACAAGTAACATACATAGGATGGTGATAGTAATTTGACTATTTCCTGATCGATCCGATAGGTAAAAGAAGGCTATTTAGTGTAAATATTAAGACCCAGGTTTACTACCCATTTTAAAATGTTTTTATCTCCAATTCATTTATGCATGTGTCAGGCTTTTTGTGTCTCTGTTGAAGTTATGTATTTTGTCATGACCTGAGGTCATAGTACTGACCTCAGGTCATGACAAAATACATAACTTCAACAGAGACACAAAAAGCCTGACACATGCATAAATGAATTGGAGATAAAAACATTTTCACGAAGCAAGATGAAAAAGCTATTGTTCTAATAAACATATTTTCAAAGACAGTTTGACATTAAGAAATGAGCTGCACCAGTAATCAGATCAAGGCCAAGTAAGCACCATAGCAATATGAAGGCACCATTGTCCAGAATGTGAATGTCAGCAGAAAACCAGTAGAAACCAGTCATGATAAAAGCACAGAATCGCATTCCATAACATACACAAATATTCAAACATGAAACATTCAGAACTTATGTTGCACATTAAGGATTGACAGTTAACCATCAAATCAAATGTATTTGATTCTAACCCAAACCAATTAGGACGACAGAGGTGTAGATAGATGGCTCAAGACTGATAAGATTTCCCTTAAACATGGTGGGTCCGTACGGCCATCTTTATTCCAGGATCATCCTGTACTTTGATCTAACTATTCGCTATCCCTGTTTTTAATATTTTCACTTTTCAACTCTAACTCTTGAAGTAAATACAAGCTGTTTTGTCATTTTGAAAGTTAAATTGTGTACAAGTTACTTCTCTTTAAGTTATTTTGCTAACCGGATTTTATTGAGAATAGATTTAAGTTTCTGCTAATTGTAATCAAATAGAGGCAATAAAGGTTCTTGTTTGCATCCGAGAAGTTTAACTCAAATTTCTACTGAGTTTTAGTTTCGCAAGACTTCACTAATTCCGCATGGTAGATCTCTTCAATTGGTCAAGCATGATTTCCCTTTTATAAATCCACGTTGACACTGTCCAATTTTACTATTACTTTCTAATGGGAAAATCTTAAATAAAACAGAAAATGCTGGGAGTGCACAGCTCCAAAAGATCTACACCCAAAGTGGCAGCCTCCATTTCACCCCTCATCCCCCAATCCCCATTGCTGACATCTTAACTGCTTTCAAAGAAATCGATGAACAACTGCCATCCTCAGGCAAACCCCTCCACAGACCCTCTCACGCGAATTTTATCTTCTCCAGCCTGAGGAACTCTGCTAGGTCACTTACCCAAACCCCCGCCTTCAGCAGCCCCGAGTCCCGCCATTCCAATAAGATCCAACTCCAGGCTACCAGGGAGGCAAAGGCCAAAACATCGGCCTCTCTCGGCCCCTGGACTCCCGGGTCTTCTGACACTCCAAAAGACCGCCACTTCTGGACAGGGACCACCTTCACCTTTAAGACCTCCGACATAACGTCGGTGAACCCTGCCAAAATCCCCCAAGCTTTGGACAGGCCCATAACATATGGACATGATTCGCGGGGCCACCCGCACACCGCCCACACATAACCTCCACCTTCAAAAAACCTGCTCATCCTGGCCACCGTTATATGTGACCTGTGGACCACCTTGAACTGAATAAGGCTAGGCCTAGCACACGACGAGGATGCGTTCATCCTCCTCAAAGCCTTCTCCCACACCCCATTCTCCACCTCCCTCCCCAACTCTTACTCCCACTTACGCTTCACTACCCCTATCGGGGCTCCGTCCCAATCCAGCAAATCCTTATACATTTCCGACACTTTACCCTGGCCTACTCCTGTTTTTGACACCATCTTGTCCTGTAGCCCCTGGGGCAATAGATGGGGAAAGGACGGTACCTGCTTCCTGACAAAATCCCTTACCTGTAAATACCGAACAAATTCCTGGCGGGCAACTCAAATTCCTCCAACTCATCCAAGCTCGAAAAGCTGCCCCCCCCCCCCCCTCCCGTCCAGCATCCCCGGAGCAAACCTATGATTCCCACAGATCAGCGCTCAGATGCTGCTGTGGTAATACCACTGTATATATATGTGTGTGCCTCTATTAGGGGATGTACAATAGTACCGGCTATTACAGGTTTGTCGGTAAGCCCCTGCATAGTTTGTCGGTAAGCCCCTGCTGGCTAGCTCCGCCCACAGGAGCAGTATAAAGATCCATGAGGTCTCCTGAGCTGCCATTTTACAGCTCCACTTGAGGTAATAATATCTCACGGTAATAAAGCCTCTTTTGTACCATTTTGTGTTTCTGTGTGCAATTGTTAGCGCAACAATTTATTACCGTGAGATTTCCCAAATCATGGACATCAGAATCAAGCCTGATCGCCTGCAGCTGGATCCGCAATCGCCGAACGCCAGGAAAGACTTTAACCACTGGCTGGCTGTCTTCGAAGCCTACATCTCCTCAGCAGACCCTGCACTATCGGAGGCTCAGAAGGTACAACTCCTTTACTCCAGACTGAGCTCCAGCGTGTTCCCGCTGATATAGGACACGCCGACCTACGCCCGTGCTATGGAACTGCTCAAAGAGAATTATGTCCAGTCGACGAACACTCTGTTTGCGAGGCATGTACTCGCCACTCGCGTCCAGCAACCGGGTGAGTCGATTGAGGACTTCTGGCGGGCCCTTATCCCTCTAGTACGGGACTGCGAGTGCCAGGCCATCTCGGCTACGGAACATTCCAATCACCTCATGCGGGATGCATTTGTAACGGGTATTGCATCGGACCCCATCCGGCAACGACTGCTCGATCTAGCAGCGACAAAGACTTTAGCGCTCTCTATGACGGTCGCTTCCCGTAATGTGCAATCCTACCCCGCCCACTCATCCTACCGCACGGCCCACCCATTCTACCCCTCGTGGACCCCGCTACCGACCCCCCCCCGACTGGGGCCGCTCCCGCGCAGTATGCCTGCGCTTCTCGCCATACCGCGCATCCTGGGGGTCCCCGCTGCTACTTCTGCGGCCAGCAGAAGCACCCCCGCCAGCGCTGCCCGGTCCGCGCCGCGACCTGCAAATCTTGTGGCAAGAAATGCCACTTTGCAGCGGTGTGTCAGGCCCGCGCTGTTGCCTCTATCGCGCCCGACCTCTTCTCCTTTTCCCAGCCGATCGCACAATGGGCCCTGCCATCCGCAGCTCCCGGGGCCACATGCGCTGCATGGGCACCGCAATTTTCTTCCCCGCAGGTACTCCGGACGCCGCCATTTTGTCCTCCCCTCGGGACTGGATCACGGGACCCGGGTCGCTGCCGCTACGCAACGGAATCTTCGGACTCTTCAGACGATCACCCGCTACTTTCCTCCATGATGCTCGACCAATCCCATCCTCGCAACCTGGCCACCGCTTCAACGACGGTGCTCATCAACGGCCACGCGACCTACTGCCTACTTGACTCCGGGAGCACCGATAGCTTCATTCATCCGGACACGGTAAGGCGCTGCTCCCTCGTGGTCCATCCCGCCAACCAGCGGATCTCCCTGGCCTCCGGATCCCTCTCTGTCCCGATCAAGGGCTTCTGTCTGGTCAGACTCACCGTACAAGGCGTGGAATTCAGCCGTTTCCGCCTGTACGTTCTCCGCAACCTCTGTGCGACACTTTTACTGGGCCTGGACTTCCAATGTAACCTCCAGAGCCTCACCCTCAAATTCGGTGGACCCTTACCCCCACTCACCATTTGTGGCCTCACGACCCTCAAGGTTGACCCTCCCTCTCTCTTTGCCAATCTGTCTGCAGATTGCAAACCCGTCGCCACCCGGAGCAGACGGTACAGCACCCAGGACAAGACCTTCATCAGGTCCGAAGTCCAGCGGCTGCTTAGGGAGGGTATTATCGAGGCCAGCAATAGCCCCTGGAGAGCTCAAGTGGTGGTGGTTAAAACTGGGGAGAAACACAGGCTGGTCGTGGACTACAGCCAGACCATCAACCGGTATACGCAGCTCGACGCTTACCCCCTCCCTCGCATATCTGATATGGTCAGTCAGATTGCACAGTACCGGGTCTTCTCAACAATTGACCTGAAATCCGCCTACCACCAGCTCCCCATTCATAAATCGGACCGTCCCTACACTGCCTTCGAGGTGGACAGTCGCCTCTATCAATTCCTTAGGCTTCCCTTCGACGTCACTAATGGGGTCTCGGTCTTTCAACGAGAAATGGACCGAATGGTTGACCGGTACGGACTGCGGGCCATGTTTCCGTACTTAGATAATGTCACCATCTGCGGCCACGACCAGCAGGACCATGACGCCAACCTTGCCAAATTTCTCCCACCGCATCTCTCCTCAATCTAACTTATAACAAGGAGAAGCGCGTATTCAGCACAGACCGCTTAGCCATCCTCGGCTACGTAGTCCAAAACGGACTACTGG
Organism: Scyliorhinus canicula; assembly: GCF_902713615.1. Classification (NCBI taxonomy): domain Eukaryota; kingdom Metazoa; phylum Chordata; class Chondrichthyes; order Carcharhiniformes; family Scyliorhinidae; genus Scyliorhinus; species Scyliorhinus canicula. The sequence continues at coordinate 27,654,865 of NC_052159.1, forward strand.
TGCCCGATCCCGACTGCATGCGCCCCCTCATGGAGCTTCCCCTTCCCCACTTCCCCAAGGCTCTCAAACGATGCCTACGGTTCTTTTCTTACTACGCCCAGTGGGTCCCACAATACGCGGACTAGGCCCGCCCACTGATCCAGTCCACGCAATTTCCCCTCGTGGCCGAGGCACAACAGGCCTTCGCCCGTATTCGCTCAGACATAGCCAAGGCCGGGATGCACGTAGTAGACGAGACACTGCCCTTCCAAGTAGAGAGCGACGCTTCAGATGTCGCCCTTGCCGCCACTCTAAACCAGGCAGGCAGACCCGTGGCATTCTTTTCCCGCACCCTCCATGCCTCCGAAATTCGACATTCCTCAGTTAAAAAGGAGGCCCAGGCTATCGTTGAGGCGGTGCGGCACTGGAGGCATTACCTGGCCGGCAGGAGGTTCACCCTCCTCACTGACCAACGGTCAGTTGCCTTCATGTTCAACAACACGCAACGGGGCAAGATCAAAAATGATAAAATCTTGCGGTGGAGAATCGAGCTCTCCACCTATAATTATGAGATCTTGTATCGCCCCGGCAAGCTCAACGAGCCCAGAGACGCCCTCTCCCGGTGGTACATGTGCCAGCGCACAAGTGAACCAGCTCCATGCCTTGCACGAGAGCCTTTGCCATCCGGGGGTCACTCGTTTGTACCATCTAATCAAAGCCCGCAATCTGCCCTATTTTGTTGTCGAGGAAGTACGGACAATCACCAGAGACTGCCAGATCTGTGCGGAGTGCAAGCCGCACTTCTACCGGCTAGACCGCGCGCGCCTGGTGAAAGCGTCCCCCCCCCTTTGAACGCCTGAGTGTGGATTTCAAAGGGCCCCTCCCCTCCACCGACCGCAACACCTACATCCTTAGTGTGGTCGATGAATTCTCTAGATTCCCCTTCGCCATCCCATGCCCGGATATGACGTCTGCCACCATCATCAAGGCCCTTGATTCCATATTCGCTCTGTTCGGTTTCCCTGACTACATACAGTGACAGGGGATCCTCTTTCATGAGCGATGAGCTGCGTCAGTTCTTGCTCAGCAGGGATATCGCCTCCAGCAGGACGACCAGCTACAACCACCGGGGAAACGGGCAGGTAGAAAGGGAGAACGGGACAGTATGGAGGGCCGTCCAGCTGGCCCTACGGTCCAGGAACCTCCCAGCCGCTCGCTGGCAGCAGGTCCTCCCTGACGCACTCCATTCCATTCGGTCACTACTGTGCACCGCTACTAACAACACACCCCATGAACGTGTTTTTACCTTCCCTAGGAAGTCTACATCCGGGGTATCGCTCCCGACGTGGCTCGCAGCTCCAGGGCCCGTCCTACTTCGTAGGCATGTCAGACTCCACAAGGCAGACCCTTTGGTGGACAGGGTACGCCTGCTCCACGCAAGCCCCCAGTATGCCTACGTGGAGTTCCCCGACGGCCGCCAGGATACAGTCTCGCTCAGGGACCTGGCTCCCTCGGGTGCCGATCCCACGCCCACACACCTCCCCACCCACGTGCCACCCTCCTTTTCCCCGGCGCCCCCAACATCAGCCCCACCAGGTCCATCCCTCGTTCCCCTGCCCTCACTAGAGGACATGGAAGATTTTGGCACGCTCCCGGAGTCGTCCAGCCACTGGCCAGCACCAACACCGCCACCACCGATGCCGACACCACCTGTGCAGACGTCGCCACCACTGCTGCGTCGCTCTCAACGAACCGTCAGACCGCCAGTCAGACTCAACCTATGACGGGCACAGGGTTGCCCGATGGACACTTGATTTTTTTTCTCTTCCCCCCCCCCCCCCCCCCCCCCCCCCCCTCTGCAAATAAATCACTGCTTATGCATTATAGTTTCACGTCACCCCGCCGGACTCATTCTTAACAGGGGGTGAATGTGGTAATACCACTGTATATATATGTGTGTGCCTCTATTAGGGGATGTACAATAGCACCGGCTACTACAGGTTTGTCGGTAAGCCCCTGCATAGTTTGTCGGTAAGCCCCTGCCGGCTAGCTCCGCCCACAGGAGCAGTATAAATATCCATGAGGTCTCCTGAGCTGCCATTTTACAGCTCCACTTGAGGTAATAACATCTCACGGTAATAAAGCCTCTTTTCTACCATTTTGTGTTTCTGTGTGCAATTGTTAGCGCAACAGCTGCCACCACTGTCCCCACACCGTCAGGGCCGCCACCGCTACCGGGCTTGTGGAGTACTTGGCCGGCGAGAACGGTAAAGGCGCCGTCAACAGTGTCCCCAAATGCGAGCCTTTACAAGAGATTGCCTCCATCCGCATCCATACCAGCCCCTCCACTACTACCCACCTCCAATACCCACTGCCCAATAGTAATTCATTAAATTTGGAAGAGCTAACCCCCCCCGCTCCAGCAGCACCTTCTTCACCCGCGAAGCTTTACCTGCCCAACAAACCCCAAAATCAGTGCTTTCACCCTCTTAAAAAAAGCCTTTGGGAGATTTTGGAACATTAGTAAGAACCTCAGGAGAATCGTGACCTTCACCTATTGCACCCGTCCCGCCGACAGGAGCATATCCCATCTCCTAAAATCCCCCTTAATCTGTTCCACCTACCTAGCCAAATTCAGCTTGTGCAGCTGCTCCCACCCCCGCACCACCTGAATACCCAAATACTGAAAGCTCTCCCCCACAACTCAAAATGGCAACTCCCCCAGCATCCTCTCCTGCCCTCTCGCTTGTATCAGAAAAACCTCGCTCTTCCCCATATTCAATTTATATCCCGAGAACCAGTCAAATTCCTCCAATATGCCCATAATCCCCCCCAATAACTTCCAAAGGGTTTGATATATAGAGCAGTAGATCGTCAGTGTACAACGAGACCTTATGCTCCACCCATCTCTGCACTATCCCCTGCCAGTCGATTGACGCTCTGAGCACCATTGCCAATGGCTCTATAGCCAGGGCAAAGAGCAATGAGGAGAGAGGGCATCCCTGCCTCATCCCTACAACCTCGCTTTAGTAGTCATTGATTGTGCATCAATTTAATAAGCTAGATTTAAAGAATGGAGCTCCGAATCAAGCCAGTGTGTCTGCAACGCAGCCCACACGCAGTAAACTCGGCGGCGACTTTCTAGCACTGGCTTGTGTGCTTCAACGGCTACCTCGGAACAGCAGAAAACACACCCACAAGAGAACAGAAACTGCAGATCCTGCACTCGAGGGTGAGCCCAGAAGTCTACACCCTCATCAAGGACACGGACGACTTTGATGCCGCAATGGAGTTGCTGAAAGGACATTACATTCGTCCTGTGAATCAGGTCTATGCCCGGCATCTACTAGCAACAACTCAACAAATTCCTGGTGAGTCACTAGAAGAATTCTACCGTGCGCTCCCAATGTTGGGGAGAAACTGCAGCTGCTCGCAAGTTTCAGCAAACGACCACACTGAACTGTTGATTCGTGACGCTTTCGTTGCGGGTATGCTGTCCTCTTAAATCCGCCAGCGTTTGCTGGAGAAAGAAACTCGAGGCCTCAAGGAGGCACGGGCCCTTGCCGGCTCCCTGGATGTGGCCTCCCGAAACGCCCGCGCCTACGCCCCCGACCGCACAACAGCCCCCTGGGCAGCGTGGAATCCCTCTGCAGCCGACTCCGATACAATGCCACACACTCCCCCACAAGCTTGCACTGCAAGACGGCCCAGCAACTCCGGGGGGCCCCGCTGCTATTTTTGCGGGCTGGCCAAACACCCACGACAGCGCTGTCCAGTCCGTTCATCCACCTGCAAAGGGTGCGGCAAAAAGGGCTATTTCGTGGCGGTATGCCAGGCCCGGGCAGTCGCTGCGGTCTCCGGAAATGAATGCGGACCACCACTACAACCCTCTCCACGGGCCCCGTGCGGCCAGCGAACGCTGCCATCTTCCTCCTCCAAGGCTATGTGTTGTCTCCGGGCGCCGCCATCTTGTTCTGCGGACGCGTGTGCGATGGATGGTGCCGCCATTTTGTGCACCCACAGCCATGTGCGACCAGTGGGCGCCGCCATCTTGGATGGACTCCCAGGACCTCAGTGCAGATGACCACACATTGCCCGACGGGAACACCCAGCTGCTGCCACGATAAGCCTCGGTGACCCTGGACCAGTCTCGGCCTCGAACACTCTCAACTGCTACAACGGTGCTAATCAACGGACACGAGACGTCCTGCTTAATCGACTCTGGGAGCACGGAGAGCTTCATACACTCCGACACGGTAAGGCGCTGTTCTCTCCCCGTCCACCCTGTTAATCAAAAAATCTCTCTGGCCTCCGGTTCCCACTCAGTAGAGATAATGGGGTTGTGTGTAGCAAATCTCACAGTCCAGGGAAGGGAGTTCAAAAATTACCGGCTCTACGTCCTTCCCCACCTCTGCGCAGCCACACTCCTAGGGTTAGACTTCCAGTGCAGCCTCCAAAGTCTAACTTTCAAATTCGACGGCCCTATACCCTCTCTCACTGTCTGCAGCCTCGCGACCCTCAAGGTCAATCCGCCTTCCCTGTTTGCGAACCTCACCCCGGATTGCAAACCCGTCGCCACCAGGAGCAGACGGTACAGTGTCCAGGACCGGATCTTTATTAGGTCAGAGGTCCAACGGCTACTGAGGGAAGGAGTCATTGAAGCCAGCAACAGTCCCTGGAGAGCACAAGTAGTGGTGGTAAAGACCGGGGAGAAGAATAGGATGGTCATCGACTACAGTCAGACCATCAACAGGTTTACGCAGCTGGACGCGTACCCTCTTCCCCCGCATATCCGACCTGGTAAACAGGATCGCGCAATACAAGGTCTTCTCCACGGTGGACTTTAAGTCCGCCTACCACCAGCTCCCCATCCGCACGAGTGACCCCAAGTATACTGCCTTTGAGGCAGATGGGCGGCTCTACCACTTTTTTAGGGTTCCTTTCGGTGTCACTAACGGGGTCTCGGTCTTCCAGCGAGATGGACCGAATGGTTGACTGATACGGTTTACGGGCAACACTCCCGTATCTCAATAATGTCACCATCTGCGGCCACGACCAGCAGGACCACGACACCAACCTCCGAAAATTCCTCCAGACCGCGAAAATCCTTAACCTTACGTATAACAAGGATAAATGAGTCTGTAGCACAGACCGCCGAGCCATCCTCGGCTACGTAGTGCGAAATGGAGTGATAGGCCCCGACCCTGAACGCATGCGCCCCCTTATGGAGTTTCCCCTCCCTCACTGCTCCAAGGCCCTGAAGCGCTGCCTAGGTTTTTTTCTTACCACGCCCAGTGGGTCCCCAACTATGCAGACAAGGCCCGTCCTCTGATCCAATCCAGTCTTTCCCCTGTTGATAGAGGCCCGCCAGGCCTTCAGCCGCATCAAAGTGGATATTGCAAAGTCCACGATGCACGCCATCGACGAGTCCCTCCCCTTCCAGGTCGAGAGCGACGCGTCCAACGTAGCTCTGGCGGCCACCCTCAACCAAGCGGGCAGACCCGTGGCCTTCTTCATGGGTACACTCCATGCTTCCGAAATCCGCCACTCCTCAGTCGAAAAGGAGGTCCAGGCCATAGTAGAAGCTGTGCGACATTGGAGGCATTACCTGGCCGGCAGGAGATTCACTCTCCTCACTGACCAACGGTCGGTCGCCTTTGTGTTTGATAATGCACAGCGGGACAAGATAAAAAAACGATAAGATCTTGCGGTGGAGGATCGAACTCTCCACCGATAACTACAAGATCTTGTATTGTCCCGGGAAGCTAAACAAGCCTCCTGATGCCCTGTACTGCGGCAGATGTGCCAACGCACAAGTGGACTGCCTCCAAGCCCTCCACAAGGACCTCTGCCACCCGGTGGTCACTCGCTTCTTCCATTTTGTCAAGACCTGCAACCTGCCCTACTCCATCGAGGAGGTCGGGACAGCCACCAGGAATTGCCAAATCTGCGCGGAGTGCAAGCCGCACTTCTACCGGCCAGAGAAAGCGCACCTGATAAAGGCTTCTCATCCTTTTGAACGCCTCAGCCTGGACTTCAAAGGTCCCCTCCCCTCCACTGACCGCAACACGTACTTGCTGAACGTGATTGACGAGTACTCCCGATTCCCATTCGCCATCCCCTGCCCCGACATGACCGCAACCACTGTCATCAAAGCCCTCCATAGCATCTTTACATTGTTTGGGTTCCCTGCTTACATATAGTGATAGGGGGTCCTCCTTATGAGCGACGAACTGCGTCAATTCCTGCTCAGCAAGGGCACTGCCTCGAGCAGGACGACCAGTTACAACCCCCGGGGTAATGGAGAGGTAGAGAGGGAGAACGGAACGGACTGGAAGATCGTCCAACTGGCCCTACAGTCCAGAAATCTCCCAGTCTCCCGCTGGCAGGAAGTCCTCCCGGATGCCCTCCACTCCATCCGGTCCCTGCTCGGCACCACGACCAGCCAAACACCTCACGAACGCCTCCTTGTTTTCCCCAGGAAGTCCTCCACTGGGACCTCGCTCCCGACCTAGCTGGCAGCCCCCGGACCCATCCTTCTCCGAAAACACGTGCGGGCACACAAGTCGGACCCGTTGGTCCATCTTCTCCATGCTAACCCCCAGTACGCCTACGTGGCGTACCCAGACGGCCGACAAGACACGGTCTCCCTACGAGACCTGGCGCCCGCCGGATCCCCGCGCACACCCCCGCCACCCGTCCCACCCACCATCCCACCGGTGCACCTTACAGCTGCCCCCTTCCACCGGCCCCGTCTGGGCCCCCCCGGCCACCGACACACCCCGCAGACGCTCCCTTCCCAGGTCAATCAGCTCCCCCACCAGCGCCGTTTCGGGGTGTTGAACTGCCACAGAGATCGAAACCACGCTCCCGGAGTCACAGATGCCCGAACCTCCACCGGCGTCACCACCGAAGCCTCGACCATCACAGAGGACGACCAGGGCCCCCGATCGACTGATTGCTTCATTTTAACGTGTATATAGTTACGTAAAATTGTAAATAGTTACGATAATAAGGCAAAACACTGTACGGAGGCATTACGGTACCTCCATAACCCTAACTTCTACTACGTTACCATGTTGTAATACCAAGCCACCACCCCCACCGGACTCTTTTTTTAACAGGGGGTGAATGCGGTAGTCTGTGTAGAGGTATTACTGTACCTAGTAATGCTGGAACACCATTGGTAGATAATGTATGTTTTCTATTGGTCGAGCCTGTATAGTAGCTCCGCCCTGCAAGGCGGGGTATAAGAGCCCGTGCCGCCCCAGCAGCTTCCTTTCTGTACCTGAGCTGCTGGGGGAAACATCTAACTTATTAAAGCCTTCAGTTGTACTATAACCTCGCTTTAGTAGTCATTGATTGTGCATCACTCCCCCGACCTCTGACTCGACCAATCCAATTTCGGCTCAAGAACCATGTTAAAATCCGCCCCTCATTACCAATCGGTGCGGGTCCAGGTCCGGATCTTCCCCGGCACCCACCTCATAAACTCTACATCGTCCCAGTTCAGGGCATAAACATTCACCAACACCACCGGCATCCCCTGCAATTTCCCACTCGCTAAAGCGAACCTCCCCCACAGTCTGCCATTATGTTTCCCAATTCAATACTAAGACCACCACCCCACTAGTCTTCAAATCCAATCCTGAATGAATGACCCGCCCTACCCACCCTTTCCTGAGCCTAGTTTGATCCCCAATCTTCCTGCAAGAATGCCACATCCGCCTTTAAGCTCCTCAGTTGCGCAAACACACGAGCCCTCTTGACCGGCCCATTCAACCTTCTCACATTCCATGTGATCAACCTGGTCGGGGGACTCTTTCTCTCTCTCCTCTCTCCCCCAGATCAACTATCCGCCCCAGCCCCACCCCCCAATCAACCATAGCCCCTCCCTAGCCAGCCTCTGGCCTGCGCCCCGCACCCCATCAGGCCTGCCCTCAGATGTCCACCATCATTGACCTACCCTCATACCATATTTCAAAAGCCGCTCCCTTGTCCCCCCTCCCCCCACAAAACAATCTCAATCCCCATCAACCCTCTAACCACCTGCTCACCACCCCCCCCCCCCCCCCCCCCCCCCCCCCAAACTGCGCTTCCGTAAACTAGCTCGTCCAGCTAGCCTGGCAGCCCCCGCCCATGGCACCTAGCACTGTGGTGCATTAATATTGTACAAACTGGTTACTTTAAATTAAACAATAAGAAAGATGCCATTTGGGGTAATAAAGCTTGAAAATCCATCACAAATCTGAGATGGTATTGCTAGTTTTGGAATACAGCCCTGGCGAAGATTAAAAATTAAGTTAATCATTAGAATATTGCAAACACTTTATTAGCAGAATTATTAAACACTTCCCTCTCACACAGACCCATCATTTGATCATACATTGTGTGATTTTAAAATGATCTTTTATTTATCGCTCTATTTACCCCTCTCTCCTGAAAAACTAATCTGCATGGAACCAAGGACACAAGCAATCCTTGCTCTATGGATCATTGTCCCTGGACAGTAAGTAAGGCAAGCTACCTGACTATGAAGATTCAAATGTCTGATTATGCTGTCATCTGATGACAACCTGCACATATTTTCCAGCACAAGGTACTGGATTTGAAGAATGTTAGCCTGGACTAACTTTCTCAGGCATGGTAGGTCCCCCATCCTTCATCATATGGCTGAAAGTGGCTAATTCAAGCATTAGAACTCAAATTCTTGGCCTGTACACCTCCATATTATTTCAGGATATACTGATTAAGCAAAGTAGAATCTCCATATGTGGAGTAACAATGTGATTTAACACTTCAATACACAAATACCTTTGTAAATTTTTACACATTAAAATCATTCTTTCCGAATAACAGCCAACCTGTATCAAGTAGCTTCTCAGCTTTATATTGTTGGTGCTTCTCAAAGTTAATTAACTCCCCATTGCCCCCTCCAGTCTTCGCCTGTAATTCTGCTCTAATTTCATCAAGTTGCTGTTTTGATTTTGCTGTATCCTGGAGATGGGGAAGAAGCAACTTTTAAGAGGTGATTGGAATAAAATATGCACAAATTATTTTTAAAATGTTTCGAACCCTAGTCCAATTCCAACAGACTAAACTCAAGCCAAATTGGATGCAAACTTGCAACCTGCTTCAATAGCATACAAACTTGGCACTATTCTTCTTGTCTGATATAACATAGATTTCTTGAAAATGAATTTTTTTTGTACAAACATCCAAGTCAAGCTAGTAGAAATCTAGTCTGAATAAAACCCTGAGCAAGCTTAGTGACACTTATTAAAGTTACACCAATCACACTAAGTCAGTTTTGAGCCTTCAAAATTATATAGCACCACTTACTGATCTCAGTCTTACGATGGCTTGCTCCAACACAACAATGTCCCTCTCTTGCTTTTCAATTTCAATCTAATATAAAGATATTCAATTATTATACTTCAACAATACAGTACCATCTAAAATTGGCTGTAAAATGATCACATTTGTTCCATGTATTTCAAGTAAACGATGCCTGCATCGTAATGCAAGTTACGCATATCAAAGGTTACATACCATGAAATATATACAACAGTCACTTATGATGCATGCCACCTGCATTATGAGGTAAACATATAATCATGTAACCTTTCATTACCATTTAAGGCATGCACAGCCATATAAAAATGAACTTGTTGCAGAGCTCCAACTTGGGTATTTGTAGTGATTATATAAGAAATAAATTAATCAATTAACTTAAAAGTCCCTTCTTGGAAATAATATGATGTGGAGATGCCGGCGTTGGACTGGGGTGAGCACAGTAAGAAGTCTTACAACACCAGGTTAAAGTCCAACAGGTTTGTTTCAAACACGAGCTTTCGGAGCACGGCTCCTTCTTCAGGTGAATGGAAAGGCATTTCTGGAACAAGCCTTTCCATTCACCTGAAGAAGGAGCCGTGCTCCGAAAGCTCGTGTTTGAAACAAACCTGTTGGACTTTAACCTGGTGTTGTAAGACTTCTTACTGTGGAAATAATATGACACTGCACAAATAATTTTATGATATGCCACCTGGTCTCTGAGGTGGTGGGTTCAAGCCCCACATCAAGGGCTTGAGCACAAAAGTCTAAACAGATACTCAAGTTTACTTGAGAGAGTGCTGCACCGTTGGAGGTGCTGTCTTTCAGATGCAAAGTTAGGCATAAGTTGAAAGAAAAGCCATGGATTTATCCTTAATTCTCAAACCAACAGTGCAAGAATAGATAATCTGGTCATTATAACATTGTTATTAGTGGGATCTTGCTGTGTATAAATTGGCTGCCATATTTCCTATATTGCAACACAATGCCTCAACTAGGAGCAGGAGTAGGCCACTCGGCCCCTCAAGCCTGCTCCACCCTTCAATAAAGATCATGGCTGATCGGACTTTGAAAAAAAACTACTTCATTACCATATTGTACCGTACCTTGTAGAAGCAGAGAGCTTTTCAACTTTACTACAGAGAACATTCTTTGCAGTATAAAATGACATGCCAAATCAAAAAAACCAATTGACCAAGGCAAGAGAAACCAACAAGGTAAAAGATTTTCCTTTACAGCGGCATTGCCACAAGTGTGTTGCGCAGAACTTCATCCCAAACACATTTTCAGGGATCAACTTAATTTAAATATTCGGATTGGGAATTCACCACCTTGGTGGCAAATTGCATGATGTTGTAAGGATTTAAATGCCTTCAACACATTTAAGGAACTAAATAACAACAGAAAATGTTTCACTCAGAGTATCAGGACCAGGTCTGAAATGCCTGAAATCCAGTGCAGGCCACTGAAATCCCAAATTTTCTGAAGTTTACGAATTGATGCACAAAATAAATTCCTTTGAGAAGGGAAGAATGTTTTGGAACATAAGCGAGATGGTTGAACTTCACAGACCACAGGCACAATTAAAGAAGTTGGCGCTGGTAGAAGGTGCCACCAGTATTCTGACGTTTAATCATAGGAGTTTGTAGAAAATATGTAGAAAATATTTTTGCCATCTTCCCTTTGTGATGAAGGGCTTCAAGAACTCACCACTAATATCCAGAATGCTAATGTTGCACCTCAATCTTGACCCATAAATACAACTCCGTTCACAGCTGACCACAAGCACCTACTAAAAAACTCAATGTGATATGCAATTGGTTGCTCATGCACTTGTCATCAGCCCCATTATGGTGTGAATGCTGTCATCTGGTTTAACTACATCTCACTGCAAATGGAGTATGCTTCCTCTTTTCATTCTTCTTAACAACCAGAACACACACAAAAGATGACTGACCACAGATAACATCTTGCATTCGCCCTCCTCTGCTCCTCTAGCCATTCAATCTACGATCAGAGAAAGCTTTGGAACTCCAAGGAGACTGAAGGTGAGAGAACTGAGTGACGTTGGGTTAGGTTCAGTCGTATGTAGTCACGAGTGATGGTTATTTGTCGTGAGGAAAGCTCTGGTGCTCCTCAGTTTCTGCAGAGATCTGACTCCTGTTTTTCTGCTGACAGCACGTTCACACCCATCCTCTGAAAGGGGTCGGCATTGGGGGCTTTAGAACTTTGATCACTGTGCCGAGGTGGGGGTGCGGCCAGGCCCGTTGTGAAGATTAACATGACAGGAGGTTTAACATGCATCAGATGTGACATGTTTTAATAATGAACATTTTATGGTGACAGATTTCTATTTCCCCTAGCGACAGATAGTGACCTCACCAGTGCCCGCTCAGTGCTCCTCATCTTGATCTTCTGTGGTCTAATGCTACATCTGGCTGTGTCCCCAGATGAACAGCAGAGATGGAAGGAGAATGGTGTTTTCTGAGCCCTGTGGCATTTTGATGCCCTTGGCGGATGTCTTCTGGAAGCCAACCTACTGGTGTCACCGTGGCCCCAGTTCTACCCGCTGCAGGCGAGATATGCCGGTGTCAGGAGTGGGGATTCGGAAGAATTGGAGACTGCTCCTTGGTGGCAGTGCTCCAGCGCTTCCCCCTCCCTGACAGTGCCTATAGGGCCAGAGGGGGGGGGGGGGGGAACACTACATGGGAGGAGTGAATGGAGTGAGCTCCAGAGGCCTGAGTCCCCTGGCGCTGCCAGTCCTGGAGGCTTCCTATTGTCTGCACCATGGTGTCAACGCCCTCAGTGATGATCCTCCGTGACTCGCCACGTTCTGCAGTGCCTCCGCAATGTTCATCTGCGTCTGGGACATGTCCCAAAATGACTGGGAAAAGATGGAGAGGACCTCAGCTATGGTCATCACAGACTGAGCCATGCCTTGTTCACCGCCAAAGCACAGGCTTCATGCTTCAGGTTTTCCACTGCAATTGCCACCTTGCGCTGTTGGCCTCTGCACCACGCATTGTTGCACCATCTCCTGTGCCTCCAGCCTTTGGGACTCCTCCAAGTAGCCTTGCAATCATTGCCTTCTTTTCCTGATCTCACGGCTGTGTCCCATCATCGACATCAGTTCTGAAAGAACTTTGACCCGAGGCTCGGCATCAGGCTGGGACCCATTTGTGTCATGGGATCCAGCAGACATCTAACTTCTGCCTCCCTTGGATGTTTCTGCCTCCTCCACCTGATGTACATCAGCAGCCACGTGGTGCTCACCAGTTTGTGTCCTAGAAGCCTGTCCACTAATGTCGCTCACCAAGGTGTGATGGAAGGTTCTAGTGATAGCTGCGAGGCCTCTTCGGAGCTCTCCTCTATGGTGGTCTCTTGGGTGATAGCGGAAAGAGGGGAATGACTCGCAATCGTTCAGCTTCATCATATGGAGACCCTGTGCATGGACATGTGATCAGTAAGTGGGAAGGATCATTTTGTCTCACATGGACTACTCACTTGATACGGGTGAAGAGGCAGTAGATCCTAACCTCTCTCGCCCAGGCCAACCTCCCTGTCCATGACTGTTCTTCCCTCGGGCAATCACGTGATTTTCAGGGCCCATTCTTCATAGAGGGCGAGGACTTGAATTTCAGGGACTGCAACCTTCTTGGCCCTTTCCCATTTATTATGGGCTATCTTCTCCTGCAGGTTTTTTAAAATAACTTCATTTACAGGATGTGGACATCGCTGGTTGAGCCAGCATTGATTGCTCATCCCTAGTTGCTCTTCACAAAGTGGTGGTGAGTTGTCTTCTTGAACCGGTGCAGTCCTTGAGGTGTATAAGTGGTCGAGGGTTTGGAAGATGTTGTCTGAGGAACCTTGGTGAGTTGCTTCAGTGCAACTTGTAGATGGCACACATGGCTGTCACTGTTTGTCAGTGGTGGAGGTTTTGAATGTTTGTGGAAGCTGAGTGACCCTGGCAAAACCCAAACTAAGCGTCCGTGAGCAGGTTATTGCCGAGTAAGTGCTGCTTGATAGCACGGTTGATGACTCCTTCCATCACTTAGCTGATGGAGAGTAGACTGATAGGGCAGTAATTGGCTGGGTTGGAGTTGTCCTGTTTCTTGTGTACAGGATGCACCTGGGTAATTTTCCACTTTGCCAGGTAGATGTCAGTGTTGCAGCTGTACTGGAACAGCTTGGCTAGGGACGTGGCAAATTCTGGAGCACAAGTCTTCAGTACTATTGCTGGGATATTGTCAGGGGCCATACCCTTTGCAGTGTCCAGGGCCTTCAGCCGTTTCTTGATATCACATGGGGTGAATCGTATTGGTTGAAAACTGACATCTGTGATGCCGGTGATCTCCGGATGAGTCAGAGATGGATCATCCACTCGGCACTTCTGGCTGAAGGCTGTTGCGAATAACTCAGTGTTGTCTTTTGCACATGTGTGTAGGGCTCCTCCATCATGGAGGATAGGGATATTTGTGGAGCCTCTTCCTCCTGCAGTGAGTTGTTTAATTGTTCACCACCATTCACGGCTGCATATGGCAGGACTACAGAGCTTGGATCAGATGCGTTCATTGTGGAATTGCTTAGCTCTGTCTATTATTTGCTGTTTATGATGTTTGGTACACAGGTAGTCCTGTGTTGTAGCTTCAACAGGTCGATACCTCATTTTTCAATATGCCTGATGTTGCTCCTGGCATGCTCGCCTGCACTCTTCATTGATTGAAGGCTGATCCCCTGGCTTGATGGTAATGGTAGGGGGGATATGCCGGGCCATAAGGTTACAGATTGTGGTTGAATACATTTCTGCTGCTGCTGATGGCCGACAGCGCCTCTTGAATGCCCAGTCTCGAGTTGCTAGATCTGTTTGATGGTAGTGCAACACAACACGATAGAGGATATATTCAATGTGAAGATGGGATTTTGTCTCCACAGGGACTGTGCAGTGGTCACTTCTACCGATACCGTCATGGACAGATGCATCTGCAGCAGGCAAATTGGTGAGGATGAGATCGACTATGTTTTTCCCTCTTGTTGGTTCCCTCACCACCTGCTGCAGTGCCAGTCTAGCAGTTATGTTCTTTAAGGCGCAGTCAGCTCAGTCTGTGGTGGTACTACTGAGCCGCACTTGGTGATGGACATTGAAATCCCCCACCCAGACCATATTTTGCGCCCTTGCCACCCTCAGTACTTCCTCTAAGTGGTGTTCAACATGTAAGTGGTGTTCAAAATGTTGTTGAATGCAAGCCGCAATCTTGCCACTGTGGCCATCGGGAAACACCCTGTCGCATGCGCCCAAAACCAGACTTTGAAATTTCTCTGTTGAAGTGCACCCAAAGTTTGTGATTCAATACACTTGCTCAGGTGAATAAAGCCACATGATTCCACAGATGTTCAACAAAAATACTTATCTTACAGTCTTTATATCTTGTTCACTAATGTTCAGCATTAATATGAGATACGTTATCAATTAAGAGGCAAACTATGGATCAAACCCACCACTTAAGCACAATAAATGCCAAATGCGGCTAAAACAGAGACCATGGGCTGGATTCTCCGTCGTGCCAAATTTCTACCCTGACCCGCTGGCGGAATTCTCCATTACGCCAGCCGGTCAATGGGGTTTCCCATTGTGGGGCAGCACCGGCAAAACGGATAATCACGCCGGCGGAGAATCCCGTCCCAGATATTTCTCAACAACCCATTCCGGAGTTAATTAACAGAGTCAAACAATCTCACTGAAACTCCATGGCCGGAATTCTCCGACCCTCCGCACCATAATCATGCATGGCGCGGGGGCGGAGAACGGGGTCTCAGATCCGCAATTGGCTCCGACGGCGGGATGCGACTCCCCACGGACCGGAGAATCGCTGCCAGCCAAGCGCACAGTCGCCACGGCACCGGCCGTGGGTCGTTGAAGGAGGCCCCTGCGGCGATTCGTCACGATCAACAGGCCACGTGTCCGTCGAGTTCTGCCGGCGTGGTTCCACATGGCGGGAGCTCGGGGTCGTGGCCATGGTGGCCATCCTGGTGGGGGGGACGGAGGGGCTCCGTGACGGCCAAGCCTGCGATCGGGAGTTAGGGGCTCATCTTCTTCCGTGCCAGCCCGCTGTGTGGCTCCGCCATGGTGCGCGGGGGCCGGCCCAAAAACGGCCGCCACGTAAATGCGCAGACTTGCGGCCGGAAGTGCAGGGCCCCGTATCGGCAGCAGGAGCTGCGGGGCACACACTGGGGCCCTGCTTTCCGTCTCGAAATCGGAGAATCACTCCAAGCTTTTTGAAAAAAGCCCCATATTCGGAGAATGCTGGCCCAGCTCTCTCACAAGAAAAACTAATCTTCACCTTCAGAGATCTCACCTTAGAATTCTCTCCAAAAGTCACTCCAACTGTTGTGGCGTCAAAAACAACCCACCCCACAGGGTCATTACCTGCAATTCCATTCCCTTAGTTTCCCAAGCATGCTTTCAAGCACCAACTCACAGCACAACTTCATATCTTTAGCCGCACAGAGCAGAACACTACTGCTCCAAAGGGGTATGTTTGCCCCAAATGTCCGGCGTACGGAGTCACCAATTTTTGGCTACCTTTTTCACTTAATGTCTGTTCCCAGCAACCCTCCTCCTGTTTGAGGCCTTTTCCTGTCCTCCCTTTGAGACTCTTCTTTTGGGACTTCTGCTGGTCCCTACCAGGAATACTTTAGCTCTATGACACTGTACTTCTGGTCGTCTGACCAGGATCTTTCTGCATCAGTTTCTTACCTGCACAGCTTGCTGGGCCCAAGAATGTAAATTGCAGGGGTAAGATTCTCTGGACTCCTCGCCGCGTGTTTCTCGGCAGCGGGAAATGGTTCACCACTGGCTGGCTGCAGGATCTTCTGGCCCCATCGTTTTCAATGGGATTTCCCACTGAATCCGCCTCACACCGCCAGGAAACCCGCGCCAGGGTTGCACCACAAGCAGGACCAGAAGAACCCGTCAGTGTGAACAGCTGGAAAATCTTGCCCCGGTCTATGCATATGCAACACTCTGTGGTCCGACAGGAGTTGAATTTTTCAACCTCACTCTCAACGTTGTGGTAAATTTGACTTTCAGAACACCTCACTCTTGGAAATAAGCACGCTTTGCTATAATGAAGGTTTATTTACAAAAGCTTTACAATTTTTTTTACAAGTACTTATAAACCTCTAAACAATAGCTTATTACATTTTGTTGCATAATTACACACCGTAGTCCAGGAAAAATATACTGGCATTGGAGGCAGTACAGAAAACGTCCACAACATTTATCTGGGTTATGGAGGGATTTTCTTTTGAGACGTTCGGTAGGTTCAGCCTGTACTCATATCAGTTCAGAAGAATGAGAGGTGACCTTATTGAGGCATAGAGGATTAGAACATAGAACAGTACAGCACAGAACAGGCCCTTCGGCCCTCGATGTTGTGCCGAGCAATGATCACCCTACTCAAACCCACGTATCCACCCTATACCCGTAACCCAACAACCCCCCCCCCCCCCCCCTAACCTTACTTTTTTTTTTAGGACACTACGGGCAATTTAGCATGGCCAATCCACCTAACCCGCACATCTTTGGACTGTGGGAGGAAACCGGAGCACCCGGAGGAAACCCACGCACACACGGGGAGGACGTGCAGACTCCGCACAGACAGTGACCCAGCCGGGAATCGAACCTGGGACCCTGGAGCTGTGAAGCATTTATGCTAACCACCATGCTACCGTGCTGCCCTTAAGATTCTTAAGGAGTTGTCAGGTTAGATGCCGAGACTTTGCTTCCCCTTGCGGGAGAGTCTTGGGCATAATCCCAGAGTAAAGGGTTGCCCATTGAAGACAGAGATGAAGAGGAATTTCTTCTCCGTGTAGAGAATCTGTGCAATTCTTTACCTCAAAAAGGGCTTTAGAGGTCGTGTTTGAAGTTGAGATAGACAGATTTTTAATCAGTAATGGCATCAAGGGTTATGGGGTTAAGGCGGGAAAGTGGGAGTTGAAGATTATCACACCAGATCAATCATTTTTTAAAAATGTTTTTATTGGGTTTTTTGGTATACATAACAAATATAAATACGAACAGATTGCGCAAGAGAGTACTCGGGGAGTATCATTCGAGTTATTTATATCGAGATCGGTTTTAACTATTTACACAAATTTATCAGTTTATTCTTTTTGTTCTTTTGTCCTTTCCTCGCAGCGTCCGTTGTGGTCCATTGTGTATCGTTCCCCGCCGGTTTTCCCCTCTCTTTTCACCCCCCATTGCTGTTGCCCCTGCCCTCCCCTCCCTCATGTCGACAGGTAGGATAGCCAGTTTGCAGTTTTAGGTGGCACAGCTGACCGCCAGCCGAGCAGGATTCTCCGACAGGCAATCAGGAAGGCAAAGGCAAGGGCGTGGCCTTTCGGATAACTCTAGGACTGCCAATCTTGTGCATGGCTCCACCCTCATCCCTACCACTTTGGACATTGTCTTGAAAAAGGCTGGCCAGTACCCAGCAAGTCTGGGGCAAGACCAGAACATGTGGACGTGGCTGGACAAGCTTCCTTGGCACTGTTCACATCTGTCACCTCTGGGAAGTACCTGCTCATTCGGGTTCTGGTCAAGTGGGCTCTATGTACCAC
The DNA here is from genome assembly GCF_902713615.1 of Scyliorhinus canicula. Lineage (NCBI taxonomy): Eukaryota > Metazoa > Chordata > Chondrichthyes > Carcharhiniformes > Scyliorhinidae > Scyliorhinus > Scyliorhinus canicula. Next base: position 27,672,796 of record NC_052159.1, read on the forward strand.
TTTTAGCTGCATTATGTTAAGCCTTGCGCATGTGGAGGTGGAGTTGACCTTGCACAGTGCTTTGCTCCAGAGTCCCCACCCTATTTCGAACTCCAAGTCTTCCTCCCACTTTTCCTTTGTCTCGTCTAGTTGGGTGTCGACACCCCTTATCAGTCCATGACGAACAGACCCTCAAACACTGTCACAAACATCCCCCCCCCCCTTTTCTCAAACTCCCCTGCTTAGCCCCTTACCTCATACTTTAGCTTCTCTAATTGCAGGAAGTCATACAGGTCACCCAACCAAGCCGCTACACCAGGTGGCAATGCCGACCGCCACTCCAGCACAATTCGCCATCGTGCAGTCAGAGAGCCGAAGGCAACGACTTTGGCCTTCCTCCTCTCCATGAGCTCCGGCTTCTCTGAAACCCCAAATATCGCCACCTCCTCCTCCACTATCTTGGCTAAGACCGTGAACACACCCACCCAGAATCTTCCCAATTTTTCGCAACCCTAAAACATGTGCACGTGATTTGCTGGCCCACGCCCACACCCCTCTCACTCATCTGCTACCGCCTGAAAGAACCCACTCATTCCCACCTGAGTCATATGCACCTTGTACACCACCTTAAACTGTATCAGGCTCATCCTTGCACAAGAGGTCCCGTTTCTCTTTGCAGTGCCTCACTCCGTACTCCCCAATTGATCTTCCCTCCCAACTCCACTTCCCATTTGTCCTTGATCTTCACCACCCGCTCACCTCCCTGCTCCCCCAGCCACTTGTATATATAAGACTCATTTAAAAGTTGCAGATCAGACAAAGTTGAGGAAGGGTTGGGTGGGGCAGCTGTTTCATTGAGAGTTGAGCGGTGGTGAGTAAGAAGGTGGTGTTTTTGGCTGGTAGTATTGTGGCAGATCCTGTGGTCAGACTTGTGATGGTGAGCAGGAAGTTGCAGGTCGCATCCGAAGTATTGATGAATATATATGCTCTCAATTGGGGCGGTGCAGAGTTTGCGAAGAAGGTGTTGGCTAAGTTCCTGGAACTGGACACACACCGGTTGATTATGGGGTGGTGGGGTGCGGGGGAGTTGGCTTGAATCGATTGGCGAACGCTACTTAAAGGTACGGCAGTGGGTAGGCAATGGTAAACATTCAAGGAGCACATGGGGGAACTGCAGCAATTGTTTATTTCAGCAGGTCTGGCAGTATCTTTAGAGAGAGAAAAGAGCAAACGTTTCGAGTCACGATGGCCCTTTGTAATGAGCTTTGAGAAAGGGTCATCGGGACTGAAAAGGTTAGCTCTTTTCTCTCCCTACAGAAGCCGCCAGACCTGCTGAGATTTTCCAGCATTTTCTCTTTTGGTTTCATATTCCAGCATCTGCAGTAATTTGTTTTTATCCAATTGTTTATTTCTGTCTGGCACAGAAGTAAAACTGGAAATGTGGCCAATCCATGGCTTACAAGGGAAATAAGAGAGAGATAGTATTCGATCTAAGGAAGAAGTATACAAATTTGCCAAGAAAACAGCAGATCTGAGAATTGGGAGCAGTTTAGAATTCAGCAAAGAACCTCTAAGAGATTGATTAAGAAGGAGAAAATAGAGTATGAGAATGAGCTTGCAGGGATTTGGGGGGGTAAGGTGGTCAATTGAGTCGGGGGGAGGTAAACAGGGTAAAGAAACATAGAAAATAGGAGGAGAACATTCGGCCCTTCGAGCCTGCTCTGCCATTCATTATCATGGTGGATCATCCAACTCAATAGCCTAATCCTGCTTTCCCCTCCATATCCTTTGATTCCTTTCGATCCAAGTGCTATATCGGTCATGTTCTGTAGGCTGGCCGAAGTGAATGGTGAATTACAGAACATGGAGTTTAAAGTAATTTATTATAAAACTGCATGGTAAGATAACAAGGATAAATGCAATAAGCTACTAACACTAAACAACTATTGTGGTACTCCTGCAAATTCATTTATCTTCCAGCACGATCAACTCCCAAATCACATGGTGAGGTGATGAGTTTACAATGCCACCTAGTGGTCGGAGGCCGTGCACAACATTATGTACAAACTTACATTATGCAGATCATCACATCTCCTTTCCTTTGCAAAAGAAAATTATTTACAAGCATCACATTACTTTTACATGTATATGCATAACTATATACATGTTCAGATATCTTTCGTTTTACTTTACAGTCTGTTACAAGTTCAGTCTTTCTGGTTTGTGCCTTATTCTTGTGGATCTTCTTACTGTTTGCAGAACTGGCAGAGGTACTTCATGCTCGTTACTATTTGTCGTTTACGTTTGATGTTGTTCATGCGTTGACGGTGTTATCTTGCTGATTTTGTTCCGTATGTTCTTCAGATATTTTAGGACTGTTGCATGCTGCTTCTGGTGGCTGCATCACACGTGGTTGAGGCATTTCACAGACACAATCGGCAAACCTCCTGTGATGAATGGTATCGGTAACTGCTGTAACTGTACCTTGCCTTTAATACATTGGCCCTTTAAGACTGGGCTTGGAACCCTGGGGGACTCTGCCTCTGGCTACGCCCCCAGGAAATGGTATATAAGGTGATGCTCACTGGGCAGCGTGCTGTGACCACACTTCTCAGCAGCTGTCCGGTTCTCTGGTAATTAAAGCCTTTGAATTACCAATCTTCTCTCCTGTATCATAATTGAGGGTCTCTCAATTTAATTACCAGACACATCAAGATGGACAGCGCTCTAAAGCCGGAGAAACTCAACCTAGATGCTCGGTCACCGGAGGCCCCAGAAATGTTAAAATATTGGCTCCGGTGTTTTGAGGCCTATCTAAACTCTTCGGAGACTGACGTCGACGGCGCTCGCAAGCTGAGCTTACTACATGCCCGGGTGGGCCACCGACTCTCCTCCGTGATCGAGAACACTACAACATAGGAAACTGCGGTCGATATACTAAAGAAACGCTTCGTAAAGCCAATTAACGAGGTACACGCCAGACAGTTGCTCTCGACCTGCAGCCAGCGCTCCGGGGAAACTCTAGACGAATACGTGGAGAGACTCACTGCGCTCGCGAGGAACTGCAATCCTAAAGAAGTGACGGCAGAAGTCCACATGAACTTACATATTCGTGATGCCTTCGTGTCCGGTATCAGGTCCTCGTACATCCGGCAGCGGCTCCTAGAAGACGGGGCAAAGGATCTCCAAGGCACGGTAACGCTCGCCTCTTCTCTAGAAACGGCCCACCATAACCTTCGTATATACTCCGTGGACCTTGCGAACCCCTCTCAATCCCCTCCAGGCCTGCGCCGCGTGGCGATCCGCTCACTCCGGGGATTCCCCATGCTATTTCTGTGGGCAAGGCCAGCACCCACGTCAGCGTTGCCCGGCCCGCTCCGCGATCTGCAACGACTGTGGGAAGAAGGGGCACTTCGCTAAAGTCTGCCTGGCTGGGCCCAAAGACCGCAAACAAAAGCCTCACCAGGCCCAGAAATCAAGCTCACGGCCTCTCAGGCCCCGCAACGCGGCCGCACGGCGGTCAGACATGCCTACTTCCGACGCATCATCGACCTCATGCGAGTCATGGGGCGGCCATCTTCGAATCCCGACATGTGCGACCGACGGCGGTGGCCATTTTGTGACTCCAGGCGGCCATTTTGTGAGTCCGACTTAACCGAGGACTCTGACTACCTGCAACTAGGAGCGATCACACTCGATCAATCGCAGCCAAAGCACCTGCGGAACTCAATGATGCGGGTACAAATCAACGCCCACGACACTCCCTGCCTATTCGACTCCGGGAGCACGGAGAGCTTTATTCATCCAGACACGGTAAGGAGCTGCTCCCTGCGCACCCACCCCGCCTCCCAAACTATCGCCCTCGCTTCAGGGTCCCAATCGGTACAAATCACGGGGTATTGTGTCGCGGACCTCGCGATTCAAGGCGCTGAATACACCCTTATTAAACTCTACATCCTCCCTCACCTCTGCGCCCCCCTGCTGCTCGGTCTGGACTTTCAGTGCAGCCACCGGAGCCTGACACTGAAGTTCGGCAGACCCCTGCCCCCACTCACTATGTGCCTGGCGACACTCAAAGTTGCGCCACCCCCCCTCTTCGCGAACCTCACTCCCGACTGTAAGCCCGTCGCCACTAGGAGTCGGCGGTACAGTGCCCAAGACATGACTTTTATCAAGTCAGAGGTTCAGCGACTACTAAAAGAGGCCGTCATAGAGGCCAGCAACAGCCCTTGGAGTGCTCAAGTATTGGTAGTCTGCTCCAGGGAAAAGCAACGAATGGTAGTGGATTATAGCCAGACCATGAACCGCTTTACGCAACTCGATGCGTACCCACTTCCCCGCCTAGCGGAAATGGTGACTCAAATCGCCCAGCATCGGGTATTCTCCACGGTCGACCTAAAATCGGCCGATCATCAACTCCCTATCCACCCACAGGACTGCCCCTACATGGCTTTCAAAGCAGCCGGTCGGCTGTTTCACTTTCTCAGGGTCCCTTTTGGTGTCACAAACGGAGTCTCTGTTTTCAGAGGGCGATGGATCAAATGGTGAACCAGTACGGCTTATGGGCTACCTTCCCGTACTTGGACAACGTCACCATCTGCGGCTATGACCAGCAGGACCACGACGCAAACCTGAGGAAGTTCCTCCAGACTGCCCGGGCCCTCAACCTCACATATAACAAAGAGAAATGAGTGTTCCACACATCCCGGCTAGCCATCCTCGGCTACGTCGTGGAAAACGGGGTCCTAGGCCCAGACCCCGACCGCATGCGTCCCCTTAAGGAACTCCCCCTCCCGAGTAGCCTCAAGGCACTCAAACGGTGCTTGGGGCTTTTTTCCCCACTGGGTCAGTGGGTCCCCAGATATGCGGAAAAGCCCGACCACTCATTAAGACCACGGTTTTTCCCCTGACGGCTGAGGCCCAGTCGGCTTTCAGCCGTATCAAGGCCGACATCATCAAGGCCGCCATGCACGCGGTGGACGAAGCCATTCCCTTCCAGGTAGAAAGCAACACATCAGACGTCGCCCTGGCTGCTACCCTCAACCGGGGGGGCAGACCAGTAGCGTTCTTCTCCCGAACCCTCACCGCCTCGGAAATTCGAGAAGGAGGCACAAGCCATAGTGGAGGCCGTGCGGCACTACTTAGCCGGTAGGAGGTTCACCCTAGTCACCGACCAACGGTCGGTTGCCTTTATGTTCGATAACGCACAACGGGGCAAAATAAAGAATTTCAAAATTCTGAGGTGGAGGATAGAGCTCCCCACCTATACGTACGATATTAAATATCGCCCGGGGAAGCTCAACGAGCCCCCGGATGCCCTGTACCGCGGCACGTGCGCCAACACGCAACAAGACCACCTGAGAGCCATCCACGATGACCTCTGCCACCCAGGGGTCACTCGGCTTGCCCATTTCATCAAGTCCCGCAACCTACCTTACTCCACAGAGGAGGTCAAGGCCATGACTAAGGCATGCCAGATCTGTGCGGAGTGGAAACCGCACTTCTATCGACCAGACAGGGCTCGTTTGATAAAGGCCTCTGGGCCCTTTGAGCGACTAAGTGTGGACTTCAAAGGGCCCCTCCCGTCCACCAGCCGCAACATCTATTTCTTCACCGCTATCGATTAGTTCTCCCGCTTCCCTTTTGCGGTCCCCTGCCACGATATGACCTCGGATTCAGTGATCAAGGCACTGGACAGCATCTTCACACTGTTTGGTTTCCCCACTTATATCCACAGCGACCGGGGTACATCGTTCATGAGCGATGAGCTGCGTCGATATCTGCTCAGCAAGGGCATCGCCTTGAGCAGAACGACGAGCTATAACCCGCGGGGAAACGGGCAGGTGGAGAGAGAGAACGCAACAGTTTGGAAGGTTGTCCTTCTAGCCCTACAGTCAAGGAGTCTCCCTATTGCCCGCTGACAGGAGGTCCTACCCGATGCCCTACATTCCATTAGGTCGCTCCTCTGTACGGCCACGAACGAGACCCCTCACAATAGTTTGTTTGTCTTCCCCAGGAAGTCCACCTCTGGGGTCTTGCTTCCACTCTGGCTGACGACTCCGGGACCAGTCCTACTCCGGAGACACGTGAGGAGCCATAAAACAGATCCGATAGTCGAGACACGCAAACCCTCCAGACGCCTACGTCGAGCACCCCGGCGGCAGGTAGGACACCGTCTCCCTGCGAGACCTGGCACCCGCCGGCTTCCCCACCAACCCCCCCCCCCCCCCCTCCTACCAACACTCCCTTCCCCGCACCAACTGCCGACCCCGACAGCGCCCCCCCCATAGTGCCCCCTGCCCCCCAGCCGGCGCCGGCACCAATCACCCTAGTCACCCCGGATACCCCCTCCACCCCAAAGCGGGCAAAGGCTCAGTCAACCGTGCTCCCGGATATACCATCACCGAAACCGACCGTTTCCACGGCACCACCACCGGAGCGGAGAAGGTCAGCACGGACGGTCAGACCACCCAAAAAGACTGAACTTATAACTCCACTTTCACCCCCGACGGACTGTGTTTTTTTTAAAAACAGGGGGTGAATGTGATGAATGGTATCGGTAACTGCTGTAACTGTACCTTGCCTTTAATACATTGGCCCTTTAAGACCTGACTTGGAACCCTGGAGGGCTCACCCTCTGGCTCCGCCCCCAGGAAACGGTATACAAGGTGATGCTCACTGGGCAGCGTGCTGTGACCACACTTCTCGGCAGCTGTCCGGTTCTCTGGTAATTAAAGCCTTTGAATTACCAATCTTCTCTCCCGTGTGGTAATTGAGGGTATCTCACCTCCTTATGGATTTGGCTTGAAATCTCTCCCTTGCCCGCGCTCCCTTTTTTTAAAAAAAACTCAGAGTGGTTGCTTTTCTGCTTCTGGATGAGCAGAGTTCTTCCAACACTTCAAATTGAAGCATTTCGCATCGTGTGCCTTTTGTTTGTTTGTTTCCTGCATGGTGTTCACTCTCCTGTATCGTGTGCATATTCATACCATGCGGTGATGTCCCAGAGGATGCCAGGCCAATTTTTCCATTGTGTTCACTTAACTCCGCTCTCAGTTGGCGAGACCGGAGCAGGATTCTCTAGGCCATCCTTCACGAATATGTACTCGATCACTTTCTGCAACATTGGATCCTTCTTAACTTCTTCTCTTTTGATGACACCGTCAATACAGGTCTTCCATTGTGAAGGTTCCTTATTGCGCTTCTTTACACAGACCATGGAATTAACCCAGTTGGTACGGGTTTCAATGCGTTTGACAAAACGCAAAGCAGTCATTCTTTCTAACTCTGCCTTTAGTGGCGCTGTCACATGTCTCAGCGCATGAATCACACGCTTTGCATCTTCCATCAATTGAATCTTGTACGCGTATGGTAACGTACCAAAACCTTTTATGAAGTCTCCCGAGGGAGGAGAACCCATCTCAGCATTGTCTGCACTGTAGACTCGGACTAGCTGTAGCTCCTCACACGCCTCAACTACAATTAAGGACTTGCGATCCACTACCACCACAGAAAACTTCAACTTGTACCGTTTGGTTTTGATATTGACATCAAGTTCACATGCTCCCAACAATGAGATTTCGTTACCATTATAATCTCTTAATATTACTGTTCTGGTAACTATTTTTGGCTGAATTTGCTGCTTTTTTTAACATCAGAAAGGTTGATGAGGTTTGCCCTTGCACCACTGTCCAGCTTGACTGTTATTACTGTGCCATTTAATAAATTTAGAATACCAATTCATTTTTTCCCAATTAAGGGGCAATTTTGCGTGGCCAATCCACCTACCCTGCACATTTTTTGGGTTGTGGTGGTGAAACCCACGCAAACACGGGGAGAATGTGCAAATTCCATAGGTACAGAAACCCAGAGCTGGGATCGAACCTGGGACCTCGGCGCCGTGAGGCAGCAGTGCTAACCACTGCGCCACCATGCTGCTTTCCTGTGTCATTTATTTTTAATTACACCGTCCATTTAACTGTATAATTATATGCCTTCAATTCACTATTGCTGCAGATTGGTACAAATATACTCCTGTTTGATGTAACTCAAGTCTCCCCGTCTTCGCTGGAGATCGCATCTACAAAAGAATGTGTTCTCGAGACACACAGCATCAATGGCGCTGATACTCTTTTTTGTTCAGGCCTTTTTCTTGTATAACATTGGGCTGCAAAATGATTCCTGCCATTACAGATGGCACATGTTTTTCCATAAGCAGGGCATTGCCGTGGCATATGCCATTTGACACACTGGGGACACAAAATGGAGGATCGAGACAGCCGCTTAAAATGGCCGTCCGCACTGGGAGCACATTTCTTAATCAGCTGCGTCACTACACCAATGGCGTCTGCCGCCTCTTCTGCCTTGGTGTCAAAACTACGGAGAGGGAGATTCAACGTGGCGAGTTGCTTTGCAGCAAGCTCACTAGTGTGACATATTTGAATGGCACTTTCAAGTTACAGGCCTGTTTCCCGCAGTAGCCGCTTGCGCACTATATTATTGGAGGTTCCGAAAACTATCTGGTCTCGTATCGTCGATGATTGTTGGAGTGTGCTGAAGTTGCATGACTGCGCCTTCAATCGCAAGTCAGTGCGGAAGCTATCGAATGCCTCTCCCACATTCTGGGTGCGCTTACAGAATATATACCGCTCAAAAGGTTTCATTTTTTCTGGGTAGGCAATGCTGATCGAATCGTTTAAGCACTTTTCAAAGATTTTGCTGTCAGCCTCGTTTTCGAATGCAAAAGTATTGAAGATCTTAATTGCTTGGGGACCTGCTACAGTGAGCAGCAACGCAATACACCTCTCATCAGGCTGTGGCTGCAGACCAAGGACTGTAACATGAAGTTTAAACTGCTGCTTAAACACCCTCCGATTTTTGTCTACGTTACCAGTAAACCGAAGCTGTTGAGGTGCCTTGATACCTTCCATTCAAGACTTCGAAATTTTACCGCGCATTGAGCACAAGATGCCAGTAACTTGCAAGGTTAATCACAAAGATTTTTTTTCCTTTCTTATCCTGCAGAGTTATCTTCAGTGGTTCGGATTTTCTTTGCACAGAATCTTCAAGTTCTTGTTAAATCATCATACCTAGTACCATGTCATGTTCTGTAGACTGGCCAAAGTGAATGATGAACTACAGAACATGTAGTTTAAAATAATTTATTATAGAAAAAATGCATGGTAAGATAAGTAGGATACATAAAATAATAAGCTAAGCAACGATTGTGGAACTATTACAAATATGTCCATCTCCCAGCAATCATGAATCAGATGATGACGATATGGGTTTACAATGCCACCTAGTGGTTGGAGTTCATGCACAACAGTACGTACAAACTATTATGCATATCATAATATCTAACTGCTTCTTGAAAACATGCAATGTTTTGGCCTCAACTACGTCCTGTGGTAATGAATTTCACAGACTCACCAATCTCTGGATGAAGACAATTCTCCTCATCTCAGTCCCACCCCGTATCGTCAGACTGTTACCCCTGGTTCCGGACACACCCACCATCGGAAACACCCTTCCTGCATCCACCCTGTCTAGTCCTGTTAGAAGTATATAGGTTTCTATGAGCTTTCCCCCTCAATTTTCTGAACCCCAGTGAATGCAATCCTAATCGATTCAATCTCTCCTCACGCATCAGTCCTGCCATTCCACGAATCAGTCTGGTAAGCCTTCGCTACACCCCCTCTAGAGCAAGAACATCCCTCCTCAGATAAGGAGATCAAAACTGCACAAAATATTCCAGCTGTGGCATCACCCAAGGCCCGGTATAATTGCAGCATGACATCCTCTCGCAATGAAAGCCAACATACTATTTGTCTTCTTTACTACCTGCTGAACCTGCATGCTTACCTTCAGTGACTGGCATACGAGGACACCCAGATCTCGTTGCACATTTCCATCTCCTAATGTATGACCATTCAGATAATAGTCTGCCTTCTCGTTTTTGCTACCAAAGTGGGTAACCTCGTATTTCTCCAAATTATACTGCATCTGCCATTCCTTTGCTCATTCACTCAACTTGTCCAAATTACACTGAAGGATCTCTGCATCCTCCTCATAGCTCACCCTTCCACCCAACTTGTGTCATCTGAAATTTGGAGATATTACATTTTGTTCCCTCATAAATTAATATATATTGCGAATAGCTGGGGTCCGAGCACCAATCCCTGCAGTACCCCACTAGCCACTGCCTGTCAATTTGAAAAAGACCCAGAAATTCCGAGACATTGTTTCTTGTCTGCCAACCAGTTTTCTATCCATCTCAATACACTACCCCTAATCCCCATGCACTTTAATTTTGCATGCTAATCTTTTATGCGGGACTTTGTCAAAAGCCTTCTTGAAGTCTAAATATACCACCATCCACTGGCTCCCCCTCGTCAACTCAACTAGTTACATCCTCAAAGAATTCCAGTAGATTTGTCAAGCATGATTTCCCCTTCCTAAAACCATGCTGACTCGGTGTCCGATCCTGCCACTGTTTTCTAAGTGCTCAGCTCTAAAATCTTTGATAATGGATTCTACAATTTTCCCCACTACTGATGTCAGGCTTACTGGTCTATAATTCCCTGTTTTTCCTCCACCTCCCTTTTTAAATAGTGGAGTTACATTAGCTACCCTTCAATCTACAGGAACAGTCTATAGAATCCTGGAAGATGATTACCAATGCATCCACTATTTCTAAAGTCACTTCCTTAAGTACTCTGGGGTGTAGATTATCAGGCCCTGGGATTTATCAGCCTTCAGTCCCATTAATTTCCCCAACACCATTTCTACTAATATTGATTTTCTTCAGTTCCTCCCTCTCACTAAACCCGGTGATCCCCAACATTTCGGGCATCTGATTTGTGTCCTCATTTGTGAAGACAGAACCAAAGTATATGTTTAGTTGCTCAGACATTTCTTCATTCTCCCATTTAAACATTTTCCTGTTTCCGACTATAAAGGACCTACATTTGTCTTTACCAATCTTTTCCTCTTCTTGTACCTATAGAAACCTTTTTGTTCCCTGCAAAATTACTCCAGTATTCTATTCCCCCCCCCTTATTAATCAATCCTTTGGTCCTTCTTCTGAATTCTAAACTGCTCGAAATCCTGTTGTTTTTCTTGACCAATTTATATGCCTCTTCCTTGGATCAAATACTATCTCTAATTTCCTTTGTAAGCCATGGAGTGCCCACCTTTCCAGTTTTACTTTTGTGCCAGACAGGAATAAACAATTGTTGCAGTTCCCCAGTGTACGCCTTAAATGTTTGCCATTGCCTATCTAATTTATATGCCTCTTCCTTGGATCGAGGGGTAAAGGTTTGGAGAATTTAGGCTGTTGGGGCGGGTTCCCGATACCTGAGGCTATGAGTGGCGCATAGTTGGGCCAATGCACAAGCTGAACTTGTGAATCCGGTGCAGGAGGATTTTAAGAGGTGGGATGCTTTGCTGCTGTCACTGGCTGGAAAGGTCCAGACAGTTAAAAACGATGGTGCTGCTGAAGTTTCTGTTTGTCTTCCATCACAGAAGCAAACAGGGACGTTCACGGAAAGGACAGCAATCGCCATTTTACAATGCCATTGCTGTGGTGCGAAGAAAATCCATAAGCGTGAAGAATATCCCACCTGGACTGCAGAATGTAATATCGTGTGGCACTTAAGTGCTAGAAGGTTTCATCCACAGTTCCATGCTGTATCGCTGGCAGGGCAACCTTGGATATGTCCGCCCTGCCATCACCTCCTGTGCTGCAATCTTCAGGGCACTACATTTAAAGACCACCCCACTTAGCCGGTCACCAGGAGAGTTCTAGCACCCTGGGATGTCCCTACTTCCACCTCCTGTGGATCTGACATTGTGATGTGCTCACCAAATTGTGACCCCGGGGTTACTCTAAAGCTAGTGTCTTTGCACTGGTGGAGTGTGTGGGTGAGTATTATGACAGTTCTTCCACTTCGGGCTCTGTGAATTCCTCCTCCGTGCTGTTCTCTGGGTTGGAGTCGAGATGTTGGCTGGTGGACTCCCTCTGATTTTTCCCAGGTGTCCCTGCGAAAGAGAGTTCATTACTTCACGGCAGGGGCCTGAGAGATAGCATTGTTTTCTGATGAATGTTGTAGTGCTGAATCCTCATTTGGTTTATTGCTGCTGACCTGCCCATCAGCATAGGAGCAGTCCAACATCCTCCTCAGCCAGCTGGAAGGCTTTTTTCCTCTGGTGAATGAGGATCTTCAGCTAGAGAGAGCATCCCTTCACCTGCTTGGGATCGCCCTTGAAGAACTCCTCAACCTCGTCCCCTTTGACATCTGCCTCATTGGAGGAAACGTGCAATTCCTCGATCTCCTCAGGCAGTTCCTCCCCTTGTTGCAGCATCAGCTTGTGAGGGCATAGCAAGTGACCACATGCAGACTAATGCAATCCACAATCCTTTGTGGATTGCATTGCAGGGCTCCACCAGACCAGTCCATCCACCAGAACTTCATCATCAGTATCCCAATGATCTGCTCCAAAGTGCGAGTTGCAGCTTGGGCCTAGTTATATCTCGTCTCAGCTGCATTCTGGCCTCTGCGCAGGTATCATCAGCCACCTCCTCAGTGGATAGCCCTTGGCCCAGAGGAGCCAAACCTGCAGCTGCTGTGGATGCCAAAACATGTCACGGACCCAAGAGCAGCTCAGAATGTGGGATTTGTGTACACTCCCTGGGAATCGAGCATACACATGTTTAGTGTGGCCACAGACCTGCTGAACATTTAGCAAGTGGAAGCCCTTGCAGATCATGTAGTTCGCTGTATGATGCCACAGAAAGTTGAGTGCCATCACTGGCACATGCCCCTGTGGAAAGCCAGAGATTTACACAAAGCTCATCGCTCTTGCACGGTGAAATTCCTCCTTTGGCTATTGCTTTCCTTTGAAAAAGTGATGAAAAATGGAATCAAATCCTTCAACTTGGCAAAGACTACAATGGCGACCCAAGATGAGCACAAGTTTTATGTACTCTACTCAGTTGACACCCCCCACACACACACACCCACCCGGCGAAGCATAAATAGCGAAGGCAGAACTCCTCACAGATATGACCAAGTGACTGTGGCATCATTCATACATCCACCCTTCTCCAATGTGAACAGAATACTTCTCCTGGAAGACTAGAAGAATTCCCAGAGTAATTGTCACCTATGCCACAGGGGCAAAGACCTATAATTTCTGCATCATGAAAAAAAAAGGAAACTACAAAATGGAAAAGTAAACTTAAACTGCACAGTCACTTGCTTAACCAAAATGATGTACATAATTCAGAATTCCAACCGTGAGGGTGATTGAAGGTGAGGAAATCAGCTTATCGGTCCGCCCTTTTTGTATTGTAACATATCGATGATATTGGATCAGATTTGAAAAGCAAACATCAGAAAATGCAACTGAGGGTAGCGCTGCCTTGAGTTACACATCTTTATTCAATTAATGAGACGCTTGCACTCTACTAGCATGGACTTACATCAGCAAAACCCAGTCACAAGTTCAGCACCCAGACCCACGTTTTCCAGATGTGTCCTTGTGCCGCAAAGACAAGAGGCAAAATCTTTTTCAATTGCTAATTATTTGCAAATTCACACCTATAGTTAGATCAGTAATACATCAAATATTTTACATCAAGAATTTTAAAATCAATTTCTATGGTGTAGTAGAATATATTTCTTACCAGGATTATAGATATGTCCACTGATAGTGGTTGCTAGTTAGGATTCATTGTTATACCATTTCTAGATGAACAAAGGATATTATTTCCAGGCTTTGAATGGAAGCCATAATTATTCTTTCAAAAGTAGCATTTTTTGAAAAAGAAATTAAAAGTTTAATAACAAAATTCAACAGTGCACAATCTGTCACTGTGAATAAATTCCAACCCACCTCAGCTATTTTTATTTCATTACATGCAACAGAGAGTGCCAATTCTTTATCCTTTGCCAGTCTCTCAGCTAATCGATCTATCTCATTAATTTCCTCGGAGAGCGCCTGGTTCTTATTTGTCAACTTCTTTACTTGGCAAGATACATCTTCTTTACTTTCCAACAAGCCATGGATTTGCCTCTCCAAAGTATGATTGGTCTTCTCCAGCTGCTCAATCTGAAAGCACAACAAAGTTACTTACTCTTTTTCACTGATTACCCTTCCCTACATCCAAGACATTATAGGAAGCAACAATTAGTGTATATAAGAACGAGGAACATAAGAACTAGGAGCAGGAGTAGGCCATCTAGCCCTTCGAGCCTCCTCCACCATTCAATGAGATCATGGTTGGTATTTTGTAGACTCAGCTTCATTTTCCAGCCCGAACACATGTAAAATCTTTGAATGTCATGTAGTTTCATTCCTACCTGTCGCAAAAATGTCAGGATAGGTCATGGAACAGTTTACAGAAGGCACTTCAAGTCTCTATGGGCTCTTTTTCAAAGAGCAATCTATTTAGTCGCACCCTCCCATATAACCCCCACAGCCATTCGACCCATCGAGTCTGCACTGACCCGCTGAAAGAACTCTACCTAGATCCACTCTGCTGCCCTATCCCTGCACATTGATCATAGCCAATCTACCTAACCTGCACATCTTTGAACTGTGGGAGAAAACCCAAGCATCCATAGAAACCACGCAGACACGGGGAGAAAGTGCAAACTCCACATAGACAGTCAACTAAGGCCGGAATCAAACCTCAGCCCCTAGAGCTGTGAGGCAGCAGTGTTAACCACTGTGCCACCCATATCCCGACATTCAAGTGTCATTAAATTCTCTTTTGAAGAGCACTATTCAATCTGCTTCCGCCATTATGTCAGAGAAGACATTCAAAGTCCTAAGCAGGTCAGATTTTTCCCTCATATCATCTCTGGTTTTTTTTGCCAATCATCTTATATCTGCACCCTCTGGCTGTTGATCCTTTGGTCATTTGAAGCAGAGTAAACAAAGTATGTATGCCCTTCCATGGCTTCAACATCTCCATCAAATTTCCCCTTCGCCTTCTCTGCTTCATGGAGAACAAGCCCACCTTCTTCAGTGTATCCACGCAAACAGAATCCCTCATTCACAAAATCATTCTAGTATATTTCTATACCTGCTCCAAATCCTTCACATCTCGCAGCTTCTTTAATCTTATTATAGAATTTGGGAGGCCTTCAATCTCCTGGGAGTTCCAATTTATCTAAAAACTCTTGATGTGGAGATGCCGGCGTTGGACTGGGGTGAGCACAGTAAGAAGTCTTACAACACCAGGTTAAAGTCCAACAGGTTTGCTTCAAACACTAGCTTTCGGAGCACTGCTCCTTCCTCAGGCGAATTCTAAAAAATCTAAATTACTAAAAACTCTTGGCAGCCACTACCTCTCCTGCATTAAGTCACACAATCACCCCCACCGACCGATGTTTTACCTGTGGAAGGTAGTGGCATTATCGCTGGACTAGTAATCCAGAGACCCAAAGGCATAATCTGGGGACCCGGGTTCAAATCCCACCATGGCAGATGGGGAAATTTGAATTCAATAAAAATCTGGAATTAGAAGTCTAAAGGGAACCAGACTAAGGAACCATTGTTGTAAAACCCATCAGGTTCACTAAAGTCCTTTAGGACAGGAATCTGCTATCCTTACCTGGTTTGGTCTACATGTGACTCCAGATCCACAGCAATATGGTTGACTCTTAAATGCCCTCGGGGATGGGCAATAAATGCTGGACCAGCCAGTGACACCAACACCCTATGAACAAAGATTTAAAAAAGTCCCATGTAGTGACCTTTGTTCCTCCAATTTATCGAGCTGAATATAGTGCTAATATTGAGAAGCATGATCATAAAATGGAGAGTTTGCTCTAAATAAGGCACAAATACCTGCCCTGGACACCTAAAGTGAAGAGTATTAATATAAACAGATGATTAACCAGCACAGGCACAAGACAAGTGGCCTCCTTCTGTGCTGCACTATTTAATACTTCGTGAAAATAGTGAACTTCTGACATTTTATTGACTTGGCTAACAACATTATTTCGAAAAGCATGAAGAGACAATGTGCCCCTTTAAGTGCAACACAGCCAGAATAATGGTCACATGTTGTGCGACAAATCAGGACTCCCGAGTGGTGAATAATCCCATGATGAGAAAGGCTTCTTCGGCAGGAGATATTTTGGGAGCTGGCTACTGCCATGAGGCTGCTGTTTTCTTATTAATAAACACCTTTTGTGTTTCTAATGAAGTCGGTGAAAGGGTGAAAGTGCATCATTACAGCTGGTGACAAGGATAAAGTATCCCAACACCACCTCTCTCTCACACCTGTGAATATCCTGTTTTAATTGAAGTCTGAAAATGGTGCACACCAGAATGCCTCTTTGGGTGATTGGGACCATTTGACTCCTCCACGGAAGACTGGACACTTACATCAAACGCCTTGTGTATTTATTTCCAAGCAAAGTAAATAGGAGGGCAGGTGAAATGCAAAGCATTTCTCCCAAGTCTTTGTGGAACTCAGACCTATAACTCACAATCTTACAGCCCCAAGCACACCCGGCTCCAAATCATTTAATGAGCTTGTGGATTTAGTGAAGGCTCAATTGCAATCTTAACCATCAAGATTCCAGAAATTCTAATTTAATTCTCGGGCAATACTCCCAGATAAATCGATTGTGACTTACTTTGCTAAACTGAAGCAATTATTTGAGTAATGCGCTTTTGGAGCCACCCAAAACGATGTGTTACAGGATAGATTATTTGGCGTGTCTTTGGCGTGAGCAACAATGCAGATTACTTGCAGAGGTTGATATAAATTCTATCAGAGCAATGCATATAGCGCTGACCATAGAAAGCACTGAGAAAAGGCACACCAAAGTTGTAGAGTGCACAAAATAACACCCTTCAGGCAGGAATCTGCAGCCAGCCATGGTGCCAAAACTGCCAAAGCACCTGGGAAGCGGGGTACAATTTTATCCACCCAAAAAAAAGGCACAGAATAGGCAGTTAGTAAGGCTTAAAGTGGAATGTTACCCATGTGGAGGTAACCACACTCCTGAATCATGTTGGTTTGAGAAGGCAGAGTGTTTCTATTGTCGCAAAAGAGCGCATGTGATAAAGCATTGCAGAATTAAGTAAAAACTGCTCAGGAATCAATCAACTAAGATGTTATAAGTATACAATGTGGAAGAGCCTAGCACCAGTGATTCTGGTATTCACTCCAAGCTAAAACAGGCAAGATAAACTTATTACTGCAATGCTCTGGGTAAATAAGAAGCCTCTTAAGATGGCAGTGGATACAGGGCTATCAGTCACTGTGATGGGTGAGCATACATTCAGTACCTAAGGGAGGGAGTCCAACCATTGAACTTGAAGAGAACTACTACCAAATTGAAGACTTATCCAGGTGAAGCAATAAAAATAAACAGCACCACAACAGTAGCTGTATGCTATTGGTACAGTCTACCCAGTTCCCAGTGATAAAAGCAGGTGAAGGATCTAGCGTTCTCAGCCGCGATTGGCTGAAAGAAATCACGTTGAATTGGGCCGAGATATTTTAAGTGCCGGAAAGAGGACTGCATGAACTGATAAGCAAATGAGAGAGCAACTTCTGTGATGAATTAGACAAAATCAGAGGGCTCCAAGCTAAGATTTATGTGGATCCAGAGGCAACCCTGATTCTTTGCGACAAGACTGGTACCATATGCTTATGAGAAAAGTGGATATTGAGTGAAACTGGTTGGAGAAACTAGGCATTATCCATCCAGTTCAGTTCTCGGAAAGGGGGGCACCTATATCCCCATATTGAAACTGGACAGGACCTTCTGCATTTGCAGTGATTATAAACTAACAGTCGCCAAGTTGGATTCAAACCCAATCCCGGGAACTGAAGACCTGTATGCAAAACTGGCAGAGGGTCAGTCTTACATAAAGCTGGTAGGAGTCATGTGTACCAGCAACTCTGTGACACTTCCCAGTAGTATGTCATGATCAACACAAGCAAAAGCGTATTCCAGTATACACACCTGCCTTTTGGCGTGTCTTTGATATTTGCAATATTCCAAAGGACAACAAAGAGTCTGCTACAGGGCCTACCCTGGGTTGTTATATACCTTGACAATGTCCTTATAACTGCATTGACATGGGCCAAGCATCTAGCAAACTTAGAGGAGGTGTTTAAAAGATTTCTGGAAGCTGGGGTTCACCTCAAGAGAGAGAATTGCACATTTCAAGCTACTGACATGACCTACCCGGGACACTGTATTGATGCACAAGGATTGCACCTGGTGGAAAACAAGGTCAAGCTGATAAAGGAGGCGCCTGCCCCCACAAACACAACAACTGAAGTCAAACATTTTTTAGGATGGTAAACCAAACTTATCAACAGTATTGGCCGCCTTGGAAATTCTGCTAAAAGAACACCATCATTGGTCTTGGAAGGCTCGTCGGAGGAAACTTTCAACAGAGTCCAGCAATTATTGCATTCCTCAAACCTGTTAGTATACCTTGACCCATCCAAAAGAACTGATATTGACCTGCAACATCTCTCCATATGGGATTGGTTCAGTGTTGTCCCATGAGATGGACGACAGCTCGGGAGGGTATTTAATACATACCCTATCAGGCTATCGCCTAAGGAAGTTACTCACAAATCAAGCAGGAAGGCCTATTGGCATCAAGAAATTCCACCAGTACTTACATGGTAGACACTTTACAATCTTTTCTGACCACAATCGCTCTTGGGTCAGTTAGGAAACAAAAAGATAATTTTAACGGATTTATATTTGTATTGGGAAATATTAGAAAAATAAGGTATAGTTTAAAGTGTGGAAGAGTAGAACCTATAGTTGATTCATGCAGGACGAAGGTGTTTGTATGTGTGGGGTTGGTTAAGTTCTAACTGTGTTTTAAGATGGTTGCAACATGAAGAGTAAATAAGAACGTGAAGGATAAGGCGTTACTTAGTCACAGTCGTCCACTTTCCAGAGGGAAAAGATTTCCTTTGTTCTTAGCTTTAGCTGAATTTGTGAGCAATTGAAGACAGGACCTTGGGGAGTGAACATCTGTAACTCTGCCAGACGAAAGATGACTGGAGCTACAAAGACGCAGGCTTCCTAAATTGCAAGTTACAGTCCAGATAACCAGGGAATTTGGACAGAACAAATGAAGACACCTGAACTTAAGTGACCAAGGTATTATTCAGAAGAATATAAGGAGGAGTAAACAAAGTGTTCTGAGTTAGAGATAATTGCAGTAACCAAATTTAAAGCAGGACAGCAGACTTGAGGAACGTTAACCATCTGATGACATTGTAATACAGTCTTGGAATTGAGCATTAAAGCAATTGTGAGCAGTTTCACTGCAGTCAAGACGAAGAAATCCTAAAGGGTTGGTGTAAAATTCTAGATTGGATTCGATGTTAAAAATGGAGCAGAAGCTTGGTTTAAAAGTTTTATTTGGAAAACTTCATCTGGATTTTTGAGTGAAAACCACTGAGGAGAAACATAATGAGAGAAGATTTTAAAGCATGTTTTTGGGAGTGAAGTTTGGAAACTTTCAAGTGGAAATCATCGGGGAGGGGGGCGCGAAATTCTGAGGAGACATCCACATGGGGTTCAGAGCGCAGAGTGTATTTTCTCACATTCATCTTGTGAACTTCAAAGGGACTGTGTTAATGAGACCATTGTATATTAAGATGACTTTGCAATTAGTGTTAATCCTAAAACTAAAGGAGGAGTACAGGAATATTACATCATAATCCAACTTTTTATGTTTAACAAAGTGTTCTCTGGTTGTTAAAACTAATTAGCGGTTCTGTGACTCGTTCCTCCACATTTTATAACAAAAAGTAAAAGTTTCTGCCTTTTGAGCCAGGGTTCCTGTTGGAATCTTCCTGTCCTGTTACAACAGCAAATGGAATTGTAACAGGTGTCTTCAGAGACGACAAGGCTATCCCGCCGATCGCTTCAGCAAGAATTCAACTGTGGGGGTTAATTCTGTTCGCCTGTAGGGCAGCACGGTGGCACAGTGGTTAGCACTGCTGCCTCACGGCGCCGAGGTCCCAGGTTCGATCCTGGCTCTGGGTCACTGTCCGTGTGGAGTTTGCACATTCTCCCCGTGTTTGCTTGGGTTTCGCCCCCACAACCCAAAGATGTGCATGGTAGGTGGTTTGGCCACGCTAAATTGCCCCTTAATTGGAAAAAAGTAATTGGGCACTAAATTGTTAAAAAAAAAACATTCTGTTCGCCCATGAATAAACCTTCAAGCACCAATGTGGAACACACAGCTATGTGGGTGTTCTTAGCCTACTGCCTACCCTTGCAAGAATGTATTGCATGTAATCCTGTACCACAAGAAATCATCATGGCATTAAATTTATGTTTAGACACATTGCCAGTCTCAGCTAAGCATATCAGGAACTCAAGCAATGGAGATCCACCTTTATCCAAAGAGAGACAAAATGCTTGCAGTATGGGTAAATGAGCCAGTTTCCGAGGAAATTAAACAATTATTTACCCATAAGAATTAATTCACTTGTCCAGATGGCATCATACCCTGGGGGAGCAAGGGTAGGCATTCCTGTACCAGGCAGAGAGCTGCTCCCAATTAACTACACAAGTGCTCATCCTGGCATCTCTTTTTTTAAATTTAGAGTACCCAATTATTTTTTTCCAATTAAGGGGCAATTTAGCAAGGCCAATCCACCTAATCAGCACATATGTTGGGTTGTGGGGGTGAAACCCATTCAGACATGGGGAGAATGTGCCAACTCCACACAGACAGAGACCTGGGGCCGGGATTGAACCCAGGTCCTCAGCGCCGTAGGCAGAAGAGCTAACCACTGCGCCACTCCCTCATCCTGGGATCTCTAAGATAAATATGCTTGTCAGGAGTTGTGTGGTGGCACCTGGTATTGATGCTGATATGAAGAAGCTAGTCAGGCACCGTCAACAGTGCCAACTGCAATAAAGGTTGTCTGCTACAACCCCAATGCACCCTTGGGAATGGCCTGGTAGGCCATGGGTATGAATCCATATAGATTTTGCTGGTCCATTTCTGGGTGCAATGGCTTTTGCTCTCAATTGATGCATCCTCTAAACGGATGGTGATTGAGGTGAAATCACTTACATTGCATGCTACCATCGAATGATTATGGCAATGTTTTTCAACTGACGGATTACCCGATATCATGGTATTAGACAATGGAACAGTATTAAACACATTAAAACTGCACATTCTCCCCATGTCTGAATGGGTTTCACCCCCACAACCCAAAAGATGTGCTGATTAGGTGGATTGGCCTTGCTAAATTGCCCATTAATTGGAAAAAAATAATTGGGTACTCTAAATTTAAAAAAAAAGAGATGCCAGGATGAGCACTTGTGTAGTTCATTGGGAGCAGCTCTCTGCCTGGTACAGGGATGCCTACCCTTGCTCCCCCAGGGTATGATGCCATCTGGACAAGTGAATTAATTCTTATGGGTAAATAATGGTTTAATTTCCTTGGAAACTGGCTCATTTACCCATACTGCAAGCATTTTGTCTCTCTCTTTGGATAAAAGTGGATCTCCATTGGTCGAGTTCCTGATATGCTTCGCTGAGACTGGCAATGTGTCTAAACATAAATTTAATGCCATGATGATTTCTTGTGGTACAGGATTACATGCAATACATTCTTGCAAGGGTAGGCAGTAGGCTAAGAACACCCACATTGCTGTGTGTTCCACATTGGTGCTTGAAAGTTTATTCATGGGTGAACAGAATGTTTTTTTTAAAATAACAATTTAGTGCCCAATTAATTTTTTCCAATTAAGGGGCAATTTAGCATGGCCACACCACCTACCCTGCACATCTTTGGGTTTGTAGACACCTGAGGTGGCCACTTCCCGATTCCAAAATGGATGCCCGCAAAGAATACAGGGAAAATTGGCCAGCCACAGGAAAACAAGCAGGTGCAAGGTTTCCTGTGTATTAAGATTTGCAGAACCCAGACAGAACCGAAACCAATAGCCATCTACATACTAATGAGCAATCCCCAGGAACAATTAGAAATATTGAATCAATCGGAACCAAGACAGACTCCCCGGCACCAGCGGGAGCCAGGACAAAGGCAGGCCAACGGACACATAGGGCCCGCCCAACGATCAAGGAAAAACTCCAGTATTGGCGAAATTGATAGAACCGATTGGGACATAGTCGAATTAATTGGGACCAGGTCCGGGGTCCGCCCATAAGGGCGCGAAATCCCTGGGGACTATGAAGTAGTCCCCAAGTTCAGTTCGCTCTTGGCAGCTCTCAAAGAACTCTTGACCGTGACGCTCAACAAGGAGAGACCTGTCTAGCAGCTGCACCAACCAAGTAAGTCTCCAGTCAATGCATGCTACAAGATAGGCGCTCCTAGCTACTATTCCATACCAGCTTGAAGTCTGCAGACGCAGAACCGGATAAAGGCCACTGTTCCTCTGACCTGGTGGGCCATTTGAACTAAGCTTTAGTTGTAGTGATAGTTAGTAAGTGGAGTTTTATGCATGAGTAGTGATTGACGGTGTGTATAATAAATGTGTTTTGATTTGAAACTTACTAACTGATGTATTGAGTTATTGATCAGCACTTGGCTTTGAACCTCGTGGTGGCATCAGAAAGATACCTGGCGACTCTAGAGCAAAGGTTATTAAACAGAGCAATTAAGTAAAAGCACAACTAGCAACATTTACTGGTGACTCTGATGGCATTCGACTTAGAAAAGTGCCCCCCCCCCCACTCCGAGAACACCCAAAATTTGAATTAGTATCCAATCGGGAACAGAAATAACCACAAGTGTTCCCGCAGTTCTGATCAATCATCCAGAATTCGGAAGTGTGTTAATGCATGCGTACTAACAGGGATACAAGGTAAACCTGATAGATTTTGTTGCGAAAAACTGTTGGGAGTTTGTATTCCGGAAATTAGCGAAAGCCGTACCCGTGTTTGCAGCACCGCTTTATTACCCCTGTTCCAAATTTAAAGAGAACTCAGATAGGAAAAATGGCAATGAAGGCAATGGAACTCCTTATGAACCCGCAGGAATTCGTGGTCGCAGCGACCAGCAGAGTAGGACAGTGTCCCGTTTGGGAAGATGAGTTTAGGAAACATCTCAAAGGGAAGGGATGGCCCCTTTGGAGCGAATTTTGTGCAAATGAAGAAACAGGTTCCCGGAGTATAGGACATACTTGGTGGGAGAACCTGACAGAGATTCACAAGAAGAGCTTGGGAAAAGCTCGCAAGCCGATGGCAATCATGTCCTGTCTGGCACAATTGCGAGGCACAGAGGAGGTCGTTTGGACGCTCCGTAAAGAGATAGATGAGACGAATAGGATGAGTAAAGTCGATGTATGTGAGATAGAGAAGGAGAATATAGAGTTAAAAGGGAGGTTGGCAGCAAAAGACAGAGAGGTGGATGATGCCAAGAGGGCACACCAGTCTTATCTGGTGCACTTAAGCAGCTTCCAGACCCAGTACGACAAGGCCTACCAGGACACACAACGTGCAGTCCTGGTACGAGAAGAAACGGAACAGCAGGTAGAGGCATTGCAGAAGCAGTGCAGTGATTTAAAGGCAGCCCTACGAGCACTCCATGCTTCCACCACGGAACAGGGGCAGAGCTCGGTAGATCATGCAAAGTGCCGGTAGCAGATTGCAGAATTGCAATCTCTGCTTTCAGTCCAGAATGGATTCCAAAACACATTTCGATCCCAATTAAATGAGGAAAACGGCCCTGACTGGCAAGAGTTAAATGAAACAGCGCAAAGGTATGTACATGGAACATGTGTGCAAGAGAAGCCCCAGAAGAGAAGAGCACCCCAACTCCCCACTGAGCAGAGAGATCACACCCCCATGAATCCAGTAACCACCCACCGCAGAGCCGCAGCAGAAGGAGACACCGAGTTCCTTTATACGACCCCCTTAACCGTGACCCAATTACGGGACGCGTGCGAGAAAATCACACCGTTCCTCCTCACTTCAGACCCCCGCCAATTCTTTGCAAAGGTTAAGCAGCAGGCGACCACGTACGGCCTGGACGAGAAAGAGCAAGTGAAGCTCACAATTTTGAGCCTAGACCCTTCCGTTGTAGCAGCCCTTCCTGACCCACAGAATGTAGGAGGAGGCACCCTAGCAGAGATGCACATGGCGATCCTAGATGCGATCGGTTACAATAGAGGAGACCCAGTGGAAGGCCTGAACAGATGCAGGCAGAAGAAAACCGAACACCCCACAGCGTTTTCTGGACGCTTGTGGATCCATTTCACGGCAGTATTCGGAGACTTAGCCCGCGCCCATTTGATCCCAGAAAACATGGCCAAATGGACTCGAATCCTGACCTCTCATGCCATAGAGGCAGGACAGAGAGTTTGTGCGAATTATGACCCCTCAAATGAGACCCACAACGAAAAATAGGTTTTAAAAAGGTTGTCCCGCGCTTGGGAGCAATCTGTTCAGAATAAACCCGCCTTCAGGAAACCCAATGAAGAGCAGGCAGAGGCAGATATACATGCAGTAAAAACGCACCAAAACCCCGCATGGGTAAATGAAGGTAGAAACAGCCCACCCCAGAAATCGCAAGAATGTTATAACTGTGGTCAATTAGGACACTTTGCATGAGAGTGCAATGCCCCACTGAAAGCACAGAGAGCCCAACAGACAGGCACTCTAAATCGGAATAGGACTAGCCTATTCATAGTGTAAGTGCCCGTTCAGACCAGGGAGACTTGAACGGCACTGACTGACGGTGTTCAGGCTCCCCAACTTGTGTCTGCGACACCCTTTGGATAGGTCCGGCCAACCGATCGTTGCAGCAAAAGTACGGGGTCAGCCAGTTGAATTTCTTTGGGTCACAGGAGGGTCCCACACCACACTTAATTCCTCCACCATGTTTCAGAAAGACATATGGCCCACTACAGACACCATCACCCTCAGCGGCTTTACAGGCCACTCACAGCAGGGACACATCACAGCCCCTGTATCCATTCAGATTGGCAATATTACAACCAAACACCCCATAGTTTAAGTTGATCTACCCCACACAGCAGAACACATTTTGGGAATTGATTTTATGAGCTCCCACAATCTTTCATTCGATCCAGTAAGCAAATGTGTCTGGAGAATG